>NC_140779.1:30078661-31278661 GCF_044657685.1 Stegodyphus dumicola | reverse complement strand
GTTATTCTGCTTGCCATCGATTGATAGAGGTTGCGGATGTCCTCCCGAGGGATACCGTGCCAAATTCTGTCCAACGGCGCGTTAGATCGTCAACATCCCGAGCTGGTTGGAGAGCCCTGCCCATAATGCTCCAAACGTGCTCAACAAGTGATGATAATGATGCATCTGGGGCTGCGAGTGCCGCTCTGCCGATTGCTGAGTCTTCAGGTTCTGTCGTTTCTCTAGGCCTACCGCTTCCTTCTTGACGCTGTGTGCGGCCATGGTTCACCCATTTCTGGCGACATCATCTAATAGTGGCATCGCTCTTGCTGAAATGTCGAGCTATTCACCGATAAGACCATCCGGCTTCTCTGAAGCTAACTACAGGACCTATCCCAAAGTCTGACAACTGCGCATATCGTTCGCGCACCTGTATGCGAGGCATAGTTACTTTCTACCAGAGTACAAGGAATGAAAGTCGTGAAGAATTTATGACCTGGAATCGTAATTTCTGCTCTTAGATATCCTGCCAGTCGCGCAGATCAGATGGGCTGTAGCGATAACCGTTCATTCATTGGCAACCAAAATGTAAAATCTTGCATTTTTCGTCGAAACCTGTATGCATATCAATTTGTGTCCAATTTGCTTTACATCTTCTCGGTGCGTCGTTTTTTTTTTTTTTTTTTTTTTTTTTTTTTGTCTAAAAGTATACTTAATGCAGATATATAATATAGAAAGCCCAGCGGTCATGCGAAACGATCACTGTTCTAGATATTATAAATTGTAATTAAAATTATTTGTGCAAAGGTGTTTGTTATTGTCGAGAAAGCCGATTTTGTGCAGCTTTAGCTTTTTTTCTCTCATCTTCAGTGCTGTATTTTCTAGGAGGCATTCTTAAAATAAATTACGTTAAGACGTAATTTTTATGTAAAACAGATGATTGCCAATGCAAACAAATGTTTTCGTTCCCCCTGACACGCTCAGTTTGCGTTCAGCCTTAAATTGTTTCAAAAACAGATGATTGCTAATGCAAACAAAAATTCACGTTCCCCCTGACACGCTCAATTTGCGTTCAGCTGAAAATTCAGTTTATAATACAATGTAGTAATAAAATCGGTCAAAATTTTAAACTCTTTACGCGAAAGGATATTTAGCATAGGAGTTTGAGTAAACCTACCTGATGAGATGTACTACCCACAACTCGTTAGTTGGTTTCGTCTCTTTTAATTTATCAACGTTTGCATGTTTCTACGTAATTCATATGTAAATATAGTTAAATGCATAATAAGCAACAATATATGAATTAAAAATATTTAAATGTTCCTAAATACCATGATAATTAATTAAAAGAATGATAACTGCATGTATGGTATCAATGTATATGGACTATTTGAATGCCGTGGCAACTTCACCCATCGGCTAGTACAGTTACGCAAGCAACCAATAAACTATCTGCGACAAACAGACACTTAAGCCGCATTTAATAAATATATTTCAAATTAATATAACAAAGTATCGCATTGATTAGTTTCATCTTTTTTTCGTAATCTTACGAATCTGAGTTTAGGAAATGTTTAATCAGTACATACAAAGATTTCTGAAGTATAATTAGGGATTGAAACGTTTTTGACAAAAAAAGCTTATAAGGTATTTCTCCAGCTTTCTTAACATGCTTTCGTAGTGTAGTGGTCAGTACGCTTGACGCGTATTCGAGACGTCCGTGGTTCGAGTCCCTATGAAGGCGTTGCTCATTTTTCAATACTCCTGCTTCGTAATAACCTAATAGCTCTACATGCTTGCGCACTTGAATACCAAAAATGTGTGAGGCAATGTGAGGGGGCGAAGCTCGATCCTCCTGACAGATTTTACGTCTTCCTATGGTCTTTTTATGGGCTGCGACAACCACAAATGTACATACGTGAAACTTTTAAATGTTAAAAATAATATTAAATTATATTGATAATGTAAATATAGTCTAATGTCTTCGGCATCTAATGTTACATTCCTCTGAATGTTATTCAATATAGTTAAATATTCTGTTTTATAGGTACGAAAAAGACATTGGTGAAACTGTTTATTACACAGAACCCTTTAAATTGTTCACAGATTTCGTCAGGTGTCTAAGATATTGTTAAGTTACTGGAAGTGACATGCTCAGTTGCAGATGATGACTCAATATCAGAGTATGGTTGAGACGCGATTTAAACATAATTTGAATAACTGAATTTGAGATTAATTAGAAGTTCATTGCTTGAGATTCAATGTCCAGGAAGCTTAACATCTGCTTATACAGCACTGGATCTGGTTAGTTCTTGACTGCGGGATCATATGCTTTGCCTAATCAAATAATCAGCTCAGTCGCTAATCGTTTCGTTTAATTCGTTAAGTTTAAATCAAAAGTCTCGACTGAAAGTTTAAATTAAAAGTATACTGGTATGAAAAAGCGTTTGCTGTTTTTTGGTGTGAAAAACATTCTTGGACATCATCGATTCAAGGCGTGAGTTAATGATTTGACTTTCTGATTCGTTAATCTTAAGTCAAAAATCGTTCCGCTCAATTCGTTAAACTTAAATCAAAAATCTGATTTGAAAATATAAATTAAAAAGTACACCGATGCAAAAAAGGGTTTGCTGTTTGTTGTATAACATCATCGATTCAAGGCATGAGTTAATGCTCTGTCTTTCTGACTCATTAATCTTAAATCAAAAAACATTTTGCTTCTTTCGTTAAACTTAAAACAAAAATCTGATTTGAAAATATAAATTAAAAAGCATATCGGTATGAAAAAGCGCTTGCTGTTTTTTGGCATGAAAAAGATCCTTGAACACCATCGATTCAAGGCTCGAGTTAGTATTCTCTCTTTCTGATTCGTTAATCTTAAATCAAAAATCGTTTTGTTTAATTCGTTAAACATAAATCAAAAATCTAAATTGAAAATATAAAAAGTATATCGGTACGAAAAAACATTTGCAGTTTTTGGTATGAAAAAAGGTTCTTGGACACCATCGATTCAAAGCGTGAGTTAATGTTCTCTTTTTCTGATTCGTTAATCTTAAATTAAAAATCGTTCCGTTTAATTATTTAATCTTAAATCAAAATCTGAAATTAAAATATAAATTAAAAAGTATACCCGTGCGAAAAAAACGTTCGCTGTTTGTTGTATAACACCATAGATTCGATGCATGAGTTAATAATATTCTGTGTTTCTGATTTGTTAAACTTAAATCAAAAAATCGTTTTGTTAAATTCCTTAAACTCAAATCAAAGGTCTTAACTGAAAATATAAATTAAAAGGCATACCGGTATGAAAAAGCGATTGCTGTTTTTTGGTATAAAAAAGTTACTTCGACACCATCGATTCAAGGCATGAGTTAACATTCAAAGCATGAAATTCGTATTTACTAAAGATAAGAAGTTTACGCTGGTGTTCTTTTATAGACATACTTCCTCTTCTCTAAATAATGTTCCCTGCCACTAGAGGTTTGCGAAAACAAACGGTTGGAGAAGAAAATATTTTTCGCCATCTTCTCGAAAGAAATCGGGTAATTTTAGTTACTGTTTACACAGTGCACATTAAACTGTTTGACTGAGAGGTGGTAAAGTTACTTTAAAAAGTGCTCTGTAAGCTACGTTTGACCCTGTGGCAACGAGCCAAAAGATGAGTTCTTCGTTTCTTTGCAGACGACAGCGGTTTTAATGCTAGAATGGTTTTTGAAACATTTGGTGGACAGCCAAAGAAGGAAATGTTTTATTGTAAGACCTTAATTTGCCACTTTCTTTGGGACGATAAGACAAATAAAATTTTCCACTGCTAGTTGTTTGCTCTGAATCTGCTTTTATGCTGAAAATATTTTTAATATCACTTTTTCAGATGCATGTTTCGAGAGCAATCTGCATATTATCTTTTTTACAGTGTGTTACAAAAGCTTATGGTCATAGCTACATTAAACTCGTAAAAAAAGACAAACTTGTAAAAGTAAACCAAGCAAACAAATCCCAGATTGTTATCGGAAAACGTGCGCTTCCTATACAATTTGGAACTTAAAATGCTTCGGAATTTATCAGAAATGCACATTCTGGATACTTCTCATACTTATTTGGTATTTTGTATTGGCATAAGCTACTTTATGCTTTAATGCATAAATAAAGCAATACGAACGTATACACATTATTTGCTTGAAATAGTGGAATCCAAATGATTAAAAGTACTTTGTAAGGTATTTTTGCACCTCTTCCCAGCAAGCCTTAGTGGTGTAACGGTAGCACATTCAGAGCTTGTTCGAGAGATCCAGGTTCGAATCCAGGAGTGAGCATTGCACATTTATCCCCTCTCCTGCTTCAAAAATATCTACTGACTCTACAGTGCCTCCAGAACTAAAATATGTTGACAATAATTCGTCGCCCCGTCGTTTGGCGACTGGGTCCTTCTCATGGATCCCACTGGTCTCCTCGACTGGGTTTCTTTTCTCTCTCTTACAGCAAGCCTTCGTGAAGTAACGTTAGCACATTCGAGAGGCCCAAATTCGAGTACCGGCGACATAAATATATTTATTTCAGAACTTCTTGAAGAAAACAGTATAGATTACCACATTTAAAGAAAATTAAACATTATTGAGTAGTTTTTGTATTATAGGCATACGTTATAAGGTCAAAATATTTGAAACTTAGGGTTAATTAAATTGTATGAGTAATAATGATAATTTATTCTTATATACTTTCAAAAACGTATTGTTAAAAAAATCTTCAATATTATTTAATTCTGTTGAAAAGCAGTCTTGACACAATTGACATGCGTTATATATTTATGACTCATATACGACTTTTTACAACTGTTTATTTGATAATACTCGCCGAAATCCGATAAGATGTCATTTATGTTACAATAGGACCCATTAGCGACCGAGCGGTAAGTCGGCGAACACTGGTAGTTCGATCGAAGTTACGAATTTCATGAAAAAGCTGGGTCTATGGACGTTTTCGTTGTTTACCTCATGTGTGACGTGTATACAAGCCGCATTCCCTTAGAAAGTCCTCCGTTTCCTTAGCAAGATAGCTCCCAGGGCTTTGTTCGTAATCATTAAAATCAAACCAGTTCTGTTATAATATCCTGTCCAGAATTCACCTACTTATAAGTTTTTACATAAGTAAATAACTCTATACTCTCCACTGATTCTTTTAACCCTCTGAGCGGCTAGGGTTTTCTCTAAGAAAGTACAAATTTCCCAAAACTACTATGAGAACAAATAATTTTTTTGATTTTAATGTAAAAACTCTCCTGTTATTTCATACCTGTATTTGTTTTCTTTTGATATATTGCCTTAATTTCTTTGACATATTTTAATATGCACGTATATATACGTTCTTACAGATATCACAAAAAATATTCTAGGCCGTATATATACGGCCTTGCCGCTTAGAGGGAAAATAGACGTACATGTATTTTTGCCACGATGTGTGAGTCTTAGTCTAAGAACGATGATATCTTTTAAGGCTTAAAAGTTTCTTATGCAATAGAAAAATTTCATAATGAGGATTTTTCCTGAATCGGGTTTAAAGTTTCGTGTTTAAAACATGTCTCTGAATTACAGAGTGAAAATAGATCAGAAATGATGCAATACTTTCGTATTACCGTTTTGGACTCATAAATAATTTTTATAAAAATATAATATTGTCTCAGTCCGCTTTTTAAAGAAATATTCTCATTCATAATAAGCGATAAGCGATAAGCGATAAGCAACGGAGGACGTGGGCACTGCCCCTTTACCAAAAGGTTAATCAGTATAGCACCACGTCCACCTATATCTAGAGCCTAAAGAGGAATCACAAGACGCCACTCACCGGGCGCCCAAACCCAGAGCCAAATTCAACCCGGGGGCAGTCCAACAGACCAAATGCCCACGAAAGACAGTCCCAACAACCGCCCAGGCCCCACATTTATTAAATAAAATAACAAAAGCATGCAGGGCTAAAAAGGGCGAGTTTTGACAATAAGCAAAAATTTTACAAAGGTGTAATACACACAAATATAGAATATACATAAGCTAAAGTACAGTCTGATGTTGGGCAGCCCAATAATATACAATGAGTAAAATATAGACAGTAGAATTAGACTTAATGACAATATAACATAAAAATAGAGAACATAGTGAAATAATGAATGTAAATGATTACAGCAATACACAGAGGATATACCAAAAGAAATAAAAATAAAAGAATAGAATGTAACAGAATGCAATAGCGGTACAATACAATTGATCACGTGGTATTGTGGGAAAAACATGCAATAAGGCTAATTATACGATTATGAGGAATAAAAATAACATATTTAGCCTGCATAAAAGTTAACGAATATAAGATACCATACAATACTATACAATATTACAATACAATACAAAAAAAAATAATAACATATTTAACCTGTACTAAAAGCCAACTGATATAAGATACTATACAATACTATACAATACCACAATACAATACGATACAGTAGATACAATACCACAATATAATAAGATACAGTAGATGCTATACAATACTATACAATGAAAATACAAAATACATTCAGTGTTGGTGACATAAAAATACATTTAAAATTGTCATGACACTAGTGATGAAAATACAAAATACATTCAGTGTTGGTGACACAAAAATACATTTAAAATTGTCATGACACCAGTGATCCTAATGCAGCAAATAAATAGATGCAGTTACCTGCATAAAAGATACCTTATATAAGATACCATACAATACTATACAATACTACAATACAATACAATACAAAAGCTAATTAAACGATTATAATGAATAAAAATTAACATATTTAACCTGTATAAAGCCAACTGATATAAGATACTATACAATACAAAACAATACCATAATACGATACGATACAGTAGATACTATACAATACTATACAATAAAAATATAAAATACATTCAGTGTTGGTAACACAAATATACATTTAAAATTGTCATGACACTTGTGATCCTTATGTAGCAAATAAATTGATGCAGACAGTTAAATGTGTTACTATACATTTGCAAAGGATGAAATATAGACTTAAGTATGCTACAAATTATGAACATATATTATACCGTGAAAAACACAAAATACATTCAATGTTGGTATAAATACAATGGATATATTTAAAACAATGGATATATTTAAAACAATGGATAATGGTTGGATATATTATACAATGAAAATCTCTAGCGACCCCAATACATTCAGTGTTATTATTACACAGAGAATTAAATGTATGATATTACATGGGCAATTGATGAAAAGAAGACAGTAACAGTATAATGTATAGCCAAATATGCAAGTATATGGTATACCGATGTTTAACAGCAACTGGCAAACAATGTACCATTAATACGCCCAACTAGATATGCCAAGATATTATATACTATTATACAGTGAAAAACGCAAAATACGTTCAATGTAGATATTATCATAGTGCATTGTGAGGGAATACAGACAGTTATATGTTTGATAATACATGGGCAAAAGATAAAAATAAAGACAATAACATTATTATTCATAGGTAAATATGCAGATTTAATATATTCAGATATTTAACAGCACCTGGTAAAAAATGTACCATAAGTACATTGATAGCTGCTATGGACAGCAAAGAGATTATTAGGACGGGACATATGTAACAGATAAATATGCGAATTCAATATATTCAGATATTTAACAGCACCTGGTAATAAATGTACCATAAGTACATTGATAGCTGCTATGGACAACAAAGAGACTATTAGGACAATACATATGCAACAGATAAATATGCAAATTCAATATATACAGATATTTAACAGCACTTGATAATAAATGTGCATATGCAAAAGATAACATTATTATTCATCGGTAAATAGGCAAATGCAAGATATACAGATACTAAACAGCACCTGGTATTAAATGTACCATAGGTACAAGGACAGCTGTTATAGACAATATTACCTGGTTGCACTTAGAAAAAGATGCTGAGAGAGAATATACAAATATTTGACTGCTGCTATACACAGCGACTTATAACAGATGGATTACAATAGATCACAATGGTTACAAACACTTCAGAGCATAAAAGTAGATGGATTATAATATATACAAGCAGTTGAAGAAGTTGAATCATATGTCGATATTATAAGGCACAAAGATCAAGTCCCAGATTCATCAGTTTGTCAATTAAACGGACTATCTTTTTGACTTGATGCCGTTGCTTAATCAAAAAACGACTAAAGGCAGTCCTATCCGTTGGTGGAAAAGGAATATGGAATTCAGTAGTAAGTGGACAATCGATTAGATAGTGTTCTGGATTGCCCAGTTGTCCACAACTACAGAGTGCTGAGGAAAAGAGTCCATGTCTCTCGAAATATAAGGGAAAAGGCCCGTGGCCCGTAATGTAGAAGATCAGCTGTGGTGGCATGATTAATCGGTCTAAATCTACTTTAGGGACATGGGCAAATGCTCGGCGACCAGTTTCCTCCGAACTCCATGCATTTTGCCACAAGGAGATGGCTGTGAGAAGTAAGTGACGCTTTAGATTAGATACTGGGCGTGAAACCGTCAAAGTCTGTGTTATCTCGTGATTCTGTGCTGCTTCTTTAGCAAGCCTATCGACAGTTTCATTACCGTAGTTCCCCACATGAGCTTTTGTCCATTCTAAACAAATGTGTAGATTTTTATGTCGAGACAACTAGTTTGAATGTCCACAATAATGGGGGATGAATGCAGAGGATTTAAAATGGCATACAATGTGGAGAGACTATCGGTAAGAACATAGGAATGTGAATATCGATGATTAATGATTGTTTGTATGGCTTGTCGAATAGCAATAGCCTCACTCTGGAAGACGCTGTTAAAAGAAGACAGATGACATTTCCACTGGTGAAGAGTTGTTTGATCTTGTAGTGTGGCTATATATGCACAGCCAACCTGATCTTCCAATTTAGAGCCATCAGTATAAAAGACCAGATCAGCATGAGAAACTTGATGACTCGGTTTGAGATTAACTTTAACTCCCGTACCATAGAGGGAGGGGTGTTGATCTTCTCTGTTTATTGCTGCTTCGTAATCATGGGAGGAGAAAGAAACAGATCTCCAAACTGAACCGAACAGCCAAATTGTCTAATCAACTGATAAGCTGCGTCCTTTTCAACCGCAATAGGTAAAGGCAAGACTCCAGCTGCAACTGCGAGGGCGTTAGTTGGTGATGTGCGGAAGGCACGAGTGATATTTAAGAGAAATGGTCTCTGTATACTATTTAAATGTCGGACTTTGCGTCCTTGCATTGGTGCTGCCCAAATTGCAGCACCATATGAAACAATCTTTTCAGTTACTGTTGCATATAAAACTTTAAGAAGATGTGGATTTAAGCCCCAGTGGATTCCCTTCATAAGTTTAAGGCGTTGAGCAATCATAGCAGTACGCTTCTTGAGATCTAACACATGGGGAATCCAATTGAGTTTGTCGTCGAAAATAATTCCAAGGTATTTAAGTTCACGTTTAATACGAAGACGCTTGCCATTTATGGTTGTTCTCGGCTGACGAGTCATAGAACCACCCTTCTTAGGAATGATCAGAATTTGCGATTTCTCTTCAGAGATTTGCAATTTAAAATCTTCACATCTAGTCTGAAACAAAGAACAGGTCTCCTGTGAGTTTGCTTGAAGTTGATCACGAGTCCTACCTCGCACTATGAATGCGGTATCATCGGCATAAGTAACCACAGTTGTATGTTCAGGCCATGGCTGCTTAAGGATAAGATTGTATGTCACATTCCAGAGAAAGGGGCTGAACCCTGCGGGCACCCTCGAGTCTGAGATGTATGTACCAGGCCTCCATTATAGGAAATGATCAAATGTCGATCGGACAGATAATGTGCAAGAGTATTATATAAATTGCGGGGGCAATTGGCATCTCTTAATGCATATAGAACTGCCGGCCTCCACAGCGTATCGAAGGCGCTCTTTAAATCCACTGAGATAAACGCTGTGTGGTGGCCGGAGAACTTATTGCGCAGGATGGTATCTTGAACTTCCTTTAAAGCGCGCAGTGTTGATCTTTTGGTGCGAAAACCGTATTGAAAAGGACACAGATAATTTGTTGAGTGCAAATGAAATCTCAATCGTCCCATAAGAAGTTTTTCAAAAGTTTTGCCAAAAGCTGACAACAAACAAATAGGGCGATAAGAATCGGCACGGGCTGAATCACGGTGTTTCTTTAAAAATAAGATCACCTGGCCAATTTTAAAACATTGAGGAAAAGTTCCACTATTGAATAGCTTATTAAACAGGCTTTGGAAGAGACTGAGATTGGTGCTAATAATCAATTTGACAATACGATAGTCAACACCATCTGGACCCGGTGCGCGCTTATTAGGGAGTTGGCGTAAGACTTGCCGAATTTCTTGAGTAGTAAAAATAACATCGTCTGGTGTTTGAAGACTAGAAGTTTGATTTCGAATAGTCTGATGAAAGGAGGAATCAGTTGAATTATCATCTGTAGAAAAAACCGTATCAAGGACTTCTGATAGAGTTGATTCAGTCAGGTGACTATTAGGACTAACTGTAGGTAAAAGATGGAAAGTTGCTGGCTTAAACAGCTTGTCGGTCGCAATCTTATGATGAATACCATAAACAGATGTTGTCTCAGAACAAAATTTGCGCCAGCTAGTTAATTTGGCACGTATAATCATTTGTTTGTAACATGCTCTTTCCTGTCGGTAAAGAGGCAGAGTATTGGAGCTGATATTATTTCGACGCTCTTGCTTTAGCCGACGTCGAAGAGCTCTACATTTTTGTTGTTGAGTACGAAGCTGAGCATTCCACCAATTTAATGTACATAACTTCTTAGTGGTACGAATAGGCAAAACACTATCACATACTATTCGAATGGTAGCCATAAGATCACTAGTAAAATTTTGTAGATCTTCACTAGAATGCAGAGATTGAAGACGAGAATGATAAGAGGCCAAATTGGCTTGAATGGCTGCAGTAAACTGTCTGACCTTTCGGCCAGGTAAATTATAACGCCGTATGATTGAGGTGGCTGTAGTTCCCGCGAGTGAAAAACGTATATAGTTATGGTCTGATAGACTTAGACCCTCAATTACTCGCCAATCTTGAAGAAGAGAGGCCATAGGCAAAGTAGACAAAGTCAAATCTGGCCAACCATGTGAATGTTGACGATCAAAAGTCGGAGGAGCATCATGTGAATTATGTTTCATTAAAACTGGATATAAAATTAACTGGATTAAAACTGGATATAAAATCTTCCAGAAGTCTACCCTTTACGTCCGTAGTAGCATATCCCCACGAAACATTATGAGCATTAAAATCACCAGATAAGAGCAAATTTGGAATTTGAATTGAGGTCAGTAAATCTTGCATCGCAGAGAGCACAGGTTCAATTTCTGAGGACGGTGAGGAATAAATGGAAACCAGAAGGACTGTCAGATGATGAACTTCCAGAAGAACAGCAACAATATCTCGCTGCGCAGTGACAAGTAAAGGAGACCAGGAAGAATTACAATTGACAATAATTGCACGGGGTGGAAGTAAAGGATCTTCCTTTTGATATAGTGTCCAGTGCAGTGGAAAGCCAACCGCCTTACCATTTAGACAATACGGCTCCTGGATTAAGATGAAGTCAATATGCTCAGAAGTAGCATATTCTACAGTCTGTGCCGTCGCAGCTCGAGCATGTTGAAGGTTTATTTGTAGACATTTCGCCGGTAAAGTTCGTTGCAGAAGAGTGGTATTAAGATCTTTTTGTATATGATCCAATGAAGAATCAGATACTAAGTTACCTGATGCTAGACGATAAGGATTGAAGTTAGTAGTCTGTGTTTGCCCTGATGAGCTGGACGCGACGTTGATACTCTGGACAATCGGGGTGGTAGGCGCGATGGGCGAAGTCATATCTGGCACCGTAACGATTATTGGCTTCGCCACAGTTGATACATTCAGGTGTTTGAGCTGTACAATCTTTGAGCCCGTGATCTCCTGCACAGTAGGAGCAGTATTTTCGCTTACTTTTGCATTCTGTTTGCAGATGGCCATATTGCTGACAGGAGTAACATCTTTTAATTCCAATAAATTCAGTGGCTCTGTGAGCTTGCCAGCCGACGAAAATTTTTCGCCGACGCATGACCGCAGCAAAATCTGGGGAGTCGCATTCAACAATCCATTTAATGTATCCTTTCCGTCGTTCCCTGAGACGGAATCGCATCGTGAATGCTGTTTCTGGCAATCCCGTGGCTCCGCTGAGTTCTGAAAGTACTGTTTGCGATGTGTCCCTTCCATTGCATATGGAAAACATTAGTTGCCAAAGAGCTTCAAGCCGTGCAGTACTGTTCGTTCAAATCTAACTCGATTCTAGGGGGTCGAACTAGTTGGAAGGCTAAGAGATTTATGGTTTTCATTTTGCATAACGCGAATACGAGTTTTATTTTTATTTTCATCATGGAAAATCATAAACAACAGCTGCTACTACCAATATTATATTTGATCAAAATAATATAACATTTACTAACTGACTACTTCCTACGAATTTTTTCCTTTCCCTATACCTGGAAGAAAATTTGATGTGGACACTACATTACTTCCTAGTATGGCTTATTAAATTATACACATTTTTTGCTGTATTTCTTTTACATGTATTTCCTATAGTTTCATCAGAGATATATTCCTCATTCATTCAGTTTCGTTCCGCCTTCACGGCAAGGCAAAACTACATAAAAGACCAAACCATCTTCATTAAAAATTGCAAAAAACAGAAAAATACTAAACGCCAAACACAGACGAAACAGTTAAAAAAATTTTTACAATTAAAAGCAGAGTTTATACGCAAAAGCAAGCAATTCGGCCAGTGGGCAAAGAGATAGACTTTTTTGCTGAACAAAACTGAAAGTTTGCTTTTGGTCCCACTTGGCAAAAGGACACTGAAGTTGGTGCAGAAACTGACTTAATTCACTGTTCTACCAGGAGTTTCAAATGTAAACAAAGCGCAACTTCGATAGGCTTAGTAACACTTAAAAAATTTTAAATTGTTAATAATTCTACAACTATTGCATGCATTACCTAAAAGCATAAAAACTTTAACCGGAACATAAGAATAGCATAATTAAACCCCTTTAAAGCAAAAAATGCACTACTTCCCAACATGCAAGAATAAAAAACTATGCTTACCGACCCAGATTACAGAGTGGACTTAGATATATATATATATATATACTTTGGTGCGACTAATTGCAACCAAAAAGGTGGTGCACAGCTACATATGAAGCAGTCTCATATACACAATTTCAACGTTCTGAGGCTACTCGTTTTTCGCGATTATAATACTTTTTTAGAATAAGGAAGTAAAAACTTTGTGCTATCGAATGAGAAAATCTCAGGGTAAAGCCACTTTTAAAATTTGAATTCGTTGTTAAATGTTTTGTCTAGCATTTTAAAACGTATATACGTAATAAACATATATTGTAACAAGAAGAAATATTAAGTATAGCAAATAAAATAAAAAAAAAACGAGCCGAAAAACAAATGGTAAAGAAACCAATAATGAGCAACAAGACTCATTGTAACATGAATAAATCTGCAAGAATAATTTCGAAATTTAATTTGAACCCTCACTCTCAAAAGAATACACTGGCGGAACAACTAAAAGGAGGTCATTTATGTTAACATGAAAGATAGTTGGTTGGTAGCTCAAGCCAACATTAACACGTATTTGAATTGGATTTATTTATCTGCGTTGCATGGAAATATGCTACTCTTTTCACACGATCTTCCAACATGAGTAGAAAGGAGTTCAAGATTGTGCTATAGTTTCTAATTTCAAGAAATGTATTAATATCTGGATAAAAGTTTTGCGTGCGGTATATGAGACATGTATTTGAAAAGGCATATGATGGATTATGAGAAATGGTATGCAGATTTTAGAATGACACAATTTGACACAGCTATATAAAGCCTTTTAAATAGACAACCGCCTCACGGCGAGAATCTAGGAAAGGTTTAAAGAGAATGACAAATGTATGCAGATAATAGAATAAGGCTGAAAACATGCTTTATATTGTTACGTTATTTTCTTCCTCCACGCTCGTACGGGGTTCGTAGATTTGGAGTGAATAACGACAACAGCACTTAATGAAGTATCGAAACACACTTTATTTACCAGTATTAATCAGGACAGCTCCAAAACACTTTTACAGTCGTCGAAGATCTACTATACACTCTCTGGAGCAATCAGTTACACAGCCTTCAGGCTATCATCTATCACGGTGAAGACAGCTTGACTTTCAAAGCACAAGAGTACAGCTCCCGACTCTGCACGGTCGTTCTCGGAACTCCACGTACTCTCGAGACTCTCCATGCTACAACTCGTAATGCACTTGACGACGCACAGAGTACAGCTGTCGACTGTTCGATTCAGTCGTTCCCGGAGCTCAACAGGCTCTCTCGACGATACACTAACCGCGATACAGTATGAGACTCTTTCGGTGCAATCGACGACCCACACGGCACTCGCTGCCCGGCTGTCAACTCGATCGACTCCGAAAGGTTTGACTCGCTAGACGAGACACACACTCGATACTGACTCTCCGCGTATCAGCAGGGTTTATATAGCTATTGGCTTGTGTTCGAGAACATTCTGGGCTAAACCGGTAAGAATTCGTTCCAGAAGGTTCTCCATCCGTCCATGGCAATTTTTTCGCCAAATGGGCGATTTTTCGCCAAATGTGGCAACCATGCCTTTCCTTGTTATTTTATGGCAACCCTAAACCTGCTTTGCGGGGAAGCAATCTTACCGCGCCTGGACATTTCATAACAATATTATAACATATAACATGCTAACGAAAACATCTTTGCATTATAACCGTGATTTGAAAATTATAACCGTCATTTGAAAATTATAACTAACCGAAAAATGTCTAAATTGCAAGGGAGTTGTCTGCCATTACAGGAAAGCGATTATCAAGGTATACTATATTTTACAGACTGCATAGAAGGTGGCTGTAAGAAAAGAAATCCATATTTTCCTATTCTAGTGACTCGGCTGCGATATTCAGGACTAGTTTTAAATAGAAGTTTCGTTATCAGCTGCAGAAGTGACCAAGTTCACTCGAATTTTTCTAGTTAACCTTTGAAATAGGTCGTGCAAAATCGTGCAGCTGACGCTGATTCTATTTGAAGCGCTCAACTTTTAAGTTTCACTTGGCGTTACGCGAAAAATCTGCCGCACGCGATCTCGTGTGTGACGTATCTACCCTACATGAGATCCCCTCACAGAGGATTTTCTATTGAAGTTATGCTATTATTTATGTTAAAAGTTTGTAAAAATCCCCCCAAAATTACTTTACTAAAAATTTGGGAAGCCTACCTATGCAATCAGCCAACAAGAAACTAATCCTGCATTAAACTCGGCAGTTTTTAAAATTTTCTGCGATTTTTAATTTGTGTTTTTATTTTGCATTTTCTTTTGTATATTTTATTTTTGTAGTTCTGGGGTTTAGAGTGCATGTAGGGAAAAGATCTGAACATTTGAGAGCCACTTAAATGTTGTTTTAAATCGAAAATTTTATTCAAGAAAAGCATTCTAGAGTCTCAAATGTTTCAGAGGAAGAAAACATGCATGCGGAACTCATTAATCAACTTGGTTTAAGGCTTCAAAACAATTTTACATCAACAAGTTCTGTTCGAAGTATTAAACAAAGGAGATTAATAGATATTTTTTGTTTATTCTTCTTTTTTGTAATATTTTGTATTTATTGTATAATGAAGTATACAGAATTGTATATACTTATTCGAAGTTTAATTTTACTTGCACTTCTTTTGGGCTGCGACTTTAAGTGAGAAATAATTGTTAGGGACTTCATAGGGATTAAATTATAAATTATCACCTTCACAGGGATAAAATATAAATATATTATATGATTTAAGTTCCAATTTTCCCTTTTCTTTTAATAATTATATATATATATATATAAGTTTACGTTTTAATTGGCAATTCCAGTGTATTTATTTACAAATTAAAATTAATAATTTCCACAGTAGCGCACATTTGCTTTCTAAATTTGACTTCGTGTTTCCTAAGAGATAATTTTTATTTATATTCTTTATATTATTAAAATGTATAAAATAATAATATATTCAATTAATATGTTCAATATAATAATATGTTCAATGATTAACAATCTCTACATATAATAAAAGAAAGAGTCTGTCTGTGTGTGTGTTGTTCGCGCTACACGTAAGCTAATAGACCCACGGCTACGAAATGTGGTACACGCTTTTTTCGAAATTCGAATTATAATTTTTTTATTTTATGTTTTGTGACGAAATCGTGTCATTTTGAGACACAATGGGCTATAGGAAAGCGAGATTTTACATTACACACTCCATTTTCACATCGTCATGAAACGACGATAGCTATTTTACGAACTTAAAATACATTTCATGTTTCAATAAATCGATTAAATACGAATTTATTTACCAAAGTGAGCTTAACACCTTTTCAACGGGACTTTTTTTTCAAAAAAAGTTTATTTTTAAAAACGTACAGTTTATTTTTCTTTGATTTTTGGACATGTTAAACTTTCATTCTTGCGCATGCTTTTACAAAAAGAATTTTCGAAAAATGACAACATTTTGTATTTAAAAAAAATTTTTAAATGAAGCTTCCGAGTACACTTCTCACATCTTACATCTTTAAAAATGCGATTTTGGCAACAATTTTCCTTTCTTATTGTTGTTGATATATTTTTGATGAAAACGCATCATTTTGAATAGTTTCATAGTTTCATTCTTGTAGAAATATAGGTTTGGCAAAAATTTTTCATCGTATTTCTTATGTCACTGTTTTTAAGAGATTGGCATATTTCATTGTCATTTTATATATGCATAATACATTTTTATATTTAATAAATAAAGGTAACACACAAAAAGTAAAAAAAGGCCCCTTTGGACGTAATTTAAAATGTGAAACCTTTCAGATTTTTTTTAAAAATTTATATTTATTTATTTATTTTTTGATGAAGTTGTTCTTCAAAGTAAAATTCTGTGCACTTTTTAAATTTAACGTTTGGTGTTCCCTTCAGGCATTTTTCCTGTACACTTAAAAGCCAGACGAAGGCTGGCAGCTAGTAAAAGGAATAAATAAGTAAAACTGGTTCTTCGATGATTTATATTTTCTTTTATGCTTCAGAATTTCTCAAATAATGCAATAAAATGAAATATTTACTAAACTACTATATATTTACAAATAATGAAATAAAAATAGCATTATTATTATATAAGGTCATATTCTGACGTTGAAAAAAGCACTCGATGGCATTTGACGTCATTGTACATCGAATATGTTTCGTTTATGTAAACATTTTAACTAAATAGCTGCTGCTGGTTAATTGTTTTTATTTCAGGTTAGGATAACTGATAAGGTACGTTACTACCAAGTTAATTCTTTTATTGATATTGAGAAAACGTTGTTATATTACATTCAATTTAAATCTCGACGTCATACGTATCCATATCAACCTGATGTGTCAAAATATTTTGTTTTCTAGTTTGGCAACAAAAAAAAAAAATATTAGGAATTGGTTGCTACTTGGAAAGAATGAACTGATTTCATTCATACTGAAATGTTTTTACACATTTTCTTTTCAGGTGTCCATTGAACTTATAAATTTTACTTTGGCCGAAGCTCGGTAGTTTATTTATGTTTCTGCAAATGTTAATGCTTATAATATTACAAATGAGTTAAAAATGCAAACTCCGGTGTTAATTTAAAATAAAAAGCTAAAAAAATTAATTAAAAATATTATTTGATTCGAGTGTCTTTTCAATAGGGTAATGTTGACATTTGTGTCAGAATCCTTCTCTAAATATGAATATTTAATCTTTCGTTTAAAAATCAATTTTGCAGTTCAAACTGGTATGCCTTTCTTAATTGCAGTACAAATATCGGTAACTGCATTTGCAAAATTTATTTTGTGCATTGATATTTCCGTGATTTGAATTGTCTTTAAAAAATAGTTTTGTCGGAGGAGCTCTTGATTTATATTTGGGCTTAATTTATGATCACGATAATGAGGACAAAATGTTTCGTGACACGAAATCACATAAACTAATGCATGTTCACGGAATAGAATTCATTTGCTTTCAAGCCGAAAGATTTGGAAACATAAACCAGTTGGTATAACCTTAATAAATTGTCCTGTTTTTTGTTTTGGGAACATTTTTCTCGACGTTCTGATTCGCTGAAGCTACGTATGAAAACTTGATTCACCAAATCAAAATCTGAAATTTTGTCTTAGGAATGAATTCTTTAAAACACGAATCAACTACATCAGTAAAAAATAGTAAATATGTAGAGATATTAGGTTATTTCGAAGCAGGAGACATGAAAAATGAGCAATGCTCCCCCCCCCCCCGGAATTCGGACCACTGGCCTCTCGAATACGCTGACCACTGCACTACGAAGGTATGCTAAGAAGGCGAGAGAAGTACCTTATATCCTCCCCCTTTTAAAGGGCGACTGGGGTTTTAGGGGACCCAATCGCCAAATTCTGATGGTGAAGAATCATCATTCACCACCTTTTAGTTTGGGTGCTACTGTAGTAGGTTATTTTGAGCAGGAAAGATGAAAAACGAGCAGTGCCCCCGGCCGGGAATTGAACCACTGACTTCTCGAATACGCGTCGAGCGTGCTGACCACTACACTACAAAGTCGGGAGTGACCACTACACTAAGAAGTCGGGAGAAATACCTTATAAATATTACTGAAAATTAATATGTCTATATGTTATGTTGCAGATAGCTTTTATGTTTGGCATAGTTGATTTAATTGAGAACAGCAGAATTAGAAAAGATTCCTTGTCATAAAACGAACTACGCAAATTTCATTAACATATTGATTCATTCTTCAGAGTGGATCAGTAGAATTTGACAGAAATGTTTTTCTTTATTATTATTTTTTTTATGCTGAAGACATGAAAAATGTGAAATGCCCTCGCCCGGGACTCGAACCTGGACCTCTCGAATATGCGCCGAATGGGCTACTGCTACACCAAGGCTACTTCAGAAAGGAGGGGACTGGGACTGGGACTGGGACCCAATCGCCTGGGGACCCAATCGCCTGAGGACCCAATCGCCTGGGGACCCAATCGCCAAATCCTGGTGGTGAAGAATCATCAGCCACCACAATTTTAGTGCGGCGCCACTTTAGAGACATCAGGTTATTTTAAGCAGGAAATGTGAAAGATGTGCAATTCCCTCTCCGGAACTCGAATCTGAACTTCTTGAATACGCGACAAGTGTGCTACCGTTACACCACGAAGGAATGCAGAAGGAGGAAGGAAATACCATATATAATCCTCCTTTTAAGGTATCCAAACACGTTGAAAAGGCCAATTTTGGCAAAAAATGGCAATTTTCTTTTATTCATTCATTCATTCGAGTTAAAAGTATAATAAAGGGTGATAAGAAAATCGAAGCCGTGTTTGTAAACGAAAACGTGTAAGAAACGTGTTGCGAAGGAAATAGAGAATAATATTAATAAAGCAATTCCCATCGAGCGAACTAAAATTAAAATGCTTCTCATCGGCAGGAGATGTTTTTGAAAAAGATTTGTGATGTAAAAGATATTTATATTTAAGTAGTGTTCACCAAATATGAACGCGTAAGTCATATTCAGAAGCCCCGTTCCAGAGTTAGAAAATTGAAGGGAAAAAAAAAAGTATCTTGATGGAGGGGTCAATTTCGCTCACTAATGATGTCTTTATTAACAAATTTCAAAATGGAGTTAGAATCAGGAACAATGAATGGAAAGTGCTGTAATTCCTCTATTTTTTTCACACTTTCTCTAGTGCAAATCTACCTATACATGGTCAGTGTCCAGATGGGCCAGACATTTTTTACAAATATCAGTTACCTGTATCAGTTAGAATAGTGTATACAACCAAATTCAAAGGACTGGCCCAAAGAATGTAATTAATATTCTTCAGAACGTATATAAAACTATGTGAGCAGCAGTTCTTTTAAAAATGCTTATAAAAAAGGAAGACACAAAATGCAAACAAAATTTTTAATGACATTTTTTGGAAATTTATACCGATGAACCATCGGTAGCTAGGGTGGCGTAGCTAGGGTGGGGCAAGGGGGGACATCTGTCCCCGGGCGCAGCATCCAAGGGGCGCCAAATGGATGCTACGGAATTTTTTAATGATTTCTTTCCATTCTTGGCACATAGAAATGGGCGCAAATTCTTCAGTTCTTCCGGGGAGCTGGAAACTCTATCTACGCCCCTGCCGATGGTTGCCATTGTGGAATTACAAACTCTTAAATTGGAGGCATATATAGCTGTTATACACTTTAACAGAGGGCTTTTAGGCTTACTAGATATTTTAAATTATATAGGTATGCATCATGGTGAATATGCAGTCGAATGATTTAGTAAGCTCGACACGGAGCGAATGAGTAAATCAAAATGTCATTCACTACCCAGAGTAAAAATTGCCACAAAAAACAAATAGGCTGAATATAAACAGAAAAACAGATAAAGTGGAACAAAAGGAAGGTATAACCTATAGATATAGGGAGGTTTAGGTATCTAGGTCAAGATTTAATATTAAAAATAAAGCATTTTAAACTTTAAATGTATTTTTCTCAAAATCTATTTTTTCTAAAAACCGGCTCACTTGGTGAAAGATAAATCAAATTATCATTACTTTATTTCTATGAAACGTTGTATGGTTAATCTATATATAATTATCTAGGGAATGACATACCAGAATATTTATATATTGAATATTTTTGAAATTGTGGCTTGTTATTTAAATAATAACATCGTGAATTTATCGAAAATGTCGTAAAAAAAATTCAAAATTCTGAAATTTTTTTACTATTTAGGATATTTTTAAAACCCTATGTCATTTTCTAGGTAAAAGCATGTAATTTATTATTCTATGACTTTTTTTAATATAACTTTAATATTTTTTCGTATAGAATGTTTCAAATTGTTTTACAATTTGCTTAAAATTTCACGTAAATTTAATATTTTTTGCAGGACAATAATAGAATATATTACATTTTGATATTGTATAATTAATCTCTGTAGATAATAAATGAGAAAATTTGTTTATAGTATACTTATACTGCTTTTTTGAAAAAAAGTGCTCCGAACGTAGTCGGATACCTTAAAGGGCGACTGGGGATTAGGGGACTCAATCACCAAATCCTAATGGTGAAGTATCATCATCCACCACCATTTTAGTAGTGGCGGATGGTGAAGTATCATCATTTCGCAACCTTCTAATTCGGGCGTACTGACATCAGGTTAACGAAGAGCAAGAAATGTGAAAATGCACGTAAAAAAGAAATCGGTCGCCATTTTGCTCTGTACTGGTATCTAGGTTGGACACCATTTCTATTTCATTAAAAATGAGAAAACCTTCACATATAATTTATTGAAAACTAAAACATTTTTATTCTTATCGCACAGCGGCGGGCACACGTTAAGCGATCGGCGGGCAGCATATGGCCCGCGAGCATAGGTTTGGGAACCCCTGCTGTACAGCATTAAATCTAGAAACAATTATGTTATCTCAAAAGTTTTCACTCTGCCGCTAGCTTAGGCAAAAAGATAATACCAAACTGCTGTCCGTCGAAGTTCCTCTTCAATGGAAAGGGAAAAAAAGTATATCAAAATAAAAAAGAAGATTTCAAAAAAGAAAAAAAGAATATTTTAGTGGAAAATTCCCTTCGTTTATGCACAAATATTACTTTCGAAGAAGCAGACGCAGCAAAAACGAAATAAAATAAATAGATTGAAAATTGAAAAAAAAGTAACATAAAAGATGTGGAAGAAAATAAATTATGAAAGATAAAAAAAAATCATGGCATAATCTATCCCTCAAAACCCTCGTCTACTATTTTTATCTTTGTTGAAAATCAGGAAGACAGATTGTAAACGATTTCCGTAGAGGTGGAGAAGGTTGCTGTAGATATGAGAAGCACATTTACTGGGCGAATCGATTTTGCTCTGCCCAAGATAATACATATTTCCAGTACTTACTGTGGTAGAGACTTTTCACCATCTGCTAGTGATAGAAATTCTTACTCAGAAAGCACAAAAAATATCCGGAGTCATTTTATTTTTTGAGCTCTTCCTTTTAGAGGAAAATGGCTAAATATTGCCATACATTATTTTCTGGAAATGTACTGCTGCATAATAATGTTCCGCTGAGAAAATCTGAACTGTTGCTTTTTCATGCCTAAATTATATGACATTTCTAAGTGCCCCATTTTTTATATATAATGCTGAACATTATGAAATTTATTACCAGGGTTTAAACCTTTTCATCATTTATATAAGAAGTTTCTGAAAGTGATAATATAAAAGAATGAAAATATTTTATATATCTGCATGCACTTTTACCTTTACAATCGTTATGTCATATTCTACAGTTAGGAATTTTATAAGTTTCCGTATTGTAAGCTAAAAATGTGTTCTAATTAAGTCTGGCGCTCTGCCGAAAGAATATAATATTTGCTTTACTGGCAACGAAGATCCGTAGGAAATGGCAATTTACCAATTAAAGCATTTATGACACTGTATTTATTAATGAATGAGAATAAGAAGAATATTGGTATCGAGATATAACAAAGCAGAAAATCATACTGAAAACAGAAATAATTGAGGTAACTTATAAATTTAAGATGAATTTTGATAATATACAAAAGATTTGAATAATAATAACTGATTGAAAGTAAAACTTATAAAGATTTTAAACTACAGAAATAGAAACGACGCATTTATATACTAATTCACCGAGAGTGCTTGGAATGTATATATCTACTTTACTTTTTTTTTTTTTTTTTTTTTTTTGTGCTGTTGTTAAGCCTTTGTGGCTTGGACTGTCCCCTCAGAGCCATATGCCATATGGCAGGTTTCGCCTGCTAGGTGGGCTGGGGGCTAGTGCTTAGAACTAACTAACTAACTGTATTTATTAACAATAATAATTATCATAATATTTCCAATTTTTTCATCTAGTATATATATATAACGAAGAAAGTCTGTTTGTTTGTTAGCTAATAACACAGTCACCATTATATTATTATATTAAGTCTGTTTGTTTATTTATTATTTGTTTGTTAGCTAATAACTCAGTCACCATTATATTATTATATTAAGTCTGTTTGTTTGTTAGCTAATAACTCAGTCACCATTATTATAACTCTCACCAAACATTTAACAATTCTTTTTCTTTTCTGAGTCCTGAAGAAGTTCGACGTCTACTTCCCCCCCCCCGAAAAAAAAGTAGCTAAAATCAGAAATAGTATTAATTAAAAACTCGGAAAAACGATAATTTTTGCCATCATTTCTGTTTCGCCCTCAACAGTCTCGCAAGCTCGAGATAAAAATCTGCTCTGCTTTATTTCGAAAGTTGTTGCCACTGCTTACTTTCAAATCGTAGAGTTTGTTAATAAAAAAACTTTAAAGTTTTACAATGAAATTAAAATAGCATTGCCAAACATTAAATACATTATTCTCGATTCAAAAAACTAGTGGGAAGCCATTTTGACTGCGTACGACTTTAAAGTTAGTATAAGTATATTAGTTAAAAACTCCGAAAACATAAATTTTCGCGGTACTACTTTGGTAGACGGTTGCATTGATTTTTCGCGATTTACATTGGCGCAATTGTTGGTGCGGTTTTTACAGTCGTCAGCCATCTTGAAAAATGCTGTTTTTGCATATTTTACGCATATAGTATAGTAACTTTAAAAAAAGCGTTATAGTATTCGAAACTTTAAAAAAAATAATTATCTTTAAAAATAATGGATTAATTTTTTGTTGAAAACGTTGTTTTTTAAGATGGCTGGCAAATGTAAATAAATACATTTACTAAGAGTATAAAATGCTAAAGTAAGGTTAAATTATTACTTTCATATAATAGAATAAAAACACCGCTATAAAAACATTGCGCTACATTTAATTGGAATAAAATATTACTTAAATTGAATATCGAATTAAAAACATCATACCAAATTTTAAGAAAATTAAAATATTACTTAAATACTTTAAAATAAGTTTTATAGGATTTAATTATTTAACATTAAAACATATGCGGCAATAAATATCTCAGGAATTTTTTAAAACATTGTATTAATTTTTTAATAAAAATTGAAGTATACATTTATGAAGTAATAGAAAATTATGTACTCACATTTTTTAACATGTCGTATATTGATAAGTACCACACACACACACAAAAAAAAAAAAACTGGGCCGCTAACGATCCTCATCTGTGTGATCCACATCTCTCACACTTCATTGAAGAAGCAATTAGCCAGGTTTTCTCCAAAAATTTAAAATAAATTTCCTCTGACGCTATTAACAATTTATAAATAAATCTTTGATTAGGAAAGCAAGGTTGGCCAAAATAAGGTCTCAAACGGCAATTTTTTTATGCCGATACCAATAATCTTGGTAATTACCAATAACAGCATTCATATTCGAAACAGACACATCCATTCGCTTTGAAATCTGAGGAATTCGAACAGATGCATAATAAAATTTTAAAATGGCGCGGTAATGCACAAATATTCAGTAACCAATCAGGGAGCTGATTACATCACGCATAGAATTAAAATTAGTTAAATAATCGGTACTTTTCCGTTTTGCCGGCGCAAGCGATAAAGTCGCCAATAATGGTACAACCGATGCCAAACGGAATATTCTCGCTGGTAACCTTTTACACCTCATTTTGAAAACAAGTCGCAGCTTTTCTTATCAGATTGATTGTTTCTTTCAATACTGGCATATAATTACATAGAATTTTTATCAGACAGTTCAGTTTTATGTCAAAGGCCATTTTCGGTAATTAAGTCAATTAGGATGCAATCACAGCGCTTACCCGAAGCTGAAAATATAGAAAAGGTAAAGTCAAGAGTTAAATTCATCAATTCTAATGCGAATGCATTAGCGAAGTAAAGCACTGCACTTTTACATAATTTCTGAGTAAGCTATTCGTACGAATTGAAATATTTCTTGCATTTAAACTTGTGTTCCAAATTAAAATTTAACTTGAAATTAATGTAGATAATTACTGAGAGCATTAGATTTTTGTAGAGTAGTTTACGTGAGATGAGATTGCTTGTGGGTCACGTGATATGAACCGGCGAATCAGAATGTTGAACCATGAAAACATAGTAAATTCTTAAATTGATGTCTTTTTACAAATTTATTGTCTTTATTTATCGGTTTTTTATAAAATTTTAAGCGATATTAAAATGTTTATGCCTTCAAAAAAAAAAAAAAAAAAAAAGAATTCTTAGAACTAACATTTTTTTAATATTTTTTATGTGTATACTGTATGTTGTCGCCAATAAATTCTGCTTGGCGAGATTTGCGCCGGCGAAACGGAAAAGTACCAAATAATCATTCATAATAAAATCATATTTTAAAAAAAATGCAAAATTAAATTGTATTTTAATATTTAACACCCATAAATAATGTTTAAAAATTAGATTAAATTTATAGATATTAAAACCAATTACTTTTAAAATAATGTGACGTCATTCATTACATCATTCACAACATAAAATATCATAAACAATAAAATTTTTATTTCAAATAAAAATGCAAAATTAAATTCATTTTTATTATTTTGAAGTCTTATTGCTCGCCAAAACAAAATCGCCAAAATCCGTGCAACCGTTTACCAAGGTAGCACCATTTTCGCACCCTATTTTCTGATTGACAACGGTCTTGCGCGTTGGAGATAAACATGTGCTATATTTCAAAAAGTGTTACTACTGCTCGCTTTCAAATTGTAGAGCTTGTTAATCAAAAATTTGTATATTTTACAAAATCTATATATATAAGGAAGAATGTCTGTTTGTGTGTTTGTTTGGGTTATTGATTTCTGATTAATTTTGATCAATTTTCTGCCACATTTAATCGACTAAAATTGAAATATAGGGAAATACTGGATGGAGCTAGAGCTAAAGCATCTGATTAGAAAGACGAAAATCATTAAAAACTGCGTGCCATTGTTGCTGACGTAATGAGAGCGAGTTCGTTTATTTTTCTATCGACATATTTTATGTGGATCACATATCGCATAAGACTGAAAAATGTATGACTATGAATCGTACTTTTTGTATCGCTATTAGAGAAGGATTACAGCGGTATCGTTCTCTCTGTTGTTAGATACATTACCATCAATCTCACTTAACTACCATCGGGTACTTCCGCTAGATTTTAATAATAAAAATGTTGTACAAATTATTTTTCTAAATTATTTTTAATAAATACAAACTGTGCATATTAAAATTCATAAAGGGGCCGCTTGCACACTTTTTAGACGATTTTGCTTTGCTATAAAAAATCATCAGCTTGATTCTTTTTTTCCAAACTGGAAGTATATTTTTTCGAAAATATAAATTATAGTCCACTACTTGACAGTTTTCTTTTCATGCAAAATGGCGCGTTTAAAGAGACAATGAATGGAAGAACATATTTGTGATCTTTTCAAAGAAAATTATTCGTATCTTGTTATTAAAAAATCAGATGTGTACACCACATAACTTCCTTGTACGGAATATTAAACTATACGCATTTTTCTTGCATTTCAATTAAACCTATTGGATTGAATTAAATCTACTTCGACAGCGCATAAATCACGATAGAATAAATGCATTCTTTAAAATTCACTCTATTTGTTTAACACAGCGACACTCTGGCGCTAGGTTCACTTAACAGTATTATATTTCGTTCATATTATAATTCAGAATGCACAAAATTTATATCATTTCAAGAATTATCTAATCGTTGTCACATGGTCTATTCAAATCCTATAATAAAGCTAGAACGATGTATAAAAGAAATTAAGCAAACAAAACAAAAAAGAAACCGTTTTTTTACAGACGATTGAGTATTTCTCATTCAATTAATTCAGTTCTGACTTCGCGACAAGGCAAAAATACATAAAAACTCAATATATTGTTACTTTTTTTTTTCTTATTTCTGACACCAGTTGTTACGTTATTTACTTCCTTCACGTTCTTACGGGGTTCGTAGATTTGGAGTGAATAATGACGACACTACGTGATGAAGTATCGAAACACACTTTATTAAGCCAATATTAATCAGGACAGCTCCAAAGTCAAGTTTTACAGTCGTCGAAGATCTACTATAAACACGCTGACACGATCAGCGACACAGTCTCCAGGTTATCAGGCTATCACGGTGGAGACAGCTTCACTGCAAAGCACCCAAGTACAGCTCCCAACTCTGCTTGGTTGTTCTCGGAACTCCACGAACTTTCGAGACTCTCCACACGATGAACTCGACGATACACAAGAGGCAAAACTCGACGCTGCACTAAAAGACTCTCTCGATGCACTCGACGACCCACTAGGCACTCGTTGCCCGGCTGTCAACTCGATCGACTCCGAACGGCTCGCTACACGAAGCACACTCTCTGAGACAAACTAACTGACTGCGGACCAACAGGGTTTATATAGCTTTCGGCTTCTGTTCGGGAACATTCTGGGCTAAACCGGTAAGAATTCGTTCCAGAAGGTTCTCCAACCGTCCATGGTATATCGTCAATTTTGTCGTCAAATGTCGCCAAATGGGAGATTTCTCGCTAAATGTGGCAACCCTGCTCTCCTTTCCCATTTTATGGCAAACTGAAACTGCTTTGCGGGGAAGCCATCTTACCGCGCCTGTACATTTCGTAACAATATGTATTAAAAATTACGAAGTAAATCTTAAACACTTATTTCCTCGAAAAATTTCCAGAAAGGATTAAGCATCATTTAATTCGCAATAATAAATGAAGACGTTATCTTTGTTGTTGCGAAGCTACGTTTCTCTAGATTGGCAGCAAATCCACTAGTCTGCTGTTTCAAATGTAAACAAGCAATGGCCGCCATCAAAAAAATTATTAGGCCTAGCGGCACCTAAACAGCTTTAAAATTGTTGATAATTCTCAAAATATTGCATACAGATTTACTAAAGGCATAAAACCCTTAACCGGAAGATAAGAACAACATAATTCAATCAATTTTAAAGCAAAAAATGTACAATTTACGAACATATAAGAGTAAAGAAACTGAGATAACTGACCCTGGTAACAGAGTGGATATATATATAAATATATTTATATATGTTTGGCGCCGCCGATTGCAACGAAAATACGAGGTGCACATCTACATGTCATAGCAGTCCTATATACAAAATTTCAACGTTCTGAGGCTACTTGTTTTTGAGTTATGCGAGATACGTACTTACGTACGTACGTACATCCGTTCGTGCAGACACCACGAAAAATTCTCTTCAGAATTCATTTTAAAGCAGTTTTATAATTTTTTTTTTTGGAGGAAAAGAAGCATTTATTTTGTCCTTACGTACAGATATTACGCAAAAACATCGTTAAATTTCATTCGATAGCGGTCAAAATAGATATTTTCGTTGAAATATGCTGCCTGAAACTTTTCGCGATTACAATACTTTCTTTTTACTTCGTACAAGGAAGTAAAAAGTACTGTGAGCGCTATGATTTTTCAATATCTAATGCTGCGATAGGCAATATTGTTAACAAGAAAAAAAAATTAAATTTAAAGTGAAAACATTTTTCCAAAACATGTCCAAGGTAAAAAAGAAATGTTCCGAATGTTGCAAAGGTAAGATCTCTACTGTTAAAAGAAAATCCGGCAAGTTCAATGACAGCTGCAAAATCAAAAAAATGCTCAGTTAAGCAATGTCGTTAATGCTGATTAGAATCTTAAAAAGGTGAAAAAACATACTGTGCATTGTCTTCCTCCACGAGATATCTCGAATGCAGAAGACTTTGCAGATTTCTGTAAAACACTAATGCGGATAAGAAACGTTTGTCACAGTAGATGTATCTTAGGTGTATTTAAACGACTGCAATAATAAGAGGTCCATTCATCAAACGGGAGAAAAAATCTTAAAATATGGTTCAAAGAATTTAAAGAAAATTTTTCAAAGTAATTTATGAATGTTGTTGGTTTTTCATATAACGGCAAATTAAAAACAAAGAGAATGGAAAAAAAATAATATCAACTTCTCTGCTCAATTTTCAAATATCAAATAACTTCTCTTTACCCACACAGCCACCAATCACAAACTGTATTCAAGTCGAAGGAAGCAGCTACATATCAAAATCCACTGTTAATTTCGCGGACGAAAATGGAACAAGAAGCGGGTATCAAGTCCATATCCTTCATTCATATCCCTACTAAATTTCTTGATATACAATTATCTATCAGTCATTGACTTTTGCGCTTTTTTGACTTATAAAAGGCAGTTTGTCCAAACGTCGACGTAAACCCTCCTTGTAGTTTGGAAAGCTGTTCAAGAGGAATTGGATAAAATACCTCTTCCAATACAACAAATGTTTTATTGTCTTAGAAATTACGGTGCAGAAAGATGTATGAAGAGTTGTAAGGATCTTAAGTTTTACTAACGTTTATTTTATTTTAAATCTTTACTATCACTTCTTATTTTCTACTTCCGGCCAGAATTATAAGCGTGAAGGAGTTTATGCAAAGTTGTCTGGCGAACGCCAAGTATTTAAGTGTGGCCTTTTTGCCAAGCAGAAGAGAGGAAGCAGTGAGTTCGAAGCAGGCCGCTTACCTTAGAAGTTACGCAGTTGCTATTTGCCTTCCAGGCCAGAGGTTTTAATCCTCTTGATAAATTAAACGTATTGTAGTGTTCACAGTCTCTGTGCTACATACGCTTCCTGTTATTATAAGGCCAATCTTATTCTAAAGTTAAATTAGAGTTTAGTTTTATTTTGATATCTTTTACGTTAGACCCCGAGTGGAGGGTCATTGTATTCCGAAGTACGGAAGTCATTGTATATAAAGAAAAATAAAGGGTTTTGTATACCCTTCGTCTGTATCCTGTCTACTTACTACAATTAGTGAACATAGCTTTAGTAAGCTCTCTGTTCTAGTCAGGTCATTGTATGTTTCCGAAGAAGGTAAGAAGAAACATTGAACCTGATAGTGGCGCCCGACGAAGAATAACCATGGCCGAATTTCAAGAAGACCCTGTGCTGCCTGCAGAAACGGCTCAGAATCCAGAAATGCCAGCTGCCGCTCTGGAAGGATTTGGGTACATCGTCCAGACCATGCGCGCTTCGATGAAACCAGAAGCAACGTTTAATGGAAACTCACAGGTAACCAGTTTTTTGGAAAAATTGGATGACCACTTCATGCTCTACCCCGTGCACGAGTTTCAAAAAGTTACCTTAGCTACCAGCGCTTTGAGGGGCCAACAAGCGCTTAACTGGTTCAAATGTATCGGCAGAAGTCTCTTGGGTCAAGCAGGAAGTCCCACCTATACTTACGAAAATTTCAAGACTGCCCTACTAAAAGCCTTCCCTGTTGTAAGGGATCGTGCGAAATTAGAAACAGAACTTTTCAGTATATATCAACAAAGAATGGAAAACCTCTCGAGCTTTATTTTAAGAAAAATTCACGTTTTCAAGCTCTTGTATGGAAACCGTCCGGATCCTGAAATAATTCAAGTGATTTTGCCGAGGTTACTACCCCAAGTGCAAGACTTTATTGAATTACGAAATCCGACTACACTGGAAAAGTTATTTGAGCTAGCAATGCAGTTTGAAAGTAGAAGAACGGCGGACGTCGAAAGAAGACGCCAATATCAACAGCGAAACCAATTTGGTACGCCAAGACTACAGCAAACTCAAGCACATGGCTACGGAGAAAAAGCGAATCAGTGGGCAAGGAAACCCGAGCATTCAAAAACAGCCGGCGAACGTCGACAGTTCAATAGCAACCCAGGAAAAAAGTCTCAAGGCCAGTGGAGAAAGAAGGAAAGCACCGAAAGGAAAAATAATTTAAACTAAAACGGATTTCTGCTGACGAGAGGGTGCAGAAATCTGAAGGCCACGAAAACCCCTCTTCCTACAAGTTAAATACAGTAATGGTGAAAAATTTAACTCTTCCGAAGATTGAAGTCTTGGTAAATAATATCCCGGCCACCGCACTCCTGGATACCGGCGCGCAGTGTTCCTGTGTGGCAGAAGTCTTTTTTAGAAAGTATTTTCGCAAATACCGCATATATAATGCGGATAATACAACAGTATTAGCGGCGCAAGGAGAACAATGTAAGTGCGTAGGTAAAGTACCTTTGTACATCCGTATCAAGGACGAACAAGTAAAGGTGATGTTTTTTATAGTAAAGAATTTGCAAGCAAATTTAATCCTAGGAATAGACTTTCTTTCAGACGCACAAGCTACACTGGATTTTAATGCAGCGTCCCTTAAGCTGACGATGAAACCAGTGCGTGTAGAAAAGGTTGAACCGCCAAGGTTAAATCTTGACCACCTGCCTAATGACAAGCAAGATAGAATCCGACAAGTGGTAAGTGAATTTGCTTCCTTATTTAGTGATATTCCAGGATTTACTCAGGTTACTAACCATAGTATTGACACCGGAGATGCATTGCCGGTTCGTCAAAAACCATACCGGTATGATAAGAATAAGGAAAAAATTATAGAATGGCATATCACCGATATGCTACGTAAAAAGATCATAACGCCTATCTCAAGTAGTTATGCTAGTCCGGTGGTTTTATGTAAGAAAAATAATGATTATCCTTTGGAGCATCCAAAAAGGTGGAGATTCGCTATTGATTACCGTAAATTAAATTCCATAACGAAATATCCGGTATATCCGTTACCGATCATAGAAGAAATTTTAAGGAACATAAAATCAACCAAATTTATGACGACTTTAGACTTAACGAATGGTTATTTTCAAATAGGGGTCAGGCCTGAGGACGTGCCTAAGACTGCTTTTATAACCAAGTCTGGCACTTATGCATTTTTGCGAATGCCGTTTGGCCTTTCAGGCGCCCCAGCAACATTTCAGCGATGCATGGACATTGTGTTAAGACCTGTTCTTGGAAAGTCCACATTTATCTATTTAGATGATATCATTATTACTAGTGGTAATCTCGACCAACATATACAGGATTTAAGACAGGTGTTTTCTTTATTAAATGAGGCCGGTCTAAAAGTTAATGTCGAAAAGTGCAACTTTGCAGCCCCTGAATTAAAATATTTAGGTTACAAAATATCGCAAAAAGGGATCGAGACAGATGAATCAAAAATAATCGCTGTACAAAAGTATCCGACTCCAAACACGGCAAAGAAGCTCTCTTCTTTTCTAGGACTTTGTTCATATTATAGGTCCTTTATAAAAGATTTTGCGGCTATCGCTGAGCCATTGTTAAAATTAAAAAGGAAAAAGGCAAGATTCTCGTGGACTGCCGAAGCCAATAGTGCTTTCGAAAAATTAAAACAAGCATTAACGCAAGCCCCTGTGTTGAAATTTCCTGAAAAGGATGAAAATTTAGAAATTTCAGCGGATGCTTCGGATTATGCGGTAGGAGCGGTACTTTCGCAAAATCAGCAGCCCGTGGCATTTTATAGCCGAACTTTAAATCAAACACAAAGAAACTATTCCGCGACCGAGAGAGAGGCACTTGCAGTTCTGTTAGCAGTGCAAAAGTTCCGAGTCTATTTTGGAAAGGCGCCGATAACAGTATATTCTGATCATGCGGCGGTAACTAGATTGTACTCAGGGAAAAATTTATCCCCAAGGTTAATAAGATGGGCACTCAAGCTGCAAGAATATAATCTGGTAATCAAGCATACCCCCGGAAAGGAAAATATCGTAGCAGATGCCCTATCACGAATTAAATTAGACGAACAGGGTAATACCGTAAAAGTTGCAATGCTGACAGCGTGTACAATAAATTCCCGAGAAACTGTAATAACCGAACTGGATAAGGATCCTGAGTTTGGAAGTATTTATGAGTATTTGAAGGATCCTGAAAATTTTAGCCACCAAGATATTGTGGCGATAAGAAATAGGGCGGCCCATTACGAACTAATAGATGGTCTATTATTCTACACAAAAACTATGAATTCCAACAACGAATTTCGACCTGTTATCCCAGCTAGTCTTAGATTAAATATCCTGCAAGAGCTCCATGACAGCCCTTTAGCTTCTCATGCTGGTATTCGAAAAACTATCCAACGCGTACGCGAGGCAGTCTACTTTCCTGAACTGCAAAAGTTAACAAGGGCGTATGTCCAGTCCTGCCCAACATGTCAAGCCGTTAATTATATTAATTTCCGCCCGGCCGGGTTTCTAAATAGTATTAAATCCGAATTTCCAAATGAAATAATCGGCATCGATTTATTGGGCCCTTTCCCAAAAAGTCAGTTAAATAAAAATCGCTATCTCCTTGTTATGGTTGATCATTTTAGTAAATGGACCGAAATTGTTCCCTTAAAACGAGCCTCCGCGAAATTAGTTACTGATTCTATTTTAAATAAATATATTTTAAAATACGGGGCGCCCCTAAAAGTTATATCGGATAATGGTCCTCAATTTGTAAGTAATATATTTGAAGACATGTGTCAAAAACTGGGCATACGTCATTTAAAAATGGTCCCGTATCGGCCGCAATCAAATATAGCGGAACGGGTCAACAGAAATATAGTGAAAATTATCCGTAGTTATGTTAAAAATTTTCATAAAAGCTGGGATAACTATGTCAATGAATTTGCTTTCGCCCTTAGGACCGCAAAACATGATACAACGGGCAAAACTCCTGCTGAGTTATTTCTAGGCAGAAAGGTTATAACACCGTTAGATAAACTATTTTATGTGCAACAAAGAGCCCCAGAATTTAAAATGGGTGATATAGAAAAACTAATAAAAGAAGCAGAAAAGAATACGGAAGTAGCACAAAGAAAACAGAAGTTATACTATGATCTGAAACGACGGGGAGTAACTTATAAAGTAGGGGATGAAGTTTTAAAAATTAAGCATTCACTTTCTTCAGCACCAGAAGATAAAACTGCCAAATTTTTTCCACGCTTTGAAGGACCATATGTTATAGAACTCACGCTGTTGTAGTGTTAAAGGCAAGAAATGGTGAAACCTGTTCCGCAAATATGGATCAAATTAAACCCTACTTCGATCGTAATAAAATGAAAATCTTTTCAGATCTTTTGCAGGATCCGGTACGGCAGACACCGCAGGTACAAGTTCCAGAGGTGGGAAAACGACAAGTACAAGGGCAAGCCAATGAGAGACAGAAGCAAGTGAAAAGAGAATTGCCCCGCGGAAAAACTGAAGGTAAAAAGAAAAAGAAGCCGTTCCACTGGCCAGAAAACAGAGTTCACGAACATCCCCAGAATGAAGAAGGGAGAAGGACGACGTATGTGGAAAGGAGCGGGAGAAAGGACGGCAACTATAACCCGGCTGTGAAACGGAAGATTGACTCATCCGACAGAACTCTCCGCAGCAAAAGTCGCCGAACTGCGGAAGGGCCATCAGCGGCGGAGGAAAAAGTACAAGAAAAATTTGAACGGCCAACAACGAGGTCCAAGCAGGATCACGACAGAAGTTTCCCGGTTCCACCAAGACCAGCTGCCTTCAAACGGCCAAGACCACAAGCAGAGGACAGAAGGAAGATGTTCAAGGGTGGCCGTAGTGGTGAAAAACGGAAGCTTCCAGAGGAAAGCACTGAAGGGCGAGCCCGTACAAGAAGGAGGATCAACCAAGCTACTATCAGCTATACCTTTAAAGACTGGGCCCAGAAAAGGATGTCTGAATATTACAAAGATAAGTAAAATTTTATGTTACTTTACAAACTTAAGTTAATCTTTCATTCTTACTGCAAGTGGCAGATTTCAAGAAGTTTTACCTCATGCGAGGTCTACCTTTATCGCCAAAAGGGCGAGAAATGAGTTGTGACCGATTTTCTTATTATGTTTTTCAATTACTCGCGCGTAAAACTAAAGTTGATGTATAATAGCGTTGTGTAAAGACTTAAATATTGTAAAAAGTTATTGTATAAATTTTATTTAAAACATTCTAGCAAGAAAGAAGTTTTAGTCTGAAAGACTTTTTGAAATGTAGTATTATTTCAATGTAGAAAGAATTGGCACTTGCTTTGAAAAGAATAGAAGTTAACAATGTACTACTAATGTATGTTTTCAAATGTGTAAAATTAACGGCATGTTGATATGTTCTTGTATACATGTGAACTGTTATTTTGAATGTTAAGAAATACCGTGATATGGTAAAAGTGAAAGTAATGTTAAAAATTTGTTATTCGTGTGACTGTAAAGATTAAATCATGACGAATATATGTTAAAGGTTGAATGATGTAGTTAGGCTCTCTGACGCTACACTTTAGAGTTAGCCACTTTCAGAATAGTACCTCAGGGTCTAGAGTTGAAATTAGGGTGTGTTAAGAGGTCTCGTATGTTGAATTTTAACACGTTAGTGTTTTGATTGTAGGAGGAAGTGTGGCACACGTAGACAGAAACACATTCGTGGTTGGTGTTCTTTTACAACACATGTCAGAGAGCACGGGGAGAGATAATTAAAATAGTCATGAATGAAATAAGAATGTTTAGAAAAGTATATTCTATATGTTATTTGCAATGTCATTCTGTAACATTTCATTAAACTAGTTTTCCTTCCAGATCCAGAATTGAATAAAGCTCCTGTTTAGATGCAGTACAGATGAAAAAGAAAAAAAAGATTGTTGTATATCCCGGGAGCTGCTATTGTAACAAATTTCTTTCTTTTAAATTTTCTAGTTTCTAGCTAAGTTATGATTGTAAAAGGTTGGCCTCGCGTTAGTTTTTAGAGTTAAAAGTTTTCAACAAGGTCGTTTTAGACCTCAGTTTCAAACAAATTAACTCTGGCGGGAAGTATGTAAGGATCTTAAGTTTTACTAACGTTTATTTTATTTTAAATCTTTACTATCACTTCTTATTTTCTACTTCCGGCCAGAATTATAAGCGTGAAGGAGTTTATGCAAAGTTGTCTGGCGAACGCCAAGTATTTAAGTGTGGCCTTTTTGCCAAGCAGAAGAGAGGAAGCAGTGAGTTCGAAGCAGGCCGCTTACCTTAGAAGTTACGCAGTTGCTATTTGCCTTCCAGGCCAGAGGTTTTAATCCTCTTGATAAATTAAACGTATTGTAGTGTTCACAGTCTCTGTGCTACATACGCTTCCTGTTATTATAAGGCCAATCTTATTCTAAAGTTAAATTAGAGTTTAGTTTTATTTTGATATCTTTTACGTTAGACCCCGAGTGGAGGGTCATTGTATTCCGAAGTACGGAAGTCATTGTATATAAAGAAAAATAAAGGGTTTTGTATACCCTTCGTCTGTATCCTGTCTACTTACTACAATTAGTGAACATAGCTTTAGTAAGCTCTCTGTTCTAGTCAGGTCATTGTATGTTTCCGAAGAAGGTAAGAAGAAACATTGAACCTGATAGAGTAAGGGTTTAAAACACAAAACTGTTACGTAAATTATTTCTGTAAATACGATGAAAATCATCTAAACGGCGTACGAACTCTCTTTATGTATTAAAACTAACAATAATTATTACTTTAACTAGCATGTAATTTTAATAATTGTAAAATATAAGTTATTAAAGTTCTTTTATTCATGTCATATTTTTACAAAAATATAGACACACACATACAGTAACTTGAGCACTATTATTGTTCGCCATAGGCTTAAACATGGCCCTTGGCGGATTGTTCAACTTGTGCTAAAATAACGCCTCTGTGGTCAGATTATTTTAGTTAATACACAATTTTCACTTTTTTTTTGGGGGGGTACAATATAGGAGGATACAAAAATACCTAAAATTAAACTTTGATATTAAAAATGAAGTAAATAAAAAAAGCATAATACATATGTTGTATTGTTCTCTTAACTGCACTAATCAAATAACTTGTATTACTGATGCTAATAAACACAGCTAATCACCAATCACAGCTTGTCTTTTGTATTTCAGAAGTAGTTTCATATTTAAGAAACAATTCCATCGAAAAGAAGTCTCAATGCAATTTTCTGACATTTTTAAATGCTATTATGCGTGATTCAACATCCAGTAGGATTCAGTTCATATTTTTATGTACAGAAAAAAGATACTAAAGTATTACAGAAGAATGTGTCAACTGGCTAGAAAATGTTAAATCTTACAAAATGAAATAACTCTAAAAAAAGAGAAATGATGACATCAATAGTAAGAATAAGTAGCTTTAGATGACTAAATTATAGAAGTACCTAGTAATTTTCATTTTTGAGACAATTGCAAAGATCGGCGTTTTCATGGTTGTCTACATGTGTAACGTGTATACGAGCGAGTCTCCCTTAGAAAGTCTTCAACGAAAGCATTTCTTCTCTTAGGCAGTTATCCCTCGAGTGCTTTGCCATAATCAAATAAACCAAACCGAACCACTTGCAAAGATACCAAACCTGGATGAAGAAAATAATCTGAAGGAAACACACATTCACGTTAACAGGCCATTATGAGAGACTTTGTCATTCAAACAGTTCCAAAGAACAAAGAAACTTTCATAGTACAGGGAAGGTCTTTTATAACGGCAATGATCCATTCTCGGTCAGTCAACATTTGCTTTTTACACGTGTGATATATAATCAAGTTGCATACCTCTTTGATACTTATTAAATAAAATACTATGTAATATACTGAAAACAGAAATTAAAAATAAATAACTATTGCATTACAAGTCAATTGTAAAATGGTTACACTGATTCAAGACAGAATAATATCCATATTGGTACTGAAAGTAATTCCTTTAATTTTATAAACACAGAGCCTGAGGGAAAAATATGTTTTAGTGTATACGAATAACCAAAGCAGCAATTATAGAATAAAAAAGAAATACAAAACTCAACTAAAATATATAACTATAGACAAAAATAGTAGTAAAATGAATAATATTCTACGCGCCGTCTAGGAAAGAGTTTGCTGTAGTTTTCAAATACTTTCGTATCTTTAACGGCAATAAATAAAGTCCAATGACAGTTAGAATTATAATATTTCTCTATCTAACATTAACTTATTTTAAATAATTAAAATAAACATTTAATTCGAGGCTAAGGTTTCTAAATTTCTATATATTATAAGGTATTTCTCCTACTTTCCTAGCGTGCCTTCGTGGTATAGTGGTTCTGCACGCTGTGCCGGTATTCCAGAGATACGTGGTTCGATTCCCGGCGAAAGTGTTTGCTAATTTTTCATCTTACCTGCATCCAAAAAAATAACTAATGTCTCTACAATATGAATATTTTCTGGTTTACTATTTTTTCCCACAATCAGTAAAAACGACTCATTTTTTAGCATGAAATATATAGAGAGATTTTTTCCAAAAAGCATTTATATTTATTTACATGAATAAAACTAGAAGAAAATACGGCGATTAGGAAAATCTTAGTAAAAACACCTTGTATTTGGCATAGATTTAGACAAAAAATTCAATGCTAATAACTTCAGAAAAATTTAGACCCCCCCACCCCCGCAAAAAAAACATTCTCTGCTGATTTAATGATAAACATCTCTAAGATGTTTTTTAAGAACTGGTTGACAGCTACTTCAAGAAAAGAATATTGAAATCTTGAAAGGCGCTGTTTTCTGACAGGCTTTAATGAGAACTCCAACAGCTTTTTGCTTTAAAAATTCTTTTATAAGAATTGTCTGTAAATTTTAGATTGCGGACATAACGGACCAATTTTTTTTTATTTTCTCCTTTTATAATAACAAAAAACAAAAATAAATAAATAAAAACCTATGTAAGTTGGGAAAAATTCTTTGGAATTTAAATGAAGTTTATTAAAATATTTAAATAATTTTAGAGGAAATGTAGATTTAAGATGCAAAAAAATAAAAATGTGATTTTCATTTCTGTACCCCTTCCCCTGGAATTAGAATAGTTACACATTCTATTGTCTTTTTGTAGAAATAAGATATTAATTTTACAAGTAAAGTTAATTTACAATTTTTATTTAAGACTAAAGTAAGGTAACTGTTTCAAATTCAAAATCTGCCTCCTTTTTAAAAAAACTTTTAATTGGCATAAAACACTGAATCTAAAATGAAATTTTTTGCGTAATTTCAGTTTTTATATCATCGTCTTTCCCTTCCAGTTAAATTGTTTTATTTCCGAAAGAGCCGTTTATAAAGATTAGGCTACATTCTTCTCTACAGCTTATATTGCGGTACGTATTTTTTCGCTTTTCATTCAGTTTGCAATATATACTCCCTTCTATAAACGACGAAAGCTGTGTAACGAAACATTTATCTTATTTTATTTTAGAGACTTTTCGGAGATTTAACTTAGAATATTGGTGTTAAATTTCCCCGGGGTAATTTTGGTTATATTGGTTATTTCAGTAAAATAACTCTAGTTTTGATATTATGATAGTTTGATGTTTGATGTTTCTTCCAATGCTACCATCGCAGATCCCTAAAATAATGAAATTTATGTATCAAATAAAAAATTTTCTAAACATTTGTACAAACAATATAATCAATAAACCATGTTTTGTTTTTACCACATTAACATTTATATTACATCAGTTACAAAATTACCGTTACTCTGTAATGTACTAAGCACTAATAATATGTGTTATTTTCTTAAATAATTTTTCAGTTAAAGCTTGCTCTTAAATTTTAAACCAAATAAATTGAAGATAAATGGTTCAGGCACATATTACTAAACGAAAGCATAACATAAAAACTGTCAATTAAACAAAACTTTTCAAATTAATAATAAAAGTTTCCAACATTAGGATGCTATGAAAGTTTGAACGCAACTAGCACTATAAAAAGGCACTAGAAAACTTGCAATTCAAAGTAAAATTTAAAGTACTTATTTCTATTTCTTTTAAATTTGTGAGAAAAGAATAAAAAATGTTACTCGTTGACTTATCCATATGACAAAAGGTAAAAAATATCTTTCTTAATTTTCTGAGTATCTAAGAGTTAGCTAGAAGACAAGACTTTGACTGGATACCTTTTTGATGAATGCGTTCACCCACAATGATATGAAACTGGTCGATAAAAGATACTGGTGCTATCGTTGTTGACCAGTTCTGCGGTTAATATCAGAATAAAAAGGAACAGTATCTCCCATAATATAGCATGTCTTCTGGAGATTCCGGTAGAGATTAATTCCTAAAATTAGAAGTGTCGAAGCCCCAAGAAAAGTCGTCAGCGGTAATAAGAAAGATAAATAAATAAAACAGATTTTTTTAATGTAAAGAGATACACACTGATGCATCAAAACATTATGACAATCCCCATATATTTCAATGAACACGTCTGGATGACGTGAAGGGTATGTGATTAAGTGGCAATGATATTTAACTGCTGCTGGAGAAGGCAAGGAATCATTCTTGCACTTAATCTCGGAAGTGATGAGAAAGGCTGCTGACCTGAAGCAAATTTAATAGAGGACAGATTGTAGTGTCGCTGAAAGTCGGAAAGAGTAACTCCGAAATTGCACGACTGGAAGGTTCTTCACGATCTGCCGTTGTTAGTATTTATGCAAAATGGATAAATTAGAGTGAAACCAGCAGTAGACGCCAAATAGTTGGACGTCCAAAGGACGTCAGACTGTGACCCGCTTGGTATAGGAAAACCGGCGCCAAACAGTGGCTCAGCAGACAGCCCAATAAAATGCAGGTGGAAGTGTGCAATAAAATGTGAAAGTGTGCGATAAAATTCAAGTGTTTCAGAACACGCACTTCAACTGACACTGTTGGATATGGGACTGCGCAGCAGATGTCTCACTCGTGTGCCTTGGTTGACCAAGTATCATTGTCAACTACGTTCACTGTGGGCACGAAAACAACGAGACTGGACCATATATAAATAAAAGATAGATGCCTAGTCAGATGAATCACGATTTCTCATTCATCACATCGATGGTCGTGTCAGGGTACGTCGTCTACCAGGCGAACACTTTCTCCTGCCCTGTATTGTAAGTCATACATAGGTCATACATGGTTTGGGGGACGTTCTCATAGGCGACTCTGGGACTGTTAGTTCTTGTAGTTACGAACTATTAGAACATAATTGCGGATCAGTTGCACCATCACAGGGCGTCTGTCTTCCCAACTGGAAATGTAATCTTCCAGCAGGACAACCCCTCATATCACAAAGCTGGAATTGTGTTGGAGTCGTTCGAGAAATATTAAGGATGATTGTCTCCTGTCTCCCATTTAATACAGAATATGCTTTCGTTTCCGTCCATAGCCCCCCGTATCAAATACCACGCGGGAGCGAAGCGCCACTTACTACTCATCGTATCATATTTCAAGCGCTGAAATGGAAATATTCATTTGAATTTTTAAAAGCGTATAAATGGGGTTAGAGTGCGAAACTGAATTCCTACTCTAACTCCAATTACTCCTTTATTATCATTGTGAACGCTATAAATATTTAATTCTTCAAATTTTGGAGGTTTTTAGCAGATCTAAACTCAATAATTTTATATTTTGCTTATTATCACGTTATCTTCTAACTCAGTGTTTAATTATACAAGTTGTCAAACTGCATGATAGAATTCATCTTTCAATAGATGAGTACTTTGTGTTTTAGTACTTTGTATTTTAGTTTTTATCTGTTCAATAGATGAGTACTTTGTGTTTTAGTGTATCAAAACCTTCCCTTTAAAACTATTGGTATTATTCCAAAACTATTAAAAAATTGAATCATGCATGTTTGCAAAATACGCTTTTTATTTATAAGCTGGGCATGTAAGCATATCTATGGAATGGATATAAAGGGGGATTCAAAATTCATCATCAATATTTGGTGGTGAGGCAGGGAATAGGAAAAGAAGGAGATTTCATATAGGAAAGTATGGGCGCAGACGAACGCATTGGGGGTGTAGAGGGTGCTATGTGTACATAACTTCCATACATAAGTACAGCTGTTTGATGCGTGCAGCCAGTCTAGGTGACTTTGCAGAAGTAATATGAACTGGTATACGTGGAATGAACTTGCAGATATGCATGTAAATGCCAGGCATATTCCAGAAGGTCCAGTTGTCCATGCAATGCCGTTGTAAGTCATGCATTCTAGCACATGGTCAGCAGTTAGAGCATGTCTTGTAAGTCTGTAAAACCGATGCAAAGAAATGTTAAATGTAAGATAATAAATGTTTGTTTTCCTTACTACTTCCTTCTTATGTATTCTTTCCATTATTAAACTGGGTTCATTTTGCCCTAATACATGGCATATGCGCCCAGGCATTCCTATGTGAAATCTCCTTCTTTTCCTATTCCTTACCTCCCCACCAAATACTGATGATGAATTCTGAATCACCCTGTAGATGGGAAGTTAAACGTGAACGTCGCATTTGGAAATGCCGCTTACCATCACACGGCATATGTAGCAGAGATTACAGATCCTTGAGTACTCGGAGTGGACGTTTTAAGGAAATACAATATTTCCTTGGAATCTTTTAAATGAAATACAATATATACTTCAAAAATAACAAACTGCTTTCAGCATCAGAGTACATAACTATTATCATCAGAAGGGATCCTCACCTGAAAACTGAGACGCCTTGCCTGAAAGACCCTGCTCAGAAAGCTGCCGAAATCATATTAAGAGAATCACCAAACTAAAGGCTACTCTCCATCTCAGATGCTCATCGTTCATGACCTTCGTCTGCCATACGATCTTTTATTTGGTCTCCCTCCGGATGCACCTTCATCGCCTGAGAAATACAGGCAAAATCTCCAGGCCCAGTTTGAAGTGATGCACAACTTTGCACGAGAGTGAGTCAACTTGGCGACGGAGAAGATGAAGACGCGGTACCACACCAGAGCTACTGGACATCGATTCAACGAAGGAGACAATCCGGGGTTGTGGTATCCGACTCGACGGAATGGAGTCTGTCCGAAACTACAGTCACCTTGGAATGGTCCGTACACAGTCCTAAACAGGTTGAATGACGTCGTAGTTCGGATACATAAGTCATCCAACTTTCAGCCTAAAGTCGTTTATTAGGACAGGTTAGCTCCTTATTATAGTACGTACGTACGTATTGTTTCTAAATTTGTATTTGATTTGATTTGTTATTAGTATTTGATAGTATTTAATTTGTTTTAAGTTACGTATTGCAATTTTTGTTTATGTTATTTGTTATGTAATATTTATTTTTGCACTGATGCCTCAGCTGTAAATTTGGCTTCATGGCCAGGGATTGTACGGCCCGGGATGTGCAGTCCTTGGAAAGGGGGCAGTGTTAAGGTTTTTGTATTTAATTTGCTATTTTTAATAGAATTGTAATTAAAATTATTTCATTTCCCCGTGCAATTCAGCGGGTTACGAGTTTTAAGAGAACGCTACGCCAAAAAAGTAACAGCAGCACGCGCATTTAACATTTATTAAATAGATATCTCGTGCACGATTAGAAAGCTTATAAAAGTCGTAGCAAAGCATCTCAATTCAGTTGTTTACTTATTTGTTGTTGTTGACTGTAGCAAATTCGCGGTGAGATCGAATTAGCTTTCTCTGCTTTGAATTGTGTTCTATTTAATGCTTCAGTAGTTTAAAATATAAGTGCTGTGAGATATTGTGATACTGTACGAATATCTTTGAAGAAACTTCAGCATTTTGCTTTATTTCTTGGAATGAGAATAATTTTTTAAAACTTTTTCATTCCATTATGAACCCATACTCACTCAGCAATGTATATTATGTATATTCCCACCATTTTACCCGGCTCGGTGAGCTCAGTATTTTTATTCTTATATGTTCATAAATTCATATTTTTTGTTTTAAACGTGGTTGAATTATGTTGTTTTTATGTTCCGGGTAAGAATTTTATAATTTTAGTCAATCTGCATGCAATAGTTGTAGAATTATCAACAATTTAAAAGTGGAGCTAGGCCTATGAGACCGAAATTGGCTTAGATATGGAATAGTTAATTAACCCATTTGGTGCAGCAAAGTTAACTTTAAATTTTTGTGCACCGAAATATTTGTTTTTCTACCTTTGATTGAAATGCTATTTTTGAAGTAGAAATTCTAATTTTAATTTTTAAAATAGTGTTTCAACTGTTTTTTACTGTATTTGGTGGTTTAGATTTTGTTTGCATTTTACAATCTTTTAATGAAGATATTTTGAAATTTTATGTATTTTTTCCTTGAACTGTATTGATTTAGAAGTGAAATTCAAATAAATAAGTATAAAGAAAGTGCAGCAAAAAACGTGTATAATTTAGTCGGTCCTATAAGGAAAGCCATGTGGTGTACATATCAGATTTTTAATGTACAGTGGTGGCCAAAATTGTGGACACTTTTGGAAATTTTTATGTTTTTGAATTTTGTATGGTTATAGAAAATGTTACGTTTCGCAAAATGCAAACTTGTATATATCATTTTAAAGAGAATTTATTACTGAATTCAATACAAAACACAAAATTCAATTATTTGCAATACAAAAAAGTTATGTGTACTTTAATATAAATAAAAAACACAGTTATGAAGTGGTTTGTAATGTCTAGCTTTCCTGGCCAATCACTGTTCTTGTTCTGAGAACCAACCAAATGTTAGTAACTGCCAGTAGAAGCTGACATCATGTTTACACTTGAAACAATTCATTAATTTGCTTTGTTCTGTAGAAGGAGAACCTGTTTCTTATACACTCCAAGTACAAGTAGGAATTTTTGTAAAAATTTTTAATATTTAGTCAAGAAGCAATGACATCAAATAAAAGAGTAGATTGGACACCTAGAAAGAGATGTAATATTATTGTGTTACGAGAAAGTGGTCTTTCCTATGCTGAAATTGCAAGACAGGTGGGTGGTTCAGTGACTACATCTGGAGTCCGAAAGTTTTTTTGCGATATCAGGAGAGAAATTCAATAAAAAACATAGAAGGAAAAGGCCGAAAAAGGTGCATCACATCTATTGATGACAGAAGAATAAAACGACTATGTCTCCAAGATAGAAAAATGTCATCAGCGGCCATCAGAAGTGATCTGAATGATGCTGGTATTTCTGTCAGTTCAAGAACAATCAGGAGAAGATTAACAGATGTTGGACTGAGAGATAGAATGTTATAATTTGTTTTTAACTTGAATATTATCTTTTAGCAGATAGTGCAGGCTAATTTCGGAAAAGAAATTATTTTCGTTTCTAGATGAAACAAGACAAGTAAAATTGGATTTATCAAAAATTTTAATTTTAAATTACTTTTCTTTTTGTGTAAAGAATTCATCCTCCTCGCCGATCCATGCTCATTGCCTGTGTGCGTATGTTTATATTATTTTTCCTGTGGCTTGCGTTTCAATTTTGCCCATTATTTCTCTCAATGATAGGAGAAAAATTATTATTGTTAGCATAGGAGAAGCTGGAATTATACAACTTTGAGGAGGGCGATATAACTTCGATATCTTCTTATTGCTAGTAATTTTCGAAGATAAACGCTGGAAGTTTCTTCTCTGAAAAAAAAAAAAAAAAAAAAAAAAAGATGGAATTAGAAAATATTAATCCCGCGTGCGGCATCACTTGCTTCTCACACACTTATCTCCTACCGCTTAATTGACAAGACTGAGTTACGGTTACGATCTCGCCGGTCATTTACTCTGCTCCAAAAATACTCACCATTGTAAGAGACAGGAGGCGTGCTTGTAGAGCGGTTCCAAACGTTAATATGTTTGACAGTAAACTACCAAAATTGGCTTTTGGGATGTGTACGCGATAGTTTATGGAATGGAACGGTGAAGTGATGATATCGATATATTAAATTGACTCACGTCATCTATACAGCATCTCGTTTCGAGGAAAGTTGGGTAACAGATTACTGTAAAAATGGGAATCCAGTTTCATAACAAGGTTCCGTGAGATACATCACTTCGACGGAAACACACCTACGCGAAGAGCAAGTATTTTAGCGAATAGTTTGCAAAAACTAAAAAGATTAAAGCTATAGAAAATAAAAAGTATCTAAAGTTTATACAGATGCAAAAAGGGTTTACAAAAATCAGAGGTGGACACCAAATAACTTCCTTGTACGGCCTATTAAATTATGACCTCTCTTTTCGACTTTCACCAGAGCATATCTGTGATTGTCGACATACACCGGTGAGGGTCCGAATATACAAGAATGTAGTGAAATATTAGGTCTTTCACCGATGTATTTGGTGAATGTTGATATTCTCCGGTGAAAGTCGGCATTCTCCAATTTCGGTCTTTCACGGTAACATATATTATACAGTGGTTCCCAAAAGTGTTCGTGCACTTGTGATTTTCATTGAAATAGGGCTCTATCCATTAATTAAAAGTAGACTTTCTGAATGAGATTTTAATAATAAGATCTATAATCTATTCGTAACAAAATTACGTGAAATATTTTTTAAATATTTAAATTTTTAAGCGAAACTTTATTTTTAAGAAATTAATAATAAAAAAATGACAAATATTTTATCTCACAAAAGTCTTCGTACACTGAAATATTTTTGGATAAAATCAAAATTAAAATTATCGTTTGCCGCTTTTTTTAATTTTTGCATTATGGTGACATTTAAAAAATTGTTTGCTTTAATTTTTTATTGTTTACTTCATAATATTCTATTTATTATAGAAAAATGGGTCGCAGTCGTAAAGAAATTACATTCGAAAATTGATCATTTTTCACCATAGTAGGGGGTAAACCAATTCAAAATATCGCTAAATTAGTTAATTTATCCCATTCTACAGTGCAGTATGTGATAAAACGCTTTAAAGAAGAAAATCGGATTGAAAACAAGCTAAGAAACGGTCGACCGAGAAAGTTAACTAAACGTGATGAGAGATTTATTATTTGAAAATTTGTGAAAAAAACCACGTTTGAGTGCAAGCAAATTTAACATTTTTGGTTTCGATGGTCGAATAAGTGTATGGAGAAGAAAAAATGAGGAACTTCATTCTAAGAACTTAGTTGGAACAGTTAAGCATGTCGGTGGAGGTGTTGTTGTGTGGGGGTGCATGGCAGCATCAGGACTAGGTAATTTGGTATTTATTGATGGCATAATGAATCATTCTCTTTATTTAAATATTTTAAGAGACAATTTAAAACTATCTGCCCAAAATTTGGGTATTGGAAACAACTTTATTTTTAATCATGATAACGATCTTAAGTATACGGCTCTCAACGTTCGCATGTAGTGTCTGCATAATTGTCCCGAAAGCACTACCTCAGTCGCCAGATTTAAATCCCATAGTGCCCATTTGGAAAGAGCTAGATGTTAGTGTACGGAAACACGACATCGAAACGAACAACGAACTCAAAACAGTCATGATGGAAGAATGGAATTGATACAGAAATTACAAACAAACTAGTAAAATCTTGTCCCAGACGTTTAAAAGCTGTTGTGGATGCTAAAGGATATCCTACTAAATATTAATTTAACGAAAAATGAAAATATTTACCATTATGTCAAGATTTTTTTGAAGTGTATGAAGACATTTGTGAGATAAAATGTTTGTCATTTTTACTTCCTTGTACGAAGTAAAAAGGAAGTATTGTAATCGCGAAAAGTTTCAGGCAGCATATTTCATCGAAAATATCCATTTTGAAAGCTATCGAATGCAATTTAACGATGTTTTGCGGGATATCTCTAAGTAAGGACAGAATAAAATACTCTTTTCCTTCAAAAAAAAAAAAATTATAAAACTGCTTTAAAATAAATTCTAAAGAGAATTTTTCGTGGCGTCTGTACGAACGTATGTACGTACGTATCTCGCATAACTCTAAAACGAGTAGCCTCAAAACGTTGAAATTTTGTATATAGGACTGCTATAACATGTAGATGTGCACCTCGTATTTTGGTTGCAATCGGCCGCCCCAAACGCATATAAATATATTTATATATATATATCCACTCTGTTACCCGGCTCAGTGATCTCAGTTTCTTTACTCTTATATGTTTGTAAATTGTACATTTTTTTCTTTAAAAATGATTGAATTATATTGTTTTTACCTTCCGGTTAAGGATTTTATGCCTTTAGTAAATCTGTGTGCAATATTTTTAGAATTATCAGCAATTTTAAAGTTGTTTAATTGCCGCTAAGCCTGTTTTAATGGCGGCCATTGATGTTTACATTTGAAACAGGAGACTAGTGGATTTGTTGCCAATCTAGAGAAACTTAGCTTCGCAACAACAAAGATAACGCATTCATTTATTATTGCCAATTAAATCATGCTTAATTCTTTCTGGATTTTTTTTCGAGGAAATAAGCGTTTGAAATTTACTTCGTAATTTCTAATATAGATATTTTGAGTTTTTATGTATTTTTGCCTTCTCGCGAAGTAAGAACTGAATTAATTAAATGCGACATACTCAGTCGTCTGTGAAAAACTGTTTCTTTTTTGTTTTATTTGCTTAATTTCTTTTGTACATAGTTCTAGCTTTATTATAGTATTTGAATAGAACATGTGGCAACGATTAGATAATTCTTTAAATGATATACATTTTGTGCATTCTGAGTTATAATATGAATGAAATATAATACTGTTAAGTAAACCTAGCGCCAGAGTGTCGCTATGGTAAACAAAGTGAATTTTAAAGAATGCATTTATTTTATTGTGGTTTATGCGCTGTCGGCGAAGTAGGTTTAATTCAATCTAATAAGTTTAAATAAAATGAAAAAAAATGCGTATAATTTAATATTCCGTACAAGGAAGTTATGTGGTGTACACATCAGATTTTTTTTTATTATTGATTTCTTAAAACTAAAGTTTCGCTATATTTTAAAAATATTTCATGTCATTTTGTTACGAATAGACTATAGATCTTATTATTAAAATCTCATTCAGAAAGTTTACTTTTAATTAATAGATAAAGCCCTATTTCAATGAAAATCATAAGTGTACGAATACTTTTGGGAGCCACTGTATGTGATAAAAACTTGGAGTAAGCTGCAATGGATTGACGATGGTTCTCTGCATTATAACTTAGAGAGGCTTTACTACATACTTAGTAGAAAGATGACACTTGAAGGAGAGACTTGTACACAAACGTAACCAAACTGAACATAATCTTTGCTGCTGGACACGAGCTAATTATCAAGACCGTATTTCTCATTACACATGCTCATGAGAGCAATACGCCCACCACAATTTTATATAGAGTATCACATTTTAAACAACAGCATAGTTAGCAGAGCAAAAACGCACAGCAAAATGAAACAGTGTCCAAAAGGCAACAGAGCTACAAGCTAACTGCGCGTTTATCCAATCTGGCAGTCTGTTAAAAGAAAGGTTTTGGTTTAAGTTAGAAAGGTTTCAGGTCTCAGAGTTTAGATTCCGAAATAACAACGTCACGAGCGTTGCGCAGGCCATGCAAGATGGATTTATCTAGAAATGACGCAATCCAGTGACATTATTACAATTCTTAGAATAGAGAGAGAGAAGTAAGTGGTTAGCGTTAGTTTAAATTATAATTTTGATTTAAATACTTTTTATCTTACGCATATATACATTTGGTACGATCGATTGCAATAAGGAGAGGGAGGTGCACATCTATATGTTGTATAAACCCATATACGAAATTTCAACATTCTGATGTTAATCTTAAATTCCTCTTGCTATTGTAAGATAATTTTCTTCTGGGAATTTTCAAATAAATTCTTGCTATTATGCGATAATTTTCTTCTGAGAATTTTCAAATAAATTCTTGCTATTATGCGATAATTTTCTTCTGAGAATTTTCAAGCAAAGTCATGCTATTATCGGATAATCCTCTTCTGGGAATTTTCAAGTAAATTCTTGCTATTATATGATATTTTCTTTTGAAAATCTTTTGACCCACACGTTTACATTAAATAGCTAAAATAATTATCATATTTTTACTGAAAGTTGTTATGCGAAATAGTTCTGCTCCATTGAATTCAGATGAAAGGAATTCTAATGCAATGTAATGTACGAGTGTGCTGCGACCCTATAATAAAATATACAAAAATTATATAGCTCTTGCATTACATACATTAGTACCCCTATATTTGCTGGTAACGTATCCCAACACTTACGGGGGATAATAGTGGACGTTTAACAAACGAGGATGTATGGTAATATAAATAAACTTGGCTAAATTTCATTGATAAATAATTTAAGAATGACACTTCTAATATTAAATAAAATAATAGAATTTCCTTTACACTGCAGTATATTTTACACTAAATACAAAAATATGTTTCTAAGTAACGTAATTAAAAATATACTGTCTTGTAAATAAGGATTACAAAATACTGTTACTTAGACTTAATCCTTAAAGCACAATCGAGAAATCAAGAAATGCAGTTCTTATATAAGAACACATATTGTTTCACACGATCACCGAATAATTGATCTTTCAGTTTCTTATTGCTAATAATCCACTAATTTCAAAGAACATGCTGTAGAGATATTAGGTTATTTGGAAGCAGGAGTCGTGAAAAATGAGCAGTGCCATCGCCGGGAGTCGAACCACGGACCTCTCGAATACGCGCCGAGCGTGCAGACCACTACACCACGAAGGCACGCTAAGAAGGTGGTAGAAATACCTTATAATGTAACATCGCTACTCTTAAATTTTGTAGTGCATATTGCAATAAATAAGAACATCAAGTGTAAAGAACCATCATGACATTCTATTAATTAGAATAGGTAAATGCAGGGAGAGAATGTAAAAGGATGTATGGATGTAGAAAAATAAGGATCAGGCAAATTTTGACTGATACTGATAGCCTAAGATTCCCTGTCAACATGTTTATGACCATCATGTAGGAATATGAGCTCAGATGAGGGTTTTTCCTGTACGCAATGACTGCACATATGTTCAGCAGTGAATATTTCTGTTCCCAGTATTTATTACATATGAATGAGAGTGCTAGTTTATCAGAAGGCAGCCCTTGGCTTGTTTGAGCTGCTGTATTTGGAATGAGCTATAGAATATTGCTTGCATTTCGAAAGTTACAATTTACTGGAATAATGTATTATCCTTCTGCCATCCTGAACATCGACTGTTGAATCAACAGACACAGCAGCAAGACTGTATGTTGATACAGCCTATTTATGACAAAACGTAATTCTATAAATGGTTTTGTAAACTATTTTTCACTTGATCTGATGGTTAAAATTAAAAATGATTCCAAGCAAATGAGGCGAAAAATAGTCATGCGCGTTTATGCTTTGCTACTAAAGAAGAGAATATTTTTGATAAACATATTAACAAAAGTACCAATGCATTGAAACGGAACAACAAAACAATGTTTGGAACAAAAAAAAAAAAAACGATGTTTGTTTACAAAATAATTAAATGAATTCAACAAAACTGTTAACGTTATTTCGTGAAAAAAAGATATACAAATACAATTACGTAGAAATTAAATTAAATTACCAATTAAGACAACAAAGGAAAGCATCTTCTAAAACGAAAGTTAGGTAAAAAAAAATTCTTGACTATAATAATAATTCATCTGATATGATCAGGTTTTTTAATATTGCGTAAACAAAATTATTTAAGTAGAAGATTTTTCGTAAGAAAATGGAAAATGCAGTCTTGTGGAATGCTTTTTTTTGTACCTGGCAAGTATTTATTTACATCTGAATATTGCAATATATTGTTTTTACTTAATCGCATATATAATGATGAGTATTCTTACGTCAGTACAATATTTATGAACCGAATCCACATAGAAGCAAAGACAGCTTAATAAAATTTATTTTCTAAAAAAAAAAAAATAATATCTGAACCTTTTTACAAAAGTGCTCGTACAGCTCTTCTCAGTATGAAAATACACAATCAGTAATTACTAGAAAATACACAATCAGTAATGCTTTGGTTTATGTGATTACGACAAAACCTCAAGGGCTATCTGCATTAGAGGAGGGATGTTTTCGTGGAAGACTTTCTAAGGGAAACTGGCTCGTATACACGTTAGACATGAGGAAAAACACGAAAGCGTCCATACAGCCACTAGCCCGTTCGCGGGGTTCGAACCTCGAACCGAATTACCAGTGTTCAGTTACATTACCGCTCTGCCGCTCGTAGGCAGGACAATGTTAATAGAAAGCATTTGATGATGGCATTAAATTTCCTAATGCGAACGAGAAATATTAACAAAAAAAAACTGTACTGAATTAATTTTCGAAGAATTTAATATTTGATGAAGCATCGTAAAAACTCTCTGCGAATGCCAAATAAAAGTACCAAACGAAAATTCAGTATTTTGCTGCAAAATTTGTATGCAGAATTTTAAGTTGTTACAATTTACAGCTTTCGTGCTTTATAGAGGCACGCGATGAAACTTTCGATCTCTAAGTTTATTCTTTAATCCGTGTTTGTGACATGACACTTATCTGCAAAATTTAAGGATATAAGTCTTTCGAGTTGAGATAGTTTTTGCACGACATCAGACATCATACGGTTACAAATTACGTATATATATATATATATATATATAATTTTAGTGAAATTATATGTGAAATTTTAATATCTCTTGTATATTATAATATGAAATGCCTCAAAATTGAAAACTAATATTACAGGGCAAGTCCATTTAGCATTGAGGTAAATGGCTATTTCGCCAATTGGAAGAAATAGCGCCAAGCTGGCAAAGTTTTTTTTTCCAGTAATTTTTCAAAATCGCAAAAGTTGTCGAACTTGGCGACAACCTGGTCAGATCCCTTTATAACTGTAATTTATATCACTTCTAAGTGAAACTGCACATGCCTTCTAGCAGTTTCGAGAAATCGAAGATACTGGGAATTTCTTGGCGGCCGTAGAAAACTATGAAAGATTCGACAGAACGTAAGTTCACAGTTTTTAGCTAAGAGCTGAGTTCAGAGTATTGATAGATCTCCGGGCGAGTTTCGCTGTGCTTTGCATTCCACTGTATTTAACATACATTTGAAATTATAGCTACTGATTGTGTATTTTAATACTGAGAAGAGCTGTACGAGCACTTTTGTGAAAAGGTTCAGATATTAAAAATTTTTTTTTAGAAAATAAATTTTATTAAGCTGTCTTTGCTTTTATGTGTATTCGGTTCATAAATATTGTACTGACGTCACAATACTCATCACTATATATACGATTACGTAAAAACAATATATTGCAATATTCAAATGTAAATAAATACTTGCCAGATAAAAAAAAAAAAAAAGGCATTCCACAAGACTGCATATTCCATTTTCTTACGAAAAATCTTCTACTTAAATAATTTTGTTTACGCAATATAAAAAAAAAACTAATCATATCAAATGAATTATTATATATATATGTAATAATAAAATTCCATAGTCAAGAATACACTTAAAATTCTAACTGTATGTTCTTTTCATTTTTAATGGCGACGTTCTCTTATTTGAAAGTACGTGGAATTAAATCTACAGCCCCGTAGTCAAGTTGTTTTTCCCGCCTTTTCTACGCGTACAGTTATAGATTGTTCTGGAAATATTTAAAGCGAACTGGATTAGCTGACGAGGTTGACGTCATTTCTTGGAAGCTCCGCCTTTCCAGAGGCTATAAAAGGACTCGCAAAAGAATATCGGGGGCTTTTTCTTAAATATAATGATGCAGTAAACTTCATACAAAAAGTTATTAGTAATTCTTTTTTATTTACTCCGGATATCTGATTTTGTAACTGCTATTTCTCCTGATCAATAATAAATGGATCCTGTTTTTTAAACATAATATGGCGTATCGTCTGATAACGTATCGTCTGATAATTTAAGCTACGACTACATTTATGATTCTTCAACAATCTATTTATTCCTGACAAAGGCTGGTACATCACATATATATAGCCAATAATTTTGTTTTACCTAACTTTCGTTTTAGATGTTTTCCTTTGTTGTCTTAATTGGTAATTTAATTTAATTTCTACGTAATTGTATTTGTATATGTTTTTTTAATGAAATAACGTTAACAAATTTGTTGAAATCATTTTATTATTTTGTAAACTGTTGAATTCATTTTATTATTTTGTAAACTGTTGAATTCATTTTATTATTTTGTAAACAGTTGAATTCATTTTATTATTTTGTAAATTGTTGAATTCATTTTATTATTTTGTAAGCTATTGAATTCATTTAAGTGAATTAAACATTGTAATAATTCTGAAACTATTAAAAGCGTAATTGTTATTCTAAATGAATCTATATTTCTTGCCAAGCATAAGATTTTAAAAACACCGAACCAAATATATCAGTAGCAATACAACTTATATCAATGTAATTTAGTTTCCAATTCAAAGACCATTCGGAAATTTACAAATGGCTTAATCTGCCCTACAAGCACTATTGTAGAAATGCACCTATATGCCATGCTGTAGCAAGAAATCGTTGAAAAATTGCCGCGAACCTATCAGCTTACTTGGAACTTTCAAATTACAGCATCGATTTGCTGACCATTACATCGCAAAGCAGATGGACAACCAATGCAAGTTTGATGATGAGTTATTATCAGCTATTTTTAGTTCAGGCATTATCTGCAGGGGGAGAGAAACATGATTTGGACTCAAGAAATTGTAGAAAAATGTAAGTGATTCGTTCCAGACACGAATTTGAATCCTTAGAATGTTGTAAAAACAGGAACCATTATTTAATGTCTTTAAAACAACATTTACTATGTGCATAGTTAACATGTAACAGCTTGTTTTGTTTTGTTTTGTTTGTTTTTAATATTACATACTGCAGTTGCAGCGACAGTATCTGAAAAGTCATATTTTATTAACGGAGCGGTGGGGATTTTATTATAAACAGAATAGGCACATAACATATGATTGCTAGATTAATTCTTTTTATGGCTTTGATGTATTACAAAATTTGTTTACTAGAAATTTGATGCTTCAGAAACGATTAAAATTCTTAGGATATTTTCCCAATTTGTCTTATATTTACCTAAGAAATCTCTGAATCCAACTTACTTAATTTTCCAGGTCAAGCTATAATTTTAGATTTAAACTTATAATGAAAAATATCCTTAATATTTTAAATAACACTTAACAAAATGCACATTTTTATACTTCTTTTCTAAATATTTCATTCATAGCACATTTTTAGTTTAAAGAGGGATAAATACACAGAAAAAGCTTTCAAAATCATTGCTTACTGATGAGCTTAGGATAAGTTAGGAAATAACGGGTGGCCATAATTAAACTGACAGTGCTCACAGTGTTCTGTAGCGCGATCTATTTGCGAGAATGACGCCACATTTTGTAAGAAGATTAAACAAGACAGGGGACGAAGGATTCCGCGAAAAAACAAATTAGTTCCAAAAGTCACCGCTACGGGAATATTTGGCACTGTGTAATAGAAAATAGAGTGTTAACAAATGCAAATCAATAGGGAAATTACCTTTTATTTTGCATTCAAATGAGGTTCAAAGTGGCTGCCGTTGTTGTGGACCACACATTGCATTCTGTGCACAGTATGCACAACAGCAGAAAGTAATATGTCTGCAGGAATCTCCCGTACAGTCCGTGATATGTTATCCTTCAACGTCGACAGGTCCTGGACCCCTCCTTGATAGGCCTTGGACTTAAGGTAACCCCATAGCAAGAAGTCGCATGGGGTAAGATCAGACGACCGAGGTGGCCATGCAGTTGGATAGTAGCGGCTAATGACTCTTTCTGTTGTGAATTTCTGTCGTAGCATCTGTTGCACCCGTACAGCAACGTGTGGAGGGGCTCCCTCTTGCATGAAAATGATTTCCTCCAGGCATTGTCTTTGCTGAAAAGCCGGAATGGCAAAGCTGTTCAATATGTGGCGATATTTCTCTCCGGTAACAGAACAGGTTTCCGGTCCTGTCGGGGTGATGTTCTCATAGAAGAATGGACCTATGATAAATTCCGCTGTGAACCCACACCAAACAGTTACCTTTCGTGAATGTAAGGGAATTGCTGTGACTGCATGTGGTGATTTGTCATCCCATGTTCGGCAGTTCTGGGTATTCACAGTTCCATTCAGGTAAAAGTCGGCCTTGTCTCCCCATAAGATCATCCATCACGGCCAAGCATCATCCACCTCCATTTTGACAAGAAAGGTGAGAGCAAAAGTCAATCGCTTATCATGGTCGGGGTACAATAACTCCTGTACACGGCTGATCTTGTACGGATAGAAGTTGATAATCTTTCGTAAGATTTTCCATACCGTACTGTAAGGCATATTCATATTCCATAAGGTATATCCATAATAAAAGGTAATTTTATTCCGTATTAATTTGCATTTGTTAACACTCTATTTTCTATTACACAGCGCCAAATATTTCCCTAGCGGTGACTTTTGGAACTAATTTTTTTTTCGCGGAATCCTTCGTCCCCCGTCTTGTTTAATCTTCCTACAAAATGTGGCGTCATTCTCGCAAATAGATCGCGCTATAGAACACTGTGAGCACTGTCAGTTTAATTATGGCCACCCATATAGTTTTCTCAAACATTGATCACAAAATCAAATCAAATAATAAAAGGTGTAATTTTTATACAAAATTTTCTTCTCATTTAAAAACACATCTTCGATTACACGTTGATATAGATTCCATTAATCCATTACGGAAAATCAATATACCTAAATGAAAAATGCCTTCGTAAAATATTATCGTAAGAAAAAGGGCTTGGATTTACATTTCAAATGGAAAACATCTGATGTGTACATCACATGACTTCCTTGTACGAAATATTAAATTAAACATACTTTTCCTGCTTTTGATTTAAATTTATTTTCTCGAATTTTATTAGAGATTGTTTTCTCACTCAGCTAATTCAGTTCTCACTTCGCAACAAGGACAGAGTACATAAAACCTCAAAATATCTTTATTAAAAAATAAAAAGTATGGAAAAGTATAAAACAACTAATACAGTTAAAACAATTTGTACAATTAAATTAGAGTTTCTGTGAAAAAAAAGCAATTCGGTGCGCAAAAACTGAAAATTTAGTTTTGGTGACCTCCCATTGCCTCCCAACCGCCCATTTCAAAGACCTGTGAGAAAATAGTTCGTTAGAGGGCGCCCTGTTATGACCGCAGCACACACAGGCAAGAAATCAGATTTTTCATGGACAAAACTAAGTTTCGTTTTAGTCTCACTCGGCAAAAAGACGCTGAAGGTGTAGAATGGCTTAATTCACTATTCTGCTAAGTTTCAAATGTAAACAAATATGGCTGCTATGGTAGAAACATTGGGCTTAGTAGTTGCACTTGAACAACTTTTAAATTGTTGATGATTCTACAACTATTGCATGCTGATTAATTAAATTATTTATTAAAAAGTTCGTTTACTAGAATTTTGAGATTTCAATACATATTAAAATTCTTAGAATATTTTTCCAGTTTGTGTTATTTTTACCTAAGAAATCGCTGAATCCAATTTACGTAATTTTCCAGGTTAAGCTGCAATTTTCTATTGAAATTTATAGTGAAAAATATCCTTAATGTTTTAAATAATACTTAAAAAATTACATTTATTTTTGTTATGGTTCTTTTCTAAATTTTCAATTTATTAACAGATTTCAGGTGTAAAGAGCAATATATACATAAACGAAATCTTTCAGAATCAATACTTACTGATGAGTTTAGAATAAATTAGGAAATAAAATAATTTTGTCAATCACTGATCACAAAATGAAATCAAATAATAAAAAATGTAATTTTCTGTTCAAGGCATAAAAGCCTTAACCGGAAGATAAAGAACAACATAATTTTTAAAGCAAAAAATGCACAATTTACCAATATATGAGAATAAAAAGAACTGAGCTCACTGAGCCGAGTAACAGAAAGTGGGTATATATATTTATATACTTTTGGTGTTGCCGATTGCAATCAAAAAACGGATGTGCACAACTACATGTTATAGCAGTTCTAAATACAATATTTTAACGTTCTGAGGCTACTCATTTTTAAGTTATACGAAATAATATACATACGTACGTACGTACAAATGTCACAGAAAAAATCTCTTCTGAATTCATTTTAAATTCTTTTTGCAACCCGTTTTGGGAAAAAGAGTCCTTTGTTTTGTCCTTACGTACAGATATCTTGCAAAAACATCGTCAAAATGCATTCGATAACGGTCAAAATGGATATTTTCGTTTAAACATGACACCCGAAAATTTTCACGATTACAATACTTCCTTGTACGAAGAAAAAACGAGCTTGAAAAACTCACTGAACCAATTTCTTTTGTCGTCGATGCCAAATATTAGCATGCTCAGACACTGAGCAGCTAAAACTTGGCCCGACATTAGTTTCTTGAGTAAATGTAGTATGTTCCTTCTCATGGTTTCCCATAGCAAATGGAATTTCTGGATGTTTTCATAATTGTAACGTTTACTTGCCGGCCCCATCTGACAAAGCTTAGTATTCATAACAGAGGTGAATGGCTTATCAAAACTATCTTTGTCAATAAATCGTATCGGCTGTTGGCCTTTGAACAGCCACCACTTGAAATAATGAAACAAGCTTCTATGTTTTTTCGTCAACATATGCATAACATTTCAAGCGTTCCAGAACTGCTATTCTGAAGTTTAACACAAAACCCAGTCATACATCTCCGTATTTTCTTAGCATTCGGCTTTTCATCCATCATCCTCCCCCGGGGGGTTGACGTAGAGAACTCTGCGAAGCTACTGACTAGGATCTGTACCTAGGCAGTCTCGGCCACGAGGGATAAAATTTATGAACTTGGTGGTTCTGAAGCCCCTGGGAAAGGTCACTTATTGGCTGGCCTCGGGGACTGGCATGTCCTGAGCGGTGTGGAACCGCAGCCGGAGGGCTAGTTCCCCTCGGTTTCCTGGGTAACGGCCCACTGCGAGCCCATGCGACTGGTAGGAGCAACTTGACGACCGGTGCTGCCTGGTGTCTTATCCAGGTGGTGCGCTGTTCTCTTGGAAGGGTAATAATGGAGGTTGAACCTCCACGAAGTGCCCAAAGGGAGAGTGGACCTGTAATGTGATTGAGTTCACGGGTAAGGGAAGCCCAAATTTGTTGTTGTTTTTATCCATCATAACGCACTAACTGTGAACGAATCCTGAAAACGGTGTTGGTTTAGTTTCAAAATCAGACGAATCAGTGCATCGCTAGAAATTACCGCATGCGCTAAACGTGTCTTCATAGTAGAATGGTTACCATGCCCAACTGACAGTTGGAGGATCCTTAGTTTAAATCCTGGAGAAAACAGTTGATTTCTCAAATTTCCTGGAATATTGGTCACATCTCTACAGTGGTCTTTGGACTAAAAATGCTATGGTAGATAATCTCTTGTGAAAGGTGTTTGGAGATGAATGTATAATCATGAAATCTTTCAAACATTCAGACATCCTGATATTGTCAAGGTCATAAAACGCCACCGGATTCGTTGGCTGGGTCATTTATAGAGAACTGAAGAAGCAACCCCAGTAAAACAACTCACAGTTACCAAACTGATGGGAGCTAGAAAGCGAGGAAGGCCACCAATTACGAAATGGCTTGATGTACGTACGTAAGTGGCTTGATGCTGTTGAGGATGATATTAATACCACACATGAGGGAGAGATGAGTAGTATTGCCATGAATAGGTCCAGATGTCGTAGACTGATTGAGACGTCTTTGGCCTGCAATAGGCTGTAGTGCCTCAGAAGAAGAAGAAGAAGATAATCTCTTGTATCGACAGGGCCTAGTTCCTTTCTCTATTCTCTCTTTTACCAAATTCCCACGTGCTCTTGTAGAGTGGTGGTTAGGACGACCACTACTTGTTTCAGTGTCAAGTAACCAAAGATCTATATTTGTGGCCGTATACAAAAACAATGCTCGTGAATGATTTCAGCAGATTTTAAGGAATAAATATTTTCGCCAGAAGCTTCAGACTCTAATGAACTATCTCCCACCAGCGGCCGAGCGGTAAAGTCGCTGAACACTGGTAGTTCGGTCCGAGGTTCGAGTCCCGCGAACTGGCTGGCTGCATGGGTATTTTCGTGGTTTTCCCCATGTGTAAACGTGTATACGAGCCAGTTTCACTTAGAAAGTCCTCCACGAAAGGCATCCCATCCCCTTAGGCAGATAGCCCTAGTGTGCTTTGTCGTAATTTAATGCACCACCACTAATGAACTATCTTATTATAAACAGCGACACTCTCAATGCAGTATAATTCTCCTTTTTATTTATAATTTTTTACTTATTAATGTTATTAATGTACGTAGTAGTCACAAAAGTGGTTTATAATCTTACAGATAATAGTTTACTTTTGTAATATTATTCTATTACTTTTTTAAAATAAAAACCGCTAAATGAGCAGAGAGAGTTGAAAGTCTTTCAGATGAAATAGCTGCTCATTTTGTGGTTTTCTGTGATTGGAGGATCGTGGTTTAACTCCCGCTTCGGGCACAGCTGACGTTTCGTGATTCCAATTAAGAATAGCCTAATGTTGTTACCTTTATAAATGTCAGTACATGATTACTACATCTAACACCAAAAAAGAGAAATAAAATTTTAATAAATTTTATTTCATTGTTTTAAATTTCTCGAAACACGTAGCTGTCTCAAGGTGATTCTATAAATATGCAAGAGTAGTTGCGTCTTTGTTTAGAAATTTAGTTTTTGATTTGTGTTTTACAAATTGTTTAGCCTTAATGCTTACCATATTTGATTTATATCTTGAATCAGGGTTTTAAGATGAGTTATTCAAGGAATAATTATTTGTGCATACAGCTTGGAACACAAGTTTTTAAATATGAATTTCAGATTTCATCTTCTCCAGTTCATTCAGAATTCCATCTCCAACTGCTTTTCTTGCCTATTTATTGTGTTTCTTAGTGCTCAATAAGGCATTATTAATGACAAAACTTGCTTCTTTTTATTCATATGATACAATGTCCACAGAATATTCGGTTTCAATATTTTCTTATTTCCCTCCAGGTGTCATATGTTTTACTATGAAGTAATCATTTTACTTTCTATTATACGCAGTTCTTAATATTAAAAGTTTTATTACGCGTTGTATTATAGGTAGTTGTGTAATAGATACTAAAAAATTTTAAGCGAAGTGAACGGGTGTGTAATAAAATAACTTTTGTTGTTGTTGTTACTTATGTTCATTTGTTTGACAGTAACATCAGCCCAAGCCTACGAAATTCCTTGTGGCAAGGTACGCCTGTCGTTGGAAACTGCCTTGGGCATCTTACAGATGACAGTGCAATTTAGCTCAGTTCCGCCCCCCCCAATTTTGGTGGAGAGCACCTCGGGGGGGGTGACAGTTCCGATGGTTTCCCACCCCTTTCCCTTTCCATCAAACCACACGAGAGGACTTTCGGTTCTCCACATATTTAGAGTGCCTCAATGCGGCAATGATACTATACATTTACAAACATTCATGCCATCTCTGAGATTCGAATCTGGGGTCTTCGGCACGGCAGTCAGCGACGCTAACCTGTTTACCAGTTGGGCGGCAAAGTACAGGGGTTGGACAAAAATATGGAAACACCTTTAAAAAAACATATTTCTTTGCTTAATATGGTGTAGGAAACCCGTTGGCATCCAAAACAGCTTGCAGTCTTCTCGGAATGGATAAATACAGTTCCTCTATGTTTGCCAAGGGAATATTATACCATTCTTCCTGCAAAACGGTGGCAAGTTCAGATAACGATGTTGGTGGTGGATAACGAGAACGCACTTTCCGTTCCAATGCAGACCACAAAGGTTCGATAATATTCAGGTCTGGTGACTGTAGCGGCCAGGGGAGATGGGACAACTCATCCTCGTGCTCAGAAAACAAGTCCTGGACAATGTGAGCTGTGTGAACAGGGGCTTTGTTGTCTTGGAAGACACCATCACCATCGGAAAACTTGATCGGGATGAACTTGATCGGCCAAAATGTTCACATAAGTCTTGGAAGTCATGTGCCCTGACACAGTTATCATAGGGCTAGCAGAGAACCACGATATGGCTGCCCAAACCATAACAGAACCCCCGCCGTGTTTCACTCTTGGCAACAAGCAGTCTGTATTATAGGCTCGAGATGGCGTTCTCCAGACGTAAACTCGGCCAGAAGTGGGAAACAATGTGAAAGAAGACTCGTCAGACCATATTACTCGCTTCCACTGCTCTATAGTCCAGGCTTTATGACTTAAACACCACCTTTTCCTGTTGCGGGCATTAGCATCACTGATGAGTGGCTTCTCAATTGCAGCACGGCCAGCAGTTCCCAGTTTATGAAGCTCCCTTCTACTTGTTTTGGTATTCACAGTGTTCGGTAACACATATTTCATTCATTTCATTTCAGCAGTAACTTTTGCAGCTGTGGTCTTCTTATTTTTCGTCACAATTGCCCTTAATGATCGTCTGTCACGATCACTCAGGACACACTTTCGTCAGCGCTGTGATTTAGCAGATGATGTTTTTCCGCTTTTCAAATATGCGGAATAAATCTTCGATACAGTACCTCTTGAAACACTAAACACCTCGGCTACCTTTTTGTCCATCCACTGTAATTTCTTAAGCATACATACACTGTAACTGTTCATCGCAATGTTATTCTTCAAGTAATAATATCTGAAAGTTGTCAGTTCTTTTACAAAGATATATAACCTAATGAATATTATTGCGTGCGTACGGGTTCGTTATGAAATAAATGCACAAGTCCGATGAAAAATGAACAAAAATTTATTATTATCACAACAAAAAAATGCTTAAAGTTTCTCAAATAATCCTGCAGTATCACAATATATCACAGTAGTTATCTTTTAACTACTCAAATGGCCAATAGAACGTAATTCAAAACAGCTAAAGAAAGCTAATCCGCGAATTCGCTACAATCAACAAGAGCAGTTTTCTAAACAACAACAAACTAAGCAAACGAACTGAGATGTTTTCCTCCTTTTATAAGATTTTAAAATCACGCGCTAGAATTTTCTGGTACTTTCTCGAAATCAAAAAGAGATATTTATTTATTTAATGCACGTGCTCTTGTATTTTCAATTTTCCGGCTTAGCTTTCTTTTAATATTCGTCACGCGCTGCACTGCGCGAGAAATAAAACCATTTAATTAATAATTGAACTAACATTAGCTTTTTAAATACCAAATTCGTAACAATATATTTCATAATTATTCTTTCCAGTGGTACCACCGCCCTCTTTTACAATATCAAAATCTTTTTGGATCGTGGGTAACATATTAAGAGGTTCAGTGTATTCTAAATAAAGCTTGTGCCTGATTTAAGGAGAACATGCTTGCCTCTGTACACGTTGCACAGATAATCAGAAATAATTTTTGGTACTTAAATTAAAAATTAGAATTATAAGAGTAACTTTAAATAACTCTTATAAATAGAGTTTCTATTTTAAGTTAAAATCCGAAAGGAAGTAAGTGATTCTGTTTTAGACCACAATGAACGTTCAAATTAGTAAATTTATTTAAAAAATTGGAAATTTCATTTTTTTTTTTACTTCCAAAAAATAATGCAAGTGATATGCATAAAAAGATTTTTTAAAAAGCCGAGGTTAATTTTACTCTTGTATAAGAAAATTTCCATAAAGTTTGGTCATTTAAAAGCTTTTAATGATAATTTAAATTTAAAAAAAATTCTTGGTATTTAAACCGTCCCTTACATTTTATTTTTATAAAACTCTTTTCATAATTTATTCATATGATCACGATAATATTTATAAGATAACTGAAGTATGCATTTTAGTATTGATTAACTTTTGCGTTTAATATTAGGCTTTTAGTAAAATAATAACCAATTAAAATAACAAGTGCGAGAAATTTTTGTGCAGAGAGGGATAATTAGCCCAAATGCTCTAGAAACGTGTATATGTGTGTAAATGAGGGGGGGAAGCCCATTTTGGAGTAATATAAAATCCGAAAGCTTTCAAATTTTTAGCCCAAAGTGCGTTAGCCCAGAAGTGCTATTAATTTAGTATTTTGCGTTGGTTCACTATAAATGTTGGTTCACTTTTAAAATTGTTGACACCAAATATTATCGCCGTGTGTGATATTTAAAGAAACTAAATAATAAAGAATCTACATAAATGCATGTATGTTCCTCGCATTGTGATAAACAAAGGTGCCTGGAGGCATCAAATTTTGAATAACGTAATCTTTCGCTGAATATGGGCACCTGGAAGCCCTAATTTGAAATTTGAAATTTGTTTTATCATCGATTTCATATTTTATAACACTTTAACACGAGTTTTGGTTAAAGATTTCAAAGCGAGCAATGGCAGAACTGGAAAAAAAAAATTATCTCCAGCGCGCGAAACTGAGTATCCGAAATTCTAAAGATAGGCTGATTTTAAAATTATTTTGCGATATTGCTGTTGAATTGATTTTCGTAGTTTGAGTACGAAGAACATGATATTTGTTAAATAAAGGTAACATGCAAAACGATAAAAAAAAAAAAAAAAAAGTCCATTTAGGCGACAATAAAATCTGAAAACTTTCAGATTTTTTATAATTTTTGTTTAATTCTTTTCTTATTTTTGTGTTTATTTAAAATATTTACAACTTAAAATTATTTGTGGTTTACGAAGTTCCAGGTAGTTGATTTCTAAAGAAATGTCCACTAAATACAATCTTCTGTTGGAATTCTAAATTCTTGTAAAACATTCAGCATTCATACGTTGACTAAATGCTTTTCATATTATATTTATGTAGTGTTATTCTTCTATATTATTGTAGTGTTATGTAGTGACTTCTAGAATTGTTCTTCAAGATATAACCTGCATGATTCAGTGCATTTGAATTTTATTAATAATCGTATAAAATAATATCTTAAACAAATCTTCACTAAGAACTATTATAAAAATGGCTCAGTATGTCTTTATCAAACATATCTAAGTAACCAAGTATTTACCAATCATACTTAAGTTTCATCACCGCTATACAATAAAAGAAAATAAATGGATTGATAATGTAGTTCCATACCTTTTCATCCGTTCACTGACATGCTGAGGCTTTAAGGAAAGAGTTCTGGCACAGTTTTTGTCTTTTTCGTATGCCCCTCTTGACCTCTGAGACCGAGTTACGACGCAACTGGCCGTTCCTTTTCTCCTTCGTTCTATTACCTGCGACAGCTGTTGTCTGCTGCAGACGTCGTTTTGATAATAAAGAACCCTATTCGTGTCTTTTTTTCCCTGCTGGACTAGCTTTCTGAGGTCGATTTGTGAAGGGTTCGGTTTGTGATGAATATTAGAAAGTGAATAAAAGACTGGGGCTTGTATGAAAAGAGCTGAAATATTTATTGTCTAATACATATTTGCTGAATATTATGAATGTTGAAACGCATACCTAGTGAACAGGAATACACACTGGTGTCCAAAGGTTAAGCGCACAATTGATGTTTATGGGAATATTTAATGAAATCTAAGTCAGGATGGTATGCGAGGATAATAAATACGGTTATACCATAAGAAAACAACTCAAAAGAAGAATATTTCACTTTTGCTATCCATAGAAACAGTTTGAAAGAAAACAGCGCTAACTAATGGTTTGTACTTTAGCGAAAAAAAATTAAAAAAAAAAGGTTATTTGGCCCTTTGGAAAGACGCGTGTTTGTCTCTAGTACCCACGCATGCTGCATATAGATTGCTCATATGTGCTATGAGAGTGCGGATGATTTGTGGTCTCAAACAGCTACAAGTATTAAGGAGAGCTCTTTTCAGTTCTGGGACGGAGTTTGATGGGTGCAGAAGAGCTGCAATTTGTCTTCCGAGCATAACCCACACTTGCTCAGTAGGATTAAAATCAGGAGAATGAGGTGGCCAGTGCATGTGTTGGGTAATTTCACTTGCTGAAGAGTTGTCGACCATCATCTCACGGTGAAAAGGCACGTTTTCATCCATGAATATTAACACAACATATCGAATCAGGCGAACATAACTTAAAGAGTTCGTCTCTGTTTCCTCTTACCAGTCGGAAACCCCGTGTCAAAGATGTGAAGGTCTGTGTGGCCATCCAGCATTATGCCTGCCTATACTATGACTCTCTGATGTCGTTTCGGGATGGTTCTTGTTTGAAAACGAATTCCTGTTCTCTCCGTATCGTTATATGACGAGAATCAGTGTTCAGAGTAAATCGGGACTCGTGACTAAACACCACATTGTCCCACTCTTACAAACTTAAGTGCTGATGTTTCAAAGTCCAGTTTAGACGAGCGCATTTATGAGCAGGAATGAGAGAAATGCAAATGGCTAGTCGTCTAGCATACAAACCAGCCTGATGGAGTGTCCTATAAACAGTTTGTCTCGAAACGCGTTCTCCTGTGGTGGCTGTGAACGCTGAAACAAGTTCTCTGGCACAACTGCCGCTCTGACTTAGCGCAGTTTGCAAGAGACATTAGGCATTTTTGGAAGCAGGCAAGATGAAAAATTAATGGCACGTGAAACTGTTTTATATTCTTTCTGATGCACATGTTTTGCGCATGCCAACTTCGACTGAAATAATTTGCATATTCACACTGATCACTTTCAAACAATGCTTTTTCACAAGTGAATCTGAACAGTTTAATTAATATTAACTCACGTTCTCCCATGTTTTATAAATCATGCTTTTTGAGATTTTGGACACCAGTGCACATGCAAGAGAGAGTATGTGTTTTGCAGTGTATGGTGAAAAATATTTAGGTAAATTTATTTTTATTGCTTACAATAGCCTATTCAGATTATGGTACTTGTTTGACGTGAACTGAGTCTTGGGTAAGAAATCAACTAATGAAACCAACGAAAATATTTTATTTATTTGAGTCTAGAACTATTTTATGTAAAAGTTTCAGGTACTCTGGCATCCCTATTTGCAGTACTAAGGTAAATAAGTCGTAATTATCAAGGTAAATAATGTAAATAGTGCCTTCTTTTAGATTTACTGCAGTTTGAAACTTTGGTTAAAATATCAATGTGCCTCAAACTTTTGTTGCCAAACTTAACATGTTAGTCCCTCATACCATAACAATCAAAATTTAGATAGAAACTTGCGTTCGAAAATGCGAACGGCGACCGCTAGAGGGCGATGACTTAACATGTTAGTCCCTCATACCATAACAATCAAAATTTAGATAGAAACTTGCGTTCGAAAATGCGAACGGCGACCGCTAGAGGGCGATGTTCGCAACCTTATCGGAGATTGGGAAGTTTGATCATTTCAGGCGAGGCCGTCAAAGGGGAAAGATGATCCGGTTTCCTAACACAGTTCTTTATGAACATTTTGTGGAAATATTTTTCTGGATATGATGATTGACGTTCCAGCAACTTCTCGCCGAAACATCTGGTTTCAGCATGATAGAGCAACTAAGCACTTCAGCAATACTGTGCCTCGATAGTAACTACCTCGATAGGGCGTATCCTGATCGCTGGATTTTCAATGACGGACCGGTCGCATGGCAACCGTGATCCTCTGACCTGACTCCCCTGGGTTTCTATCTATGGGACTACATGAAGTCGATGGTGTATGAGACGATACGAACCTAGACATGGATCTCATTGCCAAGATCGTGGAAGCAGCAGCACGTGTCCGTGACGCGCCCATCCGTGTCCACACGGATCTGTGAATCCCTGCGTCGACGTGTTGAAGCATGCATTGCTGAGAATGGAAGGAATTATGACCATCTTCTGTGATTTAACTAGGTTCTTTAATAAAAGTCATGTTAACACCTCTTTCGACATCCTTTCTTTCTTCTTCTCTAGGCTTGAGAACATTGCTCTCTAGCGTTCGCCATTCGCATTTCGGGACACAAGTTCCTTCGCAAATCTTGTTTATCGTGGTATGATAGACCAGCATGTTAAACTAATGGCATAATTTTAGACATCCTGTGCTCAACATTTTCTGTATTAAAGCTACAGTTTCGTTGTGTTTTTAAATACAACATACGTTACGGTTAATGTTGCATACAAGTAAGCGGTTAATATTGGAGTCGTAATAAGAGTTAACGGTTAATGTTGGAGAAGAATTCCAAAATACTCGCTAGTCAAGTAGTATTTAGACGAGATAAACCAACTGAAAGTAAAGTGTCTTTTTGCGTTTTGGTTTTTAAGGGGTATGTATCAACATAATGTGCTGTGCACCTTATTTCAGTTTCGTGTTACAATTCTTACGGGATTATACGCATGTTTACTGTTATTTACAGCTAAAGGTATGCGTAAATAATATGAGTACAGATGGAAAAACAACAAAAGTAGTCTCAAATTACATTTGCCCTTAACAAGGTAAATAAAATGTACTTTACTAAGAAACAGATTACTAATTATATTTGGTCAAATTTTCTTCATTTATTAAAGTTGAGTAAATAAAAGTAATGATTCATATTTTTAGCCCAAAGGTGAAAGATTCATATTTTTAACCCAGAAGGGTTATTAATATCACTTTGGTGTTTTGCGTTGCTTCATTATAAATGTGTTTCATTTTCCAAATTGTTGCAACCAAACGGTAAAGCTCTGAATTATATTTAAAGGTACTCATACACCTTCAAATTCGTAAGATCTTCGAATATGTGACTGTTGCAAGAATCGGGATAACTTATTTATTTTAAAAGATATTATTTCCAACTTTTTACGGCTGACTACATAATATAGCTGCTTTCTGAATTAGTAATCAGAAAGTTTGTGTTGCCACAAATATTTTTATAATTTAATCCACTTTGTGACAAAATTTTTCGTCAAGTTTCTACCTTGCGCGCAGAGTTTAAAACATTCTGTTGCATAATTTAATTCCATATTTAATATACAGCTTTTATAACATTTCGAAACTACTGTGAACCTAAAATTCTAAGAATGTCGTGTTAAATTTTTAGTTATTTTTTTTTAGTTCAGTTTATAAAATGTATTTTATTAAAAAAATCTGTAATGTTTTTGTGCATAATTTTTTTTGATACTAAAATATTCATCAAATTTTTGGTTCACTTAGAATAGTGCCCATATAAAGAATTCCATGAAATTTCAAGTACTTACCATTAGCCATTTTTAAAATATCATGAGCGCAAGGTGGAAACATGACGAAATATTTTGTCACAAAGCGGATTAAATTACAAAAATATTTTTGGCAGCACAAACTTTCTGATGACTATTTCAGAAAGCAGCTATATTATGTAGTCAGCTGTAAAAACTTGGAAGTAATTGCTTTAAAAAAAATAAATAAAAATCTGAAATGTTTCAGATTTTAAATTACGTCCAAAGGGGCGTTTTTTTAACGTTTTGAGTGTTACCTTTATTTATTAAATATCATGTTCTTGGCACTTAAACCATAAAATTCAGTTCAAGAGCAATATCGCAAAATAATGTTAAATTAAGCATATCTTTAGAATTTCCGATATACACAGTCTCGCGAGCTGGAGATAAAAGTATTTTTTTTCTATATAACGTTGCCATTTCTCGCTTTTAAAGCATTGAGTTTGTAAATCAAAAATTCGTTAAAGTTTTACAAAATATAAAATCTATAATAAAACAAATTCCAAATTTGGGATTTCAGATGCCCATATTCGCAGTAGGATTTCGTCATTCAAAATTCGATGGCTCTATGTACCATTGTTTTATCACAATGCGAGAAATAGACAATCATTTATGCAGATTTTTCATTATTTAATTTCTTCAAATATAATGCAGGACTCTAACATTTTGTGGCAACAGTTTGAAAAGTGAACCGACGTTTATGAGTCCGACGCAAAATCGCAAAACGATAACAATAGTCCTTCAGGGACAAAGCCCCTTTGGACTAATAAATAAAATATCCCAATTCTTGCAACAGTCACATATTCGAAGACCATAAGGGGTTTAAGGTATATGAGCCCCCTTAAAGAAATTAAATAATGAAGAATTTGCATGAATGTATGTATGTTTCTCAAATAGAAATCTACTTCTGAATAATGTAGTTTTCCATTCGAGTATGGGCATTTGGAAGCCCAAATTTTTAATTTTTAATTTGTTTTATTATGTATTTTATATTTTAAAAAACTTTAATGAATTTTTGATTAACAAACCAAAGATTTCAAAGCGAGGAATGGCAAAAGTGTACGAAAAAAGAAAAGAAAATTATCTTCAGAGCGGGAGACTGTGTATCAGAAATTTTAAAAATATTCTCTTTTTAAATTTTGTAATATTGCTGTTGAATTGAATTTTATGGTTTAAGTGCGAAGAACATGATATTTAATAAATAAAGATAACACACAAAACGTCAAAAATCGCTCCTTTAGTAGTAAAGTAAAATCTGAAAGTTTCAGCTATTTTTATCTATAATTAAAAAGGGAAACTTCGGACACGTTGCCTAATTTGAAATACCTTATGTTGTTGCCTATGCATGCTAAATTTAATTTGGTTTCTTTTTAAGGGAGCACTTTTAAAACCCCAATTACTTCTCTCTCATCTCTATTCTCTTCTGAGTTCCAATCTTTAACATCTTAGTTAAAACACTGAACGATTAAATTATAAACGAAACGAAATGATTGAAAACGATGTTTTTTTCACACTTTTATATTCGGAGAAAGGATGGAATTTGTTTTCTGTTATGCTGTGATACATAGGTATTTCCATTTGAGAATTTTAATTGCCATCGGGTTTTCATATGTATATTAAATGTCGAATATATTTCACTTCCTAAATATTTTCATAAGCACTTAGCTTCTTGCATCTTGTGTACTAGATGTATAAATTTCAGGAACAAAATCTAAGAACAATAAAATAATTCAAGCAAAGCCACAGATTTATCTTTAAATCTCTTAATTTATATTAAGTAATTCTAAATATCTACAAATTTACATACATTTCGAATGGAACTAATGCATATTATAATTTATATTAAGTATCTCTTAATTTATCTCTTAATTTATATTAAGTAATTCTAAATATCTACAAATCTCTTAATTTATATTAAGTAATTCTAAATATCTACAAATCTCTTAATTTATATCTTAATTTATATTAAGTAATTAATCTCTTAATTTATATTAAGTAATTCTAAATATCTACAAATAAGTAAGTAATTCTACAAATATTGTCTTATTTGTAAAATTTGCATTGCGTGTATTATCAAATAATGTAAATTTTATGCAACAACAATTTATACAAATTAGATTATAGCAAATATTTATGATATATATTTCAATATCGCAGACTGGCAACGGAACTAATATATACTGCTGACATCTATTCTAACCACCGTATAATGGAAGTAAGTATGACTTCACAAAACTGAAGCTGAAGAAATGTCAGCAACGTGACGTATCATAGCTGCAATACAACGTACGGGGAAGACGACGAAACATATTTTCAAACAAAATTGCACCAAATTTGAAAGCAAATATCAAAGTCCACAAGCTCAGAATAAGCATAATTTTCATAAAATACCACTGGAACTTCCACTGATATTCCAACCAAGCCAACCAAAAGCCCGTTTACTGCAGCTGCTATGATAAATTGTGACGTCATACTCTGATGTTTCATGGCTTCAGTTTTAATACACGGCACATGCGGAGAAGGCTTACTCCATCTATTCTAACCTCCATGTTCCATCTATCTAATAAATGCGCGTTTTTATTTCAGTTTTGTGTCCTGCAAAACCTTTAATTCAAGCTGTCTGTCTATAAAAGTGTTCGTGCTGCTGAGACATTGAACTTAAATGATAATATTCATTAGTTCCATTCGAAATGCACAATGGAATGTATGGAAAGAAAAATATTTTTAGGTGTTTTAATGTTTTTTAAATAATTGTTTTTTGCATATTGTTTTTTACATGCTGTGTGCAAAGAAACATCGGGAATTGCTATTCATGACTGTAAGAAAAAAAAAAAAATCTGATGTGTACACCACATGACTTCCTTGCACGGAATATTAAATTATACGCATTTTTCCTTGCATTTCATTTAAACTTATTGGATTGAATTAAATCTACTTCGCCGACAGCGCATAAACCACAATAGAATAAAGGCATTCTTTAAAATTCACTCTAGCATTTGTTTATCATAGCGACACTCTGGCGTTAGATTCACTTAACAGTATTAATAATTATATGAGAGTTAACTTATATAATAATTATATAACGGAAAATAAGTTAACTGTTATATAATCCAATAATTATACAACAGTTAACTTATACATTTCGTTCATATTATAACTCATAATGCACAAAATTTATATCATTTAAAGAATAGAATTATCTAATCGTTGCCATATGTTCTATTCAAATACTATAATAAAGCTAGAATGATGTATAAAAGAAATTAAGCAAACAAAACAAAAAAGAAACAGTTTTCCACAGACGATTGAGTATTTCTCATTTAATTAATTGTTCTCACTTCGCGAGAAGGCAAAAATACATAAAAACTCAAAATCTCTATATTAAAAATTACGAAGTAAATCTTAAACACTTATTTCCTCGAAAAAATTCCAGAAAGAATTAAGCATGATTTAATTGGCAATAATAAATGAATGCGTTATCTTTGTTGTTGCGAAGCTAAGTTTCTCTAGATTGGCAACAAATCCACTAGTCTCCTGTTTCAAATGTAAACATCAATGGCCGCCATTAAAAACAGGCTTAGCGGCAATTAAACAACTTTAAAATTGCTGATAATTCTAAATATATTGCACACAGATTTACTAAAGGCATAAAATCCTTAACCGGAAGATAAAAACAACATAATTCAATCATTTTTAAAGCAAAAAATGTACAATTTACAAACATATAAGAGTAAAGAAACTGAGATCACTGAGCCGGGTAATAGAGTGGATATATACATAAATATATTTATATACGTTTGGTGCTGCCGATTGCAACCAAAATACGAGGTGCACATCTACACGTTATAGCAGTCCTATACACAAAATTTCAACGTTCTGAGGCTACTCGTTTTTGAGTTATGCGAGATACGTACGTACGTACGCACGTACGTACATACGTTCGTACAGACGCCACGAAAAATTCTCTTCAGAATTAATTTTAAAGCAGTTTTATAATTTTTTTGAAGGAAAAGAGTATTTTATTCTGTCCTTACCAACAGATATCACGCAAAAATATCGTTAAATTGCATTCGATAGCTCTCAAAATGAATATTTTCGTTGAAATATGCTGCCTGAAACTTTTCGAGATTACAATACATCCTTTTTACTTCGTACAAGGAAGTAATAAGTGAAAAATTTATTTTAAATAACTGGAAGGTTTATATACAATAAGAAGAAATTTATGCAATACAATAAGAAGAAGGTCTATAACAATAAGATGAAATCTATACAATACAATAAGAAGAAGATCTATAACAATAAAAAGAAGGTCTATAACAATAAGATGAAATCTATACAATACAATAAGAAGAAGGTCTATAACAATAAGAAGATCTATACTATAAAAGAAGAAGATTTAGTATTTCAAAGTTTTATAAATTGATGTAGTTTCTTCTCGCATCAAATCGTTCTTCATTTGATTAGGACGAAAAGGTAACCTTAAAGCACACTTCTCCTTTCCATTCATTCGGCCTCTGTTTCCCATTGACTTTTATCCGCAAGTCGTTACGAGAGATAATGTCAAGAAGGATGTGGATCTGACTGGCGGCTATTTGAAACAGCAACTGACGTTGTCAGCTGAAATTTCTAAAATGATCTCAGAGGGAACAGACAATGAACAAGCCCTCTTTTTCTATATTCAAGAAATTTTATAAAACTTACCCAAAAGCTTGCCTCTATTCAGACTTTTGGATTTCGTTCCGTGTTTTTGTTCTGAACAGTGTAATTTAAAATAACGGGTCTTTGACATCTCTCCCAAACGCTGTTATAAATGTTCTTTTTTAAAGTCATATTTATATGAAACTTAGAAACTTAGCATTTTTATCCCATTTTTATGCCTAAAAAAATTAATACAATGCAACAATGTAAGAAAAATCTGTAAGAAATCTATATATATATATCACTTTATATTAATATCTTTATAAACTCTGCTCTTCCTTCTAAATGCGGAAAAGCTTTGTGACGGGAGTATATTTTCCTCTTACTAAGTTTATAAACTCTTCCCTTCTTCACTAATAATAAAATTTTAATAGCATTTTAATTTTACCCCAGGTATTTACGTTCAGATATTTCGCAGCTGCTTTTCGGTTAACTCTTTAGCATCGGTAGAATTTAAAATCTGTTTTCAACTGTGAAGTTAAATCTTTTCAAACAACTGAAACGCCCGCTTAAGCGAGTTTACGAATTTTTTAGAATGAAGTGCCTTCCTCCATGCCAAGTACAATGCTACAGCGTTAACAATAACCTATTTAAGTGAAGCGATTACTTCTCTTTTGAGGATCTTCGTGCAGTTTCACCCACTGTGTGCAGTATTCCTTTAGGATAGGATTGCAACTGAGAACATCAATAGCTAAACGTTGACGCTAAACAAAGAACTGCATTAAAAAAAGAGAGCACTTTTAGTGCTTCAAAAGAATGACTGCCATGCCATTTATCAATTCCGAAGCCACCGAGCTGTGCACTAACGTGATGAAGGAAAGAATCAGGTAGAAAATGGATGCAGGAGTTAAGGAGACCTGCTGATGTCTGAATGCACGGGCGTTTCAGCTGACTTCGCTGAGAAAGAATTAACGGATAAACTGCTTTTTGATGTTGCTGTTGTTGCTTGACTGCTTTATAAAGTACTTTCCTTCTTCAAAATAATTAGTTAAAAAAATCACCGCAGTGTGCTCAGGTGCATTTAATATCATAACGGGGTTGAGTAGAGATATGGTCTTCGTTGATACGCTATTTCCTTGTGTATTATCGATTACATTCCATTACAAAAAAAAAAAAAAACATTTAAACGTAAGCTAACAAATTTACTATTGAAAAAAAGAAGTGAAATATCAAGCGAAAAAATTTACATTGGTGTTAAAAACAGAAACTTGCGTGGAATCGATAACGTTTGGAGGACTGAATGCATATTTATATAACAAATTCCTATTGTCTTTTTAAGTACGTATCTGCATATAGTATGTACTTAAAAAACTACCGAAATAAGACAGATACTGTTTTAAGATAAGAATTGTTAAAAACCGATTATTTCAGTTTCTGGCTGTTTTTTGGAAAATGTAAAAATGTTTAAGCCCATTTATTTGAATGTCATATAATAGTTAGTCAGATTGTTTAAAGGCAGCAGCCAGTTTTATCAGTTACTAATAATGCATGTTATCTCTCTCACTTTTCAGTTACTCCCATGTTATGTTTTAGATACCCGAAGAGATTCTTTTCAAAGTACTTTAATAAATTCCTGCAAACGTTACATCGTATTCATTCCTTTAAATATTCTTTGTACTTCGCTTTATAATTTTCGACTCCGAGTGTATTCATTCGTACTTAAATGGCTCATTTGTAAACAGATATATGCTTTTATCAATTTTCTTTATAAATTATTATCTTTAATATTTTTCTTGAAGGTATTTTCGGACAATATTATTTAACATCTGTTGGGTAAAAATTTTGCTGTAAATTTAAAACTTCCTTTGCCTATTACTTCAGTATATGTCTAAATAATACAAAACCATATAATTTTAACTAAACCAATTTATTAACTAATAACCAAATTATTAGTTAATAAAAATTGAAACTTAATTAAAACTCCAGTGTTAATATTTCAAAAGTATGTAATTAAATTTTGAAAATTTTATAATAACTACTAATCATAGTTATCAGTTATGTTGTTCCATTTTAAACTTTCATGTTTCTAAATGTGGATTTTAAAGTTAAATAAATCGTTTAATTTATTCTTTTATAGCTTGTACACTTTCTGATAAGTTTATAATTTTTACAAGGAAGAGATTTTAACAAAACACGTATCAAGGAAACGTAGGTAAACAGAAATATAAAATTTAATGAAAAGCAACTATTGCATATGAAAAACAAATTCGAAATCTTTAAAAACTATTAGAAATAAGAGCTAACAAAATTGTTCTCTTTATGCCAAAGCAATTATCATGATTATTGCGCAATAATGTTTTTGTGTAACATATCAATCAAAAATAAGAATTTTATTATTTTTAAACACTGTAATAAAATAGAGTATTTCTTAGTGATTTTTTATGTAGTTGATAAAATCATTACAAAGGGCGCATTTCTTAAAGTGTTCTTAAAGTTTTTCGAATTCTGTTTTTACATCGTTTTCAAAAGTAAATGAAAGCTTTCAAATACTTGTCATCAATTCAAAAAAACTGTCGTAAATTAACTTCAATACGGCACATGTAATTATTTATATTGTTGCGTACGTACAACTTCGTAGTAGACTGAGTGCACACGAACCGATGATAGCTTGATAAAGTTTATTTTACCAAACCAAACACTTTATATTTCTGGAACTTTCCGCAAAGGTACTCGTAAAACTCTTCACAGTACCACATACTACAATGAGTAATTACATTTCAAGCTACCAAGAGCGTTAAACACAACGCGGTGCAAAGCGCATTTAAAGAGCGAAGCTCACACGGAGATAAGATATCTCAATACTCCGAGCTCAAGCTCAACTATACAACTGAGAAACTAATGCTCAAATCTGTCTTGTATAGTTTTCCCCCGGCTGCCGAGAAATCGTTAGCCAATTCTGGAAATTACTGGAAGGCATATGAGAGCCGAATGCGGCTACAGTTACTTATAGGATCAATTATAGTTATTAAGTTGCAATACCCATTGCAGGGACCGGTCCAAAATGTCGCCAAATGGTCGCCTAAAGCAATAAAAAATTACCGCCAGAACAATAAATAAACTTGCCCCTGTATTTGTATTTTTCCGGCAAAGCTTTGCTTCTTTAGATTTTGCGTTATATGTTACATTATACATTATATGTTATTACGTTAAACGTTATATTATATGTTACATTACAATATATTTATATAAATTTAAATATATAAATGAAATTGTAATTGAAAATATGCATTTCACTCAAAAACTGATTTATGTGAAGTATCTTGATGGCATTTGGTACAATATAAGCAATTCGGAAACATCATTAAATGTTCTTTGCATAAAATTGAAAGTTAACTTTTGGCCACACCGGGCTAAAAGACACTGAAGTTGGTGCACCAGCTGACAAAATTCACTATTCTACTAAAAGTTTCAAATCTAAATAAATGGCGGTCTTGTTGCGCTTAGCACGACTTAAAATCTTAAATTGTTGATAATTTTATAAGTATTGCACGCAGGTTAACTAATGGCATAACAACCTTAACCAAAATATAAAATCAACAAAATTCAATCACTTTTAAAGCAAAAAATGAATGATTTCCAACGCATAAGACTAAAAAATCCTGAGTTTACTCAGCCGGATAATAGCGGCCGATTGCAACCAAAAAGGGAGGTACACAACTACGCATTACTGCAGTCCTATATATAAAATTTCAATTTTCTGAGGCTACTCGTTTTTGAGTAATGCGAGATATATTCATGTGTACGTACGTTCTGAAGTATCCGTTTCGGATAAAAGAGTTCTTTGTTCTGCCTGTAAATAGAGATGTCACCCAAAAACGTACTTCAAATGGATTCGAGAGCGATCAAAGTGTTTTGCGATTACAATACTTCCTTTACTTCGTACAAGGAAGTAAAATTTAACAGATATTATTGTCTTTCCATATAACTGTATAGGGCGTTATAAGCTAGTATGATACCATGCAATTTTCAAGTAGATTTTTGCTTCCATAATTTTTAATAATAGCTGCATGTTTGAAATTCATTTACTTTACTGCTGTAACTTTTATTCTGTACTTTCAGCTTATAATTTACTTTAATTGCAAATGGCTAAAAGCCTCTGTTCTCATTAAGCAACCATTTCCACAAGAACAATGAACCCTAATCCCTATTTCAAACTTTGCAGAATCCTTTGGGAGAATAATGTCCTTCCTCTCTCTGAAGTGGAAGTGAGAAGCATCTGTTGAAAACGATGCTAATGAGGTTGTGTAGAGCAGACTGATCGGCAACTGTCAATGAAGGATAATTAAAACGTCGATCCCTTCCATGACGGTGTCCGAAGACAACATTTTCACCAGATGGTGACTCAGAACTAAACTAGCCCGTTTTAATCCCTCCTTAGATTTCTAATGAGTAAAATGAGAAGCAAAGAAAATGAACATTTTCAATCCGATTGTACCAACAAGGGATGAGATTTAATTTAACTGAAGAAATTATTTAAAATAAAAAATATGATGTGTACACCACATGACTTCCCTGTACGGAATATTAAATTATACGCATTTTTTCTTGCATTTTATTTAAACTTATTAGATTGAATTAAACCTACTTCGCCGACAGGGCATAAACCACAATAGAATAAATGCATTCTTTAAAATTCACTTTGTTTACCATAGCGACAATCTGGCGCTAGGTTTAGTTAACAGTATTATATTTCGTTCATATTATAACTCAGAATGCACAAAATGTATATCATTTAAAGAATTATCTAATCGTTGTCATATGTTCTATTCAAATACTATAATAAAGCTAGAACGATGTATAAAAGAAATTAAGCAAACAAAACAAAAAAGAAACAGTTTTTCACAGACGATTGAGTATTTCTCATTTAATTAATTCAGTTCTCACTTCGCGAGAAGGCAAAAATGCATAAAAATTCAAAATCTCTATATTAAAAATTACGAAGTAAATTTTAAACACTTATTTCCTCGAAAAAATTCCAGAAAGAATTAAGCATGATTTAATTGGTAATAAATGAATGCGTTATCTTTGTTGTTGCGAAGCTAAGTTTCTCTAGATTGGCAACAAACCCACTAGTCTCCTGTTTCAAATGTCAACATCAATGGCCGCCATTAAAAACAGGCTTAGCGGCAATTAAACAACTTTAAAATTGCTGATAATTCTAAACATGTTGCACACAGATTTACTAAAGGCATAAAATCCTTAACCGGAAGATAAAAACAACATAATTCAATCATATTTAAAGCAAAAAATGTACAATTTACAAACATAGAAGAGTAAAGAAACTGAGATTACTGAGCCGGGTAATAGAGTGGATGTATATATAAATATATTTATATACGTTTGGTGCGGCCGATTGCAACCAAATACGAGATGCACATCTACACGTTATAGCAGTCCTATATAGAAAAATTCAACGTTCTGAGGTTACCCGTTTTTGAGTTATGCGAGATACATACGTACGCACCTACGTACATACGTTCGTACAGACGTCACGAAAAATTCTCTTCAGAATTAATTTTAAAGCAGTTTTATAATTTTTTTGAAGGAAAAGGGTATCTTATTCTGTTCTTACGTACAGATATCATGCAAAAACATCGTTAAATTGCATTCGATAGCGGTCAAAATGGATATTTTCGTTGAAATATGCTGCCTGAAACTTTTCGCGATTACAATACTTCCGTTTTACTTCGTACAAGGAAATAAAAAGGAGATTTAACAGCCTTTCAAAAATAACCTTAACTCTTTTAAAAGTACCTTTAACGTTTTCTGTTATCATTCTTCACTCTGTTTATTCTTACATTTTGAAAATTTAAACTAATATCAAAAAGTTAAATTAATATATAATTTAGTGCCTTTTTTTTTCCTTTGAGAACATACAGACTCCCCGTGCACCACATATGTACAACACGGGGCTTACAGAAGTAAGTTAACTAGAACATTAAAGGTTACATGTATAAATAAACATTAAAAATTACATGCATAAATAAAACGAACAAAAGCAGAGAACAGCAGTCTGGACTTCACGAAAACAGATAAGTTCACTGGCCAAGTCACTCCGAACATTTTCAAATCGTTCTGTAAGCATAATCTAGGGCCATCAAATGTAGGGCACGAGAAAATCAAATGTTCCACATCCTGAGGAACTCTTTTTGAACATTCACATAAATTGTTTGATCGTAGATTAAAACGAAACAGATAACTTGCAAATTTACCGTGACCAGATAAAAACTGAGACACTTTAAAATTTAACGAGAGGAAAGACTCGGAATTCAGTCTATGGTAAATAGAAGGAAGGAACTTTTTGGTGACTACCGCATTACAAGATGAAATGTATTCCTCATTCCACATAGCTAAGAGCTTTTTATAATGAAAGGACTTCCAATAACTCTTTGGAATGCTAATGTTGATATCAATGGGTAAATTTAAGGCATCTTTAGCTAAGAAATCAGCTCTTTCATTTCCGTAGAAACCATGATGAGCACGCACATAAGCAAAGCAGATATCAATACCTCTAATTCTAAGTGAATTAACATTTACTAGGGTTTCGATAACTAATTTATCGCAGCTGGTAATACTGTTCAAAAGTTGAAGAGAAGAAAGAGAAGCAGAACAAATAAGGTACTTTGAGGATGCTGTCCCATGATCCTGGATCCACTTGACGGCAAGATAAATGCACAGAAGTTCTGCTTGAAAAACTGTACATTCATTCCGTATACGGTGTCTAAGAAAACAAATCTCGGAATTGCCTTTGATAAATTATTAATTAATCGTTAAATAAATATAGATAATTAGCGGATAATTAGGAAAATATGCTAAGCTTATTCATAAATACAGAGATATGATTTATATTGCGGTTAAGAATTATCAAATTTTATGCCACTATTTATGCACATATAGGAAAATATTTAAAATTATACACATATATTCAAAATTTTTAAATGCCAGTTTTTTAACGCGTATTAAGAAACGGTAAGTAGTAAAGGAACAAACCAAATTTATAATCAGTAAACATAAAAGGTTACATATCTAAAATATATAATCAATGAATGTAAAAATGTGGCATCCACCAGTTATGTGGACATAAAATGCCAAAAGTTATTGTTTCCTATCTCTGTTGGTGTTTGATTTTGGCTTTCTGCTTCACGTTTCACACAGCTACAGTCTCCTAACTATCTTGTTCTTTATGTTTATTATTTTTTGTTTATAAATGTAATTGTGTTTTAACAATACATTATAAAATTAAACTTAATCGGATGAGGTAAATGCAATTAAATTAAATGCCTCCATTTTCTCTTTGAGGAGAATGCTTTAAGTTATGCGCATATTTTGTTGCGCGATACCTTTTCGTGAGTTCTCTTTAAATAATGACTCCAGATGAGCAGAAAGATGGTGCTAATTTATTGTAATTAATAATTACTGGTAGCAATATGTATACAGGATGATTCGCTATTAGACCGACAAACTTGCAGGGTATGTAGGGAGTAGTGAGACGATTCGGAATTACATAGGAATGCAGGGTCGCAAATGCTGTATTTGCGAGCTATGGTGCAAAGAAGCACAGGAAAAAAACAGAAACAGCAACACATTAATGAGACAAAAGACATTTTATTGAAAGACTGTACTGCAACAGGTGTTCGAAATTACGACCAGAAGCCGTCAGGCAGGCCTGACAGTGGCACTACATGGAATCTTTATGTTTTGGAAGATTCTTCAAGGCAGTCTTGCGGTAGATGGTGCTGAACGGAGGGTTGCGTGAACAGCGATCCTACTGGAAGTCGTCGTTTGCATTCGTTTCTCGAGGTAGTGATAGTGATAGTGACGGAGGACATGGCCATCACCCCTTTACTATTAAGTTAATTAGCATATAGGGCCACGTTCGCCCTTATCCAGACTAAAGCCGGAGAGGCCACATGGAAAATGAGGCACACGGCGCCCAAACCCAATGCCTGGACCATCCGGTTGGCAGTTTCGAGAAACAAATGCCACCGGGTAGACTCCCGTCCAAAGTGCCCGGGTCCAGTGTTAATTGAATCTAAGGTTACGTGAGACTGGGTTTTCGACGAGAGCTACAACGAATCGCTAGTAAACGACTTGGACACCTGGGAATGAGAAGGCAATCTTACGTCTGGCGGAAGACAACCTAGAGTACTCGAGCTATGGCCCAACAAGTGGGTTTATCTTAGTCCTTGTCTAGAGGATACTCGCATCAAACCAAATGAGCACATACCATCTTCATCGCGTCCAATTATTAGAGCTTGAGGATTATCCACTCCGGAGAACGCTTGCTACATGGTTTCTACAACAGAATGCTACAGACACAGCGCATTTGCTGCGCTGGATTTGCTGTGCATTTGCTGCGCTGGACTTCTTCTGGGGTCACAGGAAGAATTTGGCTTACGGAGACGCCTGATCCGCTAGTTGAAGACCTCGTCGCTGGAATATCTGTAGCTGCGAAAGGATTTTTGACATGCCAGGAATCTTCCTGTACGTAAGGAATTCCAAGCTGTCAGACAATTTCTGGTCGTAATTTCTAACACCTTATGGTTGTACCTGGAAGGTTGCACTTGCTGTAGCACCTTTCAATAAAATGTTTTCTGTTTCTGTCAGGTATAACATGCTCTAAAATCAACTTCCGAAATCTCGGCTTAAATGAAACTTATTTTCCCCATAATTTGAATCAAACAGCGCTAACAGATTAGCATTCTGGCAGGAAAGAGTGGGTGAACAAAAAATATGATTTAGCTTCAAATTAACTATTAGTTAAAATAAATAAATAAATTACCACTACGCAAAGCAGTATTTTATAGTTTCTCCAGGCCGTCTGGAAACTTCAGGAGAAATTTCATCCGGAGCTACAAAAGGGAATTTTTTTGGCAAAAAACTATCAAATGTCGCGAATTAACTGCAGTTTTTTTCATTAAAACTGATTATAAGCATTTCTGCTCAAATATGATATATTTTCACAATTTTTCTATATTTCTACATGAGGTATTTAATGCCTGTTATATCAATATATTCTGTATTTCGTCATGAGGTATTTTCACACTATAGATCTTAAGGAAAGTCATACACCTTAAAAAGCATAAGATCTTCGAATATGTGACTATTGCAAGAATTGGGATAACTTATTTATTTTAAAAGCAATTACTTCCAACATTTTACAGCTGACTACATAATATAGCTGCTTTCTGAAATAGTAATCAGAAAGTATGTGCTGCCAAAAATATTTTTATAATTGAATCCGCTTTGTGATAAAATGTTTCGTCGTCTTTCAAACTTGCGAGCACAGTTTAACACATTTTGTTGCATAATTTAATTCCATATTTAATATATAGCTTTTATAACATCTGGAAACTACTGTGAATCAAAAATTCCAAGAATTTCATCTTAAATATTTATTTTATTTGGAGTTGAGTTTATAAAATGTATTTTATTAAAAAAATCTGTAATGTTTTCGTGCATAATTTTTTTTTAATACTAAAATATTCATCAAATTTTTGGTTTACTTAGAACATAGTGCCCATATAAAGAATTCCATCAAATTTCAAGTATGTACCATCAGCCATTTTTAAAGTATCGTGCGAGCAAAGTGGAAACATGACAAAAAATTGTGTCACAAAGCGGATTAAATTACAAGAACACTTGTGGCAACGCAAACATTTTGGTTACTAGTTTCCAAAGCAGCTATATTATGCAGTCAGCTGTAAAAATTGCAAGTAATTGCTTTTAAAATAAATAAAATATCTCAATTCTTGCAACAGTCACATAGTCGGAGATCAAAAAGGGTTTAAGGTGTATGATCCCCATTAATTAATCACGAATCAGAAAACTTAAAACTCTCTGCAATTAATGTGCACTAATATATAAAACATATAGCTACTAATTTAATTACACAAAACTGCATCCTAAAATTATTGCCCTAATAACAAAAATTAGACATATAGATAAAAAAATAATAAAATCTGAAAGCTATCTTATATATTACACCCAATGGGGCATTTTGTAACTTTATGTGTGTTACATCTATTTATTAAATATCATGTTCTTCGCACTTTAACCACATAAAATTCAGTTCAACAGAAATATCGCAAAATGTTTAAAAACAGCATATTTTTAGAATTTCCAATAGACAGTCTAGAGCGCTGGTGATAAAAATGTTTTTTTTTTCGTATAGTGTTGCCATTTCTTGCTTTGGAATCGTTGAATTTATCAAAAAAAAATTCGTTAAAGTTTTACAAAATATAAAATACACTCATGTCCATAAATTAAGGATAATGCAAAATCAGGCAAAGAAAGAGTTAGAAGCAAAAGAAATTTGACTTATTTGTAAAGCTTATTTATTAAACAAAAGGTAAAGAGGAAAAAAATATGCCATATGTTTGACATTATTAAAAAAATTAGCGATTTTTTCTCCCCGGAGCACATTACAAAAGAAACCTATTTACAAAAAACCAATATTACATGGTTGGTATGATTGGTAATCCATTGTATGTCTCCCAGACGATGCAATACAGTCCGTACAACGCCTAGGCATGCTGAGTATCAAATTATCGATCTGATCTTGGGGGATATTACACCACTCAAAAAGCAATGCTCTCCGAAGTTCCGGTAGACATGTAGGAGTAGGTTGATGGGCTGCAACTCGTCGGCCAAGCATATCCCACACGTGCTCTACTGGATTCAAGTCTGGTGAGAATGCTGGCCAGTCCATACGGGTGATATGACGAGACAGGTCTGAGGCTGTGCTCCACCGGTTTCTTTTGGCAGTAACTGCCGAATACCGGTCCTCATTCGGCGTTGTAACTCTGGGGCGACCTGTGCTGTAACGTCTACTCACATTACCATCATCTTGGAATCGTTGCCAAAGCCTGGAGATGACACTGGGCAATTCCAAATTCGTCTGATACTTCCAGTTGGGTACGCCCACATTCCAGATGGCCGATAATTTTACCACGTAACAAATCATCCAAATGCGTCCTTTGTGTCATAACTATTCGGTTATTTCACTGAAATGCTTATAAAGCGCCTGCGAACAATTTTACTTCTTTGCCTGTATTCCTTATATATCACTCTCTTACACTCTCCTCATTGTGACGTACCATCGGTGTCATCTGGTTACTTCCTGAAATTTGCATATGATTCTTGAACATGCTTGTAATGATTTTACAGGTGATATATTTATTTTAGATTACGATTTCCGCGTGACTCCGAATTATCCTTAATTTATGGACATGAGTGTAGGTCATGAAGAAAATTCGAAATTCAAAATTTGTTCGTTCAAGTGCCTATGTTCGGGTGGAGGATTACACGTTACTCAATATTTGATGGTTGTAGGTACAGTCGTTATCATAGTGAGAGAAAAATACATACATTTATGCAGATTCTTCATTATTTAATTTCTTTAATAAATGAAATACAAGGCGATTGTATTTGGTGGCAACAATTTTTAAAATAATGATTCACTGTTTATAGTGAATTGCCTCAAAATGCCGTCTTGAGATTAATAGCCTTTCTAAGTTACAATATTACAACAAACGCAAAGATAATTAAAACGACTCGAATAATATTTAGCTTTAGATTTGATAGAATGAGATTTATATCACGACGCGCAAGGCTGTAGCAATTTATTTCCGCAAAAATCTTCGGATTCAAGTTAATTGTCCTGCCTTTCCTTAACTGAAATGTGATTTTCCTCTCAGAACTGTAAAAATGCTTCAAAATTAGTTACGATATAAAAGTGCCAAGAAACCGCAAGTTGCGGCTATACTCTTTTTATTTGGATAATTATTTTATTGTTATTGACTTAAACACTTATTTTTTTCCCTTTCTGGTATATCCGTGAAGAATTTTGTTTTATTTCAAGTTAGATTATTTTCGGCAGATCGTAAGGAACTGGAGTCTAATGTATTTTATCTCGGGTAACTTCTCTTAGACTTGAGTGTACATATGGTGCATTTTAAATGGGTTGAGTGCTATAATCTTGCCTTTTCTTTAGTTCTGACGTTTTTATTTGCTGTTTCTGTATGCATACACGTTGTAAATAATTAATTTGTAGAACCTTCAGTATCTGCTTTGCTTGCAAATTCCAGTGCTAGTGTTACATATCTAATTTCTGAATCGAAATGAGTCGCGTACCCTGTTTTTATTATTTTGTTGTACTGAATTGTTTTGTTTCATTACTTAATACACATGTGTTACTTCTATTACTTACTTGCATGTTATACTACTTTGGTTTTACATGTTTTATTACGTTGTTATATTGATTTTTTTATTACTTTGTTAGGAACTGAATCAATAAAACATATCAAAAGACAGAGAAGTTATAATTAGGAAATAAAATCCTCAAAGTTTTGCTGAATTGGAGATAAATCATGAATTTCTTATAAAAATATCTTAGTCCAATTAAAAATGAGATACATAATCTTAAAATCAAATTTATTAAAAGCCCACCATTAGCCGACCGGTAAAGTCGCTGAACTCAGGTAGTTCGGTTAGGAGTTTGAATCCGGCAAGCGGGCTGGCTGCACGGGCGTTTTCGTGGTTTTCCCCATGTGTAACATGTATATGAACTATTTTCTTAGAAAGTCCTCCTATAAGGCATACCTCCCTTTAGGCAGATAGTGCCTTGAGTGCTCTTTCATAATCAAGTAAACCAAACCAACCAAAATTTATTGTGCTTAAAAATTCATAAAAATGAAGAATCCGAGCATATAAATGTACAGAATGTATTCTGTCACCAGTATATTTCCCGAAATTTGCTTATACAGGTGACAGGTGACGGAGGACGCGAACGCCTGAAGTTTAACAGAGGTTAACAGGCATATGTAACAGTGCCCTAGCGAAAGATAAGGAATATGAAACGACACGTACAGATGAGCTCTCAAGAAGGTAAAAGTCATGTTAAGTATTTACGCCAAAGGTTATTTATTTCCCAGTGGTAATATACATTTGAGATATAATAAAATGTTACCTGATTTTTCAAATAAAAGTATGATATGAATTATATATGAAGGTAGGTCCTCCCTGTAGGTTTTTGATACTGATTAATCACAACATTTTATAGTTATAAGGTATTTCTCCCGCTTTCTTAGCATGCCTTCGTAGTGTAGTGGTCAGCACACTCGGCGCGTATTCGAGAGGCCCGTGGCTTCGCGGGGTAGTTCCCGCGAAGGCGTTGCTCATTTGCCATCTCTTCCGCTTTCAAAAAATACCTAATGTCTCCACACTATAAGTTTAAATTTGTGATCATTTCCACTCCGTGCTGTATTATGTGATACGTGATTTCTTAACTACATTTAAGGGCTCTCGCTTTTTACAAACTTCGCTTTAGTTTACTATTATTTGTTAATTTCTTTTTTAGGGAACATTTAAATAAGTAAAGGTTTCTGTTAATATTACAAAAATATGAAATAATATCATTTTCTTACCCCATTTTGAGCATTTAAGATTACTGACAATCTATTCAAAATTTTCACCTTTATTGTTATCAATAACATTCATAATACATACTGTATTTTACTATTTATAAATCAAGGTTTCAAGCTAACGGAATATCCCCTAAATGTTCTAGTAACCCTAAAAGGTAATACAAGCCGGGTGTAAAGTGTCATCATGGCTTCTGCTTGTTAACCAGGTGAATGATTACGATTACATTGAATAAAAGTGATTAATAGCATATTGGTCTAAAATCTAGAAAAATCATTACAAATAAAAAGTTACTTTTTATGAAAACAGAGAGGTATTTATTACTCTATGAAAATTATGTTAAGGGATATAAAGCATTGTTGGCTGTCTATGGTGCCGAAAATATAAGAAGCATATAATAAATTTTTGCAGGTAAATTTTCCTTGTTTTATTGAGTTATCTCTAGATTCTAGACATAGATTTCAAAATCATCCATCATAATCTCTGAAATTACATTTTTCATTTATTTTACATTTAGCTCCAGCCACATCTATTGCTTTATTGTATATTTCGTAAAATGTATGCACGATGTATCCATTTTGTCGATTTCTTAAAATCAACCTTACCGAAACAACGCAAAGATGTTGTACAACGATGGACCTCGAAACCTATCGTATGCCTTGTGGAAAGGCAATGCTTACTCGTTTACATGGGCAGTTTAAGCCCGGGGTAACGTAGCGCAATGTTAGGTTATGGAGTTGAAAAAAACTGAAGCGACTTTTCTAACATCAGAAACATGAACGATTCTCTTCTAAATTTATATAACTCTTCCGGAAATGCATGTTAAAAATTACATTAAGATGTTCCTTTTCTAAACATTGATGGGTGCGTTTGTGATTATGGCAAAGCCTCGAGGGCTACCTGTCTAAGGAGGGGGATGCCTTCGTGGAGGACTTTCTAACGGAAACTGGCTCGTATACACGTTACACATGGGGAAAACCACGAAAACGCCCATGCAGCCAGCCCGTTCGCGGGATTCGAACCTCGGACCGAACTACCAGTGTTCAGCGACTTTACCGCTCAGCCGCTGGTGGGCCCTCTAAACAGTGATGGAAAACTATCCATTATTAAAAGGAACGACTCTGTAGTCGGTTTAAATTAAAAGTTATTTCTGAAATGCAAAGGGGCTAAATTAGACAGAGCTTCACGAAACTGAAAGTCCTAGTTATACAAATACTACATAGACAATTATTCCTCATGCACTCAGTAATCTAGGAATTCTTTTGCGGATTAGAAATTGATAATATAAAATAGAATGAATTGGACGGTTATTTTACTTTTCTGGTGAATTTAAGAGTTTGGTGCGTTTGTACAAATAAAATTGTGAAAAAGTAAAGAAAATATATTCCCATATGATTAAAACTCATTATAAAATTATCTCATTTTAAAACCGGTGATCTGTTTGGCAGTTATAATAACTAGTAATTTAACTTACGAGAAAGTCAAATAATAGAAACCATAAAAATCACAAAGAAAGCAAATGCAATATAAAGAATTAAAAGATGCTGTGCAAATGTAAATAACTTTAACATTGTCATTTTAGGATTTTTACCTCTTCGTGATCGAAAGCTGGAAAATATGAAAATTACAAAAAAATAGCATCTAATATGTTGTAATAAAAGCTTATTAAATGAGAAGCTTTTAATTTTTATATTTCTGCGCCTCTTAATGGAATTTAAGATTTTTGTAATTTTGAAAAAAAATATTTACACATGTAAAATTTTTAAACTGAATATGAGTTATAAAATTTTCTCATCATGGAACTGAAATAAAATGTTGAAATTTGGAAATGATCAGAAAATTGTTGTGATATTTCATTACTTCCTGCTAAATACTGCCTATTGTAAGACATTTATTTATTCTCGGCGTTAAATTAAAAAGATTTCTGTAAATGGACTTCCATTTTTATTAATTTGTTATTATATTTCTTCCATATACTAATTTGTTCCGTAAAATAAAAATATTAAAAGATAGAAACTATAAATCTAGTACATTCTATTTGTACTTGAGATTACAAAGCAACCATACGAAACTCAGACAACCTCTAAATCAACAACCTATGACCAGTATTTATGAAAACCTATTGATAAGCATAACGTTATTCTGTCATTCTTAACCAGACTTTCAAATGTGAATTAACTATCATCGCCCTTATCGCGACAGCCCAGGGTTAGGCAAGGTCTTCTAAACTACAGTGTTGGCCAAAATTGTGGCCACTTTTGGAACTTTTTATGTTTTTGAACTTTGTATGCTTATAGAAAATGTTACGTTTCACAAAATGCAAACTTGTATTTTAACATTTTAAAGAGAATTTATTACTGAATTCAATACAAAACATAAAATTCAATTATTTGCAATACAATAAAGTTAAACGACAATAGTTATCGATATACATTAGATAGTGATGATTGCAGTGAGTTATCAGTACTTAGTAGGGTACCCTTTATTTTTGATTACAGCTTCACATAGACGTTCCATTGAGCTGACAAGAGTTTTAAGCTCTCCCTTCGTTATTATATGATGCCAAGAAACAATTATAACCTCAATTAGTTCCCATTTATTTGATGGACGCCTCATTCGGACAAGATTTTTCAAACGGTGGCACAAATTTTCGATAGGATTGAGGTCAGTACTGTTTCCTGGCAGTGACAACAATTTAATGCTCTTTGTACGAAACCACTCTTTCGATATTTTGGCCGTGTGGCAAGTAGCAGAATCCTGCTGAAAAATAAACGAAGTATTGTTGAGAAAGGGATGTCTGATGGAAGGTAGAAGTTTTGGTTCTAGAATAGTGTCAATGTATTTTCTGGCATTCAGTGTCCCATTGATGACATAAAGGCGACCAATATCATCTGCTGACATGCATGACCAAATCATAACACTAACTGGGTTCTTCACAGTTGCTTGAATGCAGTGAAGATGTAGCTCTTCTCCTATTCTACGTCTTACATATTTTCGCCCATCACTACCGAATAACGATATCTTAGTTTCATCACTCCATATAACTTGTGACCACTGATCATCTGTACAATTAATGTGTTCCTTTGCCCACTGTAGTCTTTTTTTTTTCGTTGCTGAAAATTAAGATAAGGCTTTTTTTGTGGAATTCAACCTCTCAGTTCAACATCTGTTAATCTTCTCCTGATTGTTCTTGAACTGACAAAAACATCAGCATCATTCAGATCACTTCTGATGGCCGCTAATGACATTTTTCTATCTTGGAGACATAGTCTTTTTATTCTTCTGTCATCAATAGATGTGGTGCACCTTTTTCGACCTTTTCCTTCTTTGTTTTTTATTGAATTTGTCTCCTGATATCGTAAACAAAACTTTCGGACTCCACATGTAGTCACTGAACCACCCACCTGTCTTGCAATTTCAGCATAGGAAAGACCACCTTTTCGTAACACAATAATATTACATCTCTTTCTAGGTATCCAATCTACTCTTTTATTTGATTAATGAGTTGTTTCAAGTATAAACATGATGTCAGCTTCTACTGGCAGTTACTAACATTTGATTGGTTCTCAGAACAAGATCAGTGATTGGCCAGGAAAGCTAGACATTACAAACCACTTCATAACTGTGTTTTGTATTTATATTAAAGTACATATAACTTTTTTGTATTGCAAATAATTGAATTTTGTGTTTTGTATTGAATTCAGTAATAAATTCTCTTTAAAATGATATATACAAGTTTGCATTTTGCGAAACGTAACATTTTCTATAAGCATACAAAATTCAAAAACATAAAAATTTCCAAAAGTTTCCACAATTCTGGCCACCACTGTAGACGTTTCCAACCACCTCTACTAGCAGCCAAACTCTACCAGTTGTTAGTGTTAATGACTAAATTCTCCTCCACAGTATCTATTCATGGAAGTTTAGGTCTTTCTTTGCTTCTTATGCTACTTGGTCTTTAGTTAAAAACATTTCTTTTAGCATATTACTGTCATTCATACGAATACCATGCCAAGTCCAATCGAGGAGGCTTATTTTAATGTAATGTACAACATCTGGTACTTTGAACATTCGTTATAATTCGTGTTGCGTCTTTTACGCCAAATTCCCATTTTCCTGAATTCCTCAGAAAATGGTTCTCAAGACCAGGCGTTCTTAAGTTTCCAAGATCACTTTTTCCTTCGCGGTCACAGTCCAGGTCTCCGAAGCATAAGTCAGGACAAGACAGATTAGGATCTTGTAGAGTAATAGCTTTGTCTCTGCACATAATAAAACCAGATCTAAATAAATGCTTTAATTCATAATAAGCTTTATTAACCGCAACGAGACGTCTCTTCATTTCGGGTAGGATGTAGTTGTTGTTAAACATCGATACCAGATAAATGAAATTTTTAACAATAAGGTCTATTAGTTTACCAAATGCCCTCTCAATAGCTTTAAACGCTTCTGTTAAACATCTTTTGCTTCTGAACCCCAGTCCTATGGCATCTGCAAAATGCTTTACTTCGGTATCAAAGTAAAATATTTTGTATACTAAATAAAAAAGCTATATTTCCTATTACAATACGAATATTTAAAATATTCCTTAGTAATTTGTCTAGACAAAATGTCGACGAACCTAGTGAACTTGTAGAGACATTAGGTTAATTTAAAAAGCCGAAGAGATGAAAACTTAGCAACCGCCTTCGCTGGGAATCGAACCACGGACCTCTGGAATACCGGCCCAGCGTGCAGAACCACTACACCACGAAGGCACGCTAGGAAAGCGGGAGAAATACCTTATATACTCACCTTTTTAAAGGGCGACTGGGGTTTTTAGAGAACCCAGTCGCCAAATCCTGGGTGGGAAGAAACCTCATCCAACACCCTTTTAGTTCGGGCGCCACTGTAGAGACATTAGGTTAATTGGAAAAGCCGGGGAGATGAAAAATTAGCAACCGCCTTTGCCGGGAATCGAACCACGGACCTCTGGAATACCACTACACCACGAAGGCATGCTAGGAAAGTGGGAGAAATACCTTATAAACTAAGTAGCGAAGTATCGTTGAGTTCAAATAGTAGCTACAGAGACTTTAGAATAAACTTAAGAATAAAATACCCTTTCATTCACTTAAAGAAATATTAAGAGATGGCTCCTTCTCGGGCTTACAGCAAAGCCTCTACTTGAAATTTGCCTGTACTTTTAAATCAGGATAAGAAAATGAGAAACTAATCTAATACTAATCTAAATAGACTTGGCCGAAGCTAGGCTCAAATATCTAATGTAACTGGCCCTTAAATTAACCTTGCCGGCGATTATCAGCAGGTATGTACAATACAGCCGAGTACAGTAGATTCAAGAACGAAGCAGCCAGCAGGCAAACACGCGCCCTCTGAGGACTCTTAGAAGTTCCTAAGTTCTCTCTCTCGAAGTAAGTTGAACTTCTTTTAAATACTTCTTCTAACGTATCTGCATTCAATGTGATTCTAAAACTCATTCTAGTAGGGAGTTGTAAGTGGGAAACAAACAAGAATTGAAAGGGAAGAGTTTCAAAACTAAAAATAACTGTAATAAAATTAATATATACCTCACACATTGATGAATTATTCTTACTATAACAATAACACCGTTTATGAATAATCATTAATTTAAATATTTCTCATTGTGGTTGTAATGTACCATACAGGCTTCATTAGGTAGTTATAATACAGCAATAAAGTTTTCTCATATTTGTAAATTATTTATTCAATTTTGTTTTCCTTTATATTTTGGGCACTTGATAGCAAACAATAAATTAATTCCATTTGTTGCCAAGACACTTCATTACGACTTTTGACATTGATGCAGGTAGCAACTTTGATTTCGAAAGCTCACGTTTCAGTGGTTGCGCTATTTAAATTTCCAGTCCTAAATTATTAACTTGAATGCCAGCAAAATAAAAAGTAAGAATGAAGATGATGAAGTAAATGAATGAAGTAAATGAAGATGAAGCTATTATTTTCTAGCAAAAGAAACTGCCAGAAAATCCTCCATCATATTTTGTGCTGTCAACAAAAAATTCCTATTTTACTTTGGCGTTTATCATTTTCTTATATGCAACTATTTCTTTCTTATATCGAATTTTCCTTCCTATACGAACATCGTTATCAATATTTTGAATCTGGCACTATTTCCTATATGCGCGAATCCGTTGCTTAACCCTTAAATGTAGTGTGCCATTTGGCAACATACTCATATTTACGTAGTCATGTAAATCAAATCAAAACACAAATTTGAACTTACTGCATATTGTAACTAGTTGGATACATGCTGTTTTCATATGTAGTTTAGAAAGGTTCAGAGTGGTGTAACGGTGTAACGGTCATTATTGTATATAGTTTAGAAAAGTTCAGAGTGGTGTAACGGTCATTATTGTATATAGTTTAGAAAGGTTCAGAGTGGTGTGACGGTGTAACGGTCATTATTGTATATAGTTTAGAAGGGTTCAGAGTGGTGTAACGATCATTATTGTACATAGTTTAGAAAAGTTCAGAGTGGTGTGACGGTGTAACGGTCATTAATATATATAGTTTAGAAAAGTTCAGAGTGGTATAACTGTCATTATTGTATATAGTTTAAGAGGTTCAGAGTGGTGTAACGGTGTAACGGTCATTATTGTATATAGTTTAGAAAGGTTCAGAGTAGTGTAACGGTGTAACGGTCATTATTGTATATAGTTTAGAAAGGTTCAGAGTGGTGTAACGGTCATTATTGTATATAGTTTAGAAAGGTTCAGAGTGGTGTAACGGTCATTTGGGGAGTCGATGTGGATTGTAGCTGCGGACATCATTTGTGTTTACGAATTTTTGATTTTGTGTGTGCTATTATTTTGATGCATTCAAAGTTTTAAAGTTGTTTGAACAAGTTTATAAGTTATCTATCATTGCCTATCATACTTTTGTTTTAAAAGTTAATATTATTTTTTCAAAAATTCGAATAAAAACTTTGTTTATATTTTTATAGTATTTTTCCTGTTTTATTTGATATCAATTCTAAAGTATTTTTGATTTTAAAAATAAAAATAAAAATTCATGCACTTGAGGGTTAATGCAGAGATATTATCCATTTACACAATTTGCCATTAGTAATCACTTTGAAATTCCCAAAACTTTCGAAAGTTTGATGTGTATGACTTTTGAATCACGCTGTGTATTTTCTCTGTTACTGTCAAAATAATCTAAATAAAATCCGTAATGAATACTGCATACAGTATACGTGGCATATAAGTCGACTTTGTGATTTCATTGAAATAATCTTTAAATTTAGTTTTTTTTAGACGTTTAAGTCGATCTTGAATATGGAGCATCTAGAAAATTTGTTATAAACGAAAAATTTACCTAAGACCTGAAAAAAATATAACTTACATTAAAAATACATCAAAATCGGAATATATTTTTTAAATCTCAGAACAGGCCAAAAAGTGAAAGTGGTGCGGAAAGGTTGATTTTAAGATATCGACAAAATGGATGGTTTATGAGTAAAACTACGCATTGTTTATTTAATTAAGTGATTTAAAAGCGGTGTGCATGCTTGTTGTATCTAAAAGGTTTTAACCTTTGTGACGTTTCTTCTTCTTCGCAAGAATCCAATATACGAAATGTTGTGCGGACTAGTAGTGAATTAAACAATATGTCTTGTGAGTCCCACATAGACAGGGAAAAGGTTTAAAGGAACCTTTTGCTAACTCAAATAAAAGTTAACAGACGTCAACACTCGTGCTTACCAAAGCCAACAATTATGGCTTAAATTAACGATAACTGATTAACTAAAACGAAAGTTACCCTAATGCCTGCACAATTAGAATAACGCGCAATGTGGCGCTGACCTATCGACATAACAAGCCTAACGGCGAGGCGTAGCAAAATATTACTAGCAAGAGAATGAGTTTAGCAACGTGATTTTCAGCAGGCAGAATACGCTTTAATTCTACCCTCTTAGACTTTTCTTTAAAATGCTCTCTTCTTTCTACCTCGTCTAAATATCACACTAGCTGGAAATTTACATTCTAACAGGAAAACCGAAATTCGGGAAGCTAAGAAAAGCGGATTGACATAAAAAGTAGCTAGAAAATAAACCGATACACTACACTGTTTATAAATAAAATAAAAAGATACAAGTTTCTCAGATTGGTATAAGTTATACTGTCTAATACATGCGATTTATATCTAACTAAAATTTGTTGTAAATATATGCTTTTTTTTTTTTTTTTTTTCAATTTATAAAATATATTTATAACTCCATATATTTCAAAGACTTCAATACAGACTATTAGTTTGAGAACATGTAACAACGAGTTCTTATTTCTTGGACTAATTAGCATTGTAAAATTTATTTACGTTTTGCTACATGATTTTTAATAAAAATATCGTACAAAAGCCAAAAAGCCAAGATTGTTAGTATATTAATACTAACATGTATATTAATACTAACATTTATTAAGACACAATAACACGCCGAACAAATACTAATTCAGAAGTCAAACAACAAAAATCAGCGTTATATTTTAAAAATTTTCACAGGACTAGTTTCAATGGTTTAACCGAACCACCATCCTCAGCTGCAAAACCGCAAATGAACAAGATAGGAATAATGATTATATAAGATAAGAAAGCATGGACAGGAGTAAGCAAGTGGCGCCATCTGTTGGTGAAACCAGAACTAAAACATAATTTCTTTAAAGGCCGAAGACAAAGATGGATTGGAATTAGGATCGTTAACTAGAATAGTAAGATTTTCTTTAATGTGAAATGCCTCTAGAAAATCCAGTTCTCCAATGGAAGATGTTTTTCGAATAATTTTGGCAGCAGAAGAATAGAAAGTGTGATTTTCGGACCAACAGTGTTGAGCAACAGAAGACTTCTGTGTTTCCTCTTTTATAACATATGCCTCATGTTCTTTGACGCGAAATTTTAAGGATCTCTTCGTTTGGCCAATGTAAATTAAACCACACTGGCAAGGAATCCTATAAATACCCCAGGAATTCATATCCGGAATGGGGTCCTTAAGTATGGAACTCGGAATTTTATTGATAGGAGAATAAACAACCCGAACGTTAAATTTCTGCAAAATATGTGCAACTTTATAGCTAATTGATGGAAAGAAGGGAATGACAACAGAATTTTTATAATCTCCTAAAACAAGAGTGTGCCTTTTAGTGTGTTGAGATGAGAATTTTTTAACTGCTCGATTAATAATGTTGGGTGAAAAGCCCCTGTCAATAGCTATTGCTTTTAAATAATTTAGTTCTTCATCAAGGGATAGTTTGAGGAGCAAACTTGAAAAGCACGGAAAACATAGGAATAAAATGAAGCTAACTTTTGTTTAGTCGGATGACATGATTTAAAATGTGGTGGAAGGCAAACCGATGATGGTTTACGGTAAACCGTAGTACTGAAGTTAGATGTGTTACGTGTGACCAGAATGTCGAGAAACGGAAGAGAATTGCAAGACTCAAGTTCGAAAGTGAACTGATTAGCAGGATCAATAGAATTTATTGTTGAAAGAACTTTATTTAAATCATCTTTATGTCACCTGTTTGAAGATTCTGTTGTCATTCCCTTCTTTCCATCAATTAGCTATAAAGTTGCACATATTTTGCAGAAATTTAACTCGTTATTCGGGTCGTTTATTCTCCCATCAATAAAATTCCGAGTTCCATACTCAAGGACCCCATTCCCGATATGAATTTCAGGGGTATTTACAATGTGGTTTAATTTACATTGGCCAAACAAATAGAGCCTTAAAATTTCGCGTCGAGGAACATGAGGCATATGTTAGAAAAAAGGAAACACAGAAGTCTTCTGTTGCCCAACATTGTTGGTCCGAAAATCCCACTTTCAACTTTTCAGCTGCCAAAATTATTCAAAAAACATCTTCCATTGGAGAACAGGATTTTCTAAAGGTATTTCACATTCAAAAAATCTTACTGTTCTAGTTAACGATCCTAATTCCAATCCATCTTTGCCTTGGGCCTTTAAAAATATTATGTTTTAGTTCTGGTTTCACCAACAGATGGCGCCACTTGCTTACTCTTGTCCATGCTTTCTTATCTTATCTAATCATTATTTCATATCTTCTTCATCTGCGGTTTTGCAGTTGAGGATGGTGATTCGGTAAAACCATCGAAACTAGTCCTGTGAAAATTTTGAAAATATAACGTTGATTTTTGTTGTTTGACTTCTGAACTAACACTAATTAATACTAACAAGGATATTAACATTAACAAGCTAAAAATGTTAGTATATTAAAACTAACAAGTGTATTAATACTAACAAGCCAAAAATGTTAATATATTAATACTAATTGAAGGAAAGCGGTATGCTATTCATTTTCGATTATGCACTCCAAAAAGTGTATGCAATGTATTTGAAAATCACTAGTCCTACTTTCCTGGCTAGAAAATAAGCCAGGAAAGTCGATGCATTTGCTATCAAACATGTTTTGGTTTGATTATGTGAAAGCTTGCTATGGCTATCTACCGAAGAAGAGAGATGCCATCTTGGAAGACTCGCCAAGGAAAACTGCTTCGTTACACGTGAAGGAAATTACGAAAATGCTAATGCAGCCAACCTGTTTGACAGGATTTTAACCCCAAAAGAATCACCAGTGCTAAGCCACTTTGCCGCTCGGCCGCTGATGAGAGGATCGAACCTTGGACCTTAGATTGGTTTAGTATGCTAACTATTACAATATAAGAACACGTAGGAAGAATATGAAAAATCACAAAGGTGATTGACGTAGATTTTATTTTCCCTTTATCACATAGGATTCTTTCTCTTTTTCATTTATCTCTTTTCCTCATCTCTCTTTTACTTTTCTCTTTTCTTCCGCAACTTTCTTAAAGGCAGTTATGAAAGGTCAGAAACATATGTTTGCCTATAGGAGCTTTTGATTTCTTCCTCTTCTTTGGCTTCCAGTTATAACTTACTTCTGCAAGAGCTAAATTTTCTAAAATTTAGCAAAAGTGCTGTTGATATTTTACGATTCTTTTAAGCCTTTTGCGGTATTTCTAAACCACATATAACTAGCTGATATAAATGTAATTAAGCAAATGACTACAAAACTACGCTATAGACAAAGCAGTTTGACATCTTGACAACAATATGAATTAAATTTTAAATGAGATTGTAAGTAAAACAAATGCAGCACAGGTAAAAAGAACAGCATTGCAAGTAAAACAAATGCAACATGGGTGTAGACAACAGTTCTCATTTACATCTAATTCCCTTCTGCAAATTTCCAGTTAGAGAATAGGAAATGTGAACACTGATAGGACATCCTTTTTCCTATGAATATATGTACTTATATGAAATATTCATAACGATGAATAATTTCATTAAAATAATCCTTTTCCGTTCCAGAACAGAATTAATTAGGGCATTAAATATTCTAATGAAATGTAGATTTCAAAATTACTAAAGAGAGTTAACGTCCTTAAATGAATTCGATTCTTTATGCTATTAAACTTAAATTATTTCTCTAAATATACATTTCCTTATTCTCCACAATATCTCTCTTACAATCATTCCAAAACTTTGCGCATATTTTTGTAAGCCATCTGTATTTACAGAATCTTCCAATTTGCAAATTAAACGTAGAATTAAAGTCCGCAGTCAATTCCTATCTGTCCCATTTCCAAGGACGAGGCGTTCTCTTTGTTCGGTTTTCACGTGTTTCCATGACGACGCTAGTGTTTTCTCTCTTAATGGCATACATTTATTGACCGTAATCTGGCAACTACACCAAGCGCCGAATGGTAGCTATGGCTGAAAACGTTATTAACTTTACAAGCTTCTAGCAAAACTGGAGGACCGTCACTGATATTTTACACGTTGCCATTCACCGGTTAATTACTGTCGGTGAAAGTTTCCCAGCAAATTCATTACGGTTATGGTCTTTCGAGGTTCTGTGTAATGAATAGCGAGAACAACGTTGGGTCTAATACTGATGCTGGATTTCGAATGAGAGATTTACGATTACTGTGGATGTCAATTTACTGAGAAAACGAGAAATTCTAGATTTCTCACTAGCTTGCACATTTCAAAATACCGTTGGAAAAATAACTCAAATATCCTTCGTGTAACGTCAAACTGAAGAGTCAGTATTCTACAGTTAAAGAAATATTTCCAACTATCCCTACGTTAAAAATTTATGCAGGGTACTCAATTTCAACGGGGCGTAGAGGAGATGAGAGAGATAATAAATCATTCGTAAATGCCGTTTGCGCAGCAAAAGTTAGCAGGCGAGTTATATTTCAGCGAAATAACAACTTTCGGGAAGAGAATCTGACTTTTAATCCCCGCCTTTGATCCCCAGACAGTTCATTACAGTGTTGTAAAAAAAATCTAGAGCTCATAATATATGATACAGAGTAGTATCCATAATTCTTAATATCTGAAACATGAACCCTTTTACTCATGTTAAAACATTTCTGCTTAGAGGTGGTTAAAAATCAAATGAAATCACAGAAAAAAAGCATCTGCAGCGCAATTTTGTAAAATCACTGTATTCTGTCTTCTCTATATAGCACAAATTTTAATAATCACTAGCAATTTGCTTTCAAAAATTAATTTTTCCTAATTTTACGCTTTTCTGTTTACATGCTTTTGTTTCTGTCAAGAGAAAAATTTTATTGTAGGATTAATTCTTGTAAATTCTAAAATTTCTAAATAATTCTGAATTTTAAGCGCGCTATGTTTAGAAATAGCTTCTCTTCACGAGTTGAAAATAAATATATTCCATTGACGAAGGATTTTTTTTAACTTTTCCATACAAAGCACTGTATTCTGTCTTTTCTACATAGCACAAATTTTAATAATCACTAGCAATTTGCTTTCAAAAATTAATTTTTCTTAATTTTATGCGCTTTTCTGTCATTAAAACTTTTTTTAAAATTAAGATTTGCGCTGCATTTACATTTTTATTTAATACTTACATTTCTGAAAAAGACAATTTTTTAAATCTCTTTTGCTATATTCGTAGTTTTTTTTGTTTAAAAAAGCATTTTCGTTCATTAACAGGTGATATTTGAAAACGCAATTCTAATCACAGTATTTTGGTGAAAAAGAAAAATTCTACTCATTTTCTAGAAACGTACGAAAAGCAACTACGATTTTCAATAGAAATTCTGAATGAAATAATAAAATAAATGTATTGGTTTACCCAGAACACAAACGTATGGTGAACACCAAAATATCTTAAATTATAAAAATAAGAACAACATACGAATCCAATGACTTGTTGTGACTTATCTCACTTGCCTCACAGTAACATCAGAACAATGCCTCGAAATTCATCGCGGCAAGGAAAGGACCTTCCCCAGTTTTTATCGAGAACATCCCGAGTGGACGGGTCTGATAGTCGCCCACCCATCTTTTCCTATCACCAACCTCTTGAGAAAACTTTCGGCTCGTCGCATTGGTAGAGTGCCTCCATGCCGTTATTAAGTCACATGACATAGACTGATCTAGAAACGACGCAGTCCAGAAAATTTATTTAATTTTTAGAATACAGAGAGCAAATATGCAAAATAAAAAGGAGGAATTAAGAGGCTATTGCTAATTTAAATTATAATTTTGATTTGCGTATTTTTATCTGACATATATATCTATATATATGTATTTCTATACTGAATAAATATTTAGGGTGAAAATATATATTTCTGCATATTTTAGCGCACAACGTTTGATTGATATTTGAATTCACCATATGAAAAGAGCTGAATCGATAATAATAATTTTTTATTAGTACTAATTCGGAGAATTAGGTACAAACGTTGCTTACAGTTTTGTGTAATATGGACATCTGAAGATACTGGAAATTCAAGATCAAAATAATACCCAGATTTAGAAGCAAGTTTACGTTTCCGAAGTCCGCTTTGCCTTCTTTCACCTTACATCGTGTTTCATTCCGAAGCCACTTGGATACTTCTTATGAACCACTTTAATACTTCTTATGAACCACTTTGATACTTCTTACTATGAACTACTTTCATACTTCTTATTACTTTGATACCATATTTATCATCAAACACTTGAAAAACGTTATCCTAGAAAATAAAAAGGCTACTTAAAGCTCTTGTTTTGATTGATAATATGGTATTAAAATTAAATAAAGCAATACGTTATTTTGTACCTGTCTTGTTTTCGAACTAAGTGACTTTAAGATCATACAACTTTTAATGTGTTAAGGTGTTTGTATTTTGTATGGGCGCAGCCCCGACCCCCCAGCCGATTTAAATCGGCCACATGGCCAAAATGGGACAGGCCCGGAAAATAATAAAATCCACAAAGTTAGTAATAACATGAAACCAAGACAAAACGACACAGAACCATTCATACAAAACATAAAAAGAACTTCTTGTAAAATCTTGATCAGCCTTCGAATGAGCACAAAATTATTGAATAGGTCAGAAGATCTTAACTCTCAATTCCGATCTTTTCTTTATTGCCATTAATAATTTTCATTATTTCTTGAGCAAAATCTTTAAATCTGTTACTATTTACGATCATTTCTTCAATCTTCTTGTCTCCGTACTTAAGCCTCACACCCCGGGTAAGAATACACGACTCGACGAAGTGATCTGCGTCACCGATCTTATCACAAATGAGGCATTTATCGTTGCCCTGGAGATGGAATCTATGTAAATAGAAGGGAAATCTTCCATGATTGGTTATAATCTGGTTGGCATCAATATTCATATAACATTTCATTCTGTTTGAAACTTCAATAAAGTTCAAGAACCTATTTCTTTTAATAGAGGTAGACCAAACCTGCTTCCATTTATCAAAGTAAAAATTCTTCATAATTGAGATCATCTTTCTTCTAGCCGGTCTTACATCAAAATAATCCATACTATCCCCCGGGGCAGCCTCCTTTACCAGTGCGTCCGCCCTCTCATTGCCAGGATGTCCAATATGTGCCTTAATCCACTGAACATGGATAACATGATATCCTAATGCTCTTTTAAACAGATCTTTAATGCCTTCCAAAATTTCATTTTTAGGCTCTGGCCGGGAGAGAGCCGTTAGCACAGATAGGGCATCTGAGTATATATGTATACAGTGTCTCTTAGTAAGTTCTCTTAATATCCAGTTAAGAGTTTCCCTCAAAGCAGCCATCTCAGCCTGATAAACTGAATTATGTTCAGACATTTTAAATTTCTCTACGTGTATCTCAAGTCCATAAAAATAGACAACAAAAGCTGAACCGACTCCCCCCTCGAAGCCAGAGCCATCCGTATAAATTTCAATTTCCTGTAGGTCCAATTTATTGCAATCAAAACTAATGCTACAATAGTCCATAGGAGAAACACTCTCTGGATTAAAATATTTAATAAAATTGGCACAAACTTTAAAATCATTATAATTAAAAGAGTCTCTCAATCCATTACTTAGTAAAAATTTTTGAAAATATAACTGGTAAAAAATCGAGAGAGGGGGCACACCGGCAAGTATGCACAGAACCTCCGTCGAGACCGTCCTAAAAGCTCTGGTAACAGCCAAGAGCCAGCCTCTCTGCAAAGAGTCTAATTTAGTTCTTAAACGGAGGAGCTCCCCTGCCCGGACACCCCATGCGCCAATGCCATATATGATCTTGGGAAGAATAACGCTGATATAAATTTCTCTCAGGGTGGCACCTTTCTGAGCCAGAGTACTTGGATTAAAATTATAAACATAAAAAGTTAAAACCTTCTCTATCTTTCGTTGTATATCTTTAAAATGGGAAATAAAATTCAATTTCTGGTCTAAAATAACACCCAAATATTTTATCTCATCCTTAAAGCGTAGATTTTTTCCGTTAAATTTCAACTTAGGTGGTCTAGTATGAAAGCCACCCTTTGGAAAGAAAATAGCATTTGTTTTATCCAAATTAAAGCGAATAAATTGTTTATGGCTCCATCTATTAAATAAATGATCTATCATTTATTTAATAGATAAACCGGGAAAACCTCTGTTCCAACTTTTCCAAAGAAGAATCATACACCAAGACCAGAATATCATCGGCAAAGCAGTTAATTTCAATATTTGGTAAATCGATAAGTATTTCATTAATTATAAGGCTCCAAAACAGGGGAGCGCTGCAAGAGCCCTGCGGGCATCCTTTCGTGATCTCATATTTCAGGTTAACACCATCACTATTACCTTGAAAGAACACTTGTCTATTTCTTAGATAATCTTCAATTAAGTAGTATAATCTTCCAATAACACCTAATTTCCTAAAGGCAGAAAGGAGTAAAGGCCAGGCAATAGAGTCAAAGGCACCATGTATATCAAATGAGACAAGTGCAACATGAAAGTCCTTCTTCTTTTCCCTAATCAACTGTATAGTGTGATAAAGTGCAAGTTCAGTAGAACGCCCTCTTCTAAATCCATATTGTCTAGGGCTAATAAAATCTTCCTTGTATAGAATAAAATTAAGACGATTTGTGAAAAGTTTATCTAAAACCTTACCAAAAACTTTCAGAAGACAGATTGGACGATAACGACCTTCACTCTTCGGAACAAGAACAATTTTTCCAATTTTCCAACAGTCAGGGAAAACAGATAAAATTAAACATCGATTATATAAAATTATAAAAAAGGAAGGATATTCACAAAACAATTTTTTAATAATAGAAGCACCTATCCCATCCAAACCAGGAGCAGATCTTGTTCTTAATCTTGAAATCACACAATAAATTTCTTCGTACGTAAAAGGGGAATCATAAACTTCTCTATAATCCTGACTATTTTCTTCATGTCCTATATCTTCTTCATAAGAGTCTCTCATCACAGAGTCCTCCACTCCACCGGAATGGCCCTCATCCAATTTCAAAGCACTGCGGATAATACAGTCATAGTACTGTTCGACTGAATCATTATTCTTATCTTCCCTATCCAAAATAATATGTTGTCTTCTTTTATTTGTAGCAATCCTGTAATACTTATCATAATAATATTTACTATTCAAAAATATTTCTTCTCTATATTGTCTTTTATTAAACTTAATCTTTTTCTTATAAAATGCAAGGTTTCTTTTATAATTCACTTTCCTTTTAATACGCAACTCATCAGGAATGTTTTTAACTTGGTAGCTTTTCCTAGAGGCTCTTAATTTCCTTCTAAGACTGTCCAATTCATTAGTCCACCATACGATATAGTTCTTATGTTGCAAGGTCTTCTTAATCAATAGATATCTATTCATATTACTAATCAACAGTCTCTCCATTTCACTAATACAATTATTCAACTCTAAAGCGTTGGAGGAACAACTAACTTTGTCTTCAATATCAAAAATATCCCTGCGACTCTTCTTCACCATTATTTCAATTCTTTTAATGTTTCTAGAGTACTTCTTTCTAATGTCACTATTGACTTTAATATCATTCAAATTAATCAAAATATATCTGTGGTCGCTAAGGGTATCCAAATCTAGAACTTCATATTTAACATTACTGATATCCATACCAGATGAACAAAGTGCAAGGTCAGTCCAGCCACTCCCCACAGAGGAAAAAAAGGTTGGAGTAAAATCTTGAATATTTAAAAGCTTCAAATTATATTGTACAATAAAATCATAAGTTAAAACTCCTCTTTGATCCATTTCCCTAGCTCCCCAATTAAAATTCTTGGAATTAAAATCACCAACAACTATAAAATCATAACTATAGAGTTTAAAAACATTTTCAAGTTGAAATAAATGCATCTCCAAATCCTCTGCAGGTGAAAAATAAACTGAAATAAGAGCTAATTTAACTTGATCCAGGAAAACAGTGATTGCGACAATACCAGTCCTGCCAATTGCGACAATAATACCAGTCCTGCCATTATCAATTCCTACAACTCTCCAATTTCCAAGTAGATGAGCAATCTTACCCTTAATAGTATAGGGCTCTTGCAGCATAGTCACATTCAAAGGCTCTTTAATGATATTATTAATTGCAGAGAGCTGGCAAGAAGCGGCCGCACAATGATTTAAATTAGTATTTAAAATATTCATGTATAACAAAATAAAACAAATCCACATTAAAAGCAATATTTTAAAATCAATATGTACAAATAAAAACGGTATTAAAATCAATCAATTAAAATCCAGTAAAAGTCTTGGTAAAAGTTCAATTGACATAAATAAATAAAATCAACCTCAGAAGGTTCAAAGTCTTTATTAAAACCAGAGCAGCTTACCAGGGGTGAGGGCAAAATCTTCTTCTTCTTCTTTACTGGCTTCCAAAATAAAATACTTACCCCAAGGCCAATCAATAATAACAGAAAAAAGTTAAATAAGATAAACAATATCACACTCCTTTTTAGTATTGAATTAAAAAATAAAGAAACAAAAAGTCCCCGCCGACACCTTATCTCTCAATAAAATCTAGATGTCCAAATGATCCTTTATAAATTTCATTTCCTCTAAGTATACGGAACAATCCTTAGAAAAAGCATGATGGTGTACATCAAAATCTGTGTGAAACTTCTTATTGAATTCCACACAGTTAATGCAAATAAACTCTTCACTTCCTTTCCATGCTTCTTTCACAATCTTCCTTTCCATGCTCCTTAGAGCAGGCGGCACATATTTTGACATTCTCGCAAAATCTTTTTGAATGTCCAAAGGCCAAACAGTTAGTACAACGTTTAGGTCTTAAAAAGATCTTAGTACTATAGGCCTTCCAATCAATCCTTAATCGTTGATCTTCAATAGTGTTACCCTGGCATTTTCTAGTAACCTGATACACACGATGTGACACGAACTGCTCTGAGGCCCTCATTCTAAATAACGGCTTGACACAATTCCCCTCACAACAGCAATTTCTTTTCAGTGCTTGCGTAATCTTATCGTCTGATACTTCTTCTGAAACGTTATAAATAACAATCTTTGGTCTAATAAATTTCCTTCTTCTTGGTCTTACTAAAGAACATATTTTCTCATTATTCTTAATTACTTCCTCTAATCTCTTGCATTCATTCCGATTTTCAAGTTTTACCACCATATCACCGTTCTTGCGGCAAAAGGAACTAACTATTCCAATTCTTATCTTTTGTGGGTCTACATTGGATTTAACTTCTTCATAAACATCAACTCCATCCTTCATCGGGCGTAAGATGACCTCATTTGCTCTTAAATTGTCTTCTCTATTCATTTCTCTCTTCCTCCCATTTCTTTTTGATCTAATTTCAATCCATGGTTCTTCTCGAGTAGTTTCATTGGTCATCTTCTCCTTAATTTCATAGACCTCTTTTTCAATCGCATCCAATTTACTCACTATCAATCTTTCATTATCATTTACATTATTTGTCTCTCTTTTAGCAATGCAGTCAGTTATAAAATTTAGACCATTACTTAAATTCGCAATAAGAATCTTTGGGACTCTCTTTTCCCTCAACGTGTCAACGATCTTATTCATATTACACATAACCGTCAGAATATCATATTCATTACTTGCAAAATCTAAGATGGTATCAGTAACCGAAAGTACGTTTTGACTCATCTTTGGATCAGAAATTATATTATGTCGGCTTGGGGACAAACAAATCAAATTACCTCATAAAAATCAATGCATATAGATAAATCCTATTATAATAAAACTCTAAAAACCCTAAAAGTTCAAAGTTAATACATCTATAGTGTTAAAACTTCTTAAAAAAGATAGAAATCTATTTCTAATACAGCAAATTCTCTTCAAAAATTCATAAAAGTTCTAAAATTCAATAAATTATCCATAAAATGCTAAAATCAGTATCTGCAATGCGTGAAATAATTTTTACAATAAAAACGAGAGTTCTAGCATAAAAACTGAGCAAATCGACCCCTCCATTGGGCAAAAATACTTTATTATATGGTGCACCAAATGATTATTCCTTCCAATAACATAAATCTTCTAATATAAACAAATGTCAACCTCGTCTATTCAAAACCATGAAAGATAGAACTGTGCTTTTAAATATACAACTAGATAGAACATGTAAGAGTCTAAAACAGCCGACAAATTAAAATTGCAGAAATAATTCATCATATAATCAATGTAAAACCTACTCGTCCATGCAAGATGGGCGTTCCGGTGTAGACAGAATTTAAATTCCTCATATCTTGAAAGAAAACCAATTTCAGAATTTGCACAATATCTTTTTCGAAAGCGGAACACTTAATTAAAAATAATTATACACTTTCACAATCCACAATCAACTTTTACACAGGAAAATAGCAACTTTAAGCGGGAGCACATAAACAACCATCCAACATGGATTCCAACATGCGCAGAACTCACTAATGTGTTAAGGTATACGAAACCCATGAGTAAAAAAATAAATTAATTCATTCAGATTATGAGAATTTATTTATCAGAATGGAACAACAGTTATTCCGTACGGATAAAATCTACGGAAATTTAGTAAGTCCATTTAGTAACTATAGTCCAAAATGTTGTCTTGGTGTTTTTTACTTCCTTGTACGAAGTAAAAAAAGGAAGTATTGTAATCGCGAAAAGTTTCAGGCAACATATTTCAAAGAAAATATCCATTTTGACCGCTATCGAATGCAATTTAACGATGTTTTTGCATGATTTCTGTACGTAAGGACAGAATAAAAGACTCTTTTCCTCCAAAAAAAAAATTATAAAACTGCTTTAAAATTAATTCTGAAGAGAATTTTTCGTGGCGTCTGTACGAACATATGTACGTACGTACTTATCTCGCTTAACTCAAAAACGAGTAGCCTCGGAACGTTGAAATTTTGTATATAGGCCTGCTATAAGATGTAGATGTGCACCTCGTATTTTGGTTGCAATCGGCCGCACCAAACGTATATAAATATATTTATATATATATCCACTCTGTTACCCGGCTTAGTGATTTCAGTTTCTTTACTCTTATATGTTTGTAAATTGTATATTTTTTTGCTTTAAAAATGATTGAATTACGTTGTTTTTATCTTCCGGTTAAGGTTTTTATGTCTTTCGTAATTCTGGAAGCAATATTTGTACAATTATCAAAAATTTAAAAGCTGTTTAAGTGCGGTTAAGTTTTAAATAACATGGCGGACATATTTGTTTACATTTGGAACAGCAGAATTGTAGATTTGTTGCCAATCTAGAGAGACTAAGCTTCGCAACACAAAAATAACGCCTTCATTTATTATTGCGAGTTAAATGATGCTTAATCCCTTCTGGAATTTTTTTGAGGAAATAAGTGTTTAAGATTTATTTCGTAATTTTTAATGCAGATATTTTGAGTTTCTATGTATTTTTGCCTTGTCTTGAAGTGAGAACTGAATTAATTGAATGAGAAATGCTGAATTGTCTGTGAAAAACTGATTCTTTTATGGTTTTTTTTTTTTTTTTTTGCTTAATTTCTTTCATACATCGTTTTAACTTTATTATAGTATTTGAATAGAACATGTGGCAACGATAATTCTTCAAATGATATAAATTTTGTGCATTCAGAGTGTCGTTATAGTAAACAAATATAGTGAATTTTAAAGAGTACATTTATTCTATTGTGGTTTATGCGCTGTCTACGAAGTAGATTTAATTCAATCCAATCAATTTAAATGAAATTCAAGGAAACAATGCGTATAATTTAATGTTCCGTACAAGGAAGTCTGGTGTATACATCAGATTTTTTTTTCCTGCCATAACAGATGGTTCTTAATAGTTGTTTCACGAATACATTTCGAATACGTGAGAATTCTAATCAAGTAGCATGTCATATATACCAAAGCACATTTCAGTATTTAATTAGACAAAATAATATAATAAATAGCAGCAAAGCATTTGTGGATTTTCAACGCATCAATGTATTCCCTTTTTGCTAATTTTCAAAGAAAGCATAGCAATAAAGGCAGTAAGAACCAAAAGGAAGAATCTCGTAGAACATACAACAGAAAATAGTTTAGCAACGTACTCTCTAGAGAAGCTGATATATTGCTAGAACAAGTCATAAATTATGAAAAAAAGATATCGGTTGAATGTCTTACGGCTCCAGGGAATGATAGCGCGGTAAAGGAATTTCGTTGGAAGATTAAACATTAAACTGAAAGTGTTATTCTTATATATTCAATACCATACAGGAAGGCGAAATTTATTTGGCTTACAGATGAACTATTTGTATTTCAGTTAGGCAATTCTTCTGAAGAACAGTTTCCAATTAATGTCCTTAAATTAAAAATGTTAAAGTATTTATTCCTTTAATTATTTTCCTTATTAATTCATTCCATGGAAGTTGAAGAATGTATATAAAATCCTAACTGTTGTGCAATAGCAGTCGAGGAATGATGCCAGAATGTTGTTAGTTTTCTAGTTGGTGTGTGAGGCTAATACCTGCTTACTTAGGGTAAATATTAGGTGGCCCCCCTCACTTCTACATAACATAACATAACATATCAACCCATTGGAAGGGCATTCTAGAGTTTATTTTCACACCAACATAACCTCTTACACCAGCAGAAAAAATGGATTCACCAGATTATCCTTGCCAGATTGCACTGAAAACATTAAATGGCATTCCCTCTAAGGCCCTTCAGAATTTCAATGACGGCAGTAAAAATGAACACGGGAAATGCGCTTTGCACTGTGTACAAGATATCTGGATTTTGACTGATAGTCGCAGTTCTACCAAGCACCTGCGAAATTTGCCTCATACTGGTGATAAGACGTCACTTTATAGTTTGACTTTGCTTCAAAAACTGTCTTCCCATCATCATTTACATCTGCAATAGAATCCCTTTACATATTGTTCTCAGTGGTAATGAAATGGGTGATGTCTTAGCTAAGGAAGATACTTAGTGACTCTGACCACTGGCCCCTGTTCTTTCTGGAGACCTGCTCGAGAGTTAAATCTACTGTTGCCTCTTTCTGGCATTACCCTCCAACTCATGACTGGTACTTTGGTAGGCAACTGGGAAGTGCTGTTGCTTTTGGAGGTAATCGTGCTTAGCAGACTACTTTGATGAGGCTCTTAAGGGGACTCATACACCTTAAAACCCATAAGATGTTCGAATAGGGGACTGTTGCAAGAATTGGGATAACTTATTTATTTTAAAAGCAATTACTACCAACTTTTTACAGCTGACTACATAATATAGCTGCTTTCTGAAATAGTCATCACAAAGTTTGCGTTGCGACAAATATTTTTATAATTAAATCCGCTTTGCGAGAACATTTTTCGTCATGTTTCCAACTTGCGCGCACAGTTTAAAATATTCTGTTTCATAATTTAATTTCATATTTAATATATAGCTTTTATAACATTTGGAAACTACTGTGAACCTAAAATTCTAAAAATTTCATGTTCAATTTTTATTTTATTTTGCGTTGAGTTTATAAAATGTATTTTATTAAAAAAATTTGTAATGTTTCCGTCCATAAAATTTTTCAATAATAAAATAGTCATCAAATTTTTGGTTCAGTTAGAAAATAGTGCCCATATAAAGAATTTCATCCAATTTCAAGTATGTACCGTTAGCCATTTTTAAAATATCGTGCGCGCAAGGTGGAAACGTGGCGAAATATTTTGTCACAAAGAGGATTAAATTACAAAAATATTTGTGGCAACACAAACTTTCTGGTTACTAGTTTCGAAAGCAGCTATATTATGTAGTCAGCTGTAAAAAGTTGGAAGTAATTGCTTTTAAAATAAATAAGTTATCCCAATTCTTGCAACAGTCACATATTCGAAGATCATAAGGGGTTTAAGGTGTATGAGTCCCCTTAAGCGGCACCTTAAGTGCCTTAAATGTTACCGGGGGAAATAAGATCTCCCGCATCTTTCGGAAACGTAATACTGATCATTTCACCCCTGAACATCTTCTTATCTGCTTGAAACTTGTAAAATAGGACCTATTGAAAGACCCTCTTTCATTTTGGATTTATTGACGGTTCTTGGATTCATTAATATGGCCTAGCCTCATGGCTAACGAATTAGGATCAATAAAAAAAAAAAAAAAAAAAGGTAACATCAAAAGCTCTTTATAATTATTCTATTTTCATTGTACTTCAAAGAACTTATATGTGTAATATAAAATTAGTTTAAAAATTTTACTTTCCATTCCTAACCTTGCAAAGTACTGGATAATTCAACTTAAAAATCATATAGTCAAAAACTTTCCCGAAAAGAGATAGCTTTGAAAAAATAATCAGAAGAAATCAAAGTATATTGAAATGTTTTCGTACAGGATACCACTTCTAAGGAGTTTGAATGCATATAACCGTTAGGTGTAGTTATAAATGTATTCACTTTTAAATTACTGATGCGTTTGCCTTTACTAATTATACCATTGTACCATTTTAATTATTCGCTATTACTAATTATACAATTGCACCATTACTAATTATATCATTTAACTATTACTAATTATTCGTTACTAATGTATTCGCTATGCAATTACACCTTCACTAATATAGCCGCTTCTTTAAATTCTATTATTCTGGTTTTTCAAACTTTTTCAAATTTTTTGTCGTTTATCTTGATACCTTCATTTTAGGGTGTTAAATATTGACCGAAATGTATTGTTTTAAGGGTTATCCTATTGGAATGTCGCGATAAATAAACTGCACGTTAGCTGCTAATTTATAACTGATTCAAAATATGATAAAAATAGTCCTCAAAATGAGACAACGTTACTTTAAAAATGCGAAAATAAAAGGTGTATTAAAATGTATTTTAGTACTGTAAGATCTGTCTTCTATTCCACGTAAACGGAACTAGATCCTACAATGAGCCTGGCAAATTCTCGCGCAGGCGTAAATGCGCACCGAAGAAGGATGAAAATAATCCTTTATTTAATTCCAACAAATAACAGAAAGACAGGATCTCCGTGCTTTACAATGACAAGGCAACTTGCGGTGAAACTAAAACGTAGACTATGATTCAATTCAAAATCTGGTGGATTAACACATTAAATTACGTCTAAACTTGGGTTAATTCAACAAAGCCTAATAGGCGTGACGATAATCCGAAATGGCCAAGAGGCGTACTAGCGTAACAGCAACGAAACGTGCGCTGGTTAGCGAAAACATCCTGGCGAGAAAATGCAAGGGGAAGTTGAGGAGTTCAGGAAAGGTATCAAATTAAAAAATAATCTGTTATCCAAAATAAGTGAAACCCGACAGTACATGTGTCATTAATATATAGCCAAAGTTTTGCTGTTTTTAAATTCACGAGCTCAATTTATGAAATTTAGAGAAAAGAGGTGCTATCAAGTAGATTATATTCACGTCATGGGCACTTCCGGAAAAAAAAAAAAAAAAAAAAACGAAAGGGCTTATGTGATAAAAATGTGTTATTTGATTCTAATTTTTCTTAGGAAAAAGAAGCTTTCCGTTATGCAGTTTGACCTGACTGTATATTATAAGTAATATTTAGGTAACATGAAAAACAAAAAAGTTTTAAATGAAAATGTTATGTCTACAGTAAGTGTGTAACAGTAAGTGTTCTTATAACAGTAAGTGTAGGACCAAACAAAAGCTTTAAACTTAGCAAGGTAGCCAGCCTGTACACTAGGTTATTTTAGCGCAACGCCAGTCCTAAAAGCAGGAGAGTTCAGGATCGTAAAACGGATTTTACTTCTTCTAAGGATGATAATTTGCCATCAAACTGGAAAATACGACAAAACGGAGATCACCTTTAAAGAGGAAAGAAATTAAAGAAGCTGTTGCTGATTTTTAATGTCAACTAAGGTTTAAGAATAATATGTTTGATAATTCTTAATTCAGGAAGTTTTTACACTTTATTTTAATCAGTTTGAAGAAGGCTGAATTTTCAGTATCAAAGCAGAAACTTGCATATAGATATTTTGAGTTTTTATGTATTTTTGCCTTCTCGCGAAGTGAGAACTGAATTAATTAAATGAGAAATACTCAATCGTCTGTGAAAAACTGTTTCTTTTTTGTTTTGTTTGCTTAATTTCTTTTATACATCATTCTAGCTTTATTATAGTATTTGAATAGAACATGTGGCAACGATTAGATAATTCTATTCTTTAAATGATATAAATTTTGTGCATTATGAGTTATAATATGAACGAAATATATAAGTTAACTGTTATATAATTATTGGATTATATAACAGTTAACTTAGTTTCCGTTATATATTTATTATATAAGTTAACTGTTATATAATTATTAATACTGTTAAGTGAATCTAGCGCCAGAGTGTCGCTATGGTAAACAAATACTAGAGTGAATTTTAAAGAATGCATTTATTCTATTGTGGTTTATGTGCTGTCGGCGAAGTAGATTTAATTCAATCCAATAAGTTTAAATGAAATACAAGAAAAAAATGCGTATAATTTAATATTCCAATACAAGTCATGTGGTGTACACATCAGATTTTTTAAATATCGGATTTCCGTAATACCCAAAGCAGATAATCATATTATCTGATAATAATTTAAGTAATTTTACCCTAAATATAAAATCCGTTTTCTACCTTATGACATTGTGCAATTACTTTTCGAAATTTGTTTCACTGTGTTTATTAATGCACATATATGCACTGATTATCAATTAGCAAGTAATAGTACATTAAAATTGCCCATGTAAAGCATTTTTGTCTTTCTTGCCATTTGCTTTCGTGGTGTTCTTGAAAACCATGCACGGCTAGCATTCAAAAGGTCCGGAATTCAAATCCTGCTGAAGATATTGCCCATTTTCTATTTCAATAAACTTAGTTACTTTACAAGTGTCACCAGAATAAAAAAGGCGGTAGACTATAATTCGTCACCACCACTAGGATTTGATATTGTGCCTCTTTTTCCCTATTCGACCTTAAAAAGGAAGAGTATGTAAGGTATTTTCTCTCCTTTCTTGTCTCTTATCTTTCTGATGTAAGTGAAACACACATCCGGATAGCAGTGGAAGACCCGGAGTTCGAATCTCGGCGAAGGTACCGCACATTTTTCGTGTACCTTCTTCAGAAAACCTAATGCAAATACTCCTGATCTAGAAGATAAAAGATTTTCATTAGTCCAAAGGGACTTTGTCCCTAAAGGACTATTGTTTTCGCTTTGCGATTTTGCATCGAATCACTAAAAATGTTCGTTTCGCTTTTCAAACTGTTGCCACCAAATGTTGAGTCCTGCATTATATTTGAAGAAATTGAATAATGAAAAATCTGTATAAATGTAGGTACATTTCTCGCATTGTGATAAAACAACGGTACATAGAGCCACCGAATTTTGAATGGCGTAATCCTCCTACGAATATGGGCATGTGGAAGGTCAAATTTGAAATTTAGAATTTGTTTTATGATCGATTTCATATTTTGTAAAACTTTAACGAATTTTTTATTAACAAACTCAAGGACTTCAAAGCGAGGATGGCAACGTTGTACAGAAAAAACATTTTTATCCCCAGCGCGCGAGACTGTGTATCGGAAATTCTAAAGATATTCTCATTTTAAAATTATTTTGCGATATTGATCTTGAACTGAATTATATGGTTAGAGTGAGAAGAACATGATATTTAATAAATAAAGGTAACGCACAAAATGTTAAAAAACGCTCCTTTGAATGCAATTTAAAATATGAAACCTTTCAGATTTTTTTTTTAATTTTATTTTCATATTGTTTTATGTTACATGTTTCTTTGCAGCCCAATTGGGATAGTGGTTAGCGGACGCTGACTGCCCTGCCGAAGACCCCTGTTTCGAATCCTGGAGAAGACATGGATGTTTGTAAATGTTTATGCGGCATGGGGTCACTCTAAATACGCGGCTAGCCAAAAGTCCTCTCGAGAATTTGTGGTAGGGAAAGAGGGGTGGAGGACCATCGAAACCTTCTCCCCCAGGGTGGTCTGTATCATCATTTAGGACTGAACTTTGAAAGGCCGTATTGTCACTTGTATGGTACTCAAGGCTTTTGCCAAAGACAGGAGCAATCTTGCACTCTTTGCCAAGAAGAATTTCGTGGGTTTGCACTGATGGTGCTGTTAAATTAGTTAAAGTAAGAAGCTTTCTTTGCGAAAAGAACGTTTACAATGCCATCGCTCATAGCTTACAGTTCATTCACTAATTTAAATACATATCTTCCTATAATATAACAGACAACATTTCCGAAAGATTAAGTCTGAACCAGATAATTTGATATATATCTGTTCTGTGAATTCAGCAACTTAGTTATTATTTATACAAAAACCTGGGAAAGAATTAAAATTAATTATCTTTTCATTTCGGTGACAATGATTGATTCCTGTCACAAACTACGCGAGTAAATGTCTTTGTTTACATACATTTGCGTGTTTGTTCGAGTGAATGCTCTTGTTATGTGACCACACCCAATCTGTCTGGACGCAGCTACAAAAATACCATACATTATTCATTTACTTTTACTGTATTTCGTAACTGGAAAAAGTTAAACATTTATTTATGCAATTCTGTTACGCTAAAGTCTGAATTCCGTATCATGCGGTAACCACATATTTATGGAAAAATATAATTGCAGTATGATGACTGTTAGTTCAGGTCAGTGTGCAGTTAGTTCCCTTTCGTAGGACATGTTTACTGTTAGTCGCTTTTCTTTAGATCCTCTTCCTGTTTCTGCCAAGTTCTTATCATTTTCTCAATAAAGCTACAGAGAGGCCGAAACGCCTCTCTGTAGCTTTATTTCTATGATCTTTAGCATAGGCAATCACACGTAGCTTGTATGCTATGTTATAGCAATGCCAACGTTGATTTTGAACCATAACTTGCCAATAAATTTAAGAAAACTGAAGAGTAGAAATTTCACACACTTAAAAGTCGTTCTCAAAAATTGGAAATTTTAAACGAACCGAGCTGTCATCTTCGTAGGCAGCGCATGCACAATCCCTAACTCTACGTAACTAATATTTCCAGATTCTGTAAAGAAACAAAAAAAAAAAAAATCGCATAACTCCGAATGCAGGAAATTTCCAGAAATTAATGTACTCAAAAGCTGAGTATCGACGTATAAGCTGAGTATCGATGTCTTATGTGCCGGCAAATGCGTTAATTGTACCAACAGTACCAGTTATCGTAATACAGAGACTGAACCAAAATATAGCTAAATGGGGGCCACCATTGGCGAATTTTGCGATTTCTCGCCAAATATCTGGCGACAAATATTTGTTGCCGAAATTATCGCCAACTTGGCGATATCTCGTCAGTTTAATGGTGTATTCGTGCATTGAGAATACAGCAAAGCACACTAGGGCTATCAGCCTAAGGGGAGGGATGCCTTCGTGGAGGACTTTCTAAGGGAAACTGGATGGTATACACGTTACACATGGGGAAAACCACGAAAACGCCCATGCAGCCAGCCCGTTCGCTGGATCGCCAGTTAAATGAGATAGCTATTTATCTCAATGTTAAATAGACGCTTCCCTGTAATCGTATTCTTCCGGCAAAGCTTAGTCTCTTCAGAACTTTCATTCTATATTATACAAAACCTGCAACAATTTCGCATAAAGTTACACATAAATTGCTTATATACAAAATTCATCACAATATTATAGATGCTCTTGATGAATCTTCATGCTTTATACAGTCAAAAGTCGTTAATCCGGACTCGTCGGGACTTCGGCGATTCCGGATTATCGATTTTTCCGGATTATAGATCATCAGTTTAAATATCGTAAGATGGCATGCAGAAATTCTAAAATTAAAAATATGAAACCGTAATTTATGAAAAAAAGAACAATTATGATCTAAAGGGTATCAAAATTTACAAAAAAAAGCTTAATATTTATTTGTTTACTTTATTAAACATTTCTTTCAATGTAAGTTGTTTAAGTTGCTTCGTTTTATCGTGATAATACTTTCTCTTTAATTCTATAAACAGACATAATTTCTTGTTCAGTTACAAAGTTCCGCTATTCAAGTCCCGTAATTGCTGTGCCGAGAATACCGACTAACTTGTCAATCGAAATTTTTTCGTTTTCACTAACCTCTCTGTCACCTTCTTCATGTCTTTATCCATTTTTTGCAGCAATTCCATTTTGTGTTTGATGGACATCGAAACATACTTTCGTTTTGTAGATCATTTGGAATCTCCAGCATCGGAAATTCTATTTGACATAATCGAAAGTTCAAGTTTACTTTTGTAAAATTGCTCTTACAGTCTGAAAAAAGTAATAAGCCGGATCCAGTTCGAAGATTAAGGAACAACGCAATCATCAACATTAACTGAAATAGATAATCAGATAATTTTAGCTTATACCGTCCGTTATACATTAAACGCGCACGCGAAAACGTATTCTGCACTTGCGCACACGCATATGCGCAGTCGTAAAGATCTTACGCGCACGCGTAAACGCCTGTGCGCATGTGTGAATGCGGCGCATGCGCAGAAAGTTTTTAGCTTTGAGGTCCGGATTATAGATCATTCCGGATTATGGGTGTCCGAATTAACGACTTTTGACTGTATAATGTAATGAGTCGTAATAACGTATCTTTAATGCTATATTCAATTTGCCTGTTTTAAAGGCAATAACTGCGCTTTGTCAAACAAATATCTATCATTACAGTTTCCAAGAAAAATATATCTTATACTAAGCTCATTTATTCCTGTTCACATTTATAATGTCATGTTCAATCCAATTGGGCTAGAACCTGAGCAGTATTAACAAATTAAAAATACATAACAAAATATAGAAAATGAGGGGCAACCCTGAAAACCATCCGAAATATCTGGAAAAGAATGGCTGAAAATTTATATTCCTTGAAATAAAGATTACCGTAATGCATTTTACATATAACAAATAATTTTGCAAGCACACATAACGTAAGATTACAAATAAATATATAACATTGCTCACGTATTAGCGAATAAATTAAGAAATTCAACAAAAAATATGGAACAAAGAAGCGTTACATTTATTGCTGCCAACAGTTTTGTTAGAAACTTATTACAATATTTTCAAAGCTTTGCTATAATGAATGTTAAACATTAGTCGTAGCAATGTAGCTAACATTACAGCTTTTACAGCTTAGGATATTAACCATAACAACAGCGATTTGATGAAACTGGGAGAATCTAACGAAATTGCAGTCAGCAATAAATTTCAGTGTCATTTAAGCTAATTTTTAGACTGAATATTTTAATTTCTTTGCAGTTTCAAACAACACAAAATATTACAATTTGATATCTCTCTATAATTACTTAATAAATATTTATTGATTTAAGTGTAACTGGTTTCAAATATCTATAGCAAGCACAAATAATAAAGCACAAGGAATACGCTGTATGGATGTGTTCCAACGAAACTGCAGTCAGCAATAAATTTCAGGGTCATTGAAGCTAATTTTTAGACTGAATATTTTAATTTCTTTGCAGTTTCAAACAACACAAAATATTACAATTTGATATCTCTCTATAATTACTTAATAAATATTTATTGATTTAAGTGTAACTGGTTTCAAATATCTATAGCAAGCACAAATAATAAAGCACAAGGAATACGCTGTATGGATGTGTTCCAACGAAACTGCAGTCAGCAATAAATTTCAGGGTCATTGAAGCTAATTTTTAGACTGAATATTTTAATTTCTTTGCAGTTTCAAACAACACAAAATATTACAATTTGATATCTCTCTATAATTACTTAATAAATATTTATTGATTTAAGTGTAACTGGTTTCAAATATCTATAGCAAGAACAAATAATAAAGCACAAGGAATACGCTGTATGGATGTGTTCCAACGAAACTGCAGTCAGCAATAAATTTCAGGGTCATTGAAGCTAATTTTTAGACTGAATATTTTAATTTATTTGCAGTTTCAAACAACACAAAATATTACAATTTGATATTTCTCTATAATTACTTAATAAATATTTATTGATTTAAGTGTAACTGGTTTCAAATATCTATAGCAAGCACAAATAATAAAGCACAAGGAATACGCTGTATGGATGTGTTCCAACGAAACTGCAGTCAGCAATAAATTTCAGGGTCATTGAAGCTAATTTTTAGACTGAATATTTTAATTTATTTGCAGTTTCAAACAACACAAAATATTACAATTTGATATCTCTCTATAATTACTTAATAAATATTTATTGATTTAAGTGTAACTGGTTTCAAATATCTATAGCAAGCACAAATAATAAAGCACAAGGAATACGCTGTATGGATGTGTTCCAACGAAACTGCAGTCAGCAATAAATTTCAGTGTCATTTAAGCTAATTTTTAGACTGAATATTTTAATTTATTTGCAGTTTCAAACAACACAAAATATTACAATTTGATATCTCTCTATAATTACTTAATAAATATTTATTGATTTAAGTGTAACTGGTTTCAAATATCTATAGCAAGCACAAATAATAAAGCACAAGGAATACGCTGTATGGATGTGTTCCAACGAAACTGCAGTCAGCAATAAATTTCAGGGTCATTGAAGCTAATTTTTAGACTGAATATTTTAATTTATTTGCAGTTTCAAACAACACAAAATATTACAATTTGATATCTCTCTATAATTACTTAATAAATATTTATTGATTTAAGTGTAACTGGTTTCAAATATCTATAGCAAGCACAAATAATAAAGCACAAGGAATACGCTGTATGGATGTGTTCCAACGAAACTGCAGTCAGCAATAAATTTCAGGGTCATTGAAGCTAATTTTTAGACTGAATATTTTAATTTCTTTGCAGTTTCAAACAACACAAAATATTACAATTTGATTTTAATCTATAATTACTTAATAAATATTTATTAAGTGTAACTGGTTTCAAATATCTATAGCAAGCACAAGTAATAAAACGCAAGGAATACACTGTATTTACAATCAATATTTTGGTAATTAAATGTATCTACATTCAAGATAAAAAACATTCATTCGTTGAAATATAATGCAGGAAAACATTTCAACATTTTACTTAAACTTCAAACATGGTATTTTATACCCAAAGTTTAAACCCATAAGAACATTACGAAAATGAGATTTCAATCATACGAATTCAGCCATGAATTTTTAATATATTCTTCTGTAAGGAAGAAAACGAACATTGCATCTTAGTTGTTTCGTCTTATTTTATTCTTCTAAATAAACTGCAGACTTACATGAATACTCGTGCTAAGTCAGTTCTGTAGGAAAATTAAGCAAAGTTCTGCTTTCCAAGTAACAATCTTGAATGTCTAGTTTAGTGTTTCTAAAGTTGTTATTATACTCGATCGTGTCTCTTGGATTTTACACGATCATTTTATTCTCTCTTTGGGATACTTTAGTAAAAGTTAAATCTGCGGCAAATTTAAAAGCAGAAATTAATTCATTTTAAAACAAATTATGTACATATGCACAAAGAAACCTAAATTTTAACCATTTCACCGTCCTACAAAACTTAAATAATTACTTTAAGAATTTAAACTTAAATATTTAAGCGGTGTTGGAACCCCAAAATCTTCAAAAAATTGTGATTTCGGATTTTTGCATTTTCAAATTCTCTACACTTTTATCTTTCTAAAAATACCATTCTTTAATCTCAATGAAAATTAGAACTGTAAAAAAATCTACTTTTAATTTGTCATCTACTGCTTTGATCAATGAAGATTTTTGCATAAAAACGCGTTTTTCTCTAAACGTGATTTTTTTATACTCTATGTAACCTTTTCTCAGGAACGACTGCTCACAGGTATCTAAAATTTTTATGGCTTATTTATTAGTTTCCCTAATATTTACTGAAATGAGCTTTTTGTAATAAACTTCGAAATAATTTTTTCAATTTTTTTTTGTGTGAAAAAAGTGCTAAATTTTACTATGTCTAACAAAATATTCTGTAATTTACTCTAAAATTCAAAATGTTTCAAAAGCTCATTTCAGTATAATCAGATAGGTATACTTTGATTACAGAAAAGATTTCAAGCTTGTATCTACAGCAGATTTTGAGAAAAGGTACATCGAATATGGCAAATTTAACATTGTCGATATAGGTGTTTCTGATACCCCTTAAATTATTTTTTCCCTCCAAAGATAAACTGCTCTCTAACTGGCTTTAGAAATAGTTTTTCCTCTTTCATCATCTGTCAAGTCCTATTCAGAAAACTGCCTACTTGTTACACTTAAGTATGTTGAATATTATCTCCATAGCCAGGAGAAAAATTCTTTCCTGTTCCCTAGTTTCTTATCTGGAAACCTGTAAGGATCCTAAGTTTTACTAACGTTTATTTTATTTTAAATCTATACTATCACTTCTTATTTTCTACTTCCGGCCAGAATTAAGAGCTTTAACTTATTTATGCAAATTTGTCTTGCTAACGCAAAGTACTTAAGTTGTGGCTTTTTGCCAAGCAAGAGAGAGGAAGGAGTTATTAGAAGCAGGCCGCTGGCCATAGTAGTTTTACTCGTTTGCTGGTTGCCTTCAAGGGCAGAGGTTTAATCCTCTTGATAATTTTAAACGTATCGTAGTTTTAGCAGCTCTCTGTACTACATACGGATTTTTGTTAAATAACGGCTAATCTTGAAGTTAGGCACTTGTATATTAATCCAAAGTTAGTTTCAGTTAGAGTTTTTAGTTAGTATTTTTATATTCTTACGTTCAGACCACAAGTGGTTGGTCTCTGTATTTCGAAGTTCCGGAAATCGCCGTAAAGATAGAAAAATAAAGGGTTTCGTATACTCTTCCTGTGTGTATTGTCTACTTCACAACTTATTGAACATAGCTTTAGTAAGCTCCCTGTTCCGAGTCAGGATAGTTCATGTTTCCAAAGCAAGTAAAGAGGAACACAAATCCTGATAAACTGAGATACATAATCTCCTAAGGGCAAGCTTACAAATCTGCAGTAGTTCCTCTGAAATCCCAGCTGAAAGAGACCGAAAGTGTATTGCAATTTCCAGCCTTTTTAAGTAAACTTTCCTTTATGCGATTCTGATGAAAACCATTTAATATTTTCCGGATAGCGATCTCTACTTTGCGAAGATATTTGTAACGCGGAAATGCACTGAACAGATTTTTTTTATATTTTAAAATTTCCACTGTACGCTCAGGATTAGTTTCCCTTTTCTTTTTGTCTTATTTTCGGCACGCTGTAAGCAATTTCAATTGGTAATTGCTTCTAATAAATCCGAAATCAGAATTTCAGATACCATAACAACAGCGAAGCCGGGCTGAAAACTAGCCCAGTGAAATTTGATGCAAGGTGCATGTTCACTGCACTATGGTAAACGCTCTCTCTTGTGTATTTCAGGGAGCGAAACGCAAACAGCGAATCTTCTGGTATGCAGTTCTACCTCAAGAAGCCTTAAGGCAACTGTAGACCATGAAACTCGAATTTCAGCAGCGGCATACAGCTCACGTGAAAGCTATGAAGCTATAGCAGTCTTGACAAATAACGATCCTTATTCGTTGTTGTGGATCTTGAGCTACCTTGTCAGGTCTTCTCGACATGAATCCAGTGTCTTGAAACTGTTTCCAACAAATTGTGGACGACACTGGACTTTGCATCGAGCTCTGTAGCCACATGCGCTTGTGACACTGATCTCCCTCCAATCTGCCATTAATTCTCCATTTCGTTACGTTATCCATACGTCATTCGTTGTTGTGGATCTTGAGCTACCTTGTAAGGTCTTCTCGACATGAATCCAGTGTCCTGAAACTGTTTCCAACAAATTGTGGACGACATTGGACTTTGCATCGAGCTCTGTAGCCACATGCGCTTGTGACACTGACCTCCCTCCAATCTGCCATTAATTCTCTATTTCGTTACGTTATCCATACGTCATTCGTTGTTGTGGATCTTGAGCTACCTTGTCAGGTCTTCTCGACATGAATCCAGTGTCCTGAAACTGTTTCCAACAAATTGTGGATGACACTGGACTTTGCATCGAGCTCTGTAGCCACATGCGCTTGTGACACTGACCTCCCTCCAATCTGCCATTAATTCTCTATTTCTTTACGTTATCCATACGTCATTCGTTGTTGTGGATCTTGAGCTACCTTGTCAGGTCTTCTCGACATGAATCCAGTGTCCTGAAACTGTTTCCAACAAATTGTGTACGACACTGGACTTTGCATCGAGCTCTGTAGCCACATGCGCTTGTGACACTGACCTCCCTCCAATCTGCCATTAATTCTCCATTTCGTTACGTTATCCATACGTCATTCGTTGTTGTGGATCTTGAGCTACCTTGTCAGGTCTTCTCGACATGAATCCAGTGTCCTGAAACTGTTTCCAACAAATTGTGGACGACACTGGGCTTTGCATCGAGCTCTGTAGCCATATGCGATTGTGACACTGACCTCCCTCCAATCTGCCATTAATTCTCCATTTCGTTACGTTATCTATACGTCCCTGGCTTCTTCATTTTACCTGATACCTTATAAAATTTAACCAACTCTTGCGAAAAACAATGCAAATGTCGTGAAGGATTACCATCTAGCAAATCACCGAAACCCCTCGTGCGATTAAATCCCCTCCACAATCACAGGTTCCAAATACTAAACTGTTTGCTTGTATATTCGACTCTAAATATTTGCGTAGTTCGTTGGCAGCATAATTAATACTTTGGGTTCAAATCTTTTTTAAAAGTAAGACATAATTTGCAAATTCTCTTAATTTTGCACTCGAGTGTAAGTACTAAGACGTGGTTGTCTTTAGTAGCTAGAATTGCGTCTTAACCCTTTCAGTTACAATTTATTTGTTTATTTCACCTGACTTGATTTTTTTATGTATTCTTGGTAAATATAACAAATGTCGCAAATGGAATTGACAAACTTATATTGACAGTCTGTCACTAAGCCTGTATAAGATGCGCGCGATAACTTTGGGGATGTTAGAAATGATGCCTACTACCAGTGGGACATCCACCACGTAGTAAATTGATGCGTGTAATTCCCTCTAGGCTTCTTTAAACATTTACTGAAATTTATGTAACCCATTGGGACTGAAAGGATTAAGCGGCAAATCTGAGCCGAAGGAACTTAGAACGTTAAGCTAAATTTTGCCAATGTTTTTCAGAGGGTGCTAATTTTTATGTTTATAATTTTTAGACAAAGCATATAGACAAGATGCCAAAAATATGTATAATTTTAAACGCTGTTAAAATACCACTATTTAAATATCCATTTCTTATATTAAATACCAGCCATGATTGGAATTCACTCTCCTGATTTTGTACTTCAGAGAATGTGAAGCAGCGAAGCGTTTATTCTCTTCTGATTAATTCCTGAACGCTATACCTGAGGCTGTATAATTAATGTTTTACAAATTGCAATGCGATGTTCTTAAAAGACTTCTTTGATTACAACCATTTTTGGATTTGGTTATTGCAAATATTAAATATTTGTGTTGCATTGCGAAGTAACATCTGTGTCACTTAAGCTATAACACAAAATGAAGATGTCGTATCTGTATCTTATTATATATTTCATGCGGGTATCTCTCTCTTATCTCTGTTAATTGGTTCCGCGGGAGGCACAGAGCCAAATGAATCTGCGTTGAGCGTTTCCAGAATTTCCATTAGGATATGCGTTAATTATGTTAGCTCTGGTCATCATGTCTACCTTACGGTATGTAAATATTATCTTTATTGTATTGTTTTATTGTCTCGTTGTTATACCATTTCAGTTTGATACGGAAAACAATTTTGATTACTGTTGTCTTACATATAATTTAGGTATTCTATTGTGGTTTCATTTAGAAAGTATTATCGCAGTTTAGTTGAATTTCTGTCTTGATATTTTGTATACAAATATCACATAATAAACATTATGTATTTTAGATTAATACACAATAATAAATAAATATTAAATATATTTTAGATTAATACACAAATATGTATATAAAGGAAGTGAATTGTAAGAAATATTTTTCATCTTTCATAGCTTGCAAGTTAAGTAAACAAAGGAGAGAATGAAAATATTTCCCAAATATTTAAATGGCGGAAATTCATATAAATATGCAAATAGAAAGAACATATAAAACTGCAGCTCATTATCAGGAAGCAGACCACAGTTGCGCATGAGCAATTACGTTTTTGGATTTATTTCTAAAATAATTTAAGAAGCATTTGAAAAATAATTTTAAATATTTTAAAGACCAATGAGGAGAAAGAATCGAAACATTTTCTGGAAAATAGTCTGCTCAAAGAACGGACAGAATGAACAATACCAGCATGCAATAGCAAAATCAAAATTCTCTATACAAATAACATTCAATCTGCCGCACAGGTGGTATAGTTGTTAGGACAGCCAACTGCGAAACCAAAGGACCCGAGTTCGAATCCCGTAGAAAGCATGGTTTTAACTCTCCGTCTCTTCAGAGAAGTCAAAGGTGGCCCACCTATTGGGTGCTTCCGTAATACTGTGGCCTTAGTAGTGGCCAACGTCTCTGATGTTGCCAACTTGTGCCCGCCATTAAGAATAATAAAAAAAAAAAAAAATATTCAAACGATCCCCCCCCCAAAAAAAGTATTCTTGTATCACAACATATATGCTAATTTTTAAATCTTAGTTGAACCAGACCAACAATTTATTAAAAGCAATAAATAAAACACTTAACACTAGTATAGGAATTGTAAAAACTTCCAAAAACTTTAAAAAAGATGACAAATTATGGGTGATCGTGAGAATAATGGCGTTATGTAGAGTAAAAATAATTCTTAACATGAAAAGGAATTTGAAAATTAAAATCAGCTATTCAGAGTTTTTAAAATACGTACAACTACTGCATTGTGAGTATAATATACAGGTCTTTGATCTATAGCAAATGTTCAGTATGTTTAAGGTATGCCAGTAACACTGTATATTACTCCAGGATCTTAATATTTGGCAATGGAATGTGCTCACTTTGGATACAAATAAACTTGACCTTCAGCTCTGTGGGATGCAAATATCGCGACATACAAATTTGCCAATCGATTGTTTTCTTCTCTGTGCCAACTGAATCTTCTTTATAATATATTTCCCATGTTATGGACTATACTGTTGAATTAAATACGTACATAAAATGGTACAATGGGGCAGTATATAAATAATTATTTAAGATAATTAAAGAAAATAAAACAAATAAAAAGGACCTTGTGATCAAGAAGTTTGCGCATTAAGCTGCAAAATTTAGAAAACAAGTTAAAAGACAATTCTTAGTGCTTACGCTAAAAAGTAGCTTAGATACTGGAGTTCCGGTGACAATTTTAACATAAGTAAATTAAGTGCAATGAAAAGTGTAAACATTAAATAAACAATATTAACACTAGAATATTTACAAATAAAATTCAAAACTAATTGTAAGTAATATGCTGATTAAGGTAAGACATACTTTTAACAATAGAATAAACGTGTTGTGACATAAGACTTAAACAAAAATGCAAAGACAAAAAGCGGTAAATGGTAGATTAGCCCAATTCGAATCTTTAAGGAAATTGGGTGTAGGCGAATGGAAAAATGGCTAATTCTACATAATATTAAAATATGGCCACAAAAGTAAGAATAAATAGAAAAAATAGTAAATTGTTAATTATTTAAGAAATTAATAAATGACAATGGGCAGAATGAATACACTAAGCAAAGAATTAAATGTATGTAAAATCAAAATAGTAATTTATTCGGTAAATCTACGACTGTATTGTTATCGAATGAATGATAAATATTTACCATGCATAAGGAATTTAAAATAGAATGATAAAATACTATTTTAAAGAATGGGGAACGGTACCATCGAATAAAACTACGCAAAGACCCATACTTGCATTAATACTGGCCGTGTGCTGTGTACTATGTTGTAGTAGTAGTAGTAGTAGTAGTAACGGAGGACGTGGGCACCATTTCCCTCTACAATTACGGTTAATCGGTTCTGTCCACGTCCGCCCTTATCTAGTATTTATTAATAAATCAAAGTTTTTTACATTGCCATATAGTGTGCCATAAAGTGCCATATAAAAAAAATAAATAAAAATAAAAATCTTAAAGTCCTTCTTTATAGTCCTTCATGAAGTGTATCTTTGTATGTAATTCTTTATAAAATGTCGAAATTTGTTCTTAGTAAAAAAACGTTTGAAACTTATTCGCTCGTTCTTCTTCAAGAAGATCTCTTTCGTTCTTCTTCTTTTCTTCGTTCTTCTCTTTCCTTTAATCTTCCTTTCATTTAATCTTCGTTAAATCTTCCTTTCTTCTATCTTAATTTCTTTCCTTCATTTTACATGTATTGTATATATCTTTATATATATCTTTTTATATATCTTTTATCTTTTTACTTAATATAGTGAATAAAAAATCCATCTTTATGAATTACTTGTTAACACATTTTTTCCACCTTCTACAGAAAAATTTCCATTTTCTTTTTAAAAGCTTTTGTTGTAATTTTATACCTTTTCCCTTTAAATCTTTTTCCTTTGAAGCCGCCTTCTTCTGCCTTTCCTTTGAAACTTAATTTGTAATTTTTTGTACTGTATTGTAAGAATTATGTTAATTTTATTAACAGTTAAATTTTGAGTTAAACTTCCTTTCCTATCGCTTCTTAATTTCAACTTACCACTTCCGTCCAGAACGTAGTTTTAGAATCCCGTCTGAATGCTAATGAGAAAGAGCGGTATTTAACCGCGAAGTTCTACTGTCTTAGTGAGAGAGATACCAAATATTCTGGCTAGCACGCGTCCGCCTTTTTAGGCTACTCTCTCGTAAGCCATTATTAGCTGCCGTACTTTAGGCCCTTGATAGCTTCGCAGTCAATTAGCGTTAAGGGACCAACTCCGTTAGAATCTTGATAACTTCGGCTATATATATCTTTAGTTAAGATTAGTTTAATTCTTAGTCTCTTAAGTTCAAGCCCGAATGTCGGCTTTATTGTGCAACTCCAAGACGGAGTTCTGTTAAACCTTATTTGAATAATAAACGGTCTTTTAACCCTTTGCAAGTTTATTTACTGTCTCACGAATTCAAGCGATTATTCGCTTATTAGTTAATTCTTAAGATTCTTCACATCCAACTGCAACTTCGAATTACACAGTGGGCAATCCTACAGTTGTAACTGTGTGTTGCCCATACCACATGGAACAATGGTTTTAAGAGAAAGGTTGGATTTGTATTTTCCATCCCCAATTTTGAGGGAAAGCACCGCGGAGAGGCCACGGGGGTCTCTTTCCTCTCCCACCTCTCTATCCCTTTCCTTTCCCACGAATCCACAAGAAAGGACTTTCGGCTCGCTGTATATTCAGTGTGCCACATCGATACTCTCGAAAAATCCATGTCTTAACTAAGATTCGAACCCAGACCTTTCAGTATCGTAGTAGGCTTCCCTAACCACTATCTACAGAGTAACAGAATTGCCCAGCGAAAACTGAAAACAATAATTGACTATTGTACTAGCAATTACTCTTCTGACGTCGGAAGATAGTAGCCATAAAGTCTATAAGTTAATTCAATATGTCAGCAACAGCAGTATATGATATGTATGTTCAATATGTAATTTTGCATTTATGCTGTGCCATTGTTTTCATACACAAAGTTCGTACTTTACCTGTACATATATATATCTTTTATTTATGTTACCAAATTTATACTAAGGATCACGCGTACCTCAATGGCATGCTTCATGTAAACTTCAACTATCATGATAACGTATATATATATCAAATGTTGTGTGATCTTAAATTCACTTAGTGCGAAATCGAGTTATTCTACTACTTGCGCAATTGCTGCAAAGTAAGTTAATAATAATTTATTTACTAAATAATATTCATTATATTATCTCCTAAGATTAATTATAGTAGAATTATCTGAAAAGAGTGAATCCATACTTAGTAAGTTCTATTTCGAAAGGTGTTTTGAAGTAACTTGATTGTCTGCAACTGAAACTATCTGAAAAGAGTGAACTTTGGATTCACTCTTTTCAGATAATTCTACTATAATTAATCTTAGGAGATAATATAATCAATATTATTTTGTAAATAAATTATTATATATATAGAGAGAGAGATGTAAATATGAATATGAGTGAAAGTATGTATACATATATTTGTTACGGAATATATATGTGTGTATATATCTGTATCTGAGTTGGTATTTATATGTATATACATATATTTTGATTGTACTCTTCAAGTGCCTTGTATGCACATGTATATTTCTTTTTTGCATTTTACAAATGTCGTCTGCTCAGCCGGGGCTGTCCAGGGCTGCATCCTGGCAGCCAGTGATTGACTCCTGCTGAGTTGGTAACCAATTCTGCATAGATATGTCTATACCTGTGTCAGAAGCCAACTGAACGGTTCACTCCCCTAACCACTATACGATTACTTACTGCGTAACAGTAAATTATGTTTTGCATTCAGATACTGTATGCATTTTAATTGCATAGTAAATAACAAAGAACTATCTTATCATTAACTGTTCTTAAATTTTATGCATATTATTCCGTTCACTTAAAAACCAGTATTTTTGTTTTTACAGAATGTTATTGCAAACATTCAATAAATGCAATATAACTGTTCACCATTGCTCCTGTTTAGTTGAACTCGCTTATTCTAGCGTTTCATTAGTATACAGACACCGTGAGAAATTGATTCATCCTGGCAGGTGTGCAGCCACTTACGCACCGATGGCAGAATCTCATCGACGGAGAGCTTCGTTCTGCTCAGTACCTAGCTCCGATGACGATACGCTGCTAAAGTGCTTTACCACGAGCCTCACTGGCATGGAGATGCTATGAACAAGTATCCAGATGCCTCTCTACAACTGTAGGTCGTAGAGTAACCCAATATTTAAAAACTAACTTCTGTTTCCATATAATGTGTCTGGCGACTTAGCGCCTCGTTTTGGTGAAATAGCTTATTCGAAAGAATGTTTAAAACAAACCTTCTTATTATAGTCCTTAACGCAAATGCATAGTTCGTGCTTTACAAACACAGTAGTCATTGCATGCGGAATTCAGTAAAAGTTACAGCCGTTTCTAATACTTCTAAGAACTCGGCGGTCAGTGTAGTGCCCAAAAGCTCATTTCCGAATTTTATATACGATAACTCATTTGCATCTTGATGGGAGCTGAAAAAGGAAAAAGTTATAATAAAGTAAAAATAAATAATAAAACAAGATCTGAAAGCTTTCAGATTTTATATTGCGTAAAAAGAGAAGTTTTCTTAACGTTTTCTGTGTTATCTTTATTTATTAAATATCATGTTCGCTGCATTCAAACCATAAAATTCAATTCAAAAGCAATATGACAAAATAATTTACAAGAAGCATCTCTTCAGAATTTCCGATACAGAAACTTTCGCGCTGGAGATTTTTATTTTCGAGCTATGTTGCCAATGTTCGCTTTGAAATCGTTGAGTTTATTAATCAACGTTTTGTTAAAGTTTTACAAAATATGAAATCGATAATAAAACGAATTCCAAATTTCCGAATTCGGGCTTCCAGATGCCCATATTCGAGGGAAGGAATACGCTATTTCAAATTTGATATGTCTTTGTACCGTTGTTCCTTCACAGTGCGAGAAACATATATACATTCAAGCAGATTCTTCATTATTCAATTTCTTCAAATATAATGCAGGCTCTAATACTTAGTGGCAATAATTTGAAAAGTGAAACGTCGCTTATAGTGAACCGACGCAAAATGCCAAAAAGAAATTAATACCTCTTCTGCGCAAATTGTCCCTTTGAACTAAAAATAATGGGTTAATTTTATGATGACCTGATGTTAAGTGTTAAGTGACCCATGCTCAATCGAATTCTTACTCGATTTTAACCATATGTAAGTTTTATTTCTTCGCTTAACAAAAATCTCGCAACACTTCGTTGCTGTTGTATGGCACACTATTACAAGGATACCATCTTCTTGTCCAACTCTTTAGTTTGTTACATGCATGCCTTTGCCATATTAACATCATGTTCTAAAAACTCAGAGTCGCAAATTATCTATTAAAAACTCAATGTTTTGCATACCTGGCACAACAAAATGATATCCAGTTGTGTCCTCAATTTTTAATACTACTTTTCCGGCTTCTTATTGAAAAATGTAATACTTTCTAGCTTCTACAATTACAACAGCTAAAGGATACAGCAGGATATTTTTATGTTCAATTTAAATTGGAAAGTCGAGTATCACGTTGTATAAACTATACGTATAAGACTATACGGGATTAATTTCAAAAACTATATCTTTATTATGTGTACGCAGAGTAAGGTTTATTAGTGTGAGGGGTTTTCACTTTTAATATTACTTTTTACATGTACTAGACAATGTATTATTTTAAAAATTCATCTTCAACATCCACTCTCATTATTGATGGTGGAAGGTTTCCTGTTTTCCACCTATAAGTTTAGCTATAATGGTCCGCAGAACTAATGGATAATAGGCGTTCGACTCTACTCGGCAAATGTAATAAACATTACAAGAAAATCAATTACCTTTCATATATATAAGATGTTTTTCTTTGCTTGCAGTGTGAATCATTGCTTAGATGTAACAAATGGTAGTTTCCAAAATATAGGCAGAATAAATGTGGAGAGAGGGGCTTTATTTCAGTTTAAACATTATTACAAAACTATATTTATGAGGAATGGGTTGCATAATTACGCAATCAAAAAACAAGATCTTTGTTTCCTTTTTTGTCGAAAATAGAGTATTAACTATTACCTTTCTGTTCGTTCGCAGAAAGAAAATGATTTTATTTCTTTTAACTATGTAAATTTTTTGGTATGGAATATGATAAAAAAATAAATAAAATCCTATCTCGTGCTTTACAAGGGCAACATGATTATCCTGATTATCCCAACATGATAAAATGAGTACCAAGTTCGCTTGGAGGCTAATCAACTGATCCTGCCACAAGCTAACCACTTGTCCATGGCATATGCTGATGCGCCCCGGGACACATGGTCAAGAAAGCAGATCTCGGGGCCCTACAGGCCGTGGCCCACTAGGGCTGTAACGCCACGGAGTTTAGTTTTTTTATAGATGGATGTAAAGTTACATATATATAGCACCAATCCTTTCAAGACACATCTACTTGACTTACACCAATTACGCTTCTGGATTTTAAACATGAGGCAATGAATTTTTTAATTTATTTTATGTCTTTCACAATCATCATTCTTTGAAAAAACGTTGTCTTCATAAACTGCGCATTCTTTGAGATAAGAAAGGGTTTACCAAGGCACCGAAGAAGAAATATTACTTCCATATTCTTTTCGCGCAAATCAATATCCATTTGTGTTTGAGCCGCTCTCACCTGAATTTATGATGACCATTGATAACTCTAGGGATATGTTTTTTCACCCCTTACCGAAGTTCTAATTCAGCTTTTAATTAAATTAACGTCACAATTAATTTGCAAAGCCTTGTATTCTTTGTCTTTTTCTCTCTCCTGTCTTGAACAATCAAATAAGTTAAAAAAAATATGAAGAGTAGTTTTTTCTAAAGTAAATTAATCAAAACATGTTCTTTTGTAAAACATTCAGTTGTTAAATGTAATATTTACATATAAATGTTGCACTTTTAATGTAGCCAGGATTAACATGATTTAATTTAAATGCCTGATAAACGTAAACTAATGCTTGAACCAATATTTAAAATAAACCACAATAATTAATTTGTTTCATAGTAAGTTGTCTTAATTCCTTTATTTCATTGCAAAATGCACATTTTAAGCATAATTTACACAAGGAAGATGTTAGATAAATCGCAACTTTATTATTTACAACTGATACTGCATTGAATATCACACTAAGTAAGAAATATATTATAAAATTTAAATAAATATATAAATTAGTAAATCTGGATTAATTCTCTTAATTTTTTTTTATCGTTGTGTTGTCTTTATTTATTAATCATCATGTTCTTCGTACTTAAGCTACCTAAAATTCAATTCAACAGCAATATCACAAATTATTTAAAAACAGCAAAACAGCATCTCTTTAGAATTTGGATTTAGCATCTCGTGCGTTGGAGATAAAAATGTTTTTTTTTTTTTTTTTTTTTTTTTTTTTCATTCAGTGTTACCACTACTCGCTTTGAAATCGTTGAGTTTGTTAGATTTTACATACTATTTTACTAGCAATACTTGCTTGCATTCTCGCCTTTTTCATAGATTCTGTAAAAGCAAAAAATATGTTTACTGCTTATGTCTTACCTTTTAGTTTAAATAAGTAGTGACATAATAGACAATAAATAAACACTAGATGCTAGTTAATTTTAAAGTCTGCTTCTTTGTTGTTTCGACGTTGAACATTAATAAGCTAGTAATTTGCAAACTAAAACATAATTGGTAATTCTGCCAGAAGTGTACATTCCTGCTACTATTCCTACTATTGTTACAGTTCATTTATTTAGAATACGTGGACCCACCAGCGGCCGAGTCGCTTAACACTGGCAGTTCAGTCCGGGGTTCAAATCCCGCTAACGAGCTGGCTGCACGGGTGTTTTTGTGTTCTCCTTATGTGTAGCGTGTATACGAGCCAGTTTTCCTTAGAACGTCCTCTACGAAGGCGACGCTGAGGAGCAGGGGGCTCCCGACCTAAGGTACATTGCCAAACGGGATTAGTACCACCCTATCCACGAAACAATCTACCATGTTGCGACCCCACAGAGAAAGGGAAGATAAGGCAGTACCAGTACGGTCCTTTCCGAGCCTACTCTGTCCCGATAGCCCTCAGGCCTACTGTGAAGTCTGTTTTTATAACCCCGTGGTTGAGACTGCCTAGGTACAGATCCTAACCAGTACTTCCCAGGCATTCGCCTGAGTCAAGGCAGGTGACAGGTGACGGAGGACGGAGACGCCTGATGTTTAACAGAGGTAAACAGATATATGGCCCGCGCCCTCCCCTATCTAGTGGCAGCAATTCCCAGGAGCCTCATGAAGAAGATTAGGGCATTCCCCGTATCAAGAACTCAATCTCATTCCGGGTCCACTCTGCCTTTGGGCACATCATGGTGGTTCAACCTCCACTATTACCCTCCAGGAGAGCAGCGCACCACCTGGGGACGCACCCCAGGCAGCACCGGTCGTCTAATGCTCCTACCAGTCGCTTGGGCGAGCCCGTCGCAGCGGGACATTACCCAGCGACCCCGGGGGAGACCCCTGGGTTACTAGAACCACGCCGCGCTAGGACGTGCCTGACTCCGGGGCCGGCCAATAAGTGACCTTTCCCAGAGCCTTCAGAACCACCAAGTTCATAAATTTTATACCCCCGTGGTCGAGACTGCCTAGGTACAGATCCTAACCAGTAGCTTCGCAGAGCTCTCTACGTCGACCCCCGGGGGGGACCGGCCACCTCGGGAGTTTATTGAAGAATTTTACGTAATTGTACTTGGCCAGAGGCGTCTTAAGAATACATTAGTTTTGATCGATAGGCGAATGATTTGTTACATCTTGGTTTGTTAAACACTAATTACAGCATATACAAATACATACACTTACACTTGCACATATGAAGACACATACAAACCTCCAGGAAGGCAGCCCTTCCTTAAGGAAGATAGCCTAGAGTTCATTGCCATAATCTAATAAGCCTCAACCAAACAAATCATTTAGGCTTTGACGAAGCACAGGCCATACGTTACAACTTAAGTATCAGCCCGTTCAGCTGCTACCTTTTGAAAAGATAACTATAGCATTCAGCCAATCTAAACTATCTCTATTTACTTTAATATCTCTTTAATTATGTTGGACGTTGTTGAGACTTATCACACTTATCTGATAGTAACGTCAGTACAAGCCCACAAAATTCATCGTGGCAAAGACAGCCGGATTGCACCTGTCGTTGACAAGAGCCTTGAAGATCATACAGGTTACAATACGACTTCGCACAGTTCCGCCTCCATTTTGATGGAGAGCAACCCCCCGGGGGGTCCGGTCCAAGGGCCTCCCACCTCTCTTCCCCTGCCACCAACCTCTCGAGAGGACTTTATACTCGACATATATTTAGAATTCCCCTCAGGCCGCAAACACACTATACATTTACAAACATCCATGCTTTCTGCGGGATGCGAACCCGGGCTCTTCTGTACCGCAGTAGGCTCCCCTAACCATTGCAATTAAATGACGTATTTCCTCACTGGTCCTGGGGCCTTCCCTTCATATCTGTGCCGCTTTGGCTTGAGAGAGAATGGTAACTGTGAATGTGGGGAGGAGGGTCATCCAGACCATTTTGTGTTCTCTTGCCCACACACAGCACTTAACAGCCTCAGGCAACCAGGAGCCAGATTCTAGCCAAATTGGTTCCAGAATCTACAAAGTAACAGAGTTGCCCAACGGAAACTGTTAACAATAATTGACTACTGTACTAGCAATTACTCTTCTGACGCTGGAAGATAGTAGCCATAAAAGTCTTCATAAGCTAGTTCAGTAAGTCAGCAACAGAGTATGTGACACGTATGTTCAATATGTAATTCTGTACTTGTTTATATTTTTTATTTATGGAACATAATTTATACTGAGGATCACGCATACCTCAATGGCATGCTTCATGTAAACTTTAACTATCATGATAACGTATATATATAGATGTAAATATGAATATGAGTGAGAGTATGTATACTTTTATTTGTTTCGGAATACATTTGTATGTAAGTGTGTATATATATATCTGTATCTGAGTTCGTATTTATATGGATATACATATATTTTGAATTGTATTCTTCTTCAAGTGCCTTGAATGCACATGTATATTTCTTTGTACATTGTTGTATTCTTCTTCAAGTGCCATGTATGCACATGTATATTTCTTTTTTGCATTTTATAAATGTCGTCTGCTCAGCCGGGGCTGCCTGGCAGCTAGTGGTTAACTCCCGCTGAAATGGTAACCAATTCTGCATGGGTATATCAATACCTGGGTCGGAATCCAAATCAGCGGTTTTTTTTTCCCTAACCATTTTATCGTCTGTGTGGCTAAAATAATCGTACTGTGACCAGAAACCAAGCAATGTTGCTTTACTTTCCTCCATTATATTAAATTTAATACCCTATGCGCGAATTTTCGTTTCCTAGATGACTCATTACAAAGTCCAAATTTAAGCAAAACAAAGTTATCTACTAGTTAAACGAATTTAACGATTGGAGAACAACGCAGAGCGCTCAGGCGGAAGGGAGATCATGTGTAACGTCGTTATCCTTTCGTGATAAATCGTGTCCACAACTACCGTGAACAGCCTCGTTAATCTGAAAAGCGAGCCAGTTATTGAATGGAGCACGAAATTCGAGAAGTCGATGGACCGTTGAAGGATGGAGAGGGGTTTATTTTAACTATCTCTCAGAAGATCTTATTCATCTTTGGAAATTCCTTCCCTAAATCGCCTTGAATTTCCTTTTAAAGTCTCTTGGCATCCTTTCAAAACGTAAAAGGGGCTGCTAGTGGCCATCGTTTCTCCCAGCGTATACGTTCACTACACCTTTCGCATCACCACATTTTCCAAATCGGCAAATGTGATTTTAATGTTGGGTTTCCTTCCGATATATTCTGTCACTTCTTCTTTGATTTATCGTATTTAAATTTTGCGTTTGATCACTGTCCGTGTACTATAAAAGCGATTGTATATATGTAGCAAAATATTTATCTGAAATTTAGGGGATCATGTAAATATATCTGTATGCCTGTTTACATAAATAAGGTCTTAATTCTAACCATGCGTTCTTTTTCTTCCTTTATATTGGCAATATGTATGTGCGTAGCTGTTTTTTTTTTTTTTGGTATTAAAATAACTTAATAATTTGTAATTAAGCACTTTAGCATAGAAAATACTTTTATTCCTTTTAGAGTTAATGAAAATGTTGAGAATTTCTTAGAAAAATGAGGTGCTGAGCAAGCTGGGTAATTTCCTTATGCTCTAATTTCGACTTCTGTCAATGAATTTTTTCGTTACATTCTGATAAACGTTTAAGGAATTTTCTACTTCCTATCTGCGTTCCCTTCGTGGTGTAAGGCTAGCACACTCGGCGCGTATTCGAGTAGTTCAGGTTCTAGTCCCGGCGAGGGCATTGCACATTTTTTATGTTTCCTGCTTCTAAATAACCTAATGACTAAACAGTGGCGCCCGAATTGAAATATGGTGGTTGATGATTCTTTACCATGAGGATTTGGCGATTGGGTCCCTTACTCCCCAGTCGCCCTTTAAAAAAAGAGGGTATTTTCTCCCTCCTTTTCGCATGCCTTCATGGTGTAACGGTATTATATTAACGGCGAGTATTCGAGAGGTCCAAGTTCGAGTCCCGGCGAAGGCATTACTCATGTCTTGTGTTTCCTACTTAAAAAAAGGCCTAATGACTCTACAGTGGCGCCGGAACTAAAAAGTAGTGGACAATATTTCGTCACCACTGGCTTCCTCTTTAGTCGTCCTTTAAAAGTTTATATATTCTCCCTCCTTCCAGCATGCCTTCGAGGTGTGGTGATTAGGGTACTTGGCACGTATTCGAGAGGCCCAGGCTCGAGATTCAGCGACGGCATTGCTCATTTATCAAGGCTGTCACATAAAAAAAATAATAATTAAAAAACAAATGGCTCTACAGTGGTGTCCGAACTTAAAAGGGGGAGTATATAAGTTTTTTCTCCCTCTTTTCTTCATGCCTTCTTGGTGTAACGGTAGCAGGCTCTGCTCGGATTCGAGAGGTGCAGGTTCGAATCTCGGCGAAGGCATTGCTCATTTTTCGTGTTTCCTATTTCAAATGATAAAAAAACCTAATGGCTGTACAAGAATTGTTATTTTGAAAGAATCCATGTCTCAGTTTTATATTTCTTATTGTAACATATTGCAATATTAAATAAATCAAATATACTTTGCGTTCATTGAACAAAATTATGATAAGGGCTTCAAAATGAATTAGCGTAGTAGTTCTTCAGTGTTACGTTCCTAGGTTTTTTTAGATGAAAGAGCTAAATCTTTAGCATTATTTTTCCCATTTTCAACAACTACGTTGCAGCCGATCTGCAAAGCGTTATTAATGTAGAAAATGCTCTCAGGCTTTTTGCAGTAAGCAAATTGCGTGTTGTTCTTATTCTAAAAAGGATCTCCAACTTTAATATTGGTTTATGTTAATTTTAGAAAAATTGTATCAATATTTCCAATTCATTGGCCTACATGATATGCTGTTAGCTGAAACGATTAGCATTCTAAAGCAGAGGGTGCAGACAAGATTAAATGCATGATCTCAAGCAACACAAGAATGTTTCTTAAAAAATTAGAGCGAACATATATAAATATATATTGCGTTGTATAAGCAGTACGCAAGAAATTCTCAAAACTTACGCACGGATTCCGACCGATAGATATTGATATAATATACATCTACCAACAAGCACAAATAATATGAAAGGGTTCAGATGTCAAAGATCATCGAAAAGGATTTGTTAAGGTTTTCTTCGCTCTCGCTCTTCTGAATTATTGTTTCTAATTGGAAATAGTGCTATTCTTAGTATATAAGGCTTGTTTTCTTGAGCGTTTTTGTTTTTAATCTGGGTGTATTATTGGTTGCCCATCTATTGCACCTTGGGTAACGTTTTGGTAAGGAAATCGTGAAATGACCCATGGGTTTTAAAGTAATTCCAGGGAGAAATAACTACTCGCAGACTGGTTATATATATATAATTAGTTAAATGTAATATTATTCTATGATGTATGATTTTATTTATCATAATTATTATCATAATTTTTTTAAGACTAAGAGAACTGTAATCGACGTTGCAACAGATAGTGTTAGAATGAAAGGTATTGGATCCCAAGAAAGAAATAAAAGTAAGCGACGACACAGCAATCAGGACGATAGTCTGTTACTTTAAAATAGACACTTGAAGTTCATTTTCTTCTCCAAATCTATAATTCAGATCATTACATCTTGATAATCACTTATGAAAGTGGTTTCAGGCATCTGTTTCTCGAAGCAGTTTTATATGGTTAGCGAATTATGTATTTGTTGTAAATATGATGGGTTTATGACTAATCCTTTAGATAGATACATACTGCGCCTTTTATATAGTTCAATAGATACAGACAGACTAACAGACAGCTAAAAAACCTGTTTGTTAGGCTAAAATATATTGGCTCGAATGAGCTGTTAGTTTTCCATCATCCATTATAAACGACTGTATCGTTTTTCACATTGTTGTCACCAAACATTATCGCCCTGTATTATTTTTCCTGAAATTATATAAGGAAGAAACTGCCTGCATGTATTTATATATGTCCATCGCATTGTGAATCGATGACGGTACCTTGGGCTATCAAATTCTGAATAAAGTAGTCCTAAAGTATTTTATAATTTGCTTTTTAATCGAGTTTTATGGAGCATAAGTGCAAAGAACATGATAATTAATAAATAAACTTAACAAACATAACGTTAATAATAAAAAAAATCTGAAAGGTTTCAGATTTTAAATTACGTCCAAAGGGGCGTTTTTAACGTTTTGTGTGTTACCTTTATTTATTAAATATCATGTTCTTTGCACTTAAAATTTACTTCAATAGCAATGTCGCAAAATAATTTTAAAATGAGCATACTTTTAGAATTTCCGATACACAGTTCTGCGCCCGCTGGAGATAAAAAAATCCCCCTCCCCGTAGAGTGTTGCCATTGCTCACTTTGAAATCGTTGAGTTTCTTAATCAAAAATTCGTTAAAGTTTTACAAAATATGAAATCGATAATAAAACAAATTTCAAATTTGGTCTTCCACATGCCCATATTCGTAGGAGGATTACGTCATTCAAAATTGGATGGCTCTAGGTACCGTTGTTTTATCACATAGCGAGAAATATCCATACATTTATGCAGATTTTTCATTATTTAATGCAGGACTCTAAAATTGGGTGGCAACAGTTTGAAAAGTGAAACGGACATTTATAGCGATTCAACGAAAAATCTCAAAACTAAAACAATAGTCCTTCAGGGAAAAAGCCCCTTTGGACTAAAAAACCAAAACAAAATGTTGCAAGTAATCTTACTAAATAACCTAAACTTTGATTTGATGAACAAGATTAAAATAATTGAAACATGTATGGCGACACTTGACGCTTCATCGAGAATTCTAAACATTTGCTGCTAGAGTGCTTTTAAGATTTTTGCAGTTTTTCTGTTAAATTGTATATGGCGTAAGTGCAAAAAAAAAAAAAAAAAAAAAAAAAAAAACTGTGTTTAACAATAAAGCTAAAACGGTAAAGAGAAATAGGTTAACAGTAATGATTGCAACAGCAGACTGGGTAGACTGTGAGCTCAGCGAGAACTTGAAAAGCCTTAACAAATCTTTTTAGATAATCGTTGAAATCTGAACGCTTTAATCTTTTTTTGTGCGTGTGCTTGTTGGTAGATGCATATTGTATCAATATCTATCGCTCGGAATCGGTGCGTAATTCTTTAGAATATCTTGCATACTGCAGTATATACAATGCAGTATATATTTATATATGTTCACTCTCATTTTTTAAACATTCTAACCCATCATCTGCTTTTAGATCGTGCATTAGGTCCACAGGTAGTCTGAATTTGAAATCACACACTTAAAACAGAACACACGTGGAGCAGTGTGATGATTTCTTATAATACTAAATTTGCACAAAAGCAACTATTTAAGTGTAAGTTAAAATAATACTTAGCATTTCGTATAATTTTATCAAGAACGTGTAATTACAGTCTGAAGGAATTAACGTCGTTACATTTTCAAAATAGAAACTTAAATCATAGCTACGGCGATGATTCCTGACAGTACCAACTTTGTATTCTAGTAACGCAATGGAGATAAATTAAGATACTTAACGTTTTGTCTAATTTTGTCAAAATTATGCAGTTTATTTCATAATAAAGTTTTATATCGTTTTATTTTCAAAAACCACTTTGGAAATACACTCTGTCACAAAAAGATACATGCACCCAGAAGGTTACAAATCATACAAATCAGTAAGTTACAAAAATGTTACAAATCAGTAAGTAGTATAGTCACCTCTGGCAACTATACAAGCCGAAACACGGCGTGGCATCGGGTCAAGTAGGTTATCTGTGATTACCTGCGGAAGATCATGCCATAATCTTTGCAACTGGAGAATATCTTTGCCATAATCTTTGCAACTGGAATATCGGAGAGTTAATTCTCCGATATTCCGTGACGGCTGCAGTTGACTTCCAAGTATGTCCCAAACATACTCTATTGCCGAGAAGTCTGGTGACCTGGCAGGGCACAGGAGTACGTCATACCCTTGAAGACGTTCTTGAGAAAGTCGCGCAGTATGTGGATGAAAAAAAATTTTATTGAATTATTTATTATTTATTTTTTATTATTATTTATTATTTATTTTTTATTGAATAGCTTTTCTCGTTATGTAGGAAATTAAAAGGAAGCAGGTTTTGAATTTTTAGAAAACGTGACTGGAGTGAAAAATAAGCTATTTTTTCACCTTCTTGAACTTGTTCTGTAATTAACTTTTCATACATTTAGTAATTTCGTAACTAATATTTTCATTTTTCTGCAGTTTAGTTTTATATTATTTACCTTAATTTGAAATTAGCAATCATTACTTCATTACTTTAAATCTTTAGGATAAGAGTAATGAAATAATAATCGTATCTTTAATATCAACTCAAATATTTCAACCAAATTGTTCATTCAAATTTTAAATTGTTAATAAAAACATATTTTACATATTAGATACATAGTACATCTCAATATTTTCATCACATTTGAATTCTAAGGCTATCATAATTATCTGATATTGAATTTTTAAATACGACAAATATATGACAAATATATGAATATAATAAGACAAATATATGAATATTATTCTTTTTTCATAACATGATTTCTGTTGAAGAGTAATCAGAATTTAATTTTGAAGAATTTTATAACTGACGGACTTATTTTTCTTTGCTTAAATTTGAAACAGTTTTAAACAATAGGATTTTCCTTTCTTCTAAGAATATTCAAAAAGTGTTAATAGTGAAACAGAAAAAAACATTTTTATCTCCAGCGCGCGAGTCTGTGTATCGGAAATTCTAAAGATAATCTCATTTTAAAATTATTTTGCGATATTGCTCTTGAAATGAATTTTATGGGTTAAGTGAGAAGAACATGATATTTAATAAATATAGGTAACGCACAAGATGTTAAAAAAACGGCCCTTTGGATGTAATTTCAAATTTGAAACCTTTCAGATTTTTTTTAAAAACTTTTTTGATCTGTAGATTTTAAACATAGCAAAATGCAACTTTCCTGCATTGGCAGCTACAAACCATAATAGAATTTTTACATCGTAAAGACATTTTCTTTGCACCAGAATTGAAGAACAGATCTTTGAACCTAACAGGCAAGGTATACATGTCCTCCCTCTCGTCTTTGCTCTCTTAATATGTCTTTTATACGTTCCAAATGGGATGGAGGGGGGGGATCCCATAAAAACTCAGACGCTTTTAGCGCGATTGAAGTCATAGCCACTTTTGTCCCCTAGAAACCAATTTCCGTAGAGTAAAGTGAACATATGGCGAATTTTTTTTTTTTTTTCGTTGGAATTTGCTTTGTATTTGGAGATCATTTTTTCCCTTCCAAAAACGTTGGTGACAAAATTCACTGCAGCAGTAAAATCCTTTCTGCATTCACGTCAGCGAAAACCATTACTCATTGGGGTTACAGAAATGGCTGGACAAAGGGTGTGGAAACACAAACGTCAACTGATCGGGAGTTTTGTCTCAGAATTATTACAAGTAATAAAATTGAGTACGCCGTTTCAGATGTAATATCATAATTACAAAAGTTACATCTTACGAAATTATTAGGACATCTGAATAAAATCTCGACTTGTTTTTGTTCTACGTAACACATAGTTAACCTTAAAAAGTATTTACGAATTCTCTTTAAAATACAGTGGACGATCCTTAATTCGAGCTTAAAGGTTCTCTGAAAAAGAGTTCGAACTATCCGATGTTAAGAGAACATATACATTTAAAAGTGTATGACTAAAAAGGAAAACTCTTCTAGCATGTATCATAAGCTATTTTCCCCCTCCTTTCTGCATGCCTTCGTGGTGTAACGATTACCACACTCGGCACGTATTCGAGAGGTCCAGGTGCGAGGCCATTGCTCATTTTTCACTTTTACAGCATCAAAATAACCTAATTACACTACAGTGGTGCCCGAACTAAAGGGTAATGGATGATGATTCTTCACCTCTAGGATTTGGCGATTGGTTCTCTTAATCCCCAGTCGCCCTTCAAATGGGAAAGTATATAAGGTATTTTCTCCCTCCTTTTCCGCATGCCTTCTTGGTGTAACAGTTAGCACACTCGGCGCATATTCGAGTCCCGGGGAAGGCATTGCTCATTTTCCGTGTTTCTTACTCCAAAACTCCTAATGACACTACAGTATACCCCAGAACATATATTATACTATGCTATCTTAATTTAAACATATTAAAAACGAATAAGGACAGCAGAAGTAATGTATATTTTTACTTATATATAGTAGATATATTTACTTGCACATATATTTGTAGAATGCCTTACGTAGCTTTACAGCATTTTGTGTCTTGAAATTTTGCGACTTTAAGTTTTTAAAATAATTTTGATAACAATAGGCAGACCAAATCGCAATAAATTTCTGATGTTATTTTGTCCCATCTTTAAATACAGGATGTCTACAAATATAAAACTCTATTTAAAAGACACCTAGAAACGAAACTAGTGATCAGAAAATTGTGAAATCTTGTGGCAGACTTAATGAAGGATGAGAAATTCTTTCAGCGAAAAAAAAAAAAAAAAAAAAAGAATTAGTTACTAATAGCGTCACCAGAGGACGTTTTACTTTTAAAACCTGTAGTAAAAATGTAAATCTTTGTTAACGTCATCCAGCAGCTGTTATGAAACCTACAAATATTCACGGAGACTTTATTTTCAATGTACTTGTTACTCACAATGACGATCAGTTTACGAAACAGCGCTTTGTTACTAAAATTGTTTTACCAAAACAGTAATTCCTCAGTAGCTGGATTACAGAAATTTCGGACTTTGAAAAGGATTGTAAGAGGTCCAATGAATGTTAAAAAGAAACTTCGGAAAATAATAGGCTCAGTTAGGTTAGGTATAAGTGCAGGGGTCACCTATTATTTACCCTAAGTAAGAAGGTATAGGCCTCTTACACTAGCTATCCAGAGTTATAACACCTTCCTGGGGCTCACGGTACCATTATGGTGCTGATGTGCTGCGGTTTGCATAATGATTAGGGTGGGATCACCTTGTGTTGCCAGAGTTCTAGGCGCTCTTTTGATGCCAGAATATCCATTATTTGGGTTATACGCTTCTTCATATGGCTATTACTGATTGCACATTTGGCGTACAGAATCTCATCTTGTTCTAGTCTTCAGGTCTCTTCAGTTGCAGACCTGTTGTTATGATGCTTGTAAGCAGGTTGTTATGATGCTTGTGAACAGGTTGTTATGATGCTTGTGAACAAGAAAGGTAATGAACAGGCATCCAGAGCCAATAAGGTAATGCTGTGGATCGCTCCCCTCCCCACATACGCATAGGTCTAAGTGGGCGAGATTCCTCTTGAAGAAATGGGGGGGGAAGGGCCATGGCCTGAAATCAGCCATGTTATTTGTCTACTGACGACGTTTGGGGGTGGCGTTTATTCTTGCATATAGGTGGCATGTGCACCTGCTCTGCTCCGCGGAATCCCACCAATGTTGCCATACTTTTTGAAATGTATTTTTAGTTCCATCATGAGGTGGAAGTTTGGACATGGAACTGAAAATGATAACGAAATTTGAAGAAATATGATCGTTTGTTTTCTGTTCGTCCTGGATGAGGAAGAAACCTTATTTCTGCAGAATCAGTACAGGAGGTTGCGCTTCAGGTCGTCGAAGACACAGCTTCGAGCTTTCAGGCTAGCTCCAATGTTCGACTTGTAGCAGAGGCGCTGGATAGAAGACCTTCAACTGAGGAAAATGCCACCTTGAAATTTTAGATGGTAGCTGAAAATGATGACCATCATGCGGAATATTTTTTCCTGATAACAAAATTTGTAAAATTTTAAAACGACTGTTAAGATGTGGCTAAATGTATAATTTATTAATATAACTCCGATGAGGCTATTATAACTATTTTTTTCGCTGAAAGACATTTTCACACTTTCATTTAGTCCGCCACAAAATTTCACAATTCTCTAATCACTGGTTTCGCTTGTAGATGACTTTGAAATAGGTTTCTTTAATTATGAACACCATGTACATTTGGAATTGGCCAGAATCTCATGATAATAATTGCATTACCAGATTAATTCATCTCGTTGAATGATTTAACTAAACTAATGGTTTTTAGATAATGTAAAATTGTACGCCTACTCGCTGAGTTTTCTGTGACACGTTATTATACTCTCACGTCTTTAAGCTGGTAAAATCGTAATAAAAAAAGCGACATGTTTCCAACAACCTGTAGTTTTGAAATTCAAGACTACGTGTTTCATTTTTTTTTTCTTGGCTGTCTGGTAATTTTATTTTCCCCCTTTCTGCTCCACCCTACGTTGCGTGAATACGTTGCGTGATCCACGGTTCAGAAACCACGTATAAAAAAGATTAATCGCGTAGAAAATAATATAGTTACTTTTATTATTTTTATTTTCCTTGTTTCATTGCTACTCATAAAATGATTTTTTTAAGGACATACATTTAATAAAATTCTTTTTCTTGCAGGTGGACATATTCATGTAGTTGCTGACACCGACATTAAAAAGAAAAGAAAAGATATTTCTGCATCACTCGTGTCAAGATTTATTTTTTGCGAGTATGAAATTGCTATTGATGGAAGAAATTTAAGAATTTGTTTTGTAGCTAAAATATGACTTCTTTAAACCTTACAGCAGAAAAATGACTTTTCTTTAAAAAACTGATAAAGGAATTAACTATCAATATTCATAGCCGTAAAAAAGCTTTATGATTAAAATAGCTTTAAATTCTTCTGCTTCATTGTATCCCCAACACCTATCTTCAAATGTTTTATATAAAATTTAAAGTTCTGGTTTCGAAATTATAATGTCACAGAAAGAAACTTTTGAACTAACTTTACTATATCAATGCATCTTTTATAATACATACAATATATGCATGCAGAAATTAAACGTATTATTTAGCTAAATTTAAAGTAAAACCTAAAAAATAACATTTATACGTTATCGCAAAATTTTTATGAAATTACTTTTTGAATTACACAGTTTCTCCGAAATGTCATAATGCATAAAGGAAGATAAAATAAGGTAGTAAACTAGAAAAAATAATCTCTTTCTTATCAGATGAAACCTTGATGCCTTCAAATGAATTTTAGCTCTGTTTTTACCGTTATTTTTCACAACAAAATCAAAATTATAAAAATATTAGACACAATCTCCAAAGTAATTTTTTGGAGATACCTTTAATTTTATTTCAAAATAGAAAATATATGAATATCGATTAAAGAAGTACCGACGTATATATTTATTCTACAACAAAGCTATGTCTTTTCAGACAGTACGAAAATTTTGTCTTGTGCACATACAGTTAAGATGAAAATTAGCGAATTAGGGCCACATAAAACAAGACAATGACAGTCCATCAAATATAGAACTATTTAACATCTTGAATAAATTAAATACCTAAAATGAACTTGGACGCAGAGAATAGGGTAGTCCTAAACGTGGGAGGAATCCGACACGAGACCTACAAAGCCACTCTCAAAAAAATTCCAGCCACGAGATTGTCTAGATTAACAGAAGCGTTGGCCAACTACGATCCCGTCTTGAACGAGTACTTCTTTGATCGCCATCCTGGTGTTTTCGCCCAGATTCTTAACTACTACCGATCTGGCAAGTTGCATTATCCCACCGACGTCTGTGGACCACTATTTGAAGAAGAACTCGAGTTCTGGGGCTTGGATTCCAACCAAGTCGAACCTTGTTGTTGGATGACTTACACTCAGCACAGAGATACAAAAGAGACTTTAGCAGTATTGGACCAACTAGATTTGGACACGGATAAGCCAAGTGATGAAGAAATTGCACTCAAGTTTGGAATGGAAGAGGAATTTCGGGCAGGAACTCTATCTTGCTGGCAAAAGATCAAACCTCGAATGTGGGCGCTATTTGATGAGCCCTATTCGTCAACTCCTGCTAAGGTGAGTACAGTTTCACTTTATCTCTCAAATAAGTTTTTTCTCATGTCGGTCCTCAGCCGACTTCGGCTTGGCCATAAATAAGACCAGATGTGGTGGTCACTTTATTATGGAAGCACCGAATAGGTGGGCCACTTTTGCCTCCTAAGAAGAAACGGACATTTACAACTATGCCTTCTACAGGATTCGGACCCGGGCCGTTCAATATCGCAGTCGGCTGCTCTAACCACTATACCATCTGGACGGTTTCTCTCAAATATAAGACAATATCTTTCATTACTTGCTAGAAATTATAATGGCCACTTACCAAAATGGCAGACCAAACATACCGGCGCTTTAAGGGGACTCATACACCTTAAACCCCTCATGATCTTTGAATATGTGACTGTTGCAAGAATTGGGATATTTTATTTATTTTAAAAGCAATTACTTCCAACTTTTTACTGATGACTACATAATATAGCTGCTTTGGAAATTAGTAACCAGAAAGTTTGTGTTGCCACAAATATTTTTGTAATTTAATCCGCTTTGTGACAAAATATTTCGTAATCTTTCCACTATGCGCGCATGATAATTTAAAAATGGCTAATGGTACGTACTTGAAATTTCATAGAATTTTTTATATGGGCAGTATTTTCTAACTGAACCAAAATTTTGATGAATATTTTAGTATTAAAAAATTTATGCACGAAAACATTAAAATTTTTTTTAAAAAAAATACATTTTATAAACTCAACTCCAAATAAAATAAAAATTTAACATGAAATTCTTAGAATTTTAGGTTCACATTAGTTTCCAAATGTTATAAAAGGTATATATTAAATATGGAATTAAATTATGCAACAGAATGGTTTAAACTGTGCGCGCAAGGTGGAAACATGACGAAAAATTTTGTCACAAAGCGGATTAAATTATAAAAATATTTGTGGCAACACAAACTTTCTGATGACTATTTCAGAAAGCAGCTATATTATGTAGTCAGCTGTAAAAAGTTGGTAGTAATTGCTTTTAAAATAAATAAGTTATCCTAATTCTTGCAACAGTCACCTATTCGAATATCTTATGGGTTTTAAGGTGTATGAGTCCCCTTAAGAAATTTATTTAAGGCACAGAAAATTGTTTCTCCTGTAGCATGAACGTGCATTTCATAATACAGAATCTTCTAGGTTCATTCTTCAATACTTAAGTTAATTATAGAATTCTATGTACCTAATTTCTGATTTTTTGCTGTACAGCATTATTAGCATCTCACTATATTTCGTATTTATATGTCCATAGAATTTCTATTATTTTCTGTCAGTAATCTTGACTGAATCTTCAATAGAAAATTTTAACGGATTACCAAATTTAAAAAATTTTGATTTATTTGCTGGTTCTACCATTTCTTCAATAATGTCTGTAGCTGTATGAAATTTCCTAATAATTTGCTACAATTTCTTATTTGACTATATTAATATCCGAAAGAAGAAAAAAATACTAACTTATTCATAATCATCAACTGAGATATATTATGCGGTTTTTAGCTTAGCAATAAACAAAATCTAGTATTAGTATCTAGACTTACTGACAGTATAGTGGTTAGGAGAGCCAACTGCGATACCAAAGGGCCCGGGCTGGAGTGTCAGAAAAGGCATGGTTGAAACTGTCCGTCCCTATATCGAAGATAACAGTGGCCGCCTATTAGGTGCTTCTACAACAAAATGTCTATCCCTTCTGGCCTTAGGAATGCCCGCCATTCGATATAAAAAAAGATTTATTGGGTATTAGTTATTGGATTCAGAAACTATCTGGGAATCTGATAATATCTAGACGCCCTGTCAGCTCACTGAATTATTATCCTCTGGTAGTCTTTGCCAAGTTCATAGTTATTTCCTCATTAAAAGATTCTTAACATACTTTAAAACCTTGTTTTGGTAAATTCTTTTTCTTTATTTGATAGAACAGCAGAAAGTGTATGGAATCCATGCCTTAATATTGCTTCTTAATACGAGCCTTGCTTTTAACTTTATATTTTAATCTGATTTTCGTTTTGATAATTAAAATAGTCAAGTGTTCCTTAAATCTGCTTAGGAAGGACAATATTCTGTCCTGAAAATTCCTCCGTTGTTTTTATTGAAAACCAGAAAAATATATGCAATTAAGAGATTAACAAGAAAATTTGGTAATTATATGCAACTTTCAAATGAAAGGGTAGTTAGATATGTGTTGCTAATGAAGTTTTCCTTACCTGAAGCATCAGAAGCAACACAAACCTCCTAAAAAAGTACGAATTTCGGAGAGCTTAGGACGAAAAGTGATAAACCAATTTTATAAAACCAATCAAACGTAAAAAAAAAAAAAAAAAAAAAAAAATGTTAAATATAATAAGATATATAAGATAAATAATAAGATATAAGATAAAGAATGTTTGTGACATTAACCGAAGATTTCTAAACGAGCTTTGTTTCAAGAAAAGCAAATATATCAGTTTCTATAGCTTTAACATGTATTAACTAAGTTTTTATTGGTGATACATATAATTCCTGTTTTTTTTTTAAACCTTCCAGCACGCGCGCTTGGCAATTTTACATGTGCACGCGCGCGTCGTAATTTTTACGGCATCCGTTATTTTACCATTTTTGGCACGAAAAACGACAGAAATGAGTGAATATTGATAATAAATTTGTTAAGAAATAAAATATTAATCTTATTATTGCAAAATCCAAATGATATGACATTCAAATGTAAGTAAATTATTTTTAAGTTCTTATGTTAGTGAGATGGAAATGCAATGATGTATTTCATTATAAAATATTTTTAATTTATTATTTAATAATTATATTTTTAATCGAAGCTAATTTAAATATTCATCAAAGGCAAGTAGAGACAAATAAAAAAGGAAAACACCTTGGTAGGAAAAAAAAGTAAGCTTAGCATTACATACTTCTGCAAGGAAATTTACTTCTAACTGGTTACAAAAAAGCACTTTAAACTAACTTTAATATTTTTATTTATTTCTAAAAACAGAAATAATAAACAGAAATCAAATATTTATTTTCTTTTATTTCTAAAAACAAAAATAAAAGAGAATAAGTAATGGAAATCGCTATTGTTCTCCCATCCAAAGGTTTCCTTGTCTTCCTTTTCTTCATCAGATAATTCCTGAAGAATTCGAGCAAAATTAGCTTGTTGCACATATTTTTTTTTTTTTGACATGAAAACCGATATAAAATTTGCAGAGCCAAATGTATTCAAATTAAAATAATACACGACAATTAATAACAAAAAATTACAAAATGTTTGTGAAAAAAATATTTTCCAAATTTTCTCCCACGACCACGCGTGTGTCGTAACTTTTACAAAAAAGCTGCCCCGTAAAGAAAAAAAATTCAAATTACTTCCTGTTGGCACATTCCATGATGTGGGGAAGGGTAGAAAGGAGGAATAGAAATGACATTCAGCCGTCTCAGCTTCGATATGCAAAAAAATATGCATTAAAAACTAAATTTTTCGTAAATTTTGCGCATCCGCGCGTGCTGGAAGGTCAAAGATACTTTTCTAAAAATTAATATATTTTTTTATTTTTTTTTTATTTTCAAACCATGTTTCTTGCAAATTATGTCGATACATAATTACATGACATTTGCGTACTCAAGTATATCACAGAAGCAGGAAAAAAAGGGGGTGTAAATCCATCTTAGTAAGAAAACTGAACTGAGAAAAGACCAAAAAAAATATGAAAGCCTTCAGATTTTGTAATGAGCTCAAAGGGGCATTTATTTTATTTATTTATTTTATTTATTAATTTTTTTCATTTACAAACGCATATATTTTCAAGAACAGTTTCGAGAGCATTTGGGCTTACCCCCGTTTAGGCTAAAAAATATTTAAAAAAGGCATATCTTTAGAATTTCCGATAGACAGTTTTGCGCGCTGGAGATAAAATTTTATTCCGTGCAATGTTACAGTTTCTCTCTTTGATATCTTCGAGTTTTTTAATCAAAAATTTGTTAAAGTTTTTCAAAATATGAAATAAATAAACAGAAAACAAACCCGAAATTAAAATTCGGGCTTCCGGGTGCTCATATTCGGGTGGAAGACTAAGTTATTCAAAATTTAACAGCTCTAGGTATCGTTGGTTTTTCACTATGCGAGAAACATACATGCATTCAGAATTCAAATTCTTCATTCTTTAATTTCTGTAAATGTAATACAGGCCGATAATATTTGGTGGCAACAATTTGAAAAGTGATTCAAATCTTTTAGTAATTCGATGCGAAATGTCTTAGGCCTTCTAGGCGTCTTTGGCCTAAAAATAGTTATAAAGTTCCTTATAGTAAATTTGAATAAAACATTGTGCTTTTCATTAAGGGTGGATAAAGAGTTAAATAATAGTTTTGGCTCTTTGTGTGTTTACCAGTGATCCGACATGTTACCAAATAAACCAGTGGTATTGTTGATTGCTTATGGGTTCGTAACAGATTAAATGTACAAGTCCGATAAGAGGTTAATAAAATTTATTTTTATTAAAATAAATATTTCAAATGTCTGGAATTTTCCACAGAAATATTTGTATAAGAGTTCACGGTATCACACAGTATAGTAAGTAGTTACACTTCGAAAAACTAAGAACGTTAAACACAAGGCAAGGCAAAGTGCATCTAAAGAGAAAGATAACCTGGATTTACCTCACTTCACAAGGATTTACAACTCGCAACAACAATAACTAAGCCACTGAGAGCAGATTCTCTCTCTTCGGCCTTAAATAGTTTTTCAGTCGGCTGGCGAGATATTTCTAGTACTTTCTGCTTCTCGAAATTACTCGAAAGCAAATACAAGGACAGAATTAAGGTTACAGCTAACATAGTGGTCAATTACATTTATTCAATTTCAACACAAATTACCGGGATATTATGGTGATGCAGGAACGGAACCAAAATTTCGCCATATGGTCGCCAAAATTGGCGACTTTTGGAGATTTCTTGCAACATTACTGAAATATCCATTTACTCAATGTTAAATACACTTGGCACTGTATTCTTACATTTTCGTATAGTTTCTCTTTCATGTTACAAATGAAATACAACAATTTTGCTTATAATTCTACTAAAATCATCTATTTAAGTACATAATTTGTAACAGTATTTTATACAAAACCGAAGGCTTTCCTCTTCTAGTCATGTTTACAAAAAAATTTTACATACTAACTGGAAACATAAATTTAGGAACTATCGGCATAAAGTATTTTGTTATATACATAGAGAGAGAAGAATGTCTGTGTGTTTGTGTGTTTCTTCGCGATTAACTTACTCACTAGTGTAGCTATCGTCACCAAACTTTCTATAAATTTTTGGGGGTTCCTGCGAAAGGTTGACGTCCACTTCCCCCCCAAAAATATGAAAGGTTTCAGATTTTAAATTACGTCCAAAGGGGCGTTTCTTAACGTTTCCTGTGTTACCTTTATTTATTAAATATCATGTTCTTTGCACTTAAACCATAAAATTCAGTTCAGTAGCAATGTCGCAAAATAATTTTTAAATGAGTAATATTTAGAATTTCCGATACACAGTTCCGCGCCCGCTGGAGATGAAAAGGTTTTTTTTTCTTCCCCACCGTAGAGTGTTGCCATTGCTCGCTTTTAAGTCATTCAGTTTGTTACTTAAGAATTCTTTAAAGGTTTACAAAATATGAAATCGATCATAAAATAAATTCCAAATTTCAAATTTGGTATTCTACATGCCCATATTCGTAGAAGGATTACGTCATTCAAAATTCGATGGTTCTATGTACCATTGTATTATCACAATGCGAGAAATATACGTAAATTTATGCAGATTTTTCATTCTTTAATTTCTTCAAATATAATGCAGGATTCTAACATTTGGTAGCAACAGTTTGAAAAGTGAAACGGACATTTATAGTGATTCAAGGAAAAATCGCAAAACCAAAACAATAGCCCTTCAGGGACAAAGCCCCTTTGGACTAAAACGCTAAAATCCGATACATTAATTAAAAACTCTGAAAATGCTAATTTTAGCCTCCTTGTTTTGAGTGACAACACTCTGGCACTCTGGAGATAAAAATCTGCTTTCTTTTGAGAAGCGCTGCCATTGCTCGCTTTCAAATCGTAGAATTTCTTAATAAAAAATCTGATGTGTACACCACATGACTTCCTTGTACGGAATATTAAATTATACGCATTTTTTGTTCAATTTCATTTCAATTGATTGGATTGAATTAAATCTACTTCGTCGACAGCGCATAAACCACAATAGAATAAATGCACTCTTTAAATTTCACTATATTTCTTTATTATAACGACACTCTGAATGCACAAAATTTATATCATTTGAAGAATTATCGTTGCCACATGTTCTATTCAAACACTATAATAAAGCTGAAACGATGTATGAAAGAAATTAAGTAAACAAAACAGAAAAGAAACAGTTTTTCACAGACGATTTAGTATTTCTCATTCAATTCATTCAGCTCTCACTTCGCGACAAGGCAAAAATACTTAAAAACTCAAAATATCGGCATTAAAAATTACGAAGTAAATCTTAAACACTTATTTCCTCGAAAAAATTCCAGAAAGGATTAAGCATGATTTAATTCGCAATAATAAATGAAGGCGTTATTTTTGTGTTGCGAAGCTTAGTCTCTCTAGATTGGCAACAAATCTACAATTCTGCTGTTTCAAATGTAAACAAGTATGTCCGCCATGTTATTTAAAACTTAACCGCACTTTAACAGCTTTTAAATTGTTGATAATTGTACAAATATTGCTTCAAGAATTACGAAAGGCATAAAAACCTTCACCGGAAGATAAAAACAACATAATTCAATCATTTTTAAAGCAAAAATTGTGCAATTTACAGACATATAAGAGTAAAGATACTGAGATCACTGATCCGGGTAACAGAGTGGATATATATATAAATATATTTATATACGTTTGGTGCGGCCGATTGCAACCGAAATACGAGGTGCATATAGCAGTTCTATATACAAAATTTGAACGTCCTGAGGCTACTCGTTTTTGAGTTATGCGAGATACGTACGTACGCACGTACGTATATACGTTCGCACAGATGCCACGAAAAATTCTCTTCAGAATTAATTTTAAAGCTGTTTTATAAATTTTTTGAAGGAAAGGTGTCTTTTATTCTGTCTTTACGCATAGATATCACGCAAAAACACCGTTAAATTGCATTCGACAGCGGTCAAAATAGATACTTTCGTTGAAATATGTTGCCTGAAACTTTTCGCGATTACAATACTTCCTTTTTACTTCGTACAAGGAAGTAAAAATTTCTCTGTTTTACAATGAAATAAAAATAGCGTTGCCAAACTTTAAATACATTATTCCCGATTCTACAAACTCGTGGAAAGCCATTTTGACTGTTCCCATTTTCGTACGACTTTAATCAGCTGAGGTATTAATTATAAACGCTGAAAACACTAATTTTTTCCGAGAGACGACAATCTCGTATGTTGGAGATAGAAGTGCTTTATTTCGAAAAGTGTTGCTACTGATCGCTTTCTAATCGTAGGGTTTGTTAATCAAAAAAAAAAAAAAAATTAAGAACATCTCTCTCTCTCTTTATATATATATATATATATATATATATATATAAAGAATGTTTGTGTGTTTGTTCGCTTGTTCGCGTTATTCATTTCTAATCAATTATGACAATTTTTTTCTACATTTAATCGACTAAAATTGAAAACAGGTGAAATATTGGATGTAACTTGAGCTTTTACTTTCATTAAAAAGACGAAAATAATTAAAACCTGCGTGCCATTGTTGCAGATATAACGAGACAGAATTAGTTTATTTTTCGATCAAAATTTTGTATGTAAATTTCATATCGCATCAGACTGAAATATGTATGACTATGAATCGTGCTTTTCGTCAAAGGGGCAATTTACCCAGAGGGATTATTAATTTCGTTTTGGCATTTCGCGTTGGTTCACTATAAATGTTGTTTCACTTTTCAAATTGTTGCCACCAAATATTATTGCCCTGTGTTATATTTAAAGACATTAAATAATGAAGAATCTCCATAAATGTACGTATGTTTCTCGCATTGTGATAAAACAACGATAGATAGAGCCATTAAATTTTGAATAACATAATCTTCAACTGAATATGCGCATCTGGAAGCCCTGTTTTGGAATCTAAAATTTGTTTTATTATCTATTTCATATTTTGTAACACTTTAAAAAATTTTTGATAAAGAAACTCAACGATTCCAAAGCGAGCAATGGCAATAATGTACGAAAAAAAAAAACATTTTTATCTCAAGCGCCTGAGACTGTGTATCGGAAATTCTTAAGATAGGCTCATTTTAAAAAAATCTGATGTGTACACCACATGACTTCCTTGTACGGAATAATAAATTATACGCATTTTTTCTTGCATTTCATTTAAACTTATTAGATTGAATTAAACCTACTTCGCCGACAGCGCATAAACCACTATAGAATAAATGCATTCTTTAAAATTCACTTTGTTTACCATAGCGACACTCTGGCGCTAGGTTTACTTAACAGTATTATATTTCGTTCGTATTATAACTCAGAATGCACAAAATTTATATCATTTAAAGAATTATCTAATCTTTGTCACATGTTCTATTCAAATACTATAATAAAGCTAGAACTATGTATAAAAGAAACTAAGCAAACAAAACAAAAAAGAAACAGTTTTTCACAGACGATTGAGCATTTCTCATTCAGTTAATTCAGTTTTCACTTCGCGACAAGGCAAAAATACATAAAAACTCAAAATATCTGTATTAAAAATTACGAAGTAAATCTGAAACGCTTATTTCCTCGAAAAAATTCCAGAAAACATTAAGCATGATTTAAATATTAAATGAAGGCGTTATCTTTGTTGTTGCGAAGCTAAGTTTCTCTAGATCGGCAACAAATCCGCTACTCAGTTGTTCCAAATGTAAACAAGATCAATGGCCGCCATCAAATTAGGCTTAGCTGCACTTAAACAATTTTTAAATTGTTGATAATTCTAAAAATATTGCATACATATTTACTAAAGGCATAATACCCTTAAACGGATGATTAAAACAACGTAATTCAATCATTTTAAAGCAAAAAATGTACAATTTACAAGCATGTAAGAGTAAAGAAACTGAGATCACTGAGCCGGGTAACAGAGTGGATGTATATATAAATATATTTATATGCGTTTGGTGAGGCCGATTGCAACCAAAATACGAGGTGCACATCTACATGTTACAGCAGTCCTATGTACAAAATTTCAATGTCCTGAGGCTACTCGTTTTTGAGTTATGCAAGATATGTACGTACGCACGCACGCACGTACGTACATCCGTTCGTACAGATGCCACGAAAAATTCTCTTCAGAATTCATTTTAAAGCAGTTTCATAATTTTTTTGAAGGAAAAAAGTATTTTATTCTGTTCTTACGTACAGATATCACGCAAGAACATCGTTAAATTGCATTCGAAAGCGGTTAAAGTGGATATTTTCGTTGAATTATGCTGCCTGAAGCTTTTCGCGATTACAATACTTCCTTTTTACTTCGTACAAGGAAGTTATTATTTTGCGATATTGCTGTTGAACTGAATTTTATGGTTGAAGTGCGAAGAATATGATATTTAATAAATAAACGTAGCACACAAAACATTAAAAAATGCCTCTGTGGATGTAATTTAAAATCTGAAACTTTTCAGTTTTTTTTTAATTAAATTTTGTTTTTTTTTTTTTGTTTTAATTTTATGACGCAAAATTTTAAAATGGGTGTTACTGTTGAACACTGGTCCCTCAAGCACATCCAAATCCCAATGAAAAAAACTGGTTGCACGAAGCTTTAGTGCTTTTCCCAATATAAACCAAAATTTTGAGTGACATAGAAATAGGGCAGAACCTTTTACTACTGCTGCGTGTTACCCATCTGGTTGAGACAGGGCCATGATTTTTACTTTCTTTTACAACGTCCTCCATGAAGGCATTCCTTCGCTTACGCAGTAGAGAGTTGTTAAGCAAATTCTTACACAAGAAACTTAGAGAGAGAGCTGAAACATGCTTTTATCATTAATATGACAAGGTTCGGGCAGTATTATTTCATATCTTAATGTTAACTGCATTGAAAAAGTTCATTTTACTCAGGTGTATCTACATAAATTCGCATAAATATTGGATAATGTCGCAAGGAGTACATAGCGGTGATATCAAATTCCATTATCAGTAATATTTCATCTCACCATCACGGAAGCATCGATTGCATCAAATCGATTATCTTATTTGACAACTCGTGGCAGTGATGACCGAGGAAATGATTGTCCAGATGAGACGGCTGAACGCTGAGAGATCAGATCATATGATGCGAAGTCGGAAATAGTTGTTACTAGCTCGTGATGGAGAATATGATCACATGACGGGTGGCAGGATTGTATGTTACTGTGAAATACTAAGTCTCATTCCATGATCTACTCCAAACTGTCATCAAAAAGTAATAATTAGAAGAAAGTTCAAAGTTTTGTTTAAAGATCCATGTCGAAGTACTATAAATTAGAATTATCATTATAGAATAATACGTTGGTAAACCTAATATCGTTTGCTTTACAGATTATTAGAGGCAATTTGCCCTGAAGGAGTATTATTTTCTTTTTGGCATTTTGCGATGGTTCACTATAAATGTCCAATTCACTTTTGAAATTTTTGCCACCAAATACTCTCGCCATGTATTATATTAAAAAAATTAAATAATGAAGAGTCTGCATAAATGTATGTATGTTTCTCGCATTGTGATAAAACAGCGGTTCCTAGAGCCATCCAATTTCGAATAACGTACGTTTCCACCCGAATATGGGCAACTAGAAGCTCATATTTAGAAATTCGGAATTTGGAATTGGTTTTATTATCTATTTCATATATTGTAAATCTTTAACAAATTTTTGGTTAACAAACTCAACGATTTCATAGCCAACAATGGCAGCACTCTACGGGGGGAAAAACACCATTTTACCTCCAGCGCGCGGAACTGCATATCGGAAATTCTAAAGATAGGCTAATTTTAAAATTATTTTGCGATATTGCTGTTAAACTGAATTTATGCTTTAACCCATTAACCGCTGGTGTTGCGTTGACGCAACGGTCAAAATAAATGCGTATATAAATATAACTACCTAAGATATTTTATACCAGCAGATATTTTTGTGTAGGGAATATTATGAAGATTATTTGTGTAAAAAAATATGTGCCTTCAACAATCATTTTGTTTATAATAATTAATCTCATACTTTAAGCAAAATTTTCGACCGGGTATTTTTGCTGAAAATATTTAACGAAAGAATCGCCGTCTTTATGAGTGATCTACTTTTAGTCAAGGTCACCGTTTATCAGAACGTTACATCAGTCAGATGTTTATATTTGTGTTGGGAAGGGAGGGAAAACAGGTGCTGCGTTGACGCAACGTTAGCAGGAAACGGGTAGTCAATCTCCTTTTTGATCATTCCTTTCGATGTTCTGGTTCATGTTCTGGTTGTTTAAAAATGCCTAGAACGAGGCATCTTACGTTAAAAGAAGCCCTTCAAAGATTTTTTGATGAAGAAACAGATAATGATAATGTTAATAATAACCAGAATGAAACTGATATTGTTGTTGTTCTCCCAGAAATTGCAGAGGCTGGTGACGAAGAAGAAAGGAATGGCAATGTTTTAAATAATGATAATTATATTTTGCCAAATGACACTGCTGGGGAAGTTGAACTTCACGTAAGAAGTAAGTTTCAGCCTTCTAAAAACAGTTATAGTCATACTAAAAAGTTTAAAAAGCAGAAGACTGAAATCTTGAAGTGGATAAAAAAGGAACTGTTAGTTATGTCTATCTAAACGTACTAAATATCACTACTTTTTACTACTGGAAATATAAAGTCTCTTTTAGATTTCAGAAGCGAGAATGCATTATTTCTTTTGCAAACTCCTATTGAGAGTGTAGAACTAGCCAGAAATAGATCAGCAACAGGAAGACCTAGTAAATTCAGTATTCAAAAACCATTGCATGGAGATGGTAGACATTTTGTCGTAAAGTCCGTTGATAACAAAAGACTTTGTTGTAAAGGGTACCATAGCCAGACTGTTTATAGATGCAAAGTATGTAATGTAGCTTTACATCATGATCGTAATCAAGCTTTTCATGCTTGAATCTTTCAAATGAAATAATCTGTATTTGTAAAAGAAATACAATGTATATTTTAATATTAAATTAATTACAAGTAAAGTGATTTGTAGATTTATAAAACGTTATAGAGCTAAAAAGTAATCCTGCGCTCCACTCAAAAGAAACATCACACGAGTACAATCCTACTCACTAAACATCCGTAGTCTTATTCCGCTGACGTTGCGCGAACGCAACACTCGCTTTTTCCCAGGTAAGAGCATTTTTTTTATTTTCAATGTAAATTTATGTTATAAATGCTTAATTTAATATTTGTTATTATTTTCATGAGAAAAGAAACATTCCTTGTAGTTTTGGCGGTTATTGGGTTAAGTGCGAAGAACATGATATTTAATAAATAAAGGTAACACGCAAAACGTTAAAAAAGGACGTAATTTAAAATCTGAAACTTTTCAGATTTTTTTATTTTTATTTTGTTTAATCTTTTTTTATGCCACTTTCGAAGTAAAAAGTACCTCTTATTATGAATAAAAACAATTAGCATGTAACTGCTCTAGGAAGAAAGTGAAATGGCATGAAAAATTGTGGGGAATAACATTACACATTGTATAAAGACGTACGTTATAAAAAAAATTTTTCATTTACCACTTTTATGTGTCAAATGTTTAGAGAGGTATATATACAGGGAGTTTAAGTAAATTTTCGGTTAATTGTAAGTTAGCATTGCACTGATTCAGCGAACGGTTGAATTCTAAAGTGCGGTAGACCGGATGGTTACAACATTTCCCATTCATTTTTAGTGAATTAACATGAAAATCAATCACATCCTTTAAATCCTCGACTCGAGAGAGATCTAGGGATCGTTTTTGTCAAGCAATCATCACTTCGTAAATGATGGCAGCTGCTATCAGATGTCATGTCCATGTGTTATAGAATCAATGCCGTAGAGATGAGATAGAGTTTCATCCGAGATTGAGTCATCTGGAAATGCAATGACATCCCATAGGATGATACGTATGTTTTGCTGTATGGGGTATAAAGCACAAAATGCGAAATAGAAATGTAAGATTCTAACTTGTGTACTTTTAAGTTACAGTTAAAGTTAAAGAATCTTTAAGAACTGGTACGCGAATAATCTCTTGAGTTCGTGAGACAAAATATAAAACTTGGGAAGGCAGACCCTTTATTATTCCAAATTAATTTCATAGAACTCCTTCTTGGAGTTTTACAATAAAGCCTCCACTCGGGTTTGAATTCAGTAACTAAGAAATTAAACTTAACTAATCTTAACTAAAAAGATATAACCGAAGCTGTCAAGATTCTAACAGAGTTGGCCCCTTCACGTTATTAAATAACGGCGAAGCTGTCAAGGGCCTAAAGTACGGCCGAGGGTAATAATAACTTAAGAGAGAGTAGCTTAAAAAGGCGGACGCGCGCTAGTCAGAATCACGGGTTCTCTCTAACGAAGTCAGTAGAGCTTCACAGTTAAATACTTCTTCTCATTTGCATTCAACCGCGATTCTAAAACTACGTTCTAGCCGGAAGTTGTGAGCTTGAAATTAAGAAGCGATAGGAAAGTAACTTTAACTCAAATTTTAACTGTTAGATAAACTAACATAATCCTTACAGAAAATTAAAAAAATGCTGCTGCTGAATAGGAAGAGGGTACAGAAGCGTACATACGCTAGTGCTGATCAAAATGTATTTGATATGTACTGGGCCACGTATAAATACATTATGTGATTACAATACTGTAAGCTCAAGTTCAGTTTTATCGAATGCACACTATCGGTTGGCACAAAAATTTAATTTAAAGAACTAAGTGCAGAGTTAAATAAGCATTATATTTAACAAGCCATACATTAAGAGAATGCGCAGATACAATGTATAAAATTAGAGTATATAAAGAATATGTACAGCTACAACAATCTGTGAACCATTTGTATGGGACTATAATATAGAGAGACCAAGTTAGATTAAATGGCAAATCTGGGCAATTAAGATGCAGATGTTAATTTTTTCCATTGGCGGAGATTAGCCAACTTAACCTTGGCCACTTTATTATGGAAGTGGCCAAGCTTAAGTTCGCTTCCTATCGCTTCCTATAAGAGATGCTTTACGTTAATAGTGGGCCACTTTTACCTCCTATGAAGGAATGGACAGTTACAGACATGCCTTCTCCGGGATTCGAACCTGGGCGAATCGGTACCGCATAGGCTTCCCTAACCACTACACCGTCTAGATGGAAAGTGTTAAATCTAGAATGCGCAAATAGAGTCAAATAATACAAGCGCAACAAATTAATTAAATATTTCTTCATATTAAGAACTAAGAAATACCATATGGCACTCTCAGAAGATAAGGTACAATGGTAGAAGTACTCTCAGAAGATAAGATGCTACCTTACTCTCAGAAGATAAGGTACAATGGTAGAAGTACTCTCAGAAGATAAGGTACAATGGTAGAAGTACTCTCAGAAGATAAGATACTACCTTACTCTCAGAAGATAAGGTACAGAAGACAATGAGATACAGCTGCTCTTCATCAAATTGCCTTCATTCTTCATTTTCTTTCATCATTTTCAAGACATTCTTCATTTTACACATTCTAAGGTGTGAAGCTAATTGGATCCTAAATCGTGACTCCTTGTTAAATAGCTGTGTAATACTGAATAGTGGTAGAAGGAGCCGCATGATTGCCACATTACCTTAAACTTCTGTAAATATTCTGCTGAGAAAGAATCAAGATGAACACTGAATACCATATAGTGTCATTGTTGTTGTTGTCGTATCTGATTTGTCTGGTATATTCAAAACAAATCCATGAACATTATCTTGGCAAGGAGTGCAATTTTTGCGCCTGCGTTTTGACAGGAGTCTTGAGCACGTACAGGTGATAGATGTCTTCTGTTCAGTTTCGTACTAATTTTGGGACAGAACATTCCAAAAGAAATTAGAAAACATGGGACTTTTGGGACATAAGGAAACCCAAAAGAACACAGGGCTCGCCGAGAAGTCGTGGCTGGAAACAACTATTTTACCTCCCAACGACAGTCCCGAGGCCTCCTGTGAACCCTGGTTGGGAGTCCCGGGGTTCACAGAAGACCACAGGACTGTCGGTGGGAGGTGAAACAGTTGTTTCCAGCCACGACAGCTTGCTGAACCCTGTGATCTTTTGGGTTTTCTCTAGATTGAAGTGTGGTGGGACTATATCTACATAACGTATAGTAAACATTGGGTGTCCCACTACATTTCTACCAGACCAGACCAGACAGAACACTCCGGAAGATGGATTTGAGGGCTCCTACCCCTCTCCCGCTACCACAGGAAAGTACTTTTGGCTTGCCGTATGTTTAGAGTGACCCCATAACGCAAAGATACTATACCTTTATAATGTTTCATGCCTTCTCCATGTTTCGAAACCGAGCGCTTCGGTACGGTAGTCAAAGGTATTAGCCAATATCCCATTGGGCTGCATACAGTGTGATTCATTACCGCATTTAATTTTGACATCACACTGAAAATTCAGGATCATGTTTAATTGTAGAGCAATTTTTGCATAGGTAGATAACATAACATAACATAACATAGGTAGGTTTAACTGCAAATCTGTCTCAGACCATCGACGAGTATTTAAAGTACTCATCACTCTACGTATTGCGCAGAGTGTTGCCAGTAGTGCACTGGTGGGGCCATTATTGCATGACATCGGAAGTGTCATTTTGTCGTCTCGGTGCTGATGAGTCAGATTATAATCTGCCGTGAAAATTCGATCACGGTTTTTGCACGAATCTGAGTTTCTGCAGCAAAAGGACTTCAAAAATAGTTGTTTTTAAGCCTGTGACTAGTAATCCTGTAATAAATTCATCACTGCGATGAAACATTTATGAACGATATCTGAAATATATTTCCTCTTCTAACCCTCTAGTCGATAGTAAATAGTATATATAAAAATAGTGAAGGAAATAATTTTTCATAAGCTTTAGAAATTCTCAGAATTTAAATTAATATGCTAAATGTTAATTTTTTTTACATTTTCGAACGATGGCATTGGCCATTTTCCAAAACTGTATACATTTTTTCCTGAATTGTTCCAAAACTGTATACATTTTTTCCTGAATTGTTCTAAATGCCATAGAAGATGCAGATAAATGTTAATTGCCGAAATTGCAGATTCGATATTTTGGCTTGGTGTCGAATATGTAGAGTCAATTTTTTGTAACCCGATTGCTGAAGAAAACAGGGAAAAAAATATGGAAAATTTGAAAATTCATGGTGAGTCATCAATGTTAAGTTCCATATTTTAGCAGATTTATCGTAGATCTACTGCATATTTTGATGTAGACAAAATGCCAATATGTCAACCACCATTACAAAAGTTGTTTAAAACATTCATTGGTAAACTTATGTTTTCAAAACAATTTTTCTTTGCTGAATTAGAATAGAGTATCTGAAACCTAATGAAACTGAATTCATATAAACCACTTGCCATTTTTATAAAGTGTATGTTAGAGGTGTTCCAGTTTTTAAAATTGTTCCTTCTTTTTATACTTCAGAAGCAGTCTATGAAATTTTTACTTATTCGCCCTCTTTTCTCCTTCTTGCCTTCGTAGTGTGATGGCTTGCAATCAGAAGATTCAGAGTTCGAGTCCTGGCAGGGGCATTAAATATTTTTCACACTTTCTGCTTCAAAATATTTAAATAAACGTTGAAGTAGTGCCCGAAATAAGAGGTGGTGTACGCTAATTCATCACCACTTGGATTTGACGATTGAAACCTTTCTCCTAAATCCACCTTTAAGTGGGGAAGACGGGAGGAGACTATGAGGTTTTTCTCCCTTTTAACCGCGTAGCTTCTGGGAGTAAATGGAACATAAATCTAGCCTGGCAATTGGAACTTCAGGAGTTCGAGTCCTGACGAAGGTATAACACATTCTTCATGCCTCTTGGTTCAGAAAACTTAATAAGGCTTTCCAAAGTGCAACTGTGAAATTTTAAATAAGGTTGTAGGGAATCATAATTTAATTAACCAGTTATTTCTAATACTATAATATAACTTTTACTTTTCGTATTCCTTACCAAAAATGTAAATTATTAGCGAGTATTTAAATTGAGGTTTATGGATTTGAGGCAGAGAATGTTCTTAGCATCGCGTGCGTGCTACATGGCTAGTTTCTTGCCAGCCCTACTAGTTGTAATTATTCGGCTTTGCGTTATATCGCTGCCGACAGCTTAATTCTGTAGAAGAATCAGCGAGCCGCTTCTAGCAGTATTTGATTGTGTAGTTCTTGAATACTGTTCAAAGTTTGATTTAAATGGAACTGTTTGATTTATTTGAATCATTGATAAATTTGATTATATTGCAGCATAAGAAAGCTCCTTTATGTTCTATTTAAATAAAGAGATTATTTTAATCTTCTCAGGAATATCAAAGCTATAATTCTCTTTACGTCTGTTCAGGTCTAAATTAGCATCACCAGATGAATTTAGTGGGCATTAATTTGAAGTCGTCACTAGTTTCTCTATTATCCGTATTATATACTGCATTAAATGCTTATTTGTATACCGTCTATCTGTGGTTATTTAATATTTATAGGTAGAATATGTGCTATCCTGTACATAAAAGAGTAGAATCATATTCGTATATGATAAATGTAGCTGCTCTTATTATTCTTACGGATTACAGTTTTGAAATTTTGCTTTAAAATTAAATTATATCGTTTCAAAATTATCGTTTTTATTTAATTATATCGTTTCAAAATTATCGTTTTTATTTAATTATATCGTTTCAAAATTATACAGCAATGTATGAAATACTCAGTATCAGTAACTCGGATAATTCTATTAGCAGAGTCTTCTCCGAAATTACTCCTTTTAATGATTCCTTAATTATAAAAAGCGAATTAAACTTCGTTATTACTCAGATTCTTAATCTTAAAATTCTTGTGTATTTTTAAACATGAAAACTATATTCGCCGTCATAAAACCTCTTCCATATTTAAGGACTTTTATACTTTTAATGGCAACAACCGCACCTGTGTGTGCGACGGTCATAAGAGAGCGCCCTCTAACGAACTATTTTCATAAAGCTCTTTGAAATGGGCGGTTAGAGGCAATTAGATGAGACTTTCTTTAAACAAGATTTTACTCGCTAGCTGTTAACTTCAACCGCAGCTGAGTTATAAAAAGAGGAAAATTAAATATTAAATGTAATTACTGCGTGTTAAGATGTTTTCGTCGCGACAGGACGCCTTTGTGAAATGATCATCAGGTTGGTCCTGAAATAAGAAATCTCACATTTGTCTGACGGGTAAGATTAAAAAAGCACAATAACCATTTGAAGTCTTCTCTAGAGATTTCTGTAATTGCAGATTAACTTAAACTAATGAAACTCTATATTTCGAATGCATTTAAAAAATCTATGAAATAAATGTCTGTTATTCTTTTTTATTACAATAGGTACAACAGTTGTCTTATGCTTTTGGATAATAAACACCTCCTCTGTAATAAATTACCCTTAGATTCATTTTATATTTAATAATGCATTCTATTTCTTTACGTACAGCAAATACTCCTTCCTCATCAATAAATATTATTCTACAGCAGTTCTATATAAATATTAATGAATTTTCCTATGTCTGCACAATTTGGTGAGAAAAATATTCATGTATTTGTAAATATATCTTAAATAATTTTTAAGCTTCATTTTTGGGGCTAACGTAACGAAAGGCCTAAGGGGTAAATATCTAATGGACAAAAATTCAATTTAAGTTTGATTGTGATTCAAATAAGTCCCACTATCGGCCGAACGGTAAAGTTGCTAACCAGATCGGTCCGGGTTTCGAATCTGCACAAGCGCGTTAGCTGCCTCGGCATTTTCATGGTTTTCCCCATGCGTAACGTGTATACGAGCCAGTTTCCCTTAGAAAGTTCACTACGAAGGTACTTTCCTCTAAGGCGGATAACTTTGACGGAATTAAAAAAACTAAATCAAACTTTATTGAAATAAGAATGTTTCATTTAACAACATACATAATTAAAAAAAAGAAGGCTAAATTTTATTTTAAAAAACCTTATGTGTACACCACATCACTTCCTTGCACGGAATATTAAATTATACGCATTTTTTCTTGCATTTCATTTAAACTTATTGGATTGAATTAAATCTACTTCGCCGACACCGCATAAACCACAATAGAATAAATGCATTCTTTAAAATTCACTCTAGTATGTGTTTACCATAGCGACACTCTGGCGCTAGATTTACTTGACAGTATTATATTTCGTTCATATTATAACTCATAATGCACAAAATTTATATCATTTAAGGAATAGAATTATCTAATCGTTACCACATGTTCTATTCAAATACTATATTAAAGCTATAATGATGTATAAAAAAATTAAGCAAACAAAACAAAAAAGAACAGTTTTTCACAGACGATTGAGTATTTCTCATTCAATTAATTCAGTTCTCACTTCGCGAGAAAGCAAAAATACATAAAAACTCAAAATATCTACATTAAAAATTACGAAGTAAATCTTAAACACTTATTTCCTCGAAAACATTCCAGAAAGGAATAAGCATGATTTAATTGGAAATAATAAATGAAGGCGTTATCTTTGTTGTTGCGAAGCTAAGTTTCTCTAGATTGGCAACAAATCCACCAGTCTGCTTTTCAAATGTAAACAATCAATGGCCGCCATAAAAAAAGGCTTAGCGCCACTTAAACAACTTTAGAATTGTTGATAATTCTAGAAATATTGCATACAGATTTACTAAAGGCATAAAAAACTTAACCGGAAGGTAAAAACAACATAATTCAATCATTTTTAAAGCAAAAAATGTACAATTTACAAATATATAAGAGAAAAGAGTCTGAGATCACTGAGCCGGGTAACAGAGTGGATATATATATAAATATATTTATATACTTTTGGCGCGGCCGACTGCAACCAAAATGCGAGGTGCACATCTACATGTTATAGCAGTGCTATATACAAAATTTCAACGTTCTGAAGCTACTCGTTTTTGAGTTATGCGAGATACGTACTTACATACGTTTGTACAGACACGACGAAAAATTCTCTTCAGAATTAATTTTAAAGCAGTTTTATAATTTTTTTGGAGGAAAAGAGTCTTTTATTCTGTCCTTACGTACAGAAATCATGCAAAAACATCGTTAAATTGCATTCGATAGCGGTCAAAATGGATATTTTCGTTGAAATACGCTGCCTGAAATTTTTCGCAATTACAATACATCCTTTTTACTTCGTACAAGGAAGTAAAAAAGAAGGCTAAATTTTATTTTAAAAAAAGAATTCGTAATTAATTTTTTTTAGTTTTAAAAAAATACGTTATTGTTTTGTAAATGAATAAATATCAAACTAAGGTTAAATTATTGGTTATTTGAATAGTTTAATCGGCATCATCTTTTACACATGGTATAACTAAATCTTTAGTTAAGCAATTTTTCATTTAATAATACTCAACATACCGTTTTATTACATGAAGCAATTACTCACTTAATAGCACAAAACATACCACTTTCATTCCTATATTTTCAGGAAAATAAAATGTTTGTCATAGTTAGTAATGGATGCATTTAGCGGTCCATTTAACTGTGGAAGAACGTGGGTTGACTTAACATTGATTTTTATCTTATACAAAAGGTGAAGATTGTTTTGGAATCGGGCCAGATGTAAATAATACCTTGAGTATATGCATATAATTATGTTCTCCACGTAAACATTAAGAGAAATCCTTCATTCTGATGAGCCAGAATTCGCATTGCATAGACATCACCCATTTAAATTAAATGAGAGCTTCTGTTTGTACAATCATCAAAGCAAATACATTCTCCAAAGCTATCAATCTTTAATTTCATGGTTTATATCATAGATCATCATTAATTAACATGGATCATCAATCATATTGAACCTGATCAGATCAGTCACTGAATGCAAGTCATCATTAGTTGATACGGAAAAAGCGCAAAATATATTTTGCGATGCTCTCATAATTTGATCATTATTATTCTTTCTCTAAAAAGAGCTTTGGTTTCCTTGTGATATATCTGTTTAGTTAAAGAAGGTGTTTTATTTTTTACTCCTTTGTACAAAGTAAAGGAAGTATTGTAATCACGAAAAATTCCAGGCATCATATTTCAACGAAAATATCCATTTTGACTGCTATTGAATGCAATTTAATGATGTTTTTCAGTGTCATCTGTACGTAAGTAACATAAAGGACTCTTTTTCCCTAAACAAATTATAAAACTCATTCAAAATGGTTTCAGAAGAGATTTTTTTTTCTTAGCGTCTTTGTACGTACGTATAGGTATGTATCTCGCATAACTGAAAACCGAGTAGCCTCAGAACGTTTAAATTTTGTATATAGGACTGCTATAACATGTAATTGTGAACCTCCCATTTTGGTTCAAATTGACAGCACGAAACTTTTATATATATACACTGAAGTGACAAAAGTCATGGGATAGGAATATGCAAATATACAGATGGCAGTAGTATCGCGTAGAAAATGTATAAATGCGATGTGCTTTGGCAGGGCTTTCATTTGTGTTCAAGTTATTCATGTGAAGAGGCTTTGACGTGATTATGGCCGCATGACGAGAATTAACAGACTTTGAACGCGGAATGGTAGTTGGAGCTAGACGCATGGGTCATTCCATTTCGGATATTGTTAGGGAATTCAATATTCCGAGATCCACAGTGTCAAGAGTGTACCGAGAGTATCTAATTTCAGGCATAACATAGCACCATGGACAGCACAGTGGCCGATGACCTGCACTTAACGACCGACACCAGCGACGTCTGCGTAGAGTTGTCAATGTTCACAGACAAGCAACACTGCGTCAATTAACCGCAGAAATCAATGTGGGACGTACGAGGGACGTGTCCGATAGGACAGTGCGGCGAAATTTGTCTTCCTTGGGCTATGCCAGCAGAAGACCGACTCGAGTGCCTTTACTGACAGCACGACATCGCCTGCAGCGACTCTCGTGGGCTCGTGCGCATATTGGTTGGTCCTTAAACGAATGGAAAACCGTGGCTTGGTCAGATGAGTCACGATTTCAGCTGGTAAGAGCTGATGGTAGGGTTCGAGTGTGGCGCAGACCCCGAAGCCATGAACCCAAGTTGTCAACAAGGCACTGTTCAAGCTGGTGGTGGTTCCATAATGGTCTGGGCTGTTTTTACATGGCATGGACTCGGTCCTCTGTTGCAACTGAACCGATCATTGACTGGAAATGGATACCTTCAGCTACTTGGAGATCACTTACAGCCATTCATGGACTTCACGTACTCAAACAACGATGGGATTTTTTATGGATGACAATGCGCCATGTTACCGGGCCACAATTGTTCGCGATTGGTTAGAAGAACATTCTGGACAATTCCAGCGAATGATCTGGCCACCTAGATCGCCCGACATGAATCCCATCGAACATTTATGGGACATCATCGGAGGTCAGTTCGTGCCCAAAACCCTGCACCGTCAACACTTTCACAATTATGGACGTCTATAGAGGCAGCATGGCTCAATATTCCTGCAGGGGACTTCCAACGACTTGTTGAGTCCATGCCACGTCGAGTTGCTGCACTTCGCCGGGCAAAAGGAGGACCGACAAATTAGTAGGAAGTATCCCGTGACATTTGTCACTTCAGTGTATATATATATATATATATATATATATATATATACACGTGTTAGGTTACATATATATATATATATATACGTTATGTTACAGATACACACACATATATATGTGTGTGTGAGTGTAAGAGATTCTGTAGTAAAACGCAGGCGGTTGAATCCGTAATGAACAGCGAGAATTTTGGTAAGATAAAAAATATGAAAGCAAACTTCTAACTTTAATTGGCTATGACCTCTTTTATTTTTTATTTAATTTGGGGACCCTCTGTCTTTCTTAAAAATATCACTATAAATTTAAACTGCATCATTCAAATTAATCATGCGATCCTACGTAGCGCATGATGCAGATATCTCTTGCCCAATCAAATAATTATAAACCAAAACTTTTTAACTCGGACCTGAAACATTTTGAAACTGAAACCTTCTTCCTCTGATTGCTGCGTCCCTTTTTCGCTTACACTTCCTTTCTGGCAAGACGCTTCTCATCCACGCTGCTGCTTACATGCATAAGATACATCGCACTTGGAAAATGTACATGGAAAGTATTGCATTTAACTATCACTGAAAAATATCTTATCTAGAGGAAGATGATCTGATGTGAATTATCCTGCAATAAAATTATGTTTCGAAACGGCCATATCTGGAAGATTTTAGTTTGTGGATTCATTCTTCCAACTACGCAATAAAGTGTCTTCGAAGGCCAGAAATTAAAGTACCCGATTCCTTCATCTACGCATTAAAACATTACATATATAATAACTATGTTACTCGGCTCAATGAGCTCACTTTTTTAATTCTTATATGCTGGTAAATTGTGCATTTTTTGCTTTAAAAATGATCCAATTATGTTATTCTTTTCTTCCGGTTAATGTTTTTATGCTCTTAGTTAATCTGCACGCAGTAGTTGCAGAATTGTCATCAATTTAAAAGTTGTTTAAGTGCGACTAAGCCTATTTCATTTTACCATAGTAGCCATACTTGTTTACATTTGACAGTTAGCAGAATAGTGAATTAAGCCATTCTACACCTTCAGCGTCTTTTTGCCGAGTGAGACCAAAACGAATCTTAGTTTTGTCCAACGAAAAATCTGCTTTCTTGCCTGTGTGTGCTGCGGTTGTAACAGGGCGCCCTCTAACGAATTATTTTTTCACAGCTATTTGAAATGGGCTGTTGGGAGGCAATTAGATGAGACTTTCTGTAAACAAGATTTTACTCGCTAGTTGTTAACTTCAACCGAAGCTGAGTTATAAAAGAGGAGAATTAAATAGTAAATGTAATTACTGCGCGTTAAGATGTTTTCATCGCGACAGGATGCCTTTGTGAAATGATCATCAGGTTGGTCTGAAATAAGAAGTCTCGTCCAACGGGTAATAGTAATAGGAAGCAAATGTTTAATAGTAAATTAATAGTAATTTTTCACTTAATAGTAAGTACTAAACATACTACTCTTTATATATGAAGGAATTTCACACTTTATAATATTAAACGTACTGCTTTTTTGCTAAATTTTGTGACCGAATTGCTTGGTTTTGCGCAGAAACTGTAATTTCATTTATAATTTTTTTTTTTGTTTGTATTAACTGTATTTTACCTTTTTTTTCTATGTCTTTAAATTTTTAATAAAGATATTTTGAGTTTTTATGTATTTTTTTGCCTTACTAAATGAGAAATAAGTTTAAAAGAAAGGCAGGAAGAAATGAGTAAAATTTAATATTCAGTAAAAGGAATGTGTGGTGTACACATAAGATTTTTTAATTTCTAGAATAACTTTCACTCGGCATGTTTAATTACCTTTTCCGATTAAGCTTCTATAGTGTGTAATTATAATTAGGCTTTCCTAGTGTGTATAGGTAATAATTAGTAATCTTTGACAAATGTACATGAAATGTGTATCAGTTTTTTCACAATGCCGGAAGCATTCATGCAGAGTCTTCAATATTCAGTTTCTTTAAATATAACACTTGATATTTGGTGGCAACAGTTTGAAAATAGAACCAATGTAGAAAGCGAAACGACGCAAAATGCCGTTTTGAAACTAATAGTCCTCTGGGTCTAACGACCTTTTGGACTAAAAAAGAAAACTTAATTGCTCAAAACGTAACTATTTACTTACTTCCCTGAACTGATAGCGCACGAGATATATAACAAATATTTCAGTAAAGCTACACTGCATTTTATTTTGTTATCATCCGTAATCAGAAAACAATCAAATCCTAAATATAAAAGGATTTCTTCAATATCAAGAAACCTGGGAAGAAGATTTTTCCCTCTTTTCAAATTTGAGGTAGATATATTCCTTATATATTCAGGTTTGAATCAGCGTAAGGCCAATAGATGTCCCACGGAAAAACTTACATTTCGCTTCTAAAGTTCTATCTGGTTCATAAATAAGTAAAACAATATTTAAAAGTAAAGTCTTTAGCAGTTTTTCACAAATGCAACTTTTATTCTTTTGTATGAAAAATCCCAAAGGAATTAAAGAATATTTAAACTGATGCAATGAAACTTTTATCTGTTTCTTTTATTCTGTTTTGTACGGAAAATTCTGCGTGAATTCAAGAATTTTTAATCTTATGCAAATACCACTTTCTCTTGACAATAACATTAAATTAATTAATAGCTCCTAATACAATGTAAGGTACCATATTCTTTGAATGATAGCAATCGTAAAAGTGATGACTTACCGTTAGCCACATACAAAAATTAATCTTTAATTAATTGATGCTTATTTATTATTTTGTAGTTTCTTTTCTATATATATACTGAAAATAGGTAATAAATATCATGTTTCCTATATTTAAGAAAATAAAAGTATTCCCTTTGCCCATTTAGATTATGATAATGAATTACAGTGATTTAATATTCTTCATTTAAAGCTTATAAAAGATCCATATGCTTTAACAAAATTGAAGATAAAACTCTGCATGGTCATTACCCTAATGATTTTTGAAATAGAGGATCTGTCATAATCCGGCCTAATGAGGTCCTTCCCTCTTGATGAGCTTAGCTCTAATTAGATGATTTATGGAAATAAAAACATTATTCTGCAAAACAGTAGCTCTTTCTATTTGATTCAAAGTGAATTTTTAATAATTACCTTAAGTATTCTAAGAACATTTACAAATAAATTGCACACTTTGCACACAAAAAAAAATTACACTTCTATATCTCCCATTCTACTGGACCGATTAACGAAATTTCATGTCTCGGAAGTTCGACTAAGTATATATTGGATTTATATAAAGCATTTTTCAAATGTACGTTTTTCGACACAAAATCAGGCATTATCTGAAATGACCATAGCTATATTTTTCATACTTTGATTTTAAATTATGTTAAAACAGCATGAAATGTTCTTCGAAAAATTGGTTCTCAAAATTTTACCTAGGTATAAGCTAATTGGGAAACTGGCTCGTAAACACGTTGCACATGGGGAAAACCACGAAAATGCCCATACAGCCAGCCCGTTCGCGCGATTCGAACCTCGGACCGAACTACCAGTGTTCAGCGATGTTACCGCTCGGCCGCTGGTGGGTCAATTGAATTTGATGTATGTTTATTAATATCTCTTTTATTCTTAAACTTACTTGGTACCTTTTATAACAATTTAGGTTTAATCCAAATAAAATTCGCAGATATTTTCTGGTTTATTTCAAAAGTCTGTATTTTAGTGATTATTATAAATTTTTCGAAATGGTTTCTGAATTATAACCTGTAAACGTTTTAATATCATATTAATGTAGATGTATTTCAAGGCATACCTGTAAAAATGTACAGTTTTTCATTCAAAATTTCACACGATATACGTGAATTTATATAATGGGGTGTTTTGAAATTTGGCACATATTTTGTAAGCGATAATAACGCCAAACGGGCTTTACGGATTTTATTAAAATTATTTGAAAGAATTAACGGTGCCCAGTTTTTTCCCCTCTCGTGCACGATGTAAAAAGGGAACGGAAATCAGATTACTATAAATTAAGAATTTTGCCAAGGGAATAGTTCTTTGCGCAAACTGAAAAAAAATGCGCCAAGATAAATTTTCGAATTTCTAAGTTTCTCAACATATTTTACAGAATTTAATATTTGAGCATAATTTGAGTCGCTGATTTGAAATATGGAAAACATATCGGTATGTCATGTCAGAAAAAGTCCGATTGTGTGCTAAAATAGTTAAACAAAGACAAATACGAGACTCGTATATGTAAATTTAACACATATCCTATGTCGCGCTTTTGAGACAGGAAAAATGCAAGTTAAATTTAGTTTATCGGCCCGGTAGGAACGGGAGATATCGTACTGCTCCGCCTCCTTTTTTCCTTGATTTGGAAGAATTTTCCTTCATCCTCCTTTTTTCCTTGATCAGTCAGAGGTCGCTGGTAAAGGATTTTTGTTAAATTCAAAAAATCTGTTCTCTGGCAAATTTGTGTCCTAGTGGGAGCCGACGAAATTGAAAGTGGTACTTCTTGTAAACTAATATGATAACTCTGTATGTGATAACAAACTTAAATCCAGACAAATGAAACAGCTAGAAAGTTCACGATACATTGATTGGCGAGCTATTTACTACACATATGGAATTAAATTTTAACAAAAGAACTAAAAATGATATCTAAAAAGTAAAGATTTGTTTTTTTCCCTGGAGTTTCAGTGATATATATAGGAAAAATAATAGCATGCTTTAAAATTAAAAAATTGTTAGTTACTTCTCATTCTGTGAAAAAAGGACTTCCTTTATAGAGGAATTCTTTATAGGGAAAAAAATCCTTTATACAGAAAGCAAAATTATTTCTATCAGCTCCCCATAAACATATGAATCTTAACAAACATAAACTTAAAATAAAATAACATGCCGAAATAGTATTAATTTAGAAGTCAAACAACAAAAATCAGCGTATATTTCCAAAATTTTACAGGAGTAGTTTCGATGCTGCCAAAACGCAAATGAACAAGATAAGATACAGTGATAAGATAAGCTAAGAAAAGAATGCATTTCACATTCAAAAAATCTTTCTGTTCTACACTCATGTCCATAAATTAAGGATAATGCAAAATCAGGCAAAGGAAGAGTTAGAAGCAAATCAAATTTGACTTATTTGTAAAGCTTATTTATTAAACAAAAGGTAAAGAGCAAAAAAAAAAAGATGCTATATGTTTGATATTATTAAAAAAAATTAGCGATTTTTTCTCCCTGGAGCAAATTACAAAAAAACCTATTTACAAAAAACCACTATTACATGGTTGGTATGATTGTTAATACATTGTATGTCTCCCAGACGATGCAATACAGTCCATACGACGCCTAGGCATGCTGAGTATCAAATTATCGATCTGATCTTGGGGGATATTACACCACTCAAAAAGCAATGCTCTCCGAAGTTCCGGTAGACATGGAGGAGGAGGTTGACGGGCTGCAACTCGTCGACCAAGCATATCCCATACGTGCTCTACTGGATTCAGGTCCGGTGAGAATGCTGGCCAGACCATACGGGTGATATCCTCCGATTGAAGGCATTCGCTTACGATGTTTGCACGGTGAGGACGGGCGTTGTCATCCATAAACACAAATTGTGCGCCCATGGCGCCCCGAAACAAACGTACATGCTGTTCCTGAATGACGTCCCGATAGATTTGGCTTGTCATGGTTCCAATTTGAACATGCAGGTCATTTCTGGAACCCAGAACAATTCCATTCCGAACGAGCACTCCTGCACCACCGTAACCGTGTCGTTCAATGATATTTTCTTGGTGGTAACGGGTACCTGGAGCTCTCTATATGAAAGTCCGGCGAGAATCAGACTGCAAGCTAAACCCGGACTCGTCGGAAAACATCACACAAGCCCACTGTTGCGGTGTCCACAATGCACGCTCTCTACTCCAGGCTAACCGCAGGCGACAGTGAGTTGCAGTACGTGGAACGCATCTGACAGGTCTAGGAGCATATAGACCAATCTGCCCTAAGCGTCTGTACACGATCTGCCTTGAAATTGTCGTACCAGTGGCTGAAGAGAGCTGACGAGACAGTCTGAGGCTGTGCTCCGCCTGTTTCTTTCGGCAGTAACTAACAAATACCGATCCTCATTCGGCGTTGTAACTCTGTGGCGACCTGTGCTGTAACGTCTACTCACATTACCATCATCTTGGAATCGTTGCCAAAGCCTGGAGATGACACTCTGTATTCCAAGTTCATCTGATACTTCTAGTTGGGTACACCCACATTCCAAACGGCCGATAATTCTACCACGTAAAAAATCATCAAAATGCGTCCTTTGTGTTATAACTATTCGGTTATTGATCTCTCGTCTAAATGAATGCAAACATTTTAAGGCCTAGACCCGTTGTTAAAAATAATAATCTTATTATTATTGAGCAATATTTAGTTAGAAATCGTTAAAAATTTCAATATTGTTAGAAACTGCAGAAATAATAATAGTCTTCTTAATATTAAGTAACATTTCTTACTCCTTTCAGATTTGTTTTCAACTACATAATATAAGTTTTTACTTCTTTTTAAATTTTATTCAAATTCAAATAAAGTAAAATTTCTTGCAGACTTTTATTTCATTGGGTTGTAGAGACAATAGGTTTAATTGGAAAAACCGGAGAGATGAAAAATTAGCAATCGCCTTTGCCGGGAATCGAACCACGGACCTCTGGAATACCGGCCCAGCGTGCAGAACCAATCACCAAATCCTGGGTGTGGAGAGACCTCATCTAACACCCTTTTAGTTCGAGCGCCATTGTAGAGACATTAGGTTAATTGGAAAAGCCGAAGAGGTGAAAAATTAGCAATCGCTTTCGCCGGGATCGAACCACGGACCTCTGGAATAACGGCCCAGGGTGCAGAACCACTACACCACGAAGGCACGCTAGGAAGGCGGGAGAAATACCTTTTAGGGTGTTTAAAATTATCTTCTGATCTATGAAAAGTAAACCTATGGTTCATCCTAGCTCTGTTACCTTTTGTTTGGTTTGGTTTATTTGATTACTTCAAAGCACTCGAGGGTTATCTTCCTAAGAGGAAGGATGCTTTCGTGGAGGACTTTTTAAGGGACCCTGACTCGTATACATGTTATACATGGGAACACAATAAAATTCCCCATGCAGCCAGCCTATGAAATCAAACTATAAAAAGTACTATAAATCAAACTATAAAAACACTATAAAAATCAAACTATAAAATCTCGCACTAAGGAACATGCGGCATACGTTAGACTACATGAAATGCATAAATCATATGTTGTCCAACATTGTTGGTCAAAGAATCACATTTACCATTCGCTGTGCTCGCTTCCTATCGCAACAGTTTTAAAAATGTTAATGTTCTGGAAATAGGTACGATTGGAGTACCTACTGAATTGTGTCTACGAATGTCAATTTAAATAAAAATCGAATTTAATATTACTCGGCTGCCATGTTTCCTAATCACTAAGGATTCAACATTTCAACATGATTGCGCAATCAAAATTTATCCTCTTTAACATGGATCTGCTTGTTAACTATCAGTATGTCTTCGTTTCACGTCTCAGTATTCCTATATCAATACTTCTGAATTCGCTTTCATTACATACATACGAGCATAAGTAAGAATAATTAAATAGCAGCGTCTTGGGTCCTTTAGGGTGAGAGTGCTCCATTGTTATCGATTTTTCGTGCCGGAAAATTCACATCTGTTTGATTGCATGATTGCAGTTTTATCGGTGAAAGAAGGTCCAAAGGGAGCATTCGCATTCATAATTAATTGATTCGATACGATTCGTTGTTATGAAATTCTTATCTTTTAATTTGTTATTTAAAACAATTCTAAATATTGAAATCAGTTTAGCTTATTTGAAGACTATTAAAGGGCAGAATTTTGTGACTAGATTAAATTGCGACCATCCACATGAAGATAAAAAAAATATGTAATTCTATTTGAAACAAATGCATTTTGTTTTCCAAAATAAATATTACAAGCAAACTGAGGGATTAGCCATGGGAAGCCCCCCTCAGTCACATCCTGGCTGATATCTACATGCATTATTATGAATCAAAAGTGTTTGAAACTTTAAACTTCCCGGTATGGTTCCGCTACGTAGACGATAATTTTACCCTGTTTGAAAGTAATAAAGATGATTTAAATAAAGTTCTTTCAACAATGACTTCTATTGATCCTGCTATTCCGTTCACTTTTGAACTTGAAACATGCAATTCTCTTCCATTCCTCAAAATTTTAGTCACACCGAACACATCCTACTTCAGGACTATGGTTTACCGTAAACCTTCATTGGTTTGCCTTCCACCACACTTTAAATCGTGATTCGACTAAACAAAAGTTAGCTTCATTTTATTCCTATGTTTTCCGTGCTGTTCAAGTTTGCTCCTCCAAACTATCCCTTGATGAAGAACTAACTTATTTAAAGCAATAGCTATCGACAGGCGCGTTTCACCCAACATTATTAATCAAGCAGTTAAAAAATTATCATCTCAATACACCAAAAGACATACTCTTGTTTTAGGAGATTATAAAAATTCTGTTGTCATTCCCTTCTTTCCATCAATTAGCTATAAAGTTGCACATATTTTGCAGAAATTTAACTTTCGGGTCGTTTATTCTCCCATCAATAAAATTCCGAGTTCCATACTCAAGGACCCCATTCCGGATATGAATTCCTGGCGTATTTACAGTGTAGTTTAATTTACATTGGCCAAACTAACAGAGCCTTAAAATTTCGCGTCAAGTAACATGAGGCATATGTTAGGAAAAAGGAAACACAGAAGTCTTCTGTTGTTCAACATTGTTGGTCTGAAAATCACACTTTCAATTTTTCTGCTGCCAAAATTATTCAAAAAATATCTTATGTTGGTGAACTGGAATTTATAGAGGCATTTCACATTCAAAAAAAACTTTCTGTTCTAGTTAACGACCCTAATTTCAATCCATCTTTGCCTTCAGCCTTTAAACAAATTATGTTTTAATTCTGGTTTCATCAACAGATGCCGCCAGTGGCTTATCTCCTGTCTAGGCTTTCTTATCCTATCTTATCTAATCATTATATCTTATCTCGTTCGTTTGCGCTTTTGCAGCTGAGGATGACGGTTCGGTAAAACCATCGAAACTAGTCCTGTGAAAATTTGAAAATATAACGCTGATTTTGCTGTTAGACTTCTAAATTAGTATTTGTTTGGCGTGTTATTGTATTGACTAATAATTTATTCAGTAAGGTCTCTACTTGTCATATTAAAAATGTCATAACTTCACGGCAAGTATCAATGGATCTTGGTGATCTGCAGTGAGTCTTTCACCACATTTAATTCTAGAAAGATTTCCGACAAACGGTGATCCTGAAGTTCCTCTGATATCGTGTCTAAACATGCTAATCACTAAACGTAAACTACAACAGAAAAACGAAAAGAGAGTGACTATTCAATCAGTAAATGCCCCAGACAGAACATCTTGAAAGTCTCAAGAAGAAATAATTGTCAAGATTTCTGTAACGAAGAACTGTATCTTCGGAAATATGAAGAAGAATAACTGGACTTAACTTTGAAAGCCTAAAGACTAAGTCACTGTTGCTTCTGTGCATTTAAGACCTCATTTTTAATTTGCATTTGATATGATGTTATTAGTAATGTCACTAAGGATAATTGAGATTTTCATACATCAATAATAACTGTATGAGAGTTCAATGTTGCAGTTGTTGCAAGTACTGAGTGAACCTCAAGTTCTGTTTTGATGAAATTTTCAACATGAAAAAAACATTAATCTGAAAAAAACTGAATAAATGTGAACCGAAAGTGATTCATTTTATTTAATTGTTTATATGTAGGTAAATAGGTTTTCGGACAGTAGCCGACAAAATCAGCTAAAAGTATTATTTATTAGATATGTAAAACTCTCAATTCTTTAACTCCGGACGATATTTTGTGGTAACGATTGCAATGTATCTATGGTGCATTAAGTTTTGAAAGAGAAGAAAATGGAGCTGACGTGATAGGATTAGAGCTGTTATTTTCTATGATTTTAAAATAGGTTTAAAATTAAGAATTTCTTCGACATCTAAAAATATCATATGGAAATGAAGTTCCATTTCGTGCCGATGTATTCAAGGGAACCCCAAAATCTTCAGAAAATGGTGATTTGGGATTTTTGCATTTTCAAATTCTCTACACCTTTTATCTTTCTAAAAATACCATTCTTTGATCTCTATGAAAATTAGAACTGTAAAAAATCTAGTTTTAATTTTTCATCGAATACTTTGATAATTGTGGATTTTTACATAAAATCGCCTTTTTTCTCCAAACGTGATTTTTTATACTCGATGCACTCTTTTTCAGGAACTACTGTTCACAGGTATCTAAAATTTTTATGGCTTATTTATTAGGTTTCCTAATATTTACTGAAATGAGCTTTTTGTGATAAACTAAGAAAAAAAATTGTGTGAGAAAAGTGCTAAATTTTACAATGCCTAACAAAATATCTTGTAAATTACTCTAAAATTCGAAATGTTTCAAAAGCTCATTTCAGTGTAATAAGATAGATATACTTTAATTACATAAAAAATGTCAAGTGTGTATCGACATCAGATTTTGAGAAAAGGTACGTCGAAAATGGCCAATTTAACATTGTCTGTATAGGGGTTGCTGACACCCCTTTCAGAGGGTTTACAGAATTTCATAGAGATCGAACTTCTTTTCTGGAAGAAGACCACACAGGAAGACCTTTTATCAGTTGTAAGCCCAGCTAATATATTGACTATATGAGAAGTGTTAATCAGTGTATAATGTATTTCTCACCCCTTCTTAGCATGCCTTCATGGTGTAGTATTCAGCATGCTGGACGCGATCGTACAGTGATAATCGCTGTACCTACCCAATGATACTAGAGAAACTTGACATTGAATGCTCTCTTGTACATAAAATAATCGATGAAGAGCTGTATATGAAATCTAGTTTGTCATTGGGCCCAGTTTGTAACAGGCTAGTTTGTAATAGAACGCCTAAAATTAGAAAATGTCAGAATCACTAAAGAAGCCCTAAAGCTACTTAATGATGGTGGAAAGTGCATCATGTATAAAATTATAACAAGTGATGTTATAATTAAATTAATAAAATTATGACAATATTCATTCTGTTTCTGCAATGTTGCAGCCTTTCAAGAAAGTAAATAATGGGTCATTAAAGGTGACCCCAAACCAACAATAGTGAAAAGGAAACGAGCAGTGTAAAATGTAATGTATGACGTTTTCTTCAGAAATACGAAAGTGGGCAAAGTCATAAATTTAGAGAAACAGAAGCCATTTACAACTGACTGCTACACTACTACATATGCTCCAGACATTAATAAAGAACTGAATAATAGGTGACTTATATTTCACCATGGCAACGCATCTTTACATTCAGCAAGATTGAGATTCGAATCTCTTAAACAAAAATACATCAAAGTGATCAAACGAACATCCACCGTATTCTTTTAATCTTTGCGTGACTTTTATCTTTTTTTAATATCTAAAACAAAATTTACGTGCCTATCGTTTTGATTCCGCATTTGAGGTTGATGAGGCCATAAAAGCATCTTTTTCATCGATTCTAAGATATGGAGGGACTTGATGTATTTAATCTTTGGGGAATTAGCCTACAAAAGTGCATTAATGTTGGCAAAAACTACTTTGAACTTTTCTAAGATATGATAAATCTGTTGTATCTGTAATACAGGATATGATAAGATAAATCAGATATAATACAGATATGGAGATATGATAAGATACAGATAATAATATATACAGATAAGATAAGATACAGATAATAATAATAATTCAAATATAATAAGATATGATAATAATACAGATATGTTAAGATACAGATCTGATAAGATAAATATGATAAGACATGATGATATATCTGTTGTATCATATGGTAAATATGTTGTATCTGTAATAATATGTCTGTAATAGTTGTATCTGAAAAGTTTCAGTGAGATACTCATACATAAGATTCAGTTTACTGTCTCAAATGCATATATAAAAATAACTAACATTTATAGAGCAATGACTGCTTGGCCAAATGCCTGCTGTTTAAAACTCTTTTCTGCCGTCATCAATATCCACAAACTTTAACTCACACAAAATACTTTTGAAAATTATAACAAAGTTTATTACGGATTTCAATTTAAAATTCTAAATTACACCGACTGCAACTTTATCAAGCAATGAAAGACAATCATGTCTTCTCTTTTCTTTTTTATTATCAAAAGCCTTACAGTTGGATATATTTTTCTTCGAAAGGTTCAAATCCTGGCCAAGCTTGCCTAGACAAAATTTCAGCGATCTGTGCTTGAAATATATTCCAAGAAAACATTTTAATTTCAAATAATTCTCACATGTCGAACACGAAAAAGTGTAGTTACAAAACATTGCATATTTACACAAAAGAAGACGACCGAAAAAGAATTACAGGTAAGTTCTTACATCTCTTTTGAAATCTGAACTCGTGTTGCCAGTGTTAAGGGGACTCATACACCTTAAAACCCATAAGATATTCGAATAGGTGACAGTTGCAAGAATAGGGATAATTTATTATTTTAAAAGCAATTACTACCAACTATTTACAGCTGACTACATAATATAGCTGCTTTCTGAAATAGTAATCAGAAAGTTTGTGTTGCCACAAATATTTTTATAATTTAATCCGCTTTGTGACAACAGTTTTCGTCATGTTTCCAACTTGCGCGCACAGTTTAAAACATTCTGTTTCATAATTTAATTCCATATTTAATATATAGCTTTTATAACATTTCGAAACTACTGTGAACCTAAAATTCTAAGAATGTCGTGTTAAATTTTTATTTTATTTTGAGTTGAGTTTATAAAATGTATTTTATTAAAAAAATTTTTAATGTTTTCGTCCATAAAATTTTTCAATATTAAAATATTCATCAGATTATTGGTTCAGTTAGAAAATAGTGCCCATATAAAGAATTCCATCCAATTTCAAGTATGTACCATTAGCCATTTTTAAAATATCATGCGCGCAAGGTGGAAACATGGCGAAATATTTTACCGCAAAGAGGATTAAATTACAAAAATATTTGTGGCAACACAAACTTTCCCGTTACTTGTTTCCAAAGCAGCTATATTATGTAGTCAGCTGTAAAACGTTGGAGGTAATTACTTTTAAAATAAATAAAATATCCCAATTCCTGCAACAGTCACATATTCAAAGATCATGAGGGGTTTAAGGTGTATGAGTCCCCTTAATGGCATAATAAAAACACCGCAGTAGAGTGTCATTGTTTTTTTTTTTTTTTTTTTTTTTTTTTTTTTTACCAGAAGACATGAAAAATGTGCAATGCCCTCACCGAGACTCGATACCTCGCAGGCACGTGCCGAGTGCGCTATCGTTACAACATAATGGCATGCTGGAAGGAAGTAGAAAATATCTTGCATAATATTCACACTTTGTGCCATCTGGTGAAAACAGAATTGTCTAATTTTTTATATTTTTCCTGGAGATCGTTTTCGACAAACATTTTGCAAATATGTAGCAACCTCTAAAAGCATTTTTCAGAACAGCTACCTTATATAATTTGCTAAATTTTACGCTGATTTTAAAGTTTTACGTAAACATTTCCTGACAAATTCTTTGTTAATTCTCCTCTAGTCTCTATTACAGGCCCAAAACAATATTAAAATCGAAATAATATAAAATTAGTGAAATAGCAAGGATGTTAAAACCTGTAATAATTCTCATTTTATTTTTACTTCATTGTATGACTTAAAGGAAGTACAGTACACTCCCGATTATCCGCGGAATTGGGTGGCGCGGCCGCCGCGGATAACAAAAAACGCGGATAATCCGAAAAAAGCTAAAAACGGCTATAGCAAATAAGAAAACAGTCATTCAAACTTTGAAAAATCGTTTTATGCACAATAAAATGTAAAATAAACAGCAGGAAATGTTTAACTAACGCTTAATATTTAAGTTTCCTTTCAGGCCTAACATCTCAAAAAAGGTTTTTACCTTCGCCACAATGATAGGACCATTTACAGGAGTACCCTCTTTTCGAACTTGAGCTAAGCACTCTGCCAATGCCATGTCTAGCTCATCAAAGGTAGAACCCTTCATAGTTTTTCGCGTTTTCATTGCGGAAGCACTGTCCGACATTAGCGCCGTTTGCTACTTTGGAAATTAATTCTAATTTTTGCGCAATCTACAACACAACTTTCTTTCGTTTTCCTGACATTTTAAATCGGTAACGAAAAACATAAAACCAAAAAGCACAAGCACTGAACACAATAAAAGACAAGAAATTAATTCCGTCTGGTTCGCAAACACTATCCGGCTTAAACTAACAATGGCGAGTGGGAGGAAGTGGACGTGTCAGTAAGATTAAGACGAGATAGGGCGGTGGAGCGGGCACTGCAAGGGTGAGTAAGAAATCACTTACTCACCCATCCTACCTCCATGTATTCATAAGAGGGGAAGGTTCCAAGAAGGCCTAGGATATTTTTGCCATAAATAAGCCATAATAAGATTTTTGCCATAATAAGATGTTAGCATATTTAACGTTTCTCTCAGTTTTGTGAACATTTTTATTTTCGTTGCATTACGCTTGTAAAAAAAAAAAAAAAAAAAAAAAACCTCTGTGCGGCAGGCGCGGATAATCGGGAGTCTACTGTATTGCAATCACGAAAAATTCCGGTACCATACTTCAACAAAAATATCCATTTTGACCTGTATCGAATGCAATTTAAAAATGTTATTGAGTGATATCTGTACGTAAGGACAGAATAAAAGCCTCTTTTCTGCATGTAAGTACTATGTATATATCTTGCATAACTCAAAAACGAGTAGCCTCAGAACGTTGAAATTTTGTATATAGGACTGCTATAACATGTAGTCGTGTACCTCTCTTTTCGGTTTCAATCGGCTCTACCAAAAATGAGTATATATATATATATAACAAATAAAGTTATATGTTATATATATATATATATATATATAACAAGTAACAAATTGAGTATATATATATATACTCAATTTGTTGCTCGGCTCAGGGAGCTCAGTTTTTCTTATTGTAAGATGTTGGTAAATTGCGCATTCTTTGCTTTAAAAATGATTGATTTATGTTGTTCTTATCTCCCGGTTAAGGATTTTATGCCTTTAGCTAATCTGCATGCAATAGTTGAAGAATTATCAACAATTTAAAAGTTGCTTAAGTGCCAAATATTTTTTTTTACCATGGCAGTCATTTTTGTTTACATTTGAAACTTAGCAGAAGAGTGAGTGAAGTCTTTCTGCATCTTAAGTGTCCTTTTGCCGAGTGGAACCAAAAGGAAACTTTTAGTTTTGTGCACTCTTGCCTGTTGGCCGAATTGCTTTTTTTTTTTTTTTTTTTTTTTTTTTTTGCATAGACATAATTTTAATTGTAACAATTGTTTTTATTTTTATTTTTTTAATTTTTTTTTCAATTGTTTAACTGTATTTGGTGTTTTATGTTTTGCTATATCTTTCAATTTTTTAATGAAAATATTTTGAGTTTTTACATATTTTTGCCTTGCCGCGAAGTGAGATTTGAATTAATTGAATGAGAAATGTATCTCTAATGAAATTCGGGGAACTAAGCTTAAATAAAATGCAGGAAAAAATGCGTAGAATTTAATATTCCGTACAAGGAAGTCATGTGGCGTACACCTCAACTTTTTTTACTTAATTTTCTGCTCTTATAACTACCATCGCGTCCCCAAAAAATATCTAAATGACTTTCTCCCACTTTATTCTCTGAACTCCAATGCCCATATTGTGACAGTTTTATTCATTTCGCAGCACTGTCTTCCTCCAATAACCCATCTCTTCTTTCCAATAGGAACAAATCCTTCAGTTGTCAAGTTTCGTCTCAGACAGTTGCCACTCAGGAACGATAAATAATGTAGACTGTGACAGGGAAAAAATGCAACAATGCGCAATATCGCCTGTACCTCTTTTTTTCTAACTTGGCTATTTTTTTTACGGAGGCATGTTTGCTTTTGGGATTGAAGATACTCTCAAAATGTCTTCAGCACGTCTTGGCAATTTTTTTTCTCACTGCCTAACGCTGTGAAAAGCAGAGCGGCAAGCGAGGAGGGAAAGAATTATCGAATTGTGTTTTCTGTTTTGAGCACATGTCGAGAAATAAAAGAACATGCTGTATTTTATTAGACTTACAAAGCGAAGTTAAAGTTTTTATGGAAATGTTTTTTTAAGGCCTTTTTTAACGGCGTAATATAAGTGCAGCCAAAGCAAATTGATTGGATTTGGAGTGTCGCGTATGCATTTGTAATATGAGATGAAATTTAAGATCAATTCATTGGGAGTCATTGCCTGACTGAAAAACAAAAGTGGCAAATTTTCCAAATTGCTGAAAATTCTTGTTGGAATGAGAAATGCTATTAGGTTTGCTAAACGCCTGTACAATATTGTCACTCAAAAGCAAGTGTTACAAAATTTACTAGACTAAAGAGCGTTAGCACAGAAGGGCTATTAATTTCGTTTTGGTAGTTTGCGTCGACAATTTTAAATGTCTGTTTCATTTTTCAAATTGTTGCCGCCAAATATTATCGCCCTGTGTTGTATTTGAAGAAATTAAATAATGAAGAATCTGCATAAATGTATGTATGTTTCTCGCATTGTAATAAAACAGAGTACTTAGAGCCATCAAAATTTAAACAATGTACGTCTACACTCAAATATGGGCGTCTGGAAACTCAAATTGGAATTTGTTTTATTATCTTTTTCATATTTTGTAAGAAACTCAACGATTGCAAAGCGAGAAATGGCAACACTGTACGGGGGAAAATTATCTCTAGCGCGCGAGGCTGTGTATCGGAAATTCTAAAGATATGCGCTTTTTAAATTAGTTTGCCATATTGCTGTTGAATTGGTTTAATTACAAACATGATAATAAATAAAGGAAACACACAAAACGTTAAAAAAGGTCCCTTTAGGGACAATACAAAATCTAGAAGTGTTCAGTTTTTTTAAAGTTATTTTTTCAATTTGTTTACTAAAACACATTTAAGAATGCTTTTGTTTTAGAATGCTGTAAATCACATGTTTCCACTAAAATGCCATATGTTTGTTGAATATAGTGTAACGTCGTGTATTCTTATCTATCATAAAAATCTGCGCAACGTTGAAGACTGTTTAGTAAATTATCATGAAATTATCATTTATCATTTAGTAAATTATCATGTAATATTATTTATCATTTAGTAAATTATCATGTAATATTATTTATCATTTAGTAAATTATCTTGTAAATCATTATCATTTAGTAAATTACCATGTAATATTATTTATCATTTAGTAAATTATCACATAATATTAGTTATCATTTAGTAAATTATCTTGTAAATCATTATCATTTAGTAAATTATCTTATAAAATACTACAAAGTCAGGAGAAAGATGTACATATCCCTTTATTAACTTAAATAAAGTTTAACAGTCGGCGCCAAATCGTGCTTACAAAAACCACCACTTTTGGTTTAAATCAAAAGGTAATAAAATTTTAAAATATTTGAAGTTAAGTATAGCCTAATGGCTGAACATCATCGCTAGAGAATAAATGTTAGCAACGTGGCCCTCGGCAGACAGAACACGCTTTGATTTCACCCTCCAAGACCTGCCTTTAAATACTTCCTTCTTCTGCCTAATTAGAATATCGCACGTGCTGGATCATTGCATTTTGGCAGGGAAATGAAACGCGGTTTGATTGGGTTGGTAAGTTAACTTAAAATAATGGGTTAGAAAATTAAATTATATTCTACAACAGAATCAAAAATAACTTTAAAACGGCTCCGACGTTCACAAAATCTCAATTCTTAGTATTTGGTTTGGAATTTAGACACATTTTTATGAATATCTTATTATTTTTGCTGCTAAACTATGTTTTGACATATAGGTAAAATAAATAATATATCTGAAAAAATGGTGATTACTTGTGATTAACTTTCATATAAAAGAAGAATATCTTGTTTATTTAGTAATTAAACAAAAATATATTAAATTTTTATTCGGTATCTTAATCCACAAAAATATTAGTTCATTTTCATCTGAAATTTAATTAATTTTAACTCTGAAATCTTCGCATAATATTTTAAAATTTGGAAGTCCTAAAATGAATTTCAAAGAATATTCTTAATTTTTTTCCTAGACATATATTTTAATTCGGAGGCTAATGGCAAACATTACATCGTTGTTGTTAACAATTAACTCACTTTTAATTCACCTTCTGATGCGGGTAATGAAGTAAAGATCCCTGTACCGGTTGCTTCATAAAAAAAACTCTAATTTTTATTATCTCTTTATCAATAAAATTCTAAATCTCATTACTTGAGAAAAAATGCGAGATCGCTGTAAAGAGCCTGAACATAATGATACAAAATAATGGCTAAAAAACAATGTAAAATTAACAAAGATATCATTTTTCTTATTTCTGGAGTTCATATCATATGGTTACAATGCTATCGACATAAGTATGTTAAATAATTTCAGTTATGTAGCTAGTTTCTTTTTGCTGGAATTATTGTAATAAATTACAAGAAAGATCAGAAATGCAGTATTTAAGATATAAAAATTTCTTTATTTACTAGATTTGCATTATCTTTTACGAATGAATCATTACCTCTTGTTGCAGTCTTTATATTGATTTCAACCAATAACTTATAGCTGGCTGTTTGAAATCATTTTAACTCCCAAGTACACTTCAAGGCCCGCCAAAAGCCTAGCGGTAAAAGCCGCTGAGCACTGCTAGTTCGGTCCGGGGTTCGAAACCCGGCGAAAGGTCTGGCTACATGGGCGTTTTCGTGGATTTCCCCATGTGGAATGAGGATAAGAGCCAGTTTCCCTTAAAAATACCTCCAAGGGGCATCCCTCCCTTTCCGTATATTGCTTAAGGGTGGAGCACGTAGTAAGTATTAAAAATACACTTTAAATAGTCAAGTTATATAAATTTATTTGAGAATACTTCTTCTGCTGTATTGAAGTAATTATTACAGATGTGTACTTTTAAATACGTCGAGGGCATTGAGGCAATATATCAGAAGAAAAATCATCTGGATAATATTTCAGGCATTTTGTCAAAAATCTATTTCGTTTTTATGATTTTTTCCAGAATATCAGGGCCTTTGTGAAACCATCATTCGTTTGAAATATTAAATAATTCCACTTTCTTTAGATTTTCATGTTATCTCCGTTCCGAAGGGATTTTAATTTTTCAGATTCCCTTTTCAAATATTCCTTACGGTATCTGTCTAGTTACAACTTTCCCACAAATCTTAAATGAGATTCAGGTCTCGTCACTGTGTGAATGTGTACGCTTTGCACAGTAAAAAATGGGACAGTTCTATTTCTTGCGTTGTACTGGGCCTAATTCATGAAATTTAACTTGCATTTTTCATGTCTTCAAAGGGCGGCTTAGGATATATATTTAGATTTTCATATAGCATTGCTCTAACATAAGTATTTTGATACAAAATCGGACTTTTTCTTAAATATCATACCGATTTTTTTTCCATATTTCGATTCTACGATTCAAGCTATGCCCAAATATTGTATTTTTTTTAATTTGGAGAGAAATTTCCCAACAATAAAAAAAAAATTACCTTTGTGCACATTTTCGTTTTTTTTTTTTTTTTTTTTTTTTTTTTTTTTTTTTTTTTTTATTTTATTTTTATTGAAAATTTTAAATCCTTGTGCACCACATAGTATTACACAAGGCTTACAGAAGAAAGCAAAAAAAAAAAAAAAAAAAAAAAAAAAAAAAAAATACAACGACACGTAAGAGATAAATTTACAGAAAAAAGAGAAAGCCATTTTATGTTGGACAAAAACATGAAGAGGGGGAGGAAATGTAATATTCACAGAGTTTAGCCTAGAAATGAGTTCCTTTAGTCCTTCCTTGAGCTTTTAACAATAGAACAACTAATGTTCGACATTTTGCACTCCCCCGAAACTGCATGAACACAAGTCTGTACTAGATAATCTAAATCTCTTCAGATATGAATTGAATTTACCATGTTCAGTTAGAAATTGAGTAACTTCAAAATTGCAGAAAAAGTGTTTATTATTCAGTCTGTGAGGAATGGAAGGAAAATATAGTTTAGTCAAAGAGGCAGTAGTAGAATTCCTGTATAGTTGATTCCACGCGAGTATTGTATCATCCCTACTTTTGTTCTTGTAAAATGACTTAGGAAGTATCATTGGAGTAATTACTTGAAGATGTGTAGCTTGTTTTGCCAACCAATCAGCCCTTTCATTTCCTAGATTGCCAGTGTGGCCACGTACATTTTTGGTTTGCACGTAGAATAACACTCTGCGAAATTCTTAATTTATAGTAACCTGTTTTCTCTTCTTCTTTTTCATCGCGCACGAGCGGAAAAAAAGGAGCATCCTTCATTCTTTCAAATAATTTTAACACAGTGCATAAAACACGTTTGACTTATTATCGCTTATAACTAATATGCCAAATTTCAAAATCCGGCAGTATATAAATTCACGTATATCTTTGAAAATGTTGAATAAAAAAATCTAATTTTTTGCAAGTATGCCTAGAACTACATCTACTAGAAGGAGATTGTAAAAATTTTATAGGCTACAATTAAAATTTTGTTTCGAAAAATTTATAAAAATTACTGAAAAATGCAAACTGTAAAAACAAATCAGAACATAACTGCAAATTTTATTTGGTTTGAAAACTAAATTTAGAACTGTGAGAGAAGGAATCAAGTAAGTTTAATTTAAAACCAGAAGTATAAATAAATACATACTGAATTCCATTAACACTGAGGAACTAAAATTTTAAGAGCTAATTTTTGAAAAAATTCTGCGATTTTTTACAAAACTTGGCATTTCGGCATAATTTGAGTCGTAGAATTAAAATGTGGAAAAACATAGTAATGCCATCTTATAAAAAGTCCGATTTTGAGTCAGAATACCTATGTTAAAACAATGCTATATATAAATCTAAATGCATATCCTAAGTGGCGCTTTGGAGACTCGGAAAATGCAAGTCAAATGTCGTCAATAAGCCTAGTAGATAGGAAGATATAGAACTGAACTGATTCGGAAGAGATACAACAAATTTTTTGTGACAATATCACTGTATGTTTTAGTTCATTATCTTTCTGGAAAATTAAATTATTTAACTGGATATTTTTTAAATTATATTATACTGTTTGAAATTACTTTTAACATGCATAAAATGACAAATATATCTATATTATCATGTTAATGACACTTAAACTCACTCTCTTTTGTATTTCTTTTAATATTAAAATCTGTTGAATCCTCTTATGGTCTTACAGTTACCTGTCTAGTGGCATACATCTCATACTATGGTATAGTTCGACCGTCTCAAGCGCAACCCCGGTTGGCATTCTGCCAAAACACATAGACTCGCCCAAAAGGGGCGGTATTACTTCCTGCGACGTGAAAGGTGTTCTCTTCTCCGGAAAGAGCTATGCTGGAGGCAAAGAAAGTCCCGCATCCTTCCACCCTATTATGAGAATAATTCGGTCCGAATGGAACATGCATGTTTGTGCTCATGGTCGCGGATGAGGCGGTCGAACTATACCATGACGCTGTTTTAGAATACTATTTTATTCCAGCTGCTCCATAATTTAAATTTCAAATATGAAAATTACGAAACAGGAATTACACAGACAAATTTAGAAACAATAAGTACCCAAAGTTTAACATATAAATGAAAATCTAAATGCTGTAAATAAGTTTACAGAAAAAAAAATTACACAAATATATTATGAAGTTTCGTCTTCTCTAGTAGCACAAACTCTAAGTGAATTATCTTAAATCTGAAAAGTCTTAGAGAGCACCACAGAGACTGAGAAAGGGTGTAAGAGACCCTTTTATTTAACTCAAATAAAATTTAACAAAAATAATATTATAAAAATAAAATGCAGCAAAAATTTTATAATTTAATAGGCCATACGAGGAAGTCATGTGGTGTCCAGATCAGATTTTTAAAATATATATGTATGCGCAGGATTTTAAACATACTTGATGATATTGAAAGAAAATTTAGATTCTCTCCCGAAATTTTCAGAATAGGAGAAAAAATACTAAAAGTGAGGCATATAACCGAAATATACTGCTTATGCTGTTCTTTTTTGAAATACATTTCTTTATTGTTCTATCATAACACTCTAGCATATATTTCATGGCTTCAATATGCATAGCTTTCAGACTAACCTTTTTATCACATATTATGCTTGCCACTACCAAAGTCCTGAAAAAGAAATAATTTCCCCGATTTATCTTGATGCGTCTCACTATTTTCCTTTTTTTTTTTTTTTTTTTTTTTTTTTTTTTTTTGGAAGCCAATATCCGGTTCGTCGTCCACATTTTAATCTGTGGAATAGCGACTGGAATGAGATCTGTCGATGACTTTATCAATACAACAAGACATTCGAGTCTTCTTTTTTTTATTATCAAAAGCCTTACAGTTGTGTGTTTTAGGAATGCTTTCTATTTTGTTATGTATTTTCAGACTGTTTTCCATTTTCTCATGTGTTATAGAGTTTTGATTGCTTGTTTTGCATCAAAATGCCGATTTAAAGCAACTTGCCATGACATGTATACGTTTTACGTTGTGAGGATTTATCTATTTATTTTTGACTAATAGTAATTTTAAGTTAAAGTACTTTTCTATCGCTCTGCCTTTTACCCACGCGTTTCATTCCAGAATGTAAATAAGATAGCGAGCGTTTAATTTATATTGAGGGTGAAAAGAAATGCTATTTAAGCGAAGGTTTCGCAAGTTGATTTTAGACCGTATTCTTCCTATTTTCAGCCACGTTGTTACCGTAACTAAATAGCGATTTGAGAGTGCTTCTAGCCATGAAGCTTGTTTCGCCGGTTTTCTAAAAAACCAGAGCCTTCCTGCGCGTTACTTTATCCAGTGAGCCATTATGCTAATATAACTACATTTAATTTTAGTTCAGCATTTCTTGTGTAAGTTAAGCCAAACGTGTTGGCTTATGTAAGCCCAAGGCGAGTCGCCTGTGAACATTTTTGGTCTTATACACCTTTCTTCTGACTTTTGTTAGTATCATAAGACTTCTACAGTCCTATCAGAGCTCGTTAGTATATGCTTCTTAAGTATACTAGACGCTATAACGTTTTCATGGAAGCTAGAAATTTAGAAATGTATGAATTTCTAGATTATTATTCAAGTGTTTTGATGTTTTGGTTTGTTTGACTATAGCAAAGCACTCGAGGGTCGTCCTCCTAAAAGGAGGGATGCCTTCGTGGAGGCCTTTTTAAGGGAAATTGTATCATTGTGGTGGACCTTCAAGCGCCGTCAGGCTTGTTTCAGGCAATGTTTGCATCAGGCTACTTCGTTGTTTAAAGCTAACTACGATTGGCTGTATTGTACGTGTCTACTGATATTCGCCAGTTAATTTAATTAAGGACCGACTACGTTAGATAATTTTGTACAGTTTCGGCTAAATTCAGTTTAGTTTAACATTAGATAAGTTTCTTATTTCCTTATCTTGAGTTAAAACCCAAGAGAAGGCCTTTTCTGTAAGCCCAAGAAAGGAGCCATCTTAGTTTGAGATAATAAAGGATGCGTTTAAACCTCCTGTGGACATTTCATTTACACATTTGGACTCAGCTATAAGTCGCTACATAGTTCAACAAGGTTTCTACTAGGTCAAGCATAGACAAAGTAGTTAGACACATTATATACGGTTTCTATTATTTTGCATTAACCAATATTTATAATTTCAGTATTTTCTAATTTTCTAAATTTCAGTTTTTCATAATAACCAGTATTTCGTATTACTTCACCGTTTCGTCACCAGAATGCAAATTTAATTAGAGAGTATTTAAGTAAAGCGTTTTGGCTGCAAGGACAGAGCGTGTTCCTGCATCTCGAGGCCACGTTACTAGGTTTCGCCAGCTTTGATAAGATTGTAATTACTTGGCTTTGCATTATAGCTGCTTACATTTAATTTTTTACGCCAGTTATGGTTCTAATTAATTAGATTTAAAAAGACATTAATTTAAGAATTTACTATGCTTTCATGGTACTACATCCTGATTCGCCGTTTCGTATCACGTGACCCCAAATGATCTCATCTCGCATAAACTGCGCTACAAAAATCTAATTCACTCAGTAATTATCTACATTAATTTCAAGTTAAATCTTAATTTGGAATACAAATTTAAATGCAAGAATTATTTCAATTCGTACGAATAGCTTACTCAAAAATTATGTGAAACCTCAGTGCTTTACTTCGCTAAATGCATTCTCATTAGAATTGATGAATTTAACTCTTGACTTTGCCTTTTCTATATTTTCGCCTTCGGGTGAGCGGTGTGATTGCATCCTTATTGACTTAATTACCGAGAATGGCCTTAGGGCATAAAATTGAACTATCTGGTAAAAATTATGCCGGTATTGAAAGAAACAATAAATCTGATAAGAAATGACTGCGACTTGTTTTGAAAATGAGGCGCAAAAGGTTACCAGGAGGAAAATGTGGAATCGGTTGTACCATTTTTGGCGACTTTATCGCTTGCGCCGGTTAAAATGGAAAAGTACCAAAAAGGTTGTTTTAGCCTTTTGAAGACTGTAATTAGACAAAGCGATAATTCGCTCAACGTCTCTTAGGAATTTGATATTGCTCTATGTTCTCAAAGAACTTCAAACTGTCTAAATATCCTGCAAATATCGTTTGAATAATTGATTGCGATTTATTAACAAAAACAGTTAATATTTAAATGAGAAATATGAAAAATTTAAATACTTCGGAATAATTATGATTCTGAAATGGCGTAGTTTATAAAATGCAATCCGCTACCAAGAATAGTTTCATACAGAAAGAAATCAGCATCTTGAAAATGAAAGTAATATAGTAATAAAACCGTTAAGCTCAACTCGGATATTTACTACCAACAAGTTATAGAACTGGAGGAAGTAATCGAGGATAAAGGCCAGAACCGGCAAATCGCACAGGAAAATCGTATTCCACCACGACAGTGTGGGAGCAACACGTACGAAATAACTGGAGCTTTTCCAAAATTTGTATCACAACAACGTTGAGTTTGGAGTAGATTTATGTAAAGATCTCAATTGATTTTGAGGGAAAACAAGTACAGGTCCCTTTTCGTCAGGCAGATTTCTTTGCTCCTGACAAAAATGGACCTTACTTGTTTGCCCTCGAAATAAATTCAGATCTTGACATAATCTACGCCATACTCAAGTTTATTGCTCAAGACAGGAGTTCTCAACTGGTGGTACGCGAACCACTGGTGGCACACAGCGGAAGAATAGGTGGTACGCAAAGAAGCAAACTATTTTTAGCTATTAAATTAAAAACTTAAAACCCCAGCATCCTGATCCTCCTCTAACACTCGTAAATTTATGCGATCTGAGCTTTGTTCAAGAATGGTGGTAGTAGTAGTACTTGGTAGTGGCGGTACTAAAGGTTTTCAATTTTTGTTTAGATGGTACGCGTTAGTCAAAAGGTTGAGAACTGCTGGTATAAGATCCCTCCTTTCTGCCGTGGTGTAACGCTAGCACACTAAACGCGTATTCAAGAGATCCAGGTTCGAGTCCCGGTGAGAACACTGCACATTTTTCAAGTCTCCAGCATCAAAAACGTTAATGACTCTACAATGGCACTCGAGCTAAGCAAAAAAGGCGGTGAATGATGATTCCTCACCACTAGGATTTGGCGATTGGGTCCCCTAATCCCCAATCGCCCTTTAAAAGTGGATTTTCTCCCTCCTTTCTGCATGCCTTAGTGGTATAACTGTTAGCACACTCGGCGCGTGTTCAAGAGGTGCAGGTTCGAATGCTGGCGAGGATGTTACACATTTTTCACGTCTCCATCATCAAAAACCTAATGCTTCTACAGTTGAGTTATTAATCCTATGTGTCATTTGGCGTATGTGATATTTTATGTGGCACAACATTCAGCATTTTCTCTTCTGTTTTTATTGGAGATTTGATTGGGAAGTGATGTAGCATCCCCCATGTATCCCCGACCTTGCACCATAGGTTTATAATTTATTTCTACGTTTATAAAATTTCTTAAGTGGTAAAAATTTTGGTAACAAAGATGACCTCAAATCGCACTTCGCTGAGTTTTTTCCCCGATAAACATCAGAAGTTATAAGAGGTGGGAATCGTGAAGTTATCAGAAAAATGGCAAAAGATCATCTAACAGAATGGAAGGTATTTGACTGATTAAAGCTCATTTCTTGTATGAAAAAAAAATTTAGATTTTTTTCACACTAAACACCCGATATAAAAGCAAAAATTAAACACAAAAATCTGTCTTCCTCTAAATTAAATTTACTAATTCATATTTATTCAACTCAACGATTTATCCAACTCAATAACACAGTGTTTATTTATGATGCATTTTGTGATTTATAATCTTTTAACGTTTTTTTTAAAATTATTTTAAAATCTGTTGTGTTTGCCATTACAACTCTTAACATTTAACATTTTCGAAATAATACTCAAACCTATCATTTTCACACTGAATATCCAGAGAACTCCTGGCAAATACAGTTTCTATGCATCTGTGTGTTATTGATGCCTTTTGCTTGCAAATACAGTAAATTAATCTTTCTAGACGTCAGACTAAGGCACGTAGAAAGCAGTTATTAATTCACCAATGAACGAATAGTATCGGAGGAATTAAGTGAGTACCATTAAGGAAATGTGTAAGGACGTGCTCTTTTCCGGTGAATAAACATTATGCAGGCTGTGTCTATATCGATGATAGATCGTTTCTTCATTTTATAATTACCAATCATGCAGTTACTTATTTTTTAAAAGAAAACTGAGGTCTGAAAAACTCAAATTTAGCAGTTCCGACAAGCTTCGTTTCTTCATTCATATATCGCTCACTACGGACGATAATGTAAATAAGCCATAGAATATTTTTCTCCTCTTAAAAATATATCCTATTATTTAGAGGGTTGAATTAACTGGAAAATAATGTTATTGCTTGAATATAACAAATCTAAACGAGTAAAATAAGTAAAAAGAAGAGAAACTTCGGAGAAGATAAAAGAAGAATTATATTTTCTGATATTCATGTAGTATAGAGCTCATCTTCATATTACTTCTTACGAAAAGAATTCTAACTCTCAGTTTCTAAACAGAATGTAACAATTTTACTATAAATGCTCATGCAGTTCTGTGGAAACGAGACTCGCGACATTTGTTTATACGCTAGTTGAAAGGGAATTCCATTATTCCCCGTGGCCGTTTCGACGTCGACACATTTCATCGTCGAGACATATTTTTCTTTACACAACTGTATCATATCTTACCGTATTATATTAAGTTGATTTTAATTAATAATTAGTTAATAAATTAATTTAATTTAATAAACATTTTATATAAAATAATATATACATATTTGTGTACAGTTTTATACAAATACACCATTACACATGACATATTAATTTTAAGAGAGTAACGTGCTGACAAGTTTCCAAAGTCATTCGGATTTCATAAAACTGTGAATTTCCTGCTTGTATGAGTGATATCTCTGAACGAGGCGGTTAAAATTTCAAGAATTGTTGGCGAATCATGAAAATATTGCATCCGCATGATTTTAAAATCTATAATATAACTTCTGTTATATCAGGAGTTTAGTCCCAGTTCTCTTTGATACTGACATAATTTTCCAATTAACTATGGTAATTTCTTTATACCTGATACTTGTAAATAACTATATTTATTACAAGCAACCTTTATTAAGTGTACAAAAGGTAAACAGAACTATTAAACCACATACATTTAATATGAGTATAATACGGCAAGATATAGTCAAGTCATGTAAAGAGAAATATACGTATCTTGACGGCGAAACGTCCATGGCAAAAGGGCCACTGTGAAATGGGAACGGCGTAAGTCCCAGTTGAAATGAGTGTGTAATACAAAGATCACATCAGTGGTTAAAAAGGGCTGTACCAATGACACATAACAATAGTGTTATGTTGCCCATAACATCTCAGCTCGTCTTCAAGCATTATTCATAAATTCTGACCTGGATGTTCATCGCTTAATAGATGTATTTGTGTTTTGTTGTTGTTTTGATCTCACGAAACTCATCGTGGCAAGGAGTCAAGATTGCACTTAGCGTTGGCAAGAGACTTGGGCATCATACAAGGAAAGTGACAGTACGGCTTTCCTCAGTTACGCCACGAATTTTGATAGAGAGCAGCTAGAACGGACGAATCCGAGCATCTCCTACCACTCTTCCACTATCGATAACTCTCAAGAGGACTTTCAGATAGTTGTATATTTACAGTGCTTCCATGCCGCACAGACACTACATATTTACCGAACTCGAACCCTGGCCCTTCGGTACGGTAATCAGCTTCGCTAACCACTTTCCCTGTTGGGAGTCAAATTTTTTATTTTCCAGGTTTAAAATCCTTTTTTAATGCATTTCGTAAAAATAGTCTGTGATTTGTTTTCCACAAATGATTGTATTAGCTTCTTTCCTTAATTTTTTTTTTGGGGGGGGGGGTATGAATCACTTTTCAAATAAAAGAATGTTGTCACCAAATGATATCACCATGTATTATTTTTAAAGAAATAATAAAGCGAATATAAATATATAGGGTAACACTTCATACTTTGTTGGGAATTCTAAAGATATCTTGTTTTTAAATATTATATGATTTTGCTGCAAAATTTCATATGGCGTAACTGCAAAGAAAGCGATGTTTAATAACAAAGTGAAAAAGACAAAAACAATCTTGTGTTAGCAGAAATAAGTCAAAGAGCAAACATGTAAACTTCAAGCTCAGCGAGAACATTAACAACTTTAACAAATCCTCTGGTGCGACATTAAAATCTGAATTCTTTCAGTTTTTTTAAATTACCTTAATACATCAATACGTTTTTTACCTTAGAGGATATTTTAAGCTCACCATTTATTTATTACTTTTATCCATCATAATAGATTTAGTACCGTATTTAAACACAGAAAAAACAATAAATATATATTTAGTTATGCAATTAAATTTTCTTCGTTAAAGGTTTGAAGGTTTCTTCTATTCAGATAACTTTTTGAGTCACTGGGTAGAGACGTTAGGTTTATTGGAAGCAGAAGAGATGAAAAATGAGTAACGCCCTCGCCGAGAACCGAGCCACGGACCTCTGGAATACGCGTCCAGCGTGCTGACCGCTACACTACGAAAGCATGCTAAGAAGGCGGGAGAAATACCTTGTAACGGCACTACTATTCTCGCATTCACTGGAAGCAATTTCCTAGCAGAACGAGCTGTCGTGATGCTCAGTAACGTTATTTAATTAAGTCCTCAGAAATACTAACCGCTTAGTCTATAAACCGGTTAGTCGTTAATCATTCCTACATGTCAGAGAGGCATTCCTTAGGGTTGTGGCATTTTATCAACTGCTTCCACTTACGAGAGATCAGATTTAAACTCTCAAGAGGACTTTCAGTTAGCCGTATATTTACAGTGCCCCCCCATGCCGTACAGACACTATATGCTTATTTACCAAACATCCCTGACTTCTCCGGGATTCGAAACTTAACTCTTCGGTACGGTAGTCTGAAACCCTAATTTCTGTCCCGGTTGGGCGGCTTGTATTTTATTGGCAATAAAACACCGTCTGGTAATCGTAGCTGAATTTTTTTCTAAGCGACGTGAATTTGAGAAAGATTAAATAATGGAAGTTAAAATATAAGCTTGTCCTAATATAATTCTTCAGAAAAGAAAATCAGGATTTTAACCATTTAAGGATTAAATACATTATTGTCCATTTCATATTTGTAAATGTTACATTTTAAACTAACTTCACAATTACCTTGTATCTGGAGGTAAATTAACGGCCACTTTCTGTTGAGTCTTTTCCAAGTATTCAACTATGCACAGCACAGATTTCTTATTAAATGTTTAGCTTTCCATAGCTTTATGAACCGGCGTAAGTACATTTTTGCCTTTATTTTACGAGCTTTTTGTTGAAGAATAAAGCACGAGACATACTCGTAATTTTGTGTTTCTTACTGAAATTTATCCCGCTTCGGAAGTCTTCCTACGACATCTTAAAAGTGGTCGACCTACTTGAAAATACGCCTTGTTATTATTAATATTCCCTACAGTTATTTATTAATATTCATATTTTTGTAATCATAAAGGAAAAAATAAACAAAGAGAAAATGAAAAAAAAAAAAAAAAACTTTCAGATTTTTATATTAAGCGCAAACGTGCTTTTTTTTTTTTTTTTTTTTTTTTTTGTTTCTTTTTTGTGTGTCATTTACAAACACATGCGCGTTTCTAGAGCGTATGGCCTAACACCGCATTGCGTTAAAAATATTTAAAAACAGCGTATGTTTAGAATTTCCGATAAACAGACTCGGGCGCTGGAGATACAAATTTTTTATTCCCTACAGTGTTGCCACTGCTAAAATCGTTAATTCTTTTAATCAAATTTTTTTTTAAGTTTTACAAAATATGAATTCTAAATGCCGAATTCTGGCTTCCAGTTGCCCATGTTCATGTGGAGGACTTTTTAAAATTTTATGACTCTAGTTACCGTTCTTTTTCACAGTGAGAGAGACATACATTCATATATATTCTTCATTATTTAATTTTTTTTAAATATAATGCAGGGGGACAATATTTGGTGGCAACAATTTGTAAAATAATTCAGACATTTAAAGTGATTCGACGTAAAATGCCGTTTTGAGACTAAGAGCCCTTCTGGGCGAAAGCCCATCTCGGCTAATAATAATAATAATATTTATGTGGATAATAATCTTTGTATATATAAGCGGCTAAAGTGTGTGTCGCCGATAGTTTATTGTTGCCACTCGGAAAAATGAGCGCTGAAATTAACGTTTCCGCAGTTTTTAATTAATATCTCGTCCGATTAAAGTCTTTCGAAGATGAGAACGGTATCGATGGATTCGGAGATTTTTTTTTTTTTTTGGAATCCGAGGATATGCGTCTCGAATTTCAACTCGGCGCCGTTCCGTAGACATTCGAGAAAAAAGAATTTGGCACCTAGCCAAATCCCTCTAATAGGGAAAACACAAGAAAGAAAGTGGAAAATGTAGGGAAAACGTAGAGGAAAATTAGTTTTTAATTAATATCTGGAATGATTAAAGTCCCAAGAAGACGCAAATGGTCAAAATGGCGTGCCACGGACCTGCGGAATCAAAGATGTGCTTCGCTAAGCCCGGCAGCCAGCCGTTTCGATAAACAGACTCGTTAAAGATAATGTTACTTCACCCCATATATATATGCTGCTTAAGTGTTTGTTTGTCGCCGACAGTTAATCGGTTACTTGCGTAACTGTACTAGCCAATGGGGTGAAGTTACCACGGCACAGGGTTCCCGTTTCAATTGAGACGTACACAATTTCCTATAAAACTTCCCTTTGCTATGACCATCGATAAGTCTCAGGGCCAAACGCTTAAGCGTGTTGGCATTTTTTTACCTGAGCCTTCATTTGGACACGGTCAACTTTATGTTGCCTGTTTAAGAGTTCGTGAAAGAACGGACGTAAAATTAAAAATAATGGATGGTGCTCTACAAGGCGAGCTTAAAAATGATGGAAAGATCTACACAAGAAATGTTGTGTACAAAGAGATCTTTAACATGTGAATTAACATTTTATTATTTAAAGCACCTTTATTTATTGAGCTAGCGGTACACGGAACCTGTTTATGCGCCAATAAAATAATTCAAATTTTACAATATGGGCAGCGCAGAAGCTGAAATATAATCTATTTAATTTTCTTGTTGCCCTAGGCCATTAGTACTCAGAGACTACACAAAAAGTATGAAATCTCTTGATACGATTCGAATTTTGTTATATCTCTCACTGATATAAAAAATAGTTGTGAATTTAATTTTAATTTTTGCTCCGGTAAAATGTTTACCGTTTTATCTGCTATTATGTAAATCTTTAACAAAAATGATCCCTTAAAATTCTTATTTTGGGGTATTACTTCGTTAATTCTAGAACTAGATCTTAAGAAAAAAATGGGAAGAGGTTTGAGTTTACGGCATTTATTTCAGATGTTTGGTATGGATTTGAAATTGAAGTTTCTTAGCGTTTGTAACTCACAAACTGGGTAAATTTTTCATCTTCTCCCAGTGAACTGTTCCGCGTTTACTGAAAGGAAATGCTGTTCTTGCTGTACTTTCAACTGAATAAAGGAATAAATTTATTTCTATTTAATGCAGAAAGGAAGAAGAGTTTAACCACGGTATTTTTCACCAAACAAAACCGAAAACTTTTTTCTTCGAGTGCGGGGTTGAGTATGGGGAGGAGAGCAGAGCACAAGTGATTCTCAAAAGCTTCATCTTTTTATTTCTTTTTTCCCTCCAAGTCTGTGAATAAGTTTTTAAACCTTGGTGCTTCACGATTCGCGTATCCCGCAGTGTTGATAAATGAAATGTCTCAGTGATTTTGTCTCCTCGGCAGTGATTTCAGTTTAAATTCAACGCATGGGCAGAAGACCGCTCATGAATGAGGAGAGATAAAAATAAAACTCCGATACGAAAGGATTTAACAGAATATTCCTTTCAATAAAACGAAATGGAATTCATTTAGATTGACAGTCTTGAAATGTTCCACGGTATGTTTGTCTTTGTGCAATGTTAAATATCAACGTTTCTTTAAACATTAACCACAATTTAATTCTTAATAATTTTTAAAATCTGGTTAATCAGTAAAAGTGACCTTTCATTTTCAAACTAGTGTAAAAAATTGCAGATTTTTCAATCACATTTAATTAATAAATCCGTTGTTTTGGATTACATGGTGCTATTGGATAGTTGTTTTCAGATATTGATTATTAGAAATACACAGAAATATTTTCAAAACAAATGCAAATTTTAAACAGTAACTTGAGGGAAAGCCCGTCAGATGAGCAAGCTGCGGCCGAAACAAAATTTATGACTCTAGTTCCGTTTTTGCCCCTGGAAAGAAAATGCATACAAACATGAATGAACCAGTATGAATGAAATTCCAAGCAACAACCAATTTGTAAATATATTTTTTGTTGCCAAACTAGAAATGCGAAAACTTTTGATTCTTTAGTTTAATACGTATGACGTCATGATTTAAATTTAATATAATGGCAACAACATATCGTATCAGTTGCCCTAACATGAAACAGAAAAGTTGCCAACAGCAGCAATTTATTTCAAACACTGATATAAACGAAAACTTTTCGACAAATTATGACCTCACTGTTATGAAGAAATGTTTCGTGAAAGGATCGTATAAACACAAAAAAAAAAAAAAAATATATATATATATAACTTATCTGTTAAAGACATCTTGACCAATGTTATATCTTAAATTCCTATTTTGTTAAATGTTAAATATGAAACTACTTGCCGTTAAAGGAAGTGATCGTATAGTGAAACGTGTACAGCATTTTTGCGTTGTGAAAAAAATGCATTCCGGGACCGCGCCGTGAGAGGATCGAAAACATAAAACATATACAAGATATAAAGGAAAAGTTCATATTAAATATATAAAGAAAACATACTGTAAGAGGTTCCAGATTAAATATCAGTTTATTCAATTACAACACAATAAGAAAAGTCTTAACCTCATCTGAGAGTCTGTTCATTTAAATTCATAAAAAACTTAAGGTTTGTCTGGTGATTTAAAAGAAAGGAAAGGGAAACAATTTATGGCCTGAGAGTTAAATTTTAGATTCGACGTTGTTTTTACTGCTAAGGACGTTTTTGAAAAAACTTGCCTAAAGTTCCAACACACCAAAAAAAATAATACTTATCTTGAGTGGACATCTTGAAGTGGAGGAGAGCTCATATCTTAGCTCTATCCTTACGTCACTTGGCAAATCCGCAAGACAGAGACTCGAACGGCACGACAATAAATTACATCAGCTATACCGTCAAATCTTACGCCTGCTACTGGTTTCCATAGAAGAAAATTATTCCCACTGGAAGCAAGAGAACAGCTTACACCGCACGGCTGTCTGCCCAGACTCTCAGCTCCACCAAGGAAAACGTAGACAATGAAGCTAGGCATTTTAGAGAACGGCTAACGCAGGCTTCCAGTTGACTAAGGTGACATAATTCCTTCTGTTTTCTAGTCGGAGTTCAGAGGACATCGTCCTGACTTTTGCCGATACAGATAGAGACCCAAGTCTCTGTTAATTTTTTTGTTATTCGCTCAACAGTTTTTTTTTTTTTTCTTCGCATTTTGAGAAAACCCGCGGCCGGGGAGCATAATTGCCGCTCCCCGCCGGAAGCACTGCTCGATGCCGACTAAATCTTTTCCTTTCTCCGGTCAAGAGTAAGTGTGTCTCGCCTCTTAACCAAACGCGGCCGGGGAGCATATTTGCCGCTCCCCGCCGGAAAACACCTCTCGGAGTCACTTACATTTTGTCCAGCAAGCCCAAAAATCAGCGAGTCAGTCCGAGAGTCAGCCAAAAGTAAGTGTGTCCAACTCAAATTTCCTTCTTCTCCTTCACCAAACGGGCTCCCACTATGGCTTCACTTATCGCCCCCTTAATTATGGCAAAATCTTCGTTTTCAACTCCAGAATGCGGAAAAAAAAGGGTGATCGCGCATGCGCGCCCTTCTTCACTTAGCCAACAACCGGACCCTCAATCGCCAAAAACCTGAATGACTTACATTGAAAGACAAGTAGCAACCTTTGACCTTTCCGTCACGTACTTTCCTCTCTTAAGGTCAACTAACAATGAAAATTCTTTCTCGAACATTCTAAAGCGCGCGAAATCATGACTTGGCGAAAATTGTCTCCCTTTCCCTGCTTCTTTCACAATGAATAAAAGTTTTGTACAAGATTTGCAAATAAAAGAAAATAAATAATATTCATTTAACTAAATAATATTTCCAGAAGCATCTGTTTCTCCCCAAAATTAAAGCCTTAAATTAAATAATTCAGAATCAAAATAAAATTTAAATTTCCATAAATCATAAAATCATTCACCTAATTTTTATAACGCTATCCGGTAATTTCCCTACATAACATCACATGGAATCGCATGTTTTCTTACACGTCAGAATACGACCTCATATAATGATAATAATATACAGGGGGAATCTGAAAAAGTGGACAAAACTTTGTAGAGACATTAGGTATTTTTTGAAAGCAGGCAAGATGAAAAATTATTAAAGCCTTCGCCGGGAATCAAACCGCGGATCTCTGAAATACCGGCCCAGTTTGCAGACCACCACACCACGAAGGCACGCCAAGAAGGTGGGAGAAATACCTTATATATTCCCTCTTTTAAAAAACGATTGGGATTATTTAGGGGACCCAATTGCCAAATCCTCGGTGAGGAGACTCATCATCCAACACCCTTTTAGTTCGGGGGCCACTGTAGAGACATTAGGTATTTTTTGTAAGCAGGCAAGATGAAAAATGAGCTACGCCTTCGCCAGGAATCGAAACGCGGACCTCTGGAATACCGGTCCAGTGTGCAGACCACCACACCACGAAGGCACGCCGAGAAGGTGGGAGAAATACCTTATAACTTAACGGGGGTGATAGAACGCAGCTATATGAGTAATATTCCTTATATAATTTATGGTCGGAACGCAAGCGATGAGAAGCTAAAAGGTAGTTTTCCACTGTCACGTTTAAATAATTAACACAAGTATGAGAGGAGATACTGCAGAAAACGTTTTATTAACAGGATTGTAATTGATGTACATCTTCAAAGAAATTACTCAAAAGACCTTCCGCCAGCTGTAATGCAGGCTTCACACCTGCAGGATAGGAATTGGCGCACATTTGCGAAGACACCAGATATTTCTTGAGTACCTCCGGCAGCAACTGCGATTCTGTTCACTAGATCAGTACTGGTTTCAACCTGGCACTCATAGACTAGGCTTTTCATATGACCATACAAGAAAATGGTCCAAACACGAGAGATTCGATAATCTTGGTGGCCAAGCTATGGGACTGATCCTGTTGACTAGATCAGTACTGGTTTCAACCGGGCATTCATAGACTAGGCTTTTCATATGACCTTACAAGAAAAAGGCCCAAACACAAGAGATTCGATAATCTTGGTGGCCAAGCTATGGGACCGATCCTGTTGACTAGATCAGTATTGGTTTCAACCTGGCACTCATAGACTAGGCTTTTCATATGACCATACAAGAAAATGATCCAAACACGAGAGATTCGATAATCTTGGTGGCCAAGCTATGGGACCGATCCTGTTGACTAGATCAGTACTGGTTTCAACCGGGCACTCATATCTTTTCATATGACTCTACAAGAAAAAGGCCCAAACACAAGAGATTCGATAATCTTGGTGGCCAAGCTATGGGACCGATCCTGTTGACTAGATCAGTACTGGTTTCAACCGGGCACTCATATCTTTTCATATGACTCTACAAGAAAAAGGTCCAAACACGAGAGATTCGAAAATCTTGGTGGCCAAGCTATGGTACCGATCCTGTTGACTAGATCAGTACTGGTTTCAACCGGGCACTCATATCTTTTCATATGACCTTACAAGAAAAAAGGTCCAAACACGAGAGATTTGATAATCTTGGTGGCCAAGCTATGGGACCACCTCGACCATAGTTCCATCGCCTTGGAAATTTCGTAGTTCGTATAACCAGCCATCTTCATGGCAATCCACGATGGAAAATGCCATTGGGTTACTGATATTTTCATACTATTATTATTCTGGCATGCAGCGGGGAATACCAGTTCCTGCTCTTTTCAGATTCCTGAGTAAATCCTGAATTGCGCCTGACGTCTGAGGAAGTCCGTAAATACTATTCTCGAGGTGAGGTACAAGCTAAGGTGGGAAAAACTTTGAAGCCCATTGCTTTGTACAAGAAAATACCAAGACTGGACTTAGCTGTGGAAGGGGCTGTGGTCAGCCGTAGTTTAGCTGATCATGTGACCTAAAGCAGCAACCATTGGGTGCAAGGAGACCATTTTTATATCATTTACAGTGCCACCTAGCGGCTTGCCGTTTGCGGTTCGGCCAAACTTTCTATGACAAATGTTATTTGTATAGCTGTGTTCCATCACCCCGTGAAGTTTTGCCCACTTTTTCAGATTCACCCTGTATTTAATGTATAGCAATGCTATTTTTATTTCAGCTTTCGTAAAATTTACAAATTTCTTATTAACAACAAACTCTACGACTTGAATATGAGCAGTGACAAAAGGATTTAGAAGGTGAGAACCTAACAGCGATTCCTTGTTATAACACAACCAAAACAGCAGCTATCCCTTGTCACGACACAAGTGGGACAATGACGTGTTTATGATCATAAAATGTTGATTTATGCAGAACCTGGTCGTTCTTCTAAATCCATAATGATTAGAAAGAGAACAATAGGATTTCGAAGGCAAACAGTGGATCCTTGTCATGCCACAAACTAAAGGAGTGATATAACAATAAATTGCTTACGATAAAAACACCCGGTTTCTTTGTTCACGGTATATGTTCCTTCCAGAAAAATTATGGTAATGCCATTTGACAGTCAAATTAAATAACTGAGAGTTTTACGCTTATTACGTGATATTTTTGCGAACATTTCCAGCTAAGACGTGTATATACTTGTATGAAGAATTATGTTTTTGTTGGACAATGAGACTAGCATTGAATCTATCCTTACTGTTTGGAAATGTTTACTGGCTTTTTCTCATACATTTGTTTACCTTCTGCCCTCTTTTTCTTTTTGATATCTGTTTTAATTATTCATTTGCTTTTAATACCTATTAAACCTACGGCTAGAGACTTGTGTAGACTTACATCTGAAAATGGCATGTCGCCAAGTTACTTATAAAAATACACTGAATCCTACATATTCAATATAAAGATAGATTATGTGTGAGCATTCTCAATCCACAACATGTTCTTTCTGTTGCCATGATATGTTTCTAAACTAATTTCCATTTAGAACCTTTATGTAAAAGAAGATTTTAGAAAATTCTCAATGTGTAACAGGAAATATCCAACCTCGTCATTGATCTCCTTAATTATTCTCGTGGATACTACATTTAAATTTCTTTTCCATGCTACATAATAAAGTAAAAACGAAGCGATTACTAATTGCTTGGAGAATAACTCAACATTTTCCAAACAAAATGTCGTACTGACAACATGCCATGGATTCTATATATCTCCCCCTCTTAAAGATTTCCGACTCTCTGGACTCTCCCGGATATATATTTTCCGGAGAAAGGACGAAGTAATTCTCCTTCTGTCGATGAAGGAGCATTTTTATGACAGTACTAGCTTCCTTTTTATATGCGTGTACCACATTTTTGATATTTGAGGTTTCTCCTTTTCTATTGGATCTCTTGAACAAGCATTTATGGTCCGCTGCCCCCTCAAGCGATCGGGAAAGAAATAGATAAAAGTTCTAACCTTTTTTGTGTTTTACTCTCGGGAATATTGAATCAATACATAACAAAGCGGAGTCCTAGGTTGGAGGAACATTAGAAGAAAAATATTGTTCTTTCGTCGGATTCATTAGATAAAAATATGAAAAATAGTTCTAGTAGCATTTGACATTGATTTCATCTTGATAATCTGTACTACTAATATATGTGCGAGTTTGTCTGTTTGTTTGTGATATCATCTCCTCCGGAACGGCGGGGAATCGAGTTTCGAGAGAAGTACCTTCAAATTCCAAAAGCTCGTGGAACGCCATTTCGACCGTTCTTATCTTCGTACGGCTTCATTAAGCCTAGATATTAATTAAAAACTCCGAAAACGCTAATGTTCGCATTCATTTTTCTTACTCGCAACATTCTCGCGCGCTGGAGATAAAAATCTGCTTTATTTCGAGAAGTGTCGCCTTTGCTCGCTTACAAATAGTAGAGTTTGTTAATAAATCATTTGTAAGTTTTACAAAACATGAAATAAAATAACATTTAGAAACGTTAAATATATAATTATTATATAAGGTCATATTCTGACGTTGAAGAAAGCGTGCGATTGCAATGTGACGTCACTGTATGTCGAAAATGTTTCGTTAATGCCAGCATTTTGCATTTGGCAACGTTTTTGTTTCAGGTTCGGATAATTGCCATGGTATGTTATTGCTCCATTAATTCTTTTATTGGTATTGGTAAAACGTTTTTATATTACATTAAATTTAAATCATGACGTCATGCGTATACGTATTAACATTTTGATGTCTCAAAAGTTTTTGTTTCCTGGTTTGGCAACAAAACAAATACTTACGAATTGGTTGTTGCTCTGAAAGAATGAACGGATTTTATTAGTATTGATATACTCTTATATATTTTCTTTACAGGTGTACATAAAACTTATAAATGTTGCGTTGGTCTGAAACCCCCACTGGAGGCTTGCCAGCTAGTTTAGATGCAGAGTTTGAAAATGGCAAATTTCAATCCTTTTATAGTCATTTAAAGTCGAAACCTTCAGCATAGTTCAAGAGACAAGATGAACTATCTTCCCTTTCGGAAGAATAGTATTCATCACGAACACACTGTTTACTCGTTCTAAAGAGTTTTATATCGTATAAGGGGCGAAATACGAAAGTGGGAGAAGAATCTGCTTCGATGAATGAAATGCATTTAGAAGTCCTCTCGTACTTACTTTTATTATAACTTCTTAAAGTTCTGACATTAAAGCCTTGTGGATAAGCTTCGTTAATAATTCTCGCTAGTGCGTTTTTGTTCATCGTTGTTTACATATTTTTAGAAGTATTTGTATACACCAATTAGTATACACAAATTTGGTTCTCAAATAGCCACTAAAACGTTAGGGAAATAAGTGTTATCTCTTACCCTTAATTTTAATATCACTACTCCGATAGGCTTACCTTCAGTAACAGTTATAAACATTGGAAAACATTGATGCCTTTTTTTTGTACAGATAACGTCTTTTCTCTCTTGTTTTTTTTTTTTTCATTCTGTTAAAGATTTCATCAAAAATGTCTCAAAATGCCATTTGCCATTTTATTTAAGGGAGCTCATATACCTTAAACCCCTTATGATCTTCGAATATGTGACTGTTGCAAGAATTGGGATATTTTATTTATTTTAAAAGCAATTACTTCCAAGTTTTTACAGCTGACTACATAATATAGCTGCTTTAGAAACTAGTAACGAGATAGTTTGTGTTCCCACAAATATTTTTGTAATTTAATCCGCTTTGTGACAAAAATTTTCGTCATGTTTCTACCTTGCGCGCATGATATTTTAAAAATGGCTAATGGTACGTACTTGAAATTTCATGGAATTCTTTTTATGGGCACTATGTTCTAAGTGAATCAAAAATTTGATGAATATTTTAGTATCAAAAAAAATTATGCACGAAAACATTACAGATTTTTTTAATAAAATACATTTTATAAACTCCAAAAAAAAAAAAAAAAATTTAACACGACATTCTTAGAATTTTAGGTTCACAGTAGTTTCCAAATGTTATAAAAGCTATACATTAAATATGGAATTAAATTATGCAACAGAATGTTTTAAACTCTGCGCGCAAGGTGGAAACTTAGCGGAACATTTTGTCACAAAGCGGATTAAATTATAAAAATATTTGTGGCAACACAAACTTTCTGATTACTATTTCAGAAAGCAGCTATATTATGTAGTCAGCCGTAAAAAGTTGGAAGCAATATTTTTAAAAATAAATAAGTTATTCCGATTCTTTCAACAGTCACATATTCGAAGATCTTACGAATTTGAAGGTGTATGAGTTCCCTTAAGGTGAGTGAACTAACATATGCATATACAATAATTTCCCTCGTGAAGAGGAAAACATTAAGCTGTCCCTTATAGGTCTTATCACTAGAAGCCAAACTTCAAATCAAAAGTTGAGTTTTTTACCAAATTCTGCAGTACACATCTGACGTTGTACTATATAATATGTTGCAAATGTTTTGGTCAAGTCTTAACTATTTATAAGATTTTAATAATAACAATAAAAAATAAACAATATTTTTTATCCATTTTATGATACAGAATTATTTTCAGACGCTAGCAATTTTAAATTCAAAATTGCTTAGCTTTATAAAAGTTATCTTCTACTGTGTTCTTCAGTTTTCATGATTCAGATTTGCCATGTTTGTAATAAGTTAAAACTTTTACGATTACATCACCAAAACTGCAACATTCTGATTTATAGCGTTGTTTAATTTCTTAAAGTTGTTCTCGGACATATGCAGTCTTACATGTTTCTATTAGCGAAACTTTGAAAGAAAATTCTGTGTAGATTCTTAATATGTTACTAAGACTGAAAATATCCAGATAAAGACTGTTCAGCATCTTTGAACGAATAAATATATTTTCGAGACAGCTGAATAAACAGAAGAAAGGAAAGATTCATTTGGTTATTAAAATAAAAGTGTGAGCATGATAGCATGAATTTTTAAAGCCAAACTATTTAATATTTTCTTTTATCTTTATTTATAGTGATAGATAGCTTTTAGTCACTGTCAAACATGGAATATGTGAAATTGTTTTCGTAGATTCTCAGTTATTTAAATCTTAGCTTAAAATCTGCTTTTCTTTTACTGTAAACCTGTCATAACGCTAGCAGACTTCACCCTATTTTGAGGCATAAAGTCTATCTGCAGACATTTTAATAATGCACCGCTTAAACAACCGTCTGCTGTGAAACCTACGCGCACAACTTTGCATTCCTTAAAATTTAACTGACAGTTTCTCTATAAGGAGGAGAAACACATATTGTACAATTATTAAGTTTTGTTTCAATTACTATGTTAATTCTTCCTGAAATTAACCCGAAATATTCCTATATAAGGTTTTCTAAACGCAAAGTTTTGAATCTGGTGATGTATAGGTTTCTGAAAATCAATTTGTTCAATTTCAATATTACAGCGCATTTGCAATAAAAATGATAAATTAAGTATACAGATTTACGAAAGGGTGTTCAAAAATAGCAAAGAATGAAATAGCATTATATAATACACATCTCGCTGTTCAACAGATACTTCATTTTGCATTAAAGATAAAGATTACGCGATAACATTTTCTGTCCTAATTAGTTTTAAAACCATTGTATATTTAGTATATAGCATATCTGATGTATGTTTAAAAATGTCCATTATTCCTTCATGATACTCAATAGAAAGAAACAGAATTAAGTAATTTGAGAATATTACTCTGGTAATAACTATGCAAAAAATACAAGGACGAATAATTTCAGTTATATATCTTCAATGACATTGGATTAAATCCTGTTAAAACATTGGAGCTTGTTAACTCTGTAAGCTCCAATGTTTTAACAGGACAGTAACTCTGTCTGTCCACTCAAAAAGCTTGTTAACTCTGTAAATCTTATTAGAGAAAGGAACAAGATTAAGATGCTTAAATATTAAACGCCTGTAAACGGACACGCGGAAAACCCATTTTAAGCGAATGGAGACAGACGAAAGTGGAGATGGCACTTTAAACCTCTCCCTATGAAACAATGGGGAAAACATCACAAACAGTTTTCTCTCTGTTTTTATACTTAGCGTCTATAAAAATAAATATTTCGAGCATTCAGATATGAAATTACTAGAAATTAGAATAAAATAAAGGAATTTAAACCTAAGCGGAACGATTGACATTAGTTTTAAAGAAATATTTTATGTTTCTTGAGGCAGAATGCTTTTGCTTCTTAAAGAATATGATTCCGTGCCACTTTCTGTCAAACTACATAAAACTTGCAATAAAATCAGACGTCTATATACATATCTACCGAAATGAAGATTACCTGTGATTAATACCAAACTGTCTGTTTATGTCTTCAGTTTTCATTAGAGATGAATATATTAAAATAAGAATGGCATTTATTTATTTTCAAATGCATTTTTTTATTTTTGAATAACATTGTGAAAGAATAGCATAAAACGTACGCCTTGGAAATATTTATAATGTAAAAAGGTTTTTTGAATGTAATGCACTAAATAACTATACAATATTTTGCTCTAAACGTTTCAGTAACTGAATATTTTTGCTCCAAGCTATTTCTTAATGAGCCACCTTTAACTTTTACTCTTAAGGGGACTCGGTACATTTTGAATGATTTTTTTTATTTAAGCACTTTCATCTACTTTTTATGAATAATATTAAGTGGTTTTATGAGCAAAATGGTTTTAAGCTGAAAAAAATGTTTTTATTATTAATTTTTGTTTAATTTGAATTTAAAAAAATTCAACAATTAAAAATTCTTTCTTCTTCCCCAGTTCTCAATATTTTTGCTTCAAATTTTTTATTGTATTCATAATAGTGTTCTTAATAACTTTACGGATCGATTTTTCAATTAATGAATTAGTTTCTGAGAAAAAAAATAAAAAGCACATTTTTAATATAAAAATCTTAAAAAATATGATCTCAGTAACATTTTTACTTCCAATAATTTTTCTTTTCATTATTTTTCAAATGCCATCCTTGATTCTATTTAGTATATAATTTTAAATAAGCAGTAAATTTATTAAATAATTTGGTCCATATCTGAACAAGTTTTAGGACTTTAAGTAAAAGGATATATTAAAAAATTGCAAACTGAGAAATCGAAGTTTAAAGAATGTAAACTGTCTGGACGGTCATTAAATCATTTCCAATTTCTTAAAAATTTTATTACTGAATTTCAATACATATATATATTTATAATAAAACTTAGCACTGCTCAATTGATTAATATGAATATAAATTACAAGCTATTGTTTAAAACCTTATCTGACTAGAAATATTGCAAAAATATCATAAAATGCAAGTAGAATTTTCCTTTACCTGTTTTTGTTTTTTAAAACACGCTCAAAACAATTTTAATGCATGAATCAATTATAATATATTTTCTAAAACGCTTATAATCATTATTAATAATATTAATTTGTTGTTTTATTCATTTTTAAAAGCAAAATTTGAAATTTTAACGGACATAAAACATTTTATTTAAAACCACTCAGCAGCTTATGTGATTTCTTGTCTTATTTTAGCCATTTGTTTTCGTATATAAATTCCATTTTAAATTAATTTATGTGCATTTTAATTAATTAAAAAGTTTAATGTTTGTTCCAGCACAATTTCAATAATGCTACGGTCAGAAATTTGATCACTTTCATTACACCACCTCTTTCTGTTCGTATCGAATCACAGATAATTTCAACTTTTGAATAAACATAGCATTTTGTTGACTGATAATACATATAAAATTATTTGCTGAGCTCAGTATAAATATATAAACTTGCCAGTTTAAAGGTGAAAAAAATTTTTTCCAACTTTAATTTGCATTTAAATAAATCAGTATATACGCACAAATAGAGTTTTTTGATAGTTGGAGTCATATTTAATTACACTCCTCTTCATTTACATTGATTTTTAGTAAGTTACTGAAAAAAATTAAGAAGTAAAAAAAAAAAAAAAAAATTAAAAAAATAAACACTGAGGGGGTGTGGCATTTAAAGGGATGTCAAATTTTAAAAACTTTTTTATAGCATTTATTATCGTCAGATCATTTCAAAATTCCTCTTCAGTGTAGTAAGTGTATTAAGGTACTTTTTCAGCAAAAAATTTAAAAATCGGTAATTTCATTGACTTTTGGGGTACTGAGTCCCCTTAAACTAGCATTGTTATATGATTAACTCGAAACTTAAAAATATCATATAGAAATCATTTCATTTGACAAAAAATGATAAAATTCTAAATATTTTTGGAAACTAAATATACATTCTAGCCGATATGAATTTTTACGAATCGAATAAACTTCATTACGAACTGCAGAACTATCTTAACGTATGAGCACTAAGGATAGTTAGAACTTTTAGGCAAAATATTTTTACCAGTTTCTGCGACGTAGTAAGTCTGGTTGCCTAGCAACGATGCTCGGTTTATGCCTTGCAAAAGACCTCCAAAACGCTGCGATAGTCAGTCGGTCTATTAACATGGTCTGTTAATATGGATCTGGTAAACATAACTAGCAATATATGCGCATTCCTCTTTCCGCCAACAAAAAGGCACTAAGAGTCCTCTCACGCCGCAGAACCAGGCACAGGGGTTCAGCCTCTGACCTCGCACCTTGGAGAGAGGAACGCATCGCTTTTGCGACACCGTCTATGATTTGCCATTTGTCAGCGAGCGCTCAGGCTGCCCGTCACAGACGGACATTGCCCAGCAAACCCAGGATGCTAACCTCGGGCTACTAGAGCTTTCTGCTCTAGGACGTGCCAGACCCACGTTGCCGGCCAATAACTGACTTTTCTCTGGCCTTCAGAACCACTAGGCTCGCTCGTACTTTGTATACCTCCATGGCCGAGGCTGCCTATGTACAGATCCTAACCAGTAGCTTGCCAGAGTTATCTACGTTGAACCCCGCGGAGGCTACTAAACATAACTGCAACTGCATTTATACCACCGCCCGTGAACTGAATCCCATTCGGGGACTGGCACAAAGTACCAGTTGGAATCACACAAAAGATGACTTTAAACACTCCTGCTGGGCCTGGGGTCCCACACCCCCGGGACACCAGCAAATTTAAGGCTCCCTCTTTCCCACCGCTAAACACAGGCCAGTCAGAACCACAGTCCCGGCCAGACCGAGACCACGGTGGGTTGGGCTTGAGAACTTGGAGCGATGACTGTCCGTTTATAATGGCTAACTGTCAGAGCTACACGGGATGCCCCTCTTCTTAGGGTTTACATCGAATACCAAGGACAGCAGTGACAGGACGCTCAATGTCCAGGTACTATTTGAATACCAATACCCTGGTGGAGGGGACTGACACCTCCCGGCCCATGAAGAGTGAGTATAGAACCCACCCCATGACCCATTGGGAACCGTCAAGTTCATAAATTTTATACCCCCGTGGCCGAGACTGTCTAGGTAGAGATCTTAGCCAGCACTGCACAGAGCGCTCTCCATCGACCCCCGGGGGAACTGGTAAACATAAGAAAAACATCTTCTTATGATTTTAAAAAGGGTAATAAATGTAAGAAGACAGCCTGAAACAATGTATGGATTGTTATAATCGAAGTGGACGGTTATGAATTCTTTTATGCAGCCTCCTACTGTCATCTGCAAAAGCTGAAATTGCTACCACGGCCATTGTAAACAACTTTTGATCCGCGTTATATGGGATTTTAGTCTACGGATTGATTCAAACCATGTTAATTGTTCAGTGCTTGCTTTTGGTCTAATCTAGAAATATTTGTTGGTAATCAGACAATATTATAGTTATAGAGTTTCAGTCTTCCTATATTTCTAATTTTAAACAACAGTTTCTAGTGAGAAAAAAATTAAATCTACAGTGGTGTAAAAGCCATGCCAATATGGATACTTATGAAACATAACAGCATTCTTCCCGTGTACGCACATGTGATATACCAGCATTTGGAAGATCCGTTATTTGACTCTCAGAGAGGGCATAGTTATTTTTTTAAGTTTTTCTCTCCAAAAACAAAAACCCTAATTGTATCTACAGTTTGAGTATAATCTTTACTCATATCATCCTTCTAATATAATAATGAATTAAGACAAAGATAAAATAAAATGAAAAGAAAACATCTCAACTTTTATCGTAGAACATCAAACACTGAGACGTCGTCGACCTAGAGAAAAAAAGACGCATCTCCTGATCAATTTAAGAATGGTTTAATACGCAACAGGTGCATGCTGTAAAAGGTTTTGCAGAGTGGCGGAATTAAAATATTAAACAGGGCAATTTGTGAACAAGAAACATACAAATAGTAGTTAGTAACAATAAATAAGTAAAACATCTGAACGTTTACAGATTTTATAGTACGCCCAAAGAGGGCGCTTTTAATTTAAAGAAATATTGGAATTTAAAAATTAGTTTTTTAAGTTTTTGTGTTTTCAACAAGAAATTTTATACATATACGTGTTACAACATCAGTTTATAAAATAAATGTTCAAAATTTCAATTTATTTTAAATTAAAAATTTTTAAAACAAATAATTAATTATTTTAATTAAATATTTAAAAGGCTCCTTGCGCGCTAATTTTCAATATTTTTTCCTAATTTTTCTTTTAAGTTAGTTATGACAAAATTTTCTGTGCATCTGTTATTAAATATGATATATTGGAACTTTTTTGAAGTTTCAGAAATTTTTCAATTTAAAAAGAACTTTTGTAAACTTAAACCCAGTTTTCGGAAAAATATCACCTTTTGTTAAACATTATCACAAGTTTAAACTTCTTAATAACATCATATCCAAAAATGCATACACAGTTCTACTGTAACATATAACAAGATAGTGTTTTCCAAATATCATTCATTTTGAACTGAAAATGAATCGCATGGAGCATTTTCAAGACATACGAACTGCGAAAACATTTTTTTTGCGAAAACCGAATTTAATATTTTTCTTTAATACATGGTCATGAGAAACAGCAAATTAATTTTAAATACGAATTTGTAAACACTAGATAACATTTTCGTATCATTTAACTATTTTTAGTCTCATAATATTTAAAATGACAAATATAAACATATCGCAAGTTGGTATGTGATTCAAGTTATAGGGCGAAATAATTTATGCATTATATCCAATGAAACTTTTAAAATTCACCCGCACCATATGTTTTACCTTCATTTGTCATATTTACATTATCTTTTAATGCTTTACAATAATTTTTTACTACTCGTATTTCTATTTTTTTTTTCAAACAGGTAAACTTCTCTTTTTGATTTGGTTCAAGCCACGTTGATCCTACTTTTTTGCATCAAATAGGGAAAACGAGTTCATTTCCTCCTGTTCTGCGCATATGGCATTCTCATAACCAAAGTTAAATTCAATTAATAGTTGTCAATACTTAGTTGTCAATCAATTTCCTAGCCTTTTTTTTTCAGAAATAAGCACTTCATTTTGGCAAATATATGAATTATTACATCAGTACATAACTTTAGTTCTTTTAATTTAATCTTTAAAATTTTCTCCAAAATTTAAAGGGCAAATTTCACGTTGTTTACACATTTTAAATGCTTGTAACTTCTTTAAAAATTAGAATATTCGAACTCGTTTTTTTTTTTTTTTTTTGCATACGATATAGTTTCTTATATGGAATATAATGAAAGTAAATAAAGAAATGCAATATTTCGGTTGATTTTTAGCTATTTTAAAGTCCACCGTCTTCTTAATATCATGTTCCCTTTTTTTATTAAATATCATATTCTTCGAACTTAAATCATAAAATTCAATACAATAGCAATATCACAAAAAAATTTAAAAAGAACATATCCCCATAATTTCCGATACATATTCTTGCGAGCTGGAAATATATATATTTTTTTCCCGTAAAGTATTGCCATTGCTCGCTTTGAAATCGTTGAGTTTGTTAATCAAAAATTCGTTAAAGTTTTACAAAATATGAAATAGATGATAAAACAAATTCCAACTTCCAAATTTGGACTTCCGAATACAAAATATTCCAGTGAAGGACTACGTTATTCTAAATTTGATGGCTCTAGGTACGTTGTTTTTTTACAGTACGAGAAACATACATACATTCATGAAGATTTATTATTTAATTTCTTTAAATATAAATGCAAAGCTCTAATATTTAGTGGCAACAATTTGAAAAGCGAAACGGCGTTTATAGTGAACCAACGCAAAATGGCAAAACGTAATTAATAGCCACTGTGGGCTAATAAATAAATATTACGCATTTTATTATTAATTTTTGTAAAGCATTTTGAGCTTTATAATTGTTTAATTTCAGATGATTTGATAAAGCAAGCTCTTAAACATGAACTATAAGAAATATGAACAGAGAATTGAGACTAAAAAATATTTTTTGGACAGTTTATTTAATTAAGTAAAAAATTTTTGTAAGGCAAAGTTTCAATTGTCTGTTTCGGCAAAACGCGTAATGGAGTTAGCTTAGTTCGATGTTCATTCAGAAATTTCCCTTGAAAAGCCGGAATGGGCCTCTAATTGGGCTAATTTACCATTTTCGCTTTTTAATTTTCAATTTTCAATTCTAATATATTTTTGCCTTGTTCCATCGATTAGTATTTTACTGTGTTTTATAATTTACTTTTTATTTCACATATAACCTAATATATTACCTCATTCAATTTGATTAGTTTTTAATACTGTGTTAAAATTTCCGAAAATATAGCTTTTGAATGGTAACTTTTTGGCGAGCTATCTACAATTTATCTTCTCATTTCCTTAATTTTGCAGCACATTGCGCAAAAAATTTTGACCAAAAATTGGTCTTTTTTGTTCTTACAACTTTACTTATGATTAATATAAAGGTATAATGAAATATGATTATTGTTTGAATAAATCCAATAAAGCTGATTCAAAATAACTTCTAATAAGTTTTATAACTAATTCCAATTATTATTCTTTATTAAAAAAATTGCATGTTTTCCTTTGTTTTAACAGATCTACATTTTACTATTTCAAGACAATATTTTTTAGCCAAAAGGGACGTTAATGCCCAATGGGATATTAGTCTGAAAACGACATTCTGGATCGAAACACTTAAATGCGATGTATCACTTTCAAATTGTTGCCATCAAATATGATTGCCCTGTATTAAAGAAATTAAATAATGAAGAATATGCATAAATGTATGTATGTTTCTCGCACTTTGAGGAAACAACGGTACAACGGTACCTAGAGCCGTCAAATCTTGAATAACGTAGTCTTTCGCCCACACATGTGCTCCTGGAAGCCCGAACTTGGAATTTGGAATTTTATATTTCATATTTTGTAAAACTTCAATGAATTTTTGATTTTGTAAAACTTTAATGAATTTTTGATCTATTTGATTAACAAACTCAACTATTTCAAAGCAAGTAACTGCAACACTGTACAGTATAAAACATTTTTATCTCCAGCGCACGAGACTGTCTATCGGAAATTCTAAATGTATGTTATTTTTAAATGTGTTAGGGCTATTTTATTTTCCTAATAGTTGTTTTTAATTTTGAACAGCTTTCCTGTATTTTATCGTTTCTTGTTTACAACTCCCTGTCAGACTGAGTTTACAGGATCTCGTTTCATATAAATAATTTAGATCAGTATTTAAGGGGAAATCTCTGTCACTTTCGTAGAAGAGCGTGTTGTGTCTTCTGGACACGTCGTTACTTTAAGTCAGATCTTACTAAGCCGTATTGTTAAGTGTCTGTTAGTATTCGCCGGCGAGGTTTAAATAAGGGACAACTCTGTTAATCACTCCTGTACTGCTTGGGCTAAGTTTATAATTAGTTAGCATCAGTTTAGTTTGTTATTTTCTATACTAAATAAATGCCCAAGTGGAGGCTTCCTGTAAGCCCGAGACGGGGCCCTCTATAAACATGCTCAAGTTAAATAATAGAATATTTTAACCCTTCTTTGTACTTATTACTTTAACCTCTAGCCTAGTCAGCAAATAATTGCCACACACTTCTCAAGTATTCTAGTTCCCAGGGCAAACAAATTTAAATAGAATCTTATAAATATTTTGCGATTTTGCTGTTAAATCGAATTGTACGCCAAGAACGTGATATTTAATAATCAAGTAAATGCACAAAACGTTAGTGATAAAGAGACAAAAAAGTTTTGTGGGTATTAAATCTTAACAAAACCTTTTGGACGACAGTTAAAATCTGAACCTTTCAGATTTCGCATGTCACATATAATCCCTCTTCCCGTGTATTTAAAATTGTGTTGAGCTATTTACAAAATATTAAATATCAACAGTTTAGTTATAGGAGTTCCCTTGTAATGTATCAGGTAAGATACGAGTTAAAGCAAATGTAAAATGAAAATAAAAAGCTTTGGTGTGCATGTATCTATAGCTGAGTCTTTCCATTTGTAAGCAGGATTGTAAATAATTTATTGTTATTAGACAAAATATCTATTGAGATATGGCAACAGCTAATTTCTGGATGTCCCAAGGAGGTTAGAATAGAAGGAGGGAGGGTTCGCAATTTCCTCCACTATCGGGGAATGAAACTCCACGGAACAAGCGGCGTCCATGTTTGTTACTTCAAAACATTGCAATACGGTAGTGAAACGTACGTGTTTGTAAGCTGTTCTGTGCATGAATTTTCCAGTAAAAATATGTTAAATTTATAATGAAATGCTTCGCTATTGTTAGTTTTTTGTTTTAAAGTTATAAAGATGATATCTGTAATTTACTAAGTACAGAAAATCATTAAGAAATATTTCGAAATCTAAATGCATGTACATAACATTAAAGCCTTTACAAATTATGTTTCTGCATAATTTCAAGAATTTGTTTAGGTTTTATTAGCAACTTCTCTGGTATACTTTCCAATTGTTTCTTTAAGAAGTGATATTTCTGATTTATTCGCAATATTATTATAATTTATTAAAGAATCATTTTTACCTGAAATTAATAGCAGATAACTATCTAAAAAAATGGTAACATGTTGCTTTTTTTTTAAATGAAAGTTTTAAATAGATTCTTTTCACAATCAACAACCTTATATCAACAAGAAAATAAATATTAATAAAATAAAACAGACTTATGTGAGTTCAATGATTTCAGTTTATGCGCGTTTCATATTTATGAATCTCAAAGAAATTACCTTGAATTAAGCTGAATTACAGAAATATACCTATATAAATTTTTGGATATATCTTTTCACATGTTCAATTGTGTAAATATTTTACTTACGTTTATCGCTATACTGCCCAGAAATTTGTAAGCTTATGCAAAAACATTTTAACAACAGAACAGTTTATCTTGATCAAATCCACAGATTATATTCGTAACAGTTCACAAAACTTAAGAATGAATAATAATTAATACATAGAGAAAAGCGTTGCTTTATTTAACACCTTTACAATTCATAAAAATAGTAACAACTGATTTCTTACTTTTCGTGAAAATTATAAAACGAATTATCTAAGCGTTCAAATTATACAGCAAGCATATAATCCTAGGATATATCATTGTATGTTAAAGAACGAAGATACCAGCTGTAAGCAAAAGCATTAAAATGTATTGTATTTAACATGTTTCGATTATTATTAAGTCTTTTTTGTCACATCTGGAAAGAAAACAACATGACATTGTGACATTTTTTTAACATATTTATGAAATTACATAAAAAAAAAAAAAAAAAGAAAACACTTACGAGTGAATAGTAATCCCAGGAATATTTTTCGAAAATCTATTTGTGCATCCATATGCAATATAAGCAGACATGCTTCAAAAAGGAAAGGAAAAAAAAAAAATGTTACAATTACAGACTTCCTTGCACAAGTCACAGTGATAACAGTAACATGGCCGCCAAGCTTCACCGTTTGAGTTGAACCTTCCCTCCTTCTATTCTAACCTCCTTGGGATGTCCGTCTATGTATAATTTTAAAATATATTCAGTTGGTGTGCGCTTGAAATGTATATTGGTACGATGCAGTAAGAACGTCTGTTAATTGTTATTATGTACGTTTACGAATTCGTTACGTGTAGGTTATTAAGTAACGAGTACGATTTATCTTTAAATAAATATTTGTTTGTCATTTACAATCGTTTTATGAGTGATTAATTTAACTACAAAAGGAAGCTAACACATTCTTAGCGTGGCATCTGGTTATATGACGTTACCATGACAACATGTTCCAGGATTATTCATGATCCTGGAACATGTTGTCATTCCACACACATAAAATCTATAACTTTTACTATTAACACGCCCTGGCAAACTAACCGTTCTTAAAAAAGCTACCATTCGACGAACACAACGTCTTTATTTTTCAAATAAATAACCAAACTTTTGTTTTGATTATTCTGAATAATACGTATGATTCATGTCCTTTACGACATATTTACCTGCTAATTTTTAAAAATATTTACATCATTCTTAAAATTTAACAAAAGATATTTTGAACGTTAAATACTGAGTATCTCCTTCAAAACAATCGTTTTGCGCACCACTGAGAACTTTATTTATATTTTTATTTTTTCCTGTCTTATTCAAGAGGCGTCATGTATCTTTATGATGATACGTTACAAAACAGTTTTCGGGGAAAGGTTACCAATCCTTTCTCTTCCCCCCCTCCGAAGTAGCTCGTAATCACACGCAGTTTGCATTCTTAATATTGATATCATTCATAGCATTGATCATGACTGTCTTTTCTTATGTTACAAACTCCTTTGATAAAAAAAGTCTTTGTTATTAAGAAACATCAGTTCCGATTTTGTATTCAAGCTGTTGCTACGAAATAATAACACCATAGAAACAAGATTTGCTATTTTAAAGCAATCAACATTTCTCAAAAATATTAAAAATATAAGTGCATTTATACGTATACTCAAAAATATAAGTGCATTTAGTCATGTATGAAATTGGGTATTATTTCATTTTATTTTTAGACTAAAGGGCGTTATCCCAGAAGAGCTATTAATTTCGTTTTGGCATTTTGCGTTGGTTCACTTTTCAAACTGTTGCCACCAAATATTATCGCCCTGTATCATATTTAAAGAAATTAAATAATGAAGGAATCTGCATGAATGTAAGAATGCTTCTCGCATTGTGAAAAACAACTTTACCTAGAGCTCTCCAATTTTGAATAACGTAGTCCTCCAATCGAATATGGATACCTGGAAGCCCGAATTTGAGATTTTAGTATTTTTTTATTATCTACCTCACATTTCGTAAACCTTTAGCGCGTTTTTAATTAAAAAACTCAAAAGATTTCAAAGCGGTCAATGGCAATACTCTATGAAAAAGGGAAAAAAAACCTTTTTACCACCATCGCGCGAGACTGTGTATCGGAAATTCTAAAGATATACTGCTTTGCTGTTTTTAAATGTATGATATTGCTGTTGAATTGAATGTGTTTTAAATGCGAAAAACGTGATATTTAATCAATAAAGTAACAAAACGTTAAGAAAACGCCCTCAAATCTGAAGGCTTTCAGATTTTATTTTTTTTATTTATTTATTCATTTAAATCTTAACTGTATAATTGTCTTTGAAAAATACAACCATTAACGTTATTTTCATTTGTCTAAGCTTATTCTTCAACGTACTGTAAAAATTAAAATATACGCCTAGGCATTAATAAACGAATATATAAATAGTAAAAAAATGAAAATCTGAAAGGTTCCAGATTTTAAATTAGGTCCAAAGGGGCTTTTTTTAACATTTTGCGTGTTACCTTTATTTATTAAATATCATGTTCTTCGCATATAAACCATAAAATGCAGTTCAAGAACAATATCGCAAAATAATTTTAAATTGAGCCTATCTTTAGAGTTTCCGATACACGGTCTCCCGCGCTGGAGTTAAAACTGTTTTTTCTGTACAACGTTGCCATTCTCGCTTTTTTATCCTTGAGTTTGTTAATCAATTCGTTAAAGTTTTACAAAACATAAAATCGATCATAAAACAAATTCCAAATTTGAAATTTGGGCTTCCTGATGCCCATATTGGCAGTAGGATTACGTTATTCATAATGCGATGGGTCTAGGTAACGTTGTTTTAGCACAATGCGAGAAACATACATACATTTATGCAGATTATTCATTATTTAATTTCTTTAAATATAATACAGGGGTATAATATTTGGTGGCAACAGTTTGAATATTAGCCAAAGTTTCGCAGATATATTTAAACATGCAAATTAGCTCTTAAAACACCCAACTGGGACTGTACAATATGCAAAAATAAAGCAGTGCCGTAGGCAGGAAGACTTATCGTAGAATAACGGCTAGTAACGTGGCCTTCAGCAGGTAGAACACACTCTGACTATTACAATCTCAAACCCTCGCTTAAATACACAAGAGCTAATTTGCATTCTGGTGGGTAAACGGAAAGAGAGAAGTGACAGTATAAATTCTTAACATAAAACAACTGGTTAATTAACGTAAATACCTTACATCTTTCTTTCTTAGAACTGAATCCAGAGCGCTAAAATTAAATTCAATAACAATAATAACTAAAGAAAAGACGCGTAATGACCCTAGAACTGTTACTTAAGATTTTAGGTTTTCAGTCTGTAATAGTAATTCCTAACGAAAAAGTAAAACATATTACTTTTAATAGAAAACTACTTTTAGGAGAAAATATTTAGTAGTCCTTATGTGAATGAGATTAGTATATGCAGATTAATTTCAGACGATTTAGAAATAATGGTACCGTAGTTATTTCTTTTACAGTAGATCGAACGAGAGTAAGTTCCCTTTCCTACCATTGATTTCCTTCCGTTTTTCCAAATCATATTTCCTACCGTTCAGAATGGGAAAGAAGTTAAAATGCTACCCAGACGGTATAGTGGTTAGGGAAGCCTAATGTGGTACCGAACGACTCGGGTTCGAATCCCGGAGAAGGCGTTGATGTTTTCAATGCATAGTATCCGTGCCGCATGGGGGTACTTTAAATACGCGACGAGACGAAAGTCCTCTGGAGAGGTTAATGGTAGGGAAAAAGGGGTAGCAGACCCTCGGACCCGTCTCCCCCGGGTTCCGCACCCTCTATCAAAACTGGGTGCGGAACTGAGAGAAGTCGTAATGTCACCTGTATGGTACTCGAGCTCAAGGTCGTAATGTCACCTGTATGGTGCTCAATCTCAAGGTCGTAATGTCACTTGTATGGTGCTCAAGCTCGAGGTCGTAATGTCACCTGTACGGTGCTCAAGCTCGAGGTCGTAATGTCACCTGTACGGTGCTCAAGCTCAAGGTCGTAATGTCACCTGTATGGTGCTCATGGTGAGAGAATGCGCCTGTCAATTTCATGGGCTGGTTTTGATGTTATTGTCAGACAAGTGTGGTAAGTCACAAGAACAAGAATTTAAAATTACCAAATGATTGTTCTCTAAATTTAGTTGATACAAGCGCTTGATAAATCAAGACGTCCAGCATTTGATTTCTGCTTAAAATAGCTACTATTCACAGATCCATAAAAAAGGGAAAGTCAAAAAGGAAACAGGCCTCTTAGAATTATATCTTGTTGTATGTAATCAGTGTTGCGCTTAATTTGAAAAATATATGGTAAATTTTTAAAGATGGAATTTTTCTGTTGCCTAACAGGTAAATGCAAGAAGTTAAGAAGAGTCACAGAGAAAGCTATAGCAATAGCTGAATAAAAGTGTACATCATCAGATCCTGGATTTGATTGCTGGTCGAAATAAAAGTCTAAACATCCCACAGAACATTTAACTGAAATTTCAGTCAGTACCAAAGGATTGCGAACTATGAAAGTCCCTCAAACTGAAATTTAATTTTCAATAACTGATTACCTAACAAATCGAGAGGATTGCTCGAAAATGTCATGAAACTTTACTTCGCAGTTCCAAGCTACAACCGAATCAATTCCAGCAGATCATGGGATAAATAATGATCTAGGTATCCCTTAGGGTTCCAGAATCATTTTCTAGCCTTTGAGCAGCTGTTTAGTAAATCAACATATTTCACTAGATTATGGTTATTAATTCAATTTTCACTTCGCTTCCACGAAATAGTTATCGCTTGCATTGAATTAATAGATTATTTCACGATATGAGTCTTTCGAATTCTCTAAAATTTATTCTCGAACACGCATCAACTGTTAAACAGTTTATATACGATAGGAAGATGTTAGAGCAAAATTAGTTAAACGCTTTTAAATATTATATATATCTAGAAGATTCTAACTTAGAGAATTATGTCTTCTTATCATTATTTTCATCTACAATATCGTCGTGTCTACAGCTTCAATGCTTGACTAGTTCAATATCGAAAATCGAAATTTGGTATGCTTTGGATGATGTAAAAAACATTACGTAAAATAGTATGCTTAATTGCTAACAAACACCTCGTAAAATGCATGTTTAAAATCAAATGTTTATTCTTGCAAAACTTGTTGGGTTCCCCTTAGTTGAATATTCCCATTATTCAAATTTTTGTTATCTTTCCTGAACTCCTCAACTTCCCTCTAATTTTCTCGCCAGGATGTAAATTTAAACTTAAGTGAGTATTTTAACGGGTAAATTTTGGAGTCGTGCGCTGGCTAGCGAGAACACGCTCTGAATACAGAGCGTGTTCTCGCTAGCCAGCGCACGTTTCGTTTCTGATTTTGCTGATACGCGTTTTGGCCATTTGAATAATTATCACGCTTCATAGGTTGTCGAGTCAACCGAGTTTAGGCGTAACCTAAGGTGCTAGCTTAGCACTACTCTTTTTAGGCTTGAAATAATTTCTGTAACAACTCTTAAGTTCCACCGGAAGTTGTCGGTGTTATTATAAAGCACGAAGTACGTGCCCTTCTGTTCATAGTTGAAAATAATAATGGGTCATTTTTACCCTCCTTCTGTGCTGGTATTATTTCACGCCTGTGCGACAAGTTGTCAAGTTAATTAGTAGGATCTAGATTAGTTTATGTGGCCAATGGGAGTTAGATCCTATAAACTGTTGGTGGCGCTGATGTGTTTCCTCATAAACGCCACCTGTACAACATCCTTAATACGTTGCAAGTGTCATTCGTTATCGTGGCAATGTTTTGTGCAGTTGTCAGTGCATGTCGGAGCTAAATGAATTCAAATGTGGGCAAATTGTTGGGACTCGTATAGTGGGTATTTCAGCAATTAAGATAGTTGAAGTGTTTGGTGTTCCAAGAGGCACTGTACCTAAGGTTTTTAACTCATACAGGAAAACAGGAAAATCACAACGCGGACAAGAAAGTGTGTAGAGCAATCATGAAAGACGATCATTGAATAGGACTGTGATGCAAAACTAACTGCTAAACTGAATGTCGCACCCTCAAAACCTGTCAGCACGAAATCAATACGAGCGAACTCCACAAGCAGGTATTTTTGGGTGAACTGCAATTCAAAAGCCACTCATCAGTGGCCAAAAGTCTGTAAGAAAGTGGTACCAGAGGTTATGAAACCTTGACTTGCAAAGCAATGGAAGACTGTCATTCGGTCCGATCTTTCCACACCAGTCTTTCTTACACTGATTTCGACTTCTGAGCGACTTTACATTTGGTAAACACCATCCCAAGCGTATGGTAGAGACTGTGAGGTACGCGCAAGTAACACGTACCTCCAAAGGAATTGACAACATTACCTAGAAAAACAGCAATCGTAATTGAGATAGGCATACATAATTAATAATGAAATTTAATAAGGAAAAGTAACATAGATACATTATAATGGCTTAACGAGCATGGTTCCAACAAAGACATGATGCCGAAGTTTACTTATCCCGGTAAATGCACAGACTGAAGAGTGACACAGACTAGACTGCCAGAGAAAACTCGTCTCTCCCCGTTAGCCCGTAAGGTTGCCATACAGGTTTACTGTCTTTCGCCAATTGGCGGTTTTCTCTAGAGTTTTTGAGTTTGTATCGCCCATTTGCCGCAGCTGCTGCAACTCTTTGCTGCCGAAAATATGGCGGAGGTTCGCTTATGGTTCGGGCAGCCACATCGTGGTATTCGATGGGGCCATTATTACTGTGCAAGGTCACATTACTGCCACGAATTATGTGACCATTTAGGCTGAACACTTGCATCGCATGGTACAAATGTTATTCCCCAATGGTGATGCCGTATTCCAAGACGACAGAGCTGCTGTTCACTCAGCTCACATCGTCCAGGATGGCCTTTCTGAAGCATTAGTGTGAATTTTTGCATCTACCATGGCCACCACAGTCACCAGATATCAATATTATTGAGCATTTGTAGGCTATTTTGGAGATAAATCTGCGTGAGCATGATCCACCGTCATCACCGTTAACGTAACTTACCAGCGTTTCACAGGAAGAATGGTATGGAAGATTGCGCATTGTAAGAAGTATGGAACGGAAGATTCCATTGCAGAGCATACTGTTACGAAATGTACAGGCGCGGTAAGATGGCTTCCCCGCAAAGCAGTTTTTGGGCTACCATAAAATAGCAAGGAAGGCAGGGTTGTCACATTCGGCGAGAAATCGTAGCTATATAAACCCTGCTGGCTCGCAGTCAGTGTGAGAGTGTGCCTCATCTAGAGAGAGAGTGCGAGATAGTTGGTCTCAAGTTAGTCAGTCCGTGCGGAGTCGATCGAGTTGACAGCCGGGCAGCGAGTGCCGAGTGGGTCATCGAATGTATCGAAGAGTCTCTTAGTGTATCGCGGTTAGTGCATCGTCGAGAAAGTGTGTTAAGCTCCGGGAACGACTGAACCGAAGAGTCGGGAGCTGTGCTCTGTGTGTCGTCGAGTGCATCGCGAGTGAGAGCGTGGAGAGTACGTAGAGTTCCGAGAACGACCGAGCAGAGTCCTGAGCTGTTCTTTGGTGCTTTGCAGTAAAGCTGTCTCTACCGTTATTTCCTGACAGTGCGAAGGCTTTGTCGCTGATTGTTCCAGTGTGTTTATAGTAGATCTTCGAAGACTTTAAATGTGACTTTGGAGCTGTCCTGATTAATATTGGCTATAATAAAGTGTGTTTCGATACTTCATCAAGAGTCGTCGTTAATCACTCCAAATCTACGAACCCGTGAAGAAAATTAAACGTAACAACTGGTGTCAGAAAAAAAACGCAACAATACAAAACCTCTATTTATCCAATCCGAGAAGACTGCAAGATGTTTGGAACGCCAGCAGTTTTCCTACACCAATTGTCAGAGCAAAATGTTTTATTTCGGTATTTCCATGTTTTTATCAAACACCTGTATATTTTTCCTTACCCTAATTTCGGCAGGCTATCAACACATTTTATGAGAACTACCATAAATCTGTTTATTATATCAAAATAAGTTATGATTTTCTGAAAATGCTGCACAAAACAGGCGCTGAGATTTACTTTCGCTTTTCAACTTTCTTTGCAAAAGCAATAATCGTCCTCAGATTTGTTTCATTAATTGATAGAAAGCATTAATTTAGCTCTGTAAAATATTTTTTAAAAATTTATTTCTGTAAATTTCAAAGAAAGGTTTCATTGAACAGTTGGCACAAACAAATCAATGTCCAAAATTTAATAAATCGTGATAAACAAAACTTAATAACACTTAACAGATCACAACACAAAACTTAATAAATCGTTATTTTAAAGGAATTTTAAAAACTGAAAATTTTTATTACGGTTATATTTGCCAGCGCACGCGACCTTCGATACGTGCCGTCACAAACAATCTTTCTATATTGTTACAGTCGTTCGACGATCCTTATGTGTCTATGCTATCGTGAAAGACCGAAATTGGAGAATGTCGACTTTCACCGGAGAATGTCAACATTCACCAAATACGTCAGTGAAAGATCGAATATTGAATTACATTCTTGTACATTCGGACCCTCACCGGTGTATGTTGACAGTCACAGATATGTTCTGGTGTAGGTCAAAAAGAGAGATCATAAAATGTCATAATAGTTTAAGTTGTTGCAATAAATAAGATTTGAATCACATAATTTAGTAAGTTTTTTATTACTGTTATTTTATTTTCTCATTTAGAACGTACTGTATAATTAAGTAAGATTTTAATTCCTACTATTTTCCTTTCTCATTTTGAATGTACCGTGTGTTTTAAGTTCTTATATTCTTTAATTATTATTTTAACTCTCAAGTGCGTTTTATCGCGACTGAATTACGGAGAAGAAAATATAATATTCTTATATGTTGAACATTCACCATTAGTACATGGTGAATGTCGACATTCACCGGTGTAAGTCAGAAATTAGAGTATTTGGAAAATATTTCGGACATAACCAAGCGACTAGGTGATTGTTGATATTCACCGGTGAAAGTCGACATTCTCCAGATTTCGGTGTTTCACCGTAACATATACACAAACACACATACATATATATACTATATCCCATGATTTCAAATAGTCTCACAATGAAAATGAAAGCGCACGCGAACTTCGGTACGGCACGTATCGAAGACTGTATAAAACGTATACTGTAACGTATAACTGTAATAAAGACGTATAACTGTAATAAAATTTTCAGTTTTTTAAATAACGATTTATTAAGTTTTTTGTTGCAATCAAGTGTTATTAAGATTTGTTTATCACGATTTATTAAATTTTGTACATTGATTTGTTTGTGCCAACTGTTCAATGAAACTTTTCTTTGAAATTTACAGAAATACATTTTTGAAAAATATTTTAGAGCTAAATTAATACTTTTTATCAGTTAATGAAACAAATCTGAGGACGATTATTGTTTTTGCAAAGAAAGTTGAAAAGCGAAAATAGATCTCAGGGCCTGTTTTGTGCAGAATTTTTAGAAAATCATAACTTATTTTGATATAACAAACATATATTTATGGTAGTTCTCATAAAATGTTTTGATAGCCTGCGAAAATTAGGGCAAGGAAAAATAAATAGTGGCGCCCGAACTAAAAGGGTATTGGATCATGATTCTCTACACCCAGGATTTGGCGGTTGGGTTCCCTAAAAACCCCAGTCGCCTTTTAAGAGGGGGAGTATATAAGGTCCTTCTTCGCATGCCTTCGTGGTGTGGTGATCTGCACCCTGGGCGCGTATTCCAGAATTCCGCGGTTCGATTCCCGGCGAAGGCATTGCTAATTTTTCATCTAATCTGCTTCTTAAAAAAAATCCTAACAGCTTAGAAAATTTTGTGTTTAACCAAATAGTGCTTATCTATATGTGGTAACGTTTGACATTTTAGTATTATAATTTCTTTTCTTTCTTCGTTTCCCAAACGCTCCTTTTGAAAAAGAAAAACGGAAAGTTTAAACAAATAATTATGTTATTATTTTGTCAACATAAACTGCAATGAAAGTCATTGACGTAGAGCATAGGAAGAAAAATGTTCATTCTATCCTCATTTAAGATACGTATGAATAAAACTTCTAAAGGGTTTCTCTTAGAACTCTTTCCTCTAGAGAGCGTCTTAGAAGATTTTTGATAACAGATGCTAGAAAAAGAGCGATTTCGTATGTTTAAACTTTAAAAGGAAGTCTAGCTGTATGTCACCTGCAAATAGCTTCTGAAGTATACTTGTCTATACCCCAAGTACAGTCGACAGATTTCCCTGTTAATTAAGAGCCAGCCTGTGTTCTATGTTCGCATTATCTGAAATATAATTTTTCATATACTAAAGGCAGCAATTTTTATCTTATGCGCTAAAGACTTAATTGATTTTTAATTTATTTCTCTGTGGATTTTAGTCAAAGGCAGTAAGGTAACTGTTTTAACGGAGGATTACGTTCCTCCATAATACAGAAAGAAGATGAGAAAGCAAAAATTAAAACGTTATTTGAGGTATGCGCAAATGCTTATATCTTCAAAAGTCCCAATGTTGCAATCAGTCTAAGTACATCATTAGATAGCTGAAAGAGCACATTAGTAAACATAATTTTTTTTTTTTAAATAGGACGAATGGTATAAGCATAGTATAGCGTCCAAAATAGCAAAAGTATGGTGAAGTAAAAGTTCCTTGCGCATGCGCGACCGCGTATGAGTGGCAAGGTCGTCTGGTAGACGTTCTGCTGATGTTGGCTGTATTTTATTTTATCTCGCCAAACTAGTGGTGGTATACGATTTATAAACATATGAAAATTGTAGTAGATCCTGTTCCAATAGAATTTACTGAAGCAGCGTAAGAGAATACAAGATTCAAAAGCAAGCGATATTTATATGGTTGATGTAACTGTTAACGGACAGTTAAGATTTATTCCAGCATCTGTCTTTATTCATCCAGTTGTCATCCTGTTTAGTGCATGGATGAAATATTCTGAGACTACTTAATCAATCGATGAAAAGTTTACTGTATTTATAGATGTTCTTATTATTATGATGCGAACTTTTAATAAAGATGTCAAAAGAAATGAAAAGGCATTTGATTTTTATAAAACGTCATTTTAATATTAATACGATGCCAAGTAAATATCCAAGTGCATTGGAAATTAATTCATTTATAGATTTAACATTCACTAGGAAAGTAACTTAAATCATGTATCTTATTTCTCGTATTATTGGCCAATTTTACGTAGGGTCATTCCGAATGAATAAATGTAATAAAAAATTAAAAGAAAAAATTAAATCTGAAAGCTTTCAGATTTTACATAACGCTTTTTTTAACGTTTTGCATGTTACCTTTATTTATTTATCATGTTTTTCGCACTTTAACCATAAAATTCAATTCAACAGCAATATCGCCAAATAATTTTAAAATGAGCACATCTTTAGAATTTGCGATACAGACTCTCGCACGTTGGAGATTAAAATGTTTTTTTCTCGTATATTGTTGCCATTCCCATCTTTGAAATCGCTGAGTTTGTTAAACAAAAATTCTTTAATGTCTGACAAATTATGAAACAGATAATAAAACAAATTCCAAATTACAGCTTCCAGATAAGGATTACGTTATTCAACACTTGATGGCTCCCGGTACTGTCGTTTTATCACAATGAGAGAAATATATATACATTTATGCAGATTCTTTATTATTTAATTTCTTTCAATATAATACAGGGCTGTAATATTTGGTGGCAACAGTTAAAAAGTGAATCAACGCAGAAAGGGAATCGACGCAAAATGCCAAAACGAAATTAATAGCCCTTCTGGGCTAACAAAATTTGTGTGTGTGTAAAATCTTTCGTTTGTTTTATTTGTTCTTTAACATCCTAAACTTCCCGTTAGTAATCCTATGCATTAAACCCCAGCGAGTCTTTAAACTAACAGAAAGAACCTACCGTTCACTTTTTCAAAGGTTTGAGATTCCATTATGAGCTCAAAAGTGAGACAAGTTTTTTACGGTCTTTGCGCTGTTTTCAAGCATAATTTTAAGGTTTAGAGAATTGAAATAACCTTCTAGCTTGTACGATATGCATTTGTATGCAATAATATCATTTTTATAGGACCTAAGTAAGAAATGGTTTCCAACTGAAAGCTGCGTTATCTGAAATGGAACACTCATCGAAGATACATTTGCGAAACGATTACTGTTCCTAGCCACGGAAAACCCGCATATCCACAAACACCCACTCCGTAACCAATCAGGCGACGCTCGAGTGGTCACGTGACAGCCGCTGCTTATCCCAGCATTCCCAGAAACTCAATTACAGCCCTAAACGATTGATATTGTCAGATGTTGGATAATAGCTTTTACACGCCCGTTCTTCATCCCTCTCCCAATTCCCTTTTACCAATTTCTCCGGCACTTAATCCCGAAGAAACAGCGGATTCCTTATCCAGCGAAAGCTACAACATTTGGCGAAAATTTAGCGTCTTATCGCAGGACCACTTCTTGGTCGAGAGCTATCTACTTAGCTGGGAGATAGTCGATTGATAGAGAATGAATGAGAGCAGAAAGAGTATTCAGAATTGCTCACAGGAAAAGAACAGACCTTTTTCTTCCTAACCCCCCTTATCATTCTCATTTCGATTGTTACTTGAAGAAAATATTTCCCATTCTCTTAAGTTTGCATAAAGCTCAGTTAAATTACTTTAAAATATTTTTAAATTACTTTTCGAAATATTAATTTAATTTTTCTCTATTCCCACATGCGGTTGGCTACCTTTCATAACCTCCTACCATATTATTAACTACGAAATTTGTCCAATGTTTTTTTAGTATACTGAATCTATTCAGTCCCATAAACTCTTGTAGAATATTTCTCTGAACAAAAACTTATGACGGAAAGGCAGAGAGACGTAAACTACGGTGGATGATGATTCTTCACCACCAGGATTTGGCGAGTGCGTGCCCTAATCTCCAGTCGCCCTTTAAAAGGGGAAGCATATAAAGCATTTTCTTCCTTCTTTCTGCATGCCTTCGTGGTGTAACGGTATCACACTCTGTGCGTACTCGTAAGTTCCACATTCGAGTCCCGACGAGGATATTTCTCATTTTTCATGTATCCAGCATCAAAAAGATCCTAATGACTCTACAAATTATTCCGCTTTCCTGACTTAATTAATCGATATCGGAATTAACAACACTCATGTACTATCAAAATTGTCAGAAACTATAAATGATGTTCTTTTTTAGAGATATTTTACCAGCAATAATTTTGAAAGAAAGTGATTTTGAAAAATGGCTATGCCCGAACCGTCTCTCCCTCTAATGAAATTTTAAATCCCGCCAACCTGTATACATAGATAAGGCAGGCAATGTTTTTCAGTTCCAAAGACTCGATAATGAGTTTTCAATGAATAAACACAAATTAGGACTCCCCAAGCATTTTTTTTTACAGTTTTTGAAATTTGTCTGTCTGTCTGTGTATATGTATGTGTTTGACGATTTTTTGTCCACGATAACTGTTATGTGAACAGACGGTGTAGTGGTTAAGTAGCAGGCTGCGATATCAAAGGGTCCGAGTTCGAATTCCGGAATTCCTTCTCCGGAATTCCTTTTTAGACGGAGGAGGCTAACATGGCCACCTATTATCTGCCTGCACAATAAAATGGCCACCACTTCTGGCCTTAGGGGTGGCCATTGTCGAATAGGCAAATGCCCACCATTAGATATATAAAAGCAATAAAAATAAATAAAAATAAAGAAACTTCCAAAAATTTCTATTTTACAAATTTAAGCTTTCTACGTCCCTATGAAGAACTTAATATATTCTGGGTAAATTCGAAAATCAAAGCAGGTACTTGAAAGTTGATTAGAATTTTTAATGAAAACCTGTATTAAAATATAATACGAAAGTCTTGAATTTTAGTATTTAAAACTTTTATATTAATGAGAACAACATGTGATATTCTGCCTAAAATTCAGAAACCATAAGTAATATTTTACTTGAAATTCTGAACATACCTTCATAAAAATTATATTATGAGAAAATTCAAAACTCTTAAAATAGGCACGTGTTTGGGAGTCATGTATTACATATATAAATATTAAATGTACTCTTGGAATTATTACTTCCTTGTACGAAGTAAAGAAAGTAGTAATTCCAAGAGTACATTTGTAATCACAGAAAATTCCAGGTACAATACTTCAACAAAATATCCATATTGACTGCTTTCGAATGCAATTTAACGATGTTTTTGCGTGACATCTGTACGTATGGACAGAATAAAGGAATATTTTCTTCCCCAAAAAATTACAAAATTGTTTTAAAATGGATTCAGGAGAGATTCTTTTGTGGCGTCTGTCTGTACGTACTTACGTACGTACGTACGTATGTATGTATTTATCTTTTATAACTCAAAAAAGAGTAGCCTCAGAACGCTGAAATTTTGTATAGAGGGCGGCTATAGGATGTAGTTGCGCACTTACCTTTTTGATGGCAATCGGCAGTACGAAAGTTACATATATATATATATATATATATATATATATAATGTTGTATGAACTTAAATCCATTTAGTGCGAATACAAGTTATTATTACTTGCGCAATTGCTGCAAAGTTAGTTAATAATAATTTATTTCCTAAACCGTATTGATTAATTGATTATATTATCTCCTAAGTTTAATTAAAGTAGAATTATTTTAAAAGTGTGCATCCATACTGGTAAGTTATATTTTGAAAGATGTTTTGAAGTAATTTAAAAGCAAAATGTTAATAATGTTTTAACGGGGACTGGAGTTAAATCATCACGAAGAATAATATTACAATTGTAAAAGTAAAAATTAAAACATGTAATTATTGTCATTGATCGGAAATTAGTTGACTTTTCAAGGGGAACAAACCAACTCCCGTTCAATGATCAATAATTGATAGAAATACGTAAATATGAAAGTGTTTCGTCTTTACTCGAGTTATAAATTAAAGCCAAACCGGCAATTCCAGTCAGGCCAAATATTTCCGCGAATAGTTGTTACTCAAAGAACTGATTCTCATGAAGCATTTTAGTCAATTCAACCTGGAGTAAAAATCAACCACTGTAGAGAAATCCTGTAAAACTCGAGTAATTGTCCCCAACACTATCATCTTTATGTATTTGAGTACTATATTATTTGTAGAAATTAAACATTGGAAATTGTCATTATGAAATCGAAATCAAAGTAAAGTTGAAATAAACATAGAAGATTATAAAAAAGATAAATAATGCAAACTTTCTAAAACAAATCAAAGAGAACATAAAAATAATATCAAAATAATATAAAAATAAAATAGAAAATAATATAAATAAGATCAGTGAATGTACATGAAGATATAAAGGCCAGAAAGGTATTAAGTAACTTACATTCTTTCTAGTGGGAGAGTTGGCAGTGTGTTCTCTTCGTGTCTGACTCAGAAGTGTAGGGTGTCCGAAAATTCTTAGCGGCAGTAGGGGCTTTGAATTATATCAGTCGGCAAGACTTGGGTGAAGAAATTTATGGTAGTGGGAGGGACTTGGAATTCTTGAGGGATGTATTTTGTGGAGTTCTTATCTGAGAGAGACCGTCTGTTAAGATTTTTTTAAAAATACTAGTGAATGGAAATTAATTAATTTCTGGCTAATTGTCATGTCGCAATGATTAAGAATTTAAGAAAGGAAAAAGGCATTTTCGCTATCCAAGAGCTAGTAGACAGTCTAAAGGCAGGAAATAGGCCCATTTTTTAGTAACAGTATAGTAACAGTATATGTCTGAAGACAATTAGCTTTTTACAATATATACAATTGAGTAATTACACTATATACAAATCTTTCAACTGACAGTCATCCAACTTATACCGCCTTCTCAGGCTTAGGAATAAATTGTCATATCCCTATCAGTTAAATGATTTAGAGTGAGTATTTAACGCCTGCTCTTTTAAGGCAATGGTTGATAAATTGAAAGGGAATTAGATTATTTTTGAGAATTTTGATAAGGATCAAAATTTCGCGTTGTAAATCTATTGTATCTGTGCATATAGTTTTAATTCGTTGTATTTGATTAATTATAGTATTGTTAATTACTTTTTTGGATATGTTGGAGTTCCAATTTATTAATTTGTTAGTATTGAAATTGAAGTTTCTTGTTTTGTCAAAAAGTAAAATTTTTTTGTAGTTAATGATTTGAAGATCTAGAAAGTCTATGCTATTTTGTGAATTATTAGTTTTATTAAGTTTAAGACAATTCGGATAAATGTCGGAGTTTTCAATTTTACCAAAATTATTAATTGTAATAAGGTCATCAATAAATCTGTAGGTGTGTTTGTAGTAATTTAACTCTTGTGGTTGTAGATTTTTTTGGAAGTTAAATTCTTTGACAAATAAAAAGATATTACAGATCGAGGTGCTGGAATGTAAGCCCATTGGCAATCCTCTGACTTGTTTAAAAAGTTGATTTTGAAACTTGATGTAGTTATGAAAAAGTGTGCATTTTAGGTAGGTTTTCCATTTGTCAAGAGTCATGATATTGAGTATATTAGGGAAAAGTTTTGGTAGATCAAGTAGACTGGTATAGATTTCTTCTAGAGGAAGTGAGGTATATAAGTTTTCAAAATCATAGCAGTTAAAAATTTAAATTCTTAACAAATACGTATAAAAGTAAAAAAGCAAATTTAAATTCTAAAAAAATTGTTTAATTTAATTTTAATTTATTAAATTAGTAGATTTATTTTCATGGATAGATTTTGCACTTGATTTGTTTATGCTTCTGAATTTAAATGATATTGTAGATTAGTTCGAGAATTAAATCTTTTACATGTTTGCATATTTTTAAATTATTTTAAATTATTTTGGCTTTTTTCTTTTTTTAGAATTTAAATTTGCTTTTTTACTTTTTTACTTTTATACGTATTTGTTAAGAATTTAAATTTGTTTAAATTTAAATTTCATTCCTTGCAGCAATGGCGCAAAGAATGCATTTAAATTTATTTTTTTTTAATTAAACTCAATTTATTCTTATGAAACAATATATATATATACATATACCCACTCTATAACTAGGCTGCGTGAGTTCAATTTCTTTCTTACATATTAGCAAATTGTGCATTTTTTGCTTTAAAAATGATTGAATTGTGTTGTTCTTACCTTCCCGTTAAGGGTTTTATGCCTTTAGTCAACCTGAATGCAATATTTGTAAAATTATCAACAATTTAAAAGTTGTTTAAGTGCAGCTAAGCCTAATTATTTTACTATAGCAGCCATATTTGTTTACATTTGAAACTTAGCAGTTTAGTGGATTTTTTGCCAATCTAAAAAATCTAAGCTTTGCAACAACTTTTTTTTTTTTTTTAATTTGTCTAATTTCTTTTATACATCACTTTAGATTTATTACAGGATTTGAATAAAAGATGTGGCAACGATTAGATAATTCTTCAAATGATACAATTTTTGCGCAATCTGAGTTATAAAAGGAATGATATGTAACGCTGCTAAGTAAACCTAGCGCCAGAGTGCCGCTGTGATAAATACATATAGTGAATTTTAAAGAGTGAATTTATTCTATTGTGGTTTATGCGCTGTTGAAGAAGTAGATTTAATTCAATTCAATAAGTTTAAATGAAATGCAGAAAATATGCCTATAATTCAATAGTCCATGCAAGGAAGTCATGTGGTGTACACATGAGATTTTTATAAATGCGAAGAGAATAAGTTCATCACGAAGATGAGCTCTAGCTGTGAAACAAATTATTAGACTCAGTCCTAAATTCTGCATTGTTGTCGCTTTTGTGTCGAATCACTTTTCAAATAAAAGGATGCAGCTACCAAATGTTATCACTATACATTATTTTGAAAGGAATAATATAACAATTATAAATATAGCGAATACCAAAAAATACCCATTGCAACAATTAAGACTTTATACAGAATTCTAATGATATATTTACTGATTTTAAAGATTTTTTTTTAATTTGGTATTGAATTTTATGTGGTTTGAAAGCGAAGAAAGTAATGTTTAATAGATAAAGCTAAAATGACAAATAAAACTTGGCCATCTTATTAAGTAAACTAAATTCTGATATCATAAATTGAGAAAAGAAAATTAAATGTATGACAACACTTGCTGTCCGCCGATAACATCGCGGCAAAAACATCGCGGACGAAAACGTCGCGGAGAAAACAACGCAAGGCGAAAACGTCGTGCTACAAAACATCGTGGGAGAAAACATCGCAAAGAGAAAACATCGCAGTTCTAAAACATCACGGTACAAAATATCGTCGTCGAAAATAAAGCGGTTCAAAAACTTCGCAGTTTAAAAACATCGTCGTCGAAAATATCGTGGTAAAAATAAAGTATCTACAAATCATCGCATGACGATAACATCGCAGACATGCTTTTTTCAGGTTTTAATAATTGTAATTCCCATAATGATTTGTGAGCGCAAGATGGAAAGAAGGATAACTTTTACCTTCACACTTTTTTATTAACTAATAAATTTTTGCTGAAAAAGTAAGAAGGAAACTTAAGCATAGAAAATTAAATGCAACTTATAGATTATACTTTTCATGAAAAATTACCAGTAAAAACTTTATAAAACATGATTTATTAATGACCTTTGTTAGTTAACTAGTATGTCGGTTTAAAATTCTATTAAGTGCTATAAGTTGCATTAATTTTCTATGCTTAAGTTTCCTTTATATTTTCTCAGCAAAAATTTATTGATTAATAAAATATATGAAAGTAAAAATTATCCTTCTTTCCATCTTGCGCTCCCAAATCATTACGGGAACATGCATTTATAGTTATTAAAGCCTGAAAAAATCATGTCTGCGATGTTATCGTCATGCGATGATTTGTAGATACTTCATTTTTTACCACGATATTTTCGAGGACGATGTTTTTAAACTGCGAAGTTTTTGAGCCGCTTTATTTTCGACGACGATGTTTTGTGCCACGACGTTTTAGAACTGCGATGTTTTTTCTTTGCGATGTTTTCTCCCAAGATGTTTTGTAGCACGACGTTTTCGCCTTGCGTTGTTTTCTCCGCAACGTTTTCGTCTGCGATGTTTTTGCCGCGATGTTTTCGGCTGTAACCACAACACTTAACCCTCTAAGCGGCAAGGCCGTATATATAGGCCTAGAATATTTTTTGTGATATCTGTAAGAACATATATATACGTGCATATTACAATATGTCGATGAAATTAAGGCAATATTTCAAAAGTACACAAATCCAGGTATGTAATACCAGGATAGTTTTTACATTAAAATAAAAAAAAATAATAATAATTTGTTACCATAGTAGTTTTAGGAAATTTGTGCTTTCTTAGCGAAAACCCTGGCCGCTCAGAGGGTTTTAACACTCTGTCGAGTATTCTAAAGATATGCTGCTTTTAAATTTTTATAGTTGTTAAATCAAAGATTTATGAATCCGAAATAGTACACGACCAGAAGATATACTGAGATCGAAGACATATTTTCAAATCAAAGCACGATACCTGATGTATACATGAGGATCTGTATTATCATTGTCACATATATAGTCTTCATTATTACGTGAGGACCTAAAATAAAAAATCAGATGTGTTTATCTTTAAACCGTGAGCCATAAATTTTATTTACACACTATCAGCCGGAAGTGATATTTTTCTTAAAACCTAGTTGCTGTTCCGCCAATTCCACAACTTAACATGGAGTTGACGTAAAATCATAAGCTGACTGCATCAGATTTTTAATCCCTTGTACAAAATATAGGAAATATCGTGATCGCGAAAACTTTCGGCTATCATATTTTAACATTTAGAGTTCCGAAATTTTTTTGGACGATTTTTTTTGCATGTTTTCTGTATGCACGGACAGAATAAAAGACTGTTTTGTCCAAAACGGATTGTGAGATTGATTTAAAGTGAATTCAAAAGAGATTTTCTTGTGACGTCTGTACGTACGTACATATGTATATATATATGTATGTATTTCACGTAACTGTGCTGTAACATTTAGTTATGTACCTCAATTGATATTGCAATCGGCAGAACGAAACATATACACACGTATATATACAGCGAGAGAAGAGAAAATATAAAAATAGACTAAAAATTAGAATTGAAAAAATTGTAAATCCGTCCTGCGCTATAGCTGCAGGGTTGAAGTAGAATAAACTTAAAGCATCTAAATTTATTATTAAATTGGAATAAAAACAAGGAGCAATTCGTCTATAATATAATTAATTGAAACCTTGTATAAGATGTATAACACAGCATCGAAACAAATCCAAATTAAAGAAAGCATAGCAGAAAAAAATCGAAAAATGGGAAAGGGAAAAATATACAAAATTAAACAATTAAAAATTAATCTCCTTTCAGTGAAAGTCCAATTTAGAACTCATCTTAGGAAAATGTTCCTTTCAGTAAATGAATTAAAGCTTCATAAAAGTCGATTAGTATATTTCGGAAATATATTTCGCTCTCTTGGTTCATATAAAAATTAATCTGATGTATACACCACATGACTTCCTTGTACAGAATATTAAATTATATGCATTTTTTCATGCATTTCATTTAAACTTATTGGATTGAATTAAATCTACTTCACCGACAGCGCATAAACCACAACACAATAAATTCATTCTTTAAAATTCACTCTAGTATTTGTTTATAATAGCGACACTCTGGCGCTAGATTCACTTAACAGTATTATATTTCGTTCATATTATAACTCATAATGCACAAAATTTATATGATTTAAAGAATAGAATTATCTAATCGTTGCCACATGTACTATTCAAATACTATAATAAAGCTAGAATGATGTATAAAAGAAATTAAGCAAACAAAACAAAAAAGAAACAGTTTTTCACAGACGATTGAGTATTTCTCATTCAATTAATTCAGTTCTCACTTCGCGAGAAAGCAAAAATACATAAAAACTCAAAATATCTACATTAAAAATTACGAAGTAAATCTTAAACACTTATTTCCTCGAAAACATTGCAGAAAGGATTAAGCATGATTTAATTGGAAATAATAAATGAAGGCGTTATCTTTGTTGTTGCGAAGCTAAGTTTCTCTAGATTGGCAACAAATCCACTAGTCTGCTGTTTCTAATGTAAACAATCAACGGCCGCCATTAAAAAAAAGGATTAACGGCACTTAAACAACTTTAAAATTGTTGATAACTCTAATAATATTGCATTCTGATTTACTAAAGGCATAAAAACCTTAACCAGGAGATAAAAACAACATAATTCAATCATTTTTAAAGCAAAAAATGTACAATTTACAAACATATAAGAATTCAGAAGTCAAACAACAAAAATCAGCGTTATATTTACCAAATTTTCACAGGAATTTTCATTTGCGGTTTTGCAGCTGAAGATGGTGGTTCGGTAAAACCATCGAAACTAGTCCTGTGAAAATTTGGTAAATATAACGCTGATTTTTGTTGTTTGACTTCTGAATTAGTATTTATTCGGCGTGTTATTGTGTCTTAAACATATAAGAGTAAAGAAACTGAGATCACTGAGCCGGGTAACAGAGCGGATATACGTTTGGTGCAGCCGATTGCAACCAAAATACGAGATGCAAATCTACATGTTATAGCAGTTCTATATACAAAATTTCAACGTTCTGAGGCTACTCGTTTTTGAGTTATGCGGGATACGTACGTACATACGCACGTACGTACATACGTTCGTACAGACGCCACGAAAAATTCTCTTCAGAATTAATTTTAAAGCAATTTTATAATTTTTTTTGGAGGAATCGAGTCTTTTATTCTGTCCTTACGTACAAACATCGGAAGCAAAAACATCGTTAAATTGCATTCGATAGTGGCCAAAATGGTATTTTTCGTTGAAATATGCTGCCTGAAACTTTCCGCTATTACAATACTTCCTTTTTACTTCGTACAAGGAAGTAAAAACCGTAAAACGATTTCGAAAGTTTTGGACTCTTTATAAAAAAAATCAATTCTGAGTTTAGACGGCAAAGTTGTTCACTATAAACTTCTGAATCAATCGTTTGATCCGATCGATTTTGAATCGGTTAATGGAATTAACCGATTAATTGCTTGAATCGGGGTTCATCACCAATGCTGCTTTTTACAACTTTAAATTTTTTAAATCATTTCTGGGCAGTCCTTACACTAATATTTTGTTCACCATATACGCTTTTAATTTTTATCGCTGCAAACCTGGCAGATTCACCCCACGAAAATAAAAAATGTAGCACAGCACATTTGTACTGATTATCTATATTCATCTTCTATGGGTACTAAAATGCGTTCGATATTTACGAAAGTTGGTGATGAACTGAATAATATGTTAGTCAAGCGATGACAAGTTTCAACAGGTTTAAAATTGTATTGTTTTAGTTAATGCGTCATAGTTAATTCCATGCATAGTCTTAAATGCGTACGAACTTATGGACTGGCCCGATGCATTATATTGCATTGCTTTTACTGTTTTAATTATGCAAAAAACGTAGAATACGAAAAAAAAATTACTAATCTAAATGTTTTATTAAAAGAAAACCCTTAATTTTTATATACATTGCTATCAGCTAGCATAAATTTTATCTTGCAATACTTCAAAGCCCAAAACTTATTTATATATCATATATAGATATAACAGGAAAATAAAATCGTTTGTGATAGTAGAAAAGCCTTTATTGTTCCCTTTGCTTTGTAGAATATATAAAAAATTTATTTTATGCGTTTTGGGACTGAGCTTAAAAGTCATAAACCTTAAATTAAAAAACAAACCCAAAAATAATAAATCTTTGGTTAAAAAAATTATAATTTATACTGCATTTTTTAGAATTGACTCTTGAGAATTATTTGTCATGAAAACTGTAAGAGCGAAGGTAAATATTTATGTAAGAGTAAAAATTTTAAATAACTGAATATTCATTCAAGCATGAACATTTGTAATTGCTTTTACGACATCAATTTCGGTAGAATTTTTCCAACCGAAATATTTTTCTCCTACTTCTGGAAGCATTATGAGTAAAGTTACTAAAAAAGAAAAATATTTCGTTTCCTTATAAATGAATCAAGCAATTTAAAAATTACTTTTCAATAACCGTTGGGCATTTGGCTGTTATATTGCTTGAATCATTGACACAAATAAAGTAATAAAACTCACATGCGAAATAAATCTAAAATTAAAATTCGAGTTTTTACATATTTTAAATTTACTTTAACATTTCTTCTTGTCTTGAATGTTTTTAACGCTACATATCAAAGCAGTTCCATTTAAACAGATAAAAAGTGAAAAATCTGATGTGTACACCACATGACTTCCTTGTATGGAATATTAAATTATACGCATTTTTTCTTACATTTCATTTAAACATATTTGGATTTAATTAAATCTACTTCGCCGACAGCGCATAAACCACAGTAAAATAAATGCATTCTTTAAAATTCACTCTATTTGTTTACCATAGCGACAATCTAGCGCTATGTTCATTTAACAGTATTATATTTCGTTCATATTATAACACAGAATACACAAAACTTATATCATTTAAAGAATTATCTAATCGTTGCCACGTGTTCTATTCAAATACTGTAATAAAGATAGAACGATATATGAAAGAAATTAAGCAAACAAAACAAAAAAGAACGCTTTTTCACAGACGATTCAGTATTTCTCATTCAATTAATTCAGTTCTCACTTTGCGACAAGGCAAAAATACATAAAAACTGAAAATATCTGTATTAAAAATTACTAATTATTAAAACTTAAATTACTAATTATTAAAAATTAAGTAAATCTTAAACACTTATTTCCTCGAAAAAATTACAGAAAGGATTTATGATATAAATGATGTTTTGCTTTATGATATAAATCGCAATAATAAATGAAGGCGTTATTTTTGTTTGTCTCTAGATTGGCAACAAATCCACTACTCTGCTGTTTCAAATGTAAACAAGCAATGGCCGCCATCAAAAAAATTATAGGCTTAGCGGCACTTAAACAACTTTTAAATTGTTGATAATTCTAAAAATATTGCATGCAGATTTACTACAGGCATAAAAACCTTAACCGGAAGATAAGAACAACAGAATTCAATCATTTTTAAAGCAAAAAATGTACAATTTACAAACATATAAGAGTAAAGAAAACTGAGATCACTGAGCCGGGTAACAGAGTGGATATATATATAAATATATTTATATACGTTTGGGGCGGCCGATTGCAACCAAAATACGATTGCAACCATCTACATATTATAGTAGTCCTATATACAAAATTTCAAGGTGCTGAGGCTGTTCGTTTTTGAGTTATGCGAGATACGTACGTACGAAAGCGTTCGTATGGACGCCACGAAAAATTCTCGTCAGAATTAATTTTAAAGCAGTTTTATAATTTTTTTGGAGGAAAAGAGTCTTTTATTCTGTCCTTACGTACAGATGTCACGCAAAAACATCGTCAAATTGCATTCGAAAGCGGTCAAAATGTGTATTTTCGTTGAAATATGCTGCCTGAAACTTTTTGCGATTACAATACATCCTTTTTACTTCGTACTAGGAAGTAGAAAGAATATAAACAAAAATCTAATAGGGTTCGTATTTTAGCGATCGTCCCAAAAGGTTTTGTTAAGGTTTTTTTGCGCTCTCGCTCTGCTAGCAGTCTGTCACTCTGCTGTTGCAATCACTCCTCTAACCCATTTCTTTTTGTCTTTTTTGCTTTATTATTAAGAACCATTTTCCTCCTACTTAACGCCCTATACAGTTCAACAGCAAAATTGCAAATGTTTTTACAGCAGCATATATTTAGAAATTCTGGGTGAAGTGTTAATTCTTAGCATACATTTTTCCATTTTTTTTTTTTTTTTTCAGATTTTTGTCAGTTTATCATATCACTGCACAGTTTTCTTAGTAAGACAGCTTGCGAAACTTTTTATTATTATTTTTTGGGTGTGTGTTAAACTCATTAATTAAATATCGTATTCTTCGCCCTTACGCCACATAAAATTCAGTTGAATAGCAAAATCACAAAATATTTAAAAACAGCATATCTTTAGAATTTCCGATAGACAATCTCGCTCGGTGGAAATAAAAATGTTTTAATCCGTAAGATTTTAGAAAGATTAGGAATTTTTGAAAGGGCGACTGGGGTTTAGTGGACCCAAACGCCAAATCCTGGTGGTGAAGAAACATCATTCACCACCTTTTAGTTCGGGTGCCACTGTAGAGACATTAAGATTTTTCGAAAACAGAAGACATGAAAAATGGGCAATGCCCTCGCCGAGACTCGAACCACGGACCTCTCGAATACTCGTCGAGTGTACTGAAGGCATGCTACGATGGCATTCTAAGAAGGCGGCAGAAGTACCTTATAAGGTGTTGCCACTGCTTATTTTTAAATCGTTGTGTTTGTTAAAAATCATTAAATATTTACAAATAGTAAATATAAAATACGAAATTCAATATTCTGGCTTCTATGTGCACATGTTCAGGTGGAAGACAACGTTATTCAAAATTTCATGACTCTAGGTACCGTCGATTTTTCAACGTGTACCTACATGCAGAATCTTCATTATTTAATTTCGTTAAAAATAATACATGGCGATAATGTTTGGTGGCATTAGTTTGGATTATTCAATTATGGCAAAGCACACAAGGGCTATCTGCCTAAAGGAAGGGATGCCTTCGTGGAGGACTTTCTAAGGGAAACTGGCTCGTATACACGTTATACATGGGGAAAACCACGAAAACGCCCATGCAGCCAGCCCGTTCTGGGGATTCGAACCTCAGACCGAACTACCAGTGTTCAGCGTCTTTACCGCTCGGCCGCTGGTGGGCCCGTAAGTTTGAAAAGTGATTCATACATTTAAAATAATAGGCCAATGAATCCCGTTTCGACATTAATAGTTCATTCTGGATAACGCACTTTTGGGCTAATAATTTTATAATTTTACGCATGTATCTAGTATTTAAATATTTCAAGAATTAGAAATTTTAAATTATTAATTACTACATAATAATTGTTATCAAGTTACGAAAATTGGGGCGAAATCAATTAAATAATCTATAAAAAGATACATTAAGCAGAAATAAAATTCGAAATTGTAAATTTGCTAATAGAAAAGCACAAAATAATTTTTAAAAAATCTGAAAGCTTTCAGATTTTATATTACACCCAAATGGACGTTTTTGTGACGTTTTGCATGTTACTTTTATTTATTAAATATCATGTTCATCGCATTTAAACGATAAAATTCAATTCAACAGCAATATCACAAAATATTTAAAAGAGCATATGTTTACAATTTCCGATACACAGCCCTAGTTGAAGAAAGATGATACGTCGAGGCCAGTCACGTGGGTGGTCACCCACCCAAGTACTGACCCCGAGCTCTGCTGCTGTAAACAGAGGAACCTGTGTGTTGAAAAAGTGAAAGAAATCGTAAACATAGTGAAATTCCCTCAAATGCTTCTAAGCTGGTGATTACTCTTCACTATCAGCAAATCTCATCAGTGTCATAGCTGCTTTGAACCCGGCAGTAAACTTCTCAGCCGTGGTTTTTGCAGCGCGGATCTTCTCAACGTGCTCAACCATACTGTTCAGAAATTTTTTGATTTTAGGATCTTGGATCCAGTTTACGATATCCTTGTACTCTGTGGGTGGGTTTTCCAATTTTTTCTTTACTCTATCACTGTAGAGAGGTTTCATCTGGCTTTTACTGCTGTCTTCCTTTGTTTCGATGAATTTCGAAAAATCTGCCGGCGTAGGGATCTTAGCTGCTGGCTTCGCCTGCTGCTTCTTTGCTTCATATCGCTTCTTGTACACGGGGCAACCCCTGTATGAACTTACATGCGGTAGTGAGCAGAAGATGCACTTAGGTTTTTCTTCTGGCTTTAGAGGGCATTCTTTACTTCTGTGGTGCTGTCCACACTTGCAGCATCGCTCAGGATTTGAGCAAAGATGTTGCGAATGTCCATATTCTTGACATCTATAGCATTGAATTACGCGTTTTTTCGGGGCAAACTTCTCGATCTTGACATTAACACTTAACATATTGTTGAGTCCATGAATTGCACGTCCTTCCTTCGTTTTCTTCAGTTCCAACAGGAAAATTGGAAGTTTCTCGATAGCGTCTCCTCTTCGTCTGGAAAATTGCTTGACTTTACTTATCGGGAATTTCCTTCTCTCCAGATCTCCTGGATTATTTCTTCCTTCATCTTCGATGGGAGGCCCTTAAGAACAACCTTAATAGGTTTTTCGCTGAGTAACTGGAAAGTATGAAATGGTATATTTCTTTTCTGCAAAACCAGTTGCTTTTCTGTAATTGTCTACTGACTTTAAATTAACATATAGTAATTTCATTTTCATATTGGCTTCGAATTGTTCACTGCAGGTATTGATAAGGATTTCATGAATTTTAGGCCAATCCACTTCGCTTTGCTGGAAAACTATTGGAGGTGGAGTTTCCTCTTTTTCGGCTCCTCCTTCTTCTTCCATACCTTCTACTTCACTTAGCTGCTCAAATCGATTTTCCATCGTAACTTCCATTGGAGCTTCGTTTTCTGATACTTTCGCGGTTTTCTTGGGAGAAATCCATTCTTGTTCCCTGCTGTCTGTTCCTCTTTCAGTTATCTGCCTTGGATAAAATTTTTTCGTGAATGTCTCTACATCCATCTCACCCTTAGTTCTTTTATGAAAGTAATTGTAAATTACGTCAAATCCAAATTTCGAAATCTGGTCCCGAATTTCTTCTTCAGAACATGACTTAAATTTTGGGATGTCCTCATCATTTCCCATTGATAAATCTTCTGGTGTCTGTTCATCAGTAGCTTCTCCATTCGGTGTTTGAATGTCTCTTTTTTCCTTACCAGGTTTAACATCTTTCCTCTTACTTAGTTGTTCGCTTTCCGTATCTGACATAGTTTTCGCCTTTTTTGCTTTACTTTTATTTTCTTTGTATTTCTTTCTTTTCTTTGTAAGTATGAAATCCTCTTTCTTCAATGGATAGGTCTTGTTGGATTTGGACGAACGCTCGCTTCGGTAGTCCTCTTCATCAGAACTATCGAGTGGTGTCCTATAAAAGAAGATTTTCTACCCGAAGGTAATTAATCAGTCAAATAAACCTTTTCAAAAATCACATTCTGATTATTCTTGATCAAATTCTTCAGAAAAAAAATCGTAACAACGAACTGAAAACAACAAGCTCAAAACATAAATATCTCATCGAATCATCGAATTGAGAGGATTTTCTCCTTTTTATATGATTTTAAATCGCGTGAGAGAAATTTCTGGAATTTTCTCGAAAGCAAAAAAAGAGATATATTTATTTATTAAATGTTAAATGCACGTACTCTTGTACTTTTAATTTTCCGGCTTAGCTTTCCTATGATATTCGCCACGCGCTACACTGCACAGGGAATAAAACAATTTAATTTATAATTAAACTAAGATTAGTTACTTAAATATCAAATCCATAACACTGCCCCCTTCCCAAGGATTGCACGTCCCGGGCAGTACAATCCCTGGACAGGAAGCCAAACTTACACTATAGCATAAATGCAATAATAAGCATTACATTACAATAACAAAACAAAAAAAAAATCTGAAATTTTTCAGATTTTAAATTACGTCTAAAGGGGCGTTTTTTTAACGTTTTGAGTGTTACCTTTATTTATTAAATATCATGTTCTTTGCACTTAAACCATAAAATTCAGTTCAAGAGCAATATCGCAAAATAATGTTGAATTAAGCATATCTTTAAAATTTCCGATATACACAGTCTCGCGAGCTGGAGATAAAAGTATTTTTTTTCTATATAACGTTGCCATTTCTCGCTTTTAAAGCATTGAGTTTGTAAATCAAAAATTCGTTAAAGTTTTACAAAATATAAAATCTATAATAAAACAAATTCCAATTTTGGGATTTCAGATGCCCATATTCGCAGTAGGATTTCGTCATTCAAAATTCGATGGCTCTATGTACCATTGTTTTATCACAATGCGAGAAACAGACAATCATTTATGCAGATTTTTCATTATTTAATTTCTTCAAATATAATGCAGGACTCTAACATTTTGTGGCAACAGTTTGAAAACTGAACCGACGTTTATGAGTCCGACGCAAAATGCCAAAACGAAAGCAATAGTCCTTCGGGACTGAAATCCCTTTGGACTAAAAAAAAGAAAGAAAAAAAAATCTGAAATGTTTCAGATTTTAAATTACGTCCAAAAGTGCGAGTTTTCAACATTTTGTATTTGCACTTAAACCATAAAAATTATTTCAATAGCAATGTCGCAAAATAATTTTAAAATAAGCTTATCTTTAGAATTTCCGATACACTGTTCGACGCGCTAGACATAAAAAGGTTTTTTTCCCCCCGTAGAGTGTTGCCATTGCTCGCTTTTAAATCGTTGAATTTGTTACTGAAAAATTCGTTGAAGTTTTACAAAATAGAAAATCGATAATAAAACAAATTCCTAATTTCAAATTTGGGATTTCAGATGCCCATATTCTCAGTAGGATTAAGTCATTCAAAATTATATGGCTCTAGATACCGTTGTTTTATCACAATGCGAGAAATATACATACATTTATGCAGGTTTTTCATTATTTAATTTCTTCAAATATAATGCAGGACTCTAACATTTTGTGGCAACAGTTTGAAAAGTGAACCGACATTTATAGGAGTCCGACGCAAAATGCCAAAACGAAAGTAATAGTCCTTCGGGACTCAAATCCCTTTGGACTAACAATAAAAATGCATGAACAATAAATGCAATAACTACAACTTTAAACAAATCAAATGCTATCAAATACTAAATACAAATCAAATACTAAATACAAATCAAATCAAATACATATTTAGAAACAAACAGGATCATGGCCTTACACTATTTACAATTATTTACACTACGTCCCCAATAGTAATGCACTAACCTGTCGTAATGAACGACTTTAGGTTTAGAGTTCGAAGACTTACGGATCCGAACCACGACATCATTCAGCCTGTTTAGGACAGTGTACAGACCATCCCAAGGTGACTGTAACTTAGGATAGAGTCCCTTCCGTCGAGTCGGATTCGACAACCACACCTTGTCTCCTGCGTGGAATTGATGTTCAGTAGCTCTTGTGTCGTATCGGGTCTTCATCTTCTCCGTCGCCAAGTTGACTCGCTCTCGTGCAAAGTTGTGCATCACTTCAAACCGGGCCTGGACATCTTGAATGTATTCCTCAGGCGGTGAAGGCGCATCCGTACGGCGATCAAACAGGCGGTCACAAGGCAGACGAAGGTCACGACTAAAGAGCATCTGTGGTGGGGAATAGCTGGCAGTCTTGCGTTTCTTTTCGACCCTAGTATGATTTCGGCAGCTTCCCGAGCTGTGTCTTTCGGACAAGGCGTCGGCATTTCCAGGCGAGGATCCCTTTTGAGGATGGATAGTCATGTCCTCAGATGCTGAGAACAACTTGTTGTTTTTGAAGTCTAAGGGAAAATTGTATTTCCTTAAAAAGTCCAGTCCTAGTATGCATGGATCTGTAATATCCGCCACATAAGCCGTGTGACGGTAGGCGGCACTTCCAGAAGTGATGTTCATGTTTAACTTCCCAGCTATCTCGATCTTGCCACCAGACGCAGTCTGAAGAATAACACAGGATGGCGTCCAAGTAAGTTTATCTTTAAACTGTTGAGCTAAACTCTCCGAATGATGGTAACATTACCTCTTCTGTCAATGATCATATTGCAAGGAACTCCATCGATATGCCCATTGATGTACAGTACGTTACTGTTGCCACTCACCGTAGAAATCTTGAGTGCTTTGAAACAAGGTTTTTCATTATCTGGCAACCTCCGTTCCTTGATATGGTCATTAATTTGTTTCCTGCGTCGTTGCTCAGAAATGGTCTCAATTTTCGTACCCTGGGGTGCTCTACAATTCTTTCGTACATGGCCTTCAGCTCCACAGTACCAGTACTTTGGTTTTTTGTCACTTCTTTTCCGTTTCATGCCATTTAATTCTCTGTTTAACCCGCCTCTCTTATTTTCCGTGTTCTGGGGTGTTCTGCAGTTCCTTCGTATGTGGCCTTCAACACCGCAGTTCCAGCACTTTAGGATTGGTTTCTTCTCAACAATATTCCATCTCAAGGCATTCAATGGTCTTAACAAATATGATTTTAAATCGCGCGCGAGAAATATCTGGAATTTTCTCGAAAGCAAAAAAAGATATATATTTATTTATTAGATGTTAAATGCACGTGCTCTTGTATTTTTAATTTTCCGGCTTAGCTTTCCTATAATATTCGTCACGCGCTACACTGCACGGAGAATAGAACAATTTAATTTATAATTCAACTAACATTAGTTATTTAAATACGAAATCCGTAACAATACATAATATTTGGTGGTAACAATTTAAAATTGATTCGCCGTTTATAGTTATTCAAAGCAAAATGCCAAAACGAAATTAATAGCCCTTCTGGGCCAACGTCTTTTGGACTAATAACATAAATTAATACAAAATGAAACAAAATTTCTCGCGTGTATCGAGAATTATGTCTGGATAAAAACCAACAGAATTAAATCTAGTTTTTAAATATTTAACTATTAGTCAACGTGGGATCTACGTGATTAATAACTAGGATATCTTCTGAAAAACCATACGTGATCTCCAATTTATTCGGTTGGTCTGTTTAACACTTTAAAAAATTAAAAAGTTTAGATAAAAATAATTTCTTTTTAGACGTGGAATACATTCCTTAATTATTAGATCCTGCATGTTTACCTGCTGTTTATAAGCAGAAGCTTCCTTATAAAATTAACTGTTTGGATTTATTTTTAACTACTGCGCTAGCTCAGAGAGAAATTCTTAATATAACTTCTTAAGCCTCAGTGAGTAGTTTCATAGCATTTTCAGAGTAGCAATTAAACTGTAATTATATAAAGTGCGGGTGAGGTACAATTTCCCGCTAAGATGAAGTAAAAAAGAATATCTTCTATTCAGTTAAGGAATATACCACTTTACTTTATTATAAATAATACGCAAACGTGCCTGGTGATTAGATTTTTAAATCTATGCAAATTATTCTAACTCTACGTTATTTTTAATCCATGTTTATTTATAACTTTTAAAATATATTTCGGGATCTCTTTTGATTTAATTCCTAACCTATGCTTTCATAATCTAGTTTGAGAATATGTAACGAAGCAAAAGAATTAATATTATTAACTCTTAAGTCTTTTAACTGTAAGTATGTGTATTTTTAAGTCTCAGTAATATATCTTTACTGATTTTAGCTTTTGAGGTGCCTTTTATGATCTCCTTTGATTAAATATTAAATTATCCTTTCATGATCTGGTTTGAAAATATGCTACAAAGCAATACAATTAATATTATCAACTATAAGTAAGTGTAACTGTAAGTCTGAGTATTCTAAGTTTGTTTATTTTAACTTTTAAGTTTCATTTTGCGATCTCTTTTGATTTAATTCCTAAAATATGCTTCATAATCTAGTTTTAGAATATGTAACGAAGCAATACAATTAATATTATCAACTGTAAGTTTTTATTTTATTATCAACTGTAAGTTTTTATAATTTATGCAGTTTGTCTAACTTATAATTTATGCAGTTTGTCTGCATACATTTTTCAGTATTATCCATATTTATTTTATAAAGAAATGTTATTTGGAGTGATAAAAGCCAAAATACATAAATTTTTTGGCTATTTAAATGTGCATTTAAAAAAGCAATACAATTAATATTATCAACTGTAAAACAATTGTAAGTTTTTATTGCATAACTTAAACTATAGAAGTTTTTCGGTAAAATTCATATTAATTTTCTTGAGAACGAAATGTCATTTGGGGAGAAAAGCGATAAAAATCAGCCTAGGTAAATTTTTTGGCTCTTCAAATGTGCAGATAAAATAAGCAATGCAATTAATATTATCAACTGTAAATTTTTATTGCCTGAAAACTGTAGAAAATTCCTTTATTATCCATATTAATTTTCCTCAGAAATAAATGTCATTTCGGGGGAAAAGTAATAAAAGGGTAATAAAAGTAATAAAGTAAACGGTATTTTGGCTATTTAAATGTGCATTTAAAAAAGCAATACAATTAATATTATCAACTGTAAAACAACTGTAAGTTTTTATTGCATAACTTAAACTATAGAAGTTTTTCGGTAAAATCCATATTAATTTTCTTGAGAACGAAATGTCATTTGGGGAGAAAAGCGATAAAAATCAGCCTAGGTAAATTTTTTGGCTCTTCAAATGTGCAGATAAAATAAGCAATGCAATTAATATTATCAACTGTAAATTTTTATTGCCTGAAAACTGTAGAAATTTCCTTTATTATCCATATTAATTTTCCTCAGAAATAAATGTCATTTCGGGGGAAAAGTAATAAAAGGGTAATAAAAGTAATAAAGTAAACGGTATTACGATTCAGTTTCCCATAGAAAGTCTTCCCCGAAAGCATACCTTCCCTTAGGCAGAGAGCCCTCACATGGTTTGTCAATATGAAATAAACCAAAGCCAAACAGCTAGGGGCTACAAGCTTCGCCTAGAACATGACAGAGGTTCATACTGTTCAGCTTTCCAAAACCAAATCTTTAATATCTTGTTCAAGATAATATTGGAGTTGCCAGTAGAGAGCGACACTCTGTACAGCAGTACAGTAGCGGAGGGTAAGCTAACACTGTTACAGCCAGCTATGCGCAGTTCTTCTAACCTTGGCTTTAGGGAAAAGAACCCACAGGAAAAATGCTCACAGGTATAAATGCTCACAGGAAAAAAGCCCACACAGAAATATGCCCGCATAGAAAAAGCTCACATGGAAAAATGCTCAGAAATATGCTCACACGGAAAAAAGCTCACATGGATATATGCTCACATAGAAATAAGTCCACTGATAAATAAAATACCTAGAAATATCCTTGCATTAATCAGTCAATAATTAATCGATTTGAACATCGTATACATACTTAATTTTTAAAAGAAATATTATTTGATCATTTGAAAAAAGTATTCGACAGATGGCTCACATAAACCTTTTCATGGGCGGTATATAAAAGAATAAAAAAATTATAAAATTTTGCATTTACTATAATATTTTATACTGCTGCCTCTGTACGACATTTTTATTCCTGTAACTGCCAATAGTTCATTTTTATTTTTTTTACTCTATTTTTGCATTCTTTTGATGTGTATCTATAAAAATTCATGTTTGAATGTAGTTATTTAAGTTTGATGCCAAAATGCTTCTAGAAGGCCACAGTTTTCAATCCAGCCTTTAAAAAATCTGATAAAACCACAAGTTGTTACGAAAGTTTTCATAAGGTACTAAATTCATTATTTAATTGTAGCCATTCCAGTATGTGGTTTTTATTTGGCGGACTGCAAAAAAATTTAGTCTCTCAACGTTTATTACTGTTAGCTATTGTAAAAACATGGCTTAGTGAAGTGAAGAAAAAAAAAAAAGAAAATGCGAAAACTTACATTTGGTAATCGCGAATCATGTAAGAAACTATGATGAATTAAATGAATTTCTCATGTACGTGGCCACACTGGCAATCTAGGAAATGAAAGGGCTGATTGGTTGGCAAAACAAGCTACACATCTTCAAGTAACTACTCCAATGATACTTCCCAAGTCATTTTACAAGAACAAAAGTAGGGATGATACAATACTCGAGTGGAATGAACTATAAGGGAATTCTACTACTTCCTCTTTGACTAAACTATATTTTATTTCCATTCCTCACAGACTGAATAATAAACACTTTTTCTGCACTTTTGAAGTTACTCAATTTCTAATTGGACATGGTAAATTCAATTCATATCTGAAGAGATTTAGATTATCTAGTACAGACTTGTGTGCATGCAGTTTCGGGGGAGTGCAAATTGTCGAACATTTGTTGTTCTATTGTTCAAAGCTCAAGGAAGGACGAAAGGAACTCATTTCTAGGTTAAACTCTGTGAATATTACATTTCCTCCTCCTCTTCATGCATTCATCCAACATAAAATGGCTTTCTCTTTCTTCTGTAAATTTATCTCTTACGTGTCATCTGTGAATTTGTAAGTTTATTTTATTTTGTGTTGTGTTGTTGTATTTGTTTGTTTTTTTACTTACTTCTGTAAGCCTTGTGTAATACTATGTGGTGCACAAGGATTTAAAATTTTCAATTAAAAAGATCTATGATGAAATGGATGATAAAATTAGATATTTACATATATTAGCTAATATTCAGCACGTTTATGTATTTATAACTTTTTGAAATATATATTTCTGATTTATATATAATAAGGTATTTTACGTAATTTAAATAAAATAATTATGTTTGCTTATGCTTCTAAATGTTTATGTTATAAAATGAGTAATGTATATCTACTATTATTTTATTTTTTAACAATTAAAATTGTAATAAATTTTCGTTATGTATTCGGCTTCATTTTTCTTCCTTCTTTTTCTCCTTTTCCTAATTCAAAACGACCCATTTGTTAATCTTATATAGCAACAGAATCTACACATAAGTTATACAATTTTTGATATATTGTATATACCCGCGTATAAGTCGACCCCCCACTTCAACATAAAAAAATTCGTAGAAAATAAGAAACCCGCGTATAAGTCGACTCCCCACTTCCGAAATCGATCGAGAAACTTAGAAGAAATTTTTTTAAGTACTACATTTATTCAAAATCATCTGAGAAAAAAGTAAATATACGATAAAAAATACCTTGGTAAATAAACAAAATCAAAATCCTTCAACGTCCGATTCATGGTCAGATTCGCCAAACATTTCATAGAACTCTTCTGTCGTCATTGGCTCGTCATCATACATATTTTCAGTCTCGAACTCTGTATTGTTACAATCACTACTAGAGCCTTCGTCGTCATTTTCACTTTCAAAAACAGTATCATCTTCCGTGCCGTCTAGTTCGTTGCTAATACAACATTTTTTAACTGATTTTATAATCATTTCAGAGGGTATTTCATTCCAAGCATCTTTAACCCACTGAGCAATTAATGTAATATCGGGCTTTTTATTGTTCGGGGGCCGAAAACTACTCTAGTTAAAGTATGAAACTCTGTGATTAGTTCGTCACATAATTTAAGTCACGAAATTACTTCAAGTAAGTGACTTATTTGATAAGTCGTCCAATTTGTGTGCGGGAAGAAATCAACTGAATTATATAAAGAAATTTTTGAACTTCCGATTCTTTTAATTTTTTATGGCCCCGCGTATAAGTCGACCCCCCCCACTTTGAAGTCTCTTTTTTGTCCAAAATATCTCGACTTATACGCGGGTATATACGGTATATATATATATATGTGTGTGATATTTTAGCAGATCATGATCTTTTCTCATATAATTGTAAGGTTTTTGAATTATACAATTTTACAATGATTTATAAATGTAACGTTTTTGAATTACAATTTTACAATGATTTATAAATGTAAAGTTTTTGAATTATACAATTTTACAATGATTTATAAATGTAAAGTTTTTGAATTATACAATTTTACAATGATTTATAAATAAACATCTAACTAAATTTTATATGGAAGAATAATAATAAATAAATTAAAAGCATAAAAGTCCTGAGGTTTCTTCAAAATGTCCATTAAAAACGAAATTTTAGTTTTAAAGTCCTTTCATAAAAATAATTGAAGGCGAATGAAATACTTTTTAAAGTCTCTTGGTGCGAGTAAGTCCAGCTTATTTTCAACTTGTGGACTAATAAGTTCATAAATATTATGCACTTTTTCCAATAAATATGATTCAATAATAATTTTTGAATAGAAGATTTTTAAAATTTTCTTTTCATATAAAACTTAGAAATATATACAATTTATAGAATTTATAAATAATGTATTATGTGCATTCATTCTTCTCATCTTAGGTAATTGCAATACATTGACATATTTTGAAATAGTTTAAAAATTCAATACAAAACACTACGATACAATTCAATATAAATAATATGATACAATAACACAATAACACTTTGAATCAAAATTTTTGGCATATCCTCGCCAACAGATCAGCGTGACTAGCCTTGCTGATGGTTGGGGGGTGTGCTAGGAACAAAATATCAAAAAACCTCCGTTGCCTAATAAAAGGTAACTGGTTTTTCGCATTGTACATTGTATAAAAGTGTTTTAATAAAAATACAAAATTCTAAAAAATTAAAATTTAAGACAAATAACTTGCATGATCAAGTTAAAGTCTTTGCGAAAAATTTGGAAACTAGAAATAAATATTACTCTACAACAAGAATAAAGAAAAAAATTTTGTTAGAAAATAATTTAAAATTATGTGAAAAAATATGGGCAGCTTTTGAACACTAAATTTATAATACGTAAAATTTTGAATTCAAAAATAATTTTTAGAGTCCTATGAAGATTTGAGTCCAATCTGTCTTGTTTCTGGCACATTCACATCATAATTTTGGTACTTCAGGGAAGGATTTCCAAAAATGTTTGCACACAGGATCACAACTATAACGATTTTATATACCCACTAGTTATTACGAATGAGCATAAATCTTAAAATTTACACCAATTTTCACATCTATAAGTAATACTTTCATCATATGGAATAGCATTGTTGAAATTATGGTTTTTACTCTTACTAGTTTTATTACAAATTTTACGCAAACTAGAAGACCCCACAGCTTTCTCCTAATACACACATCCAGCTATTTGGGCAAATCCACTTTAAACAGACTCATGTATTACATTTTCATGAGTGGTTAATGAACTGCGCAATACATTCCATTATGAAAAAAAAAACACTCCATTACATAAAAAAGTAAAAATCTTATATAAATATTAAATAAAGTGGGAGCTTTCAAGGTTTATATTATATAAGGAGGGTAAAAGTAACAATTATGCAGAGGTAAAACAGGCCTCTGATTCTTAACCAGTTATCCTCTCATCATACTTCATATTTTAACATACAGTTATTGATAATTAATATTCATTTACCATAATTCCAAACAAATTTCAACACATTTTACTCTTAATTAATTCTGATATAAATTTTAAGATGTAAAATATAAAAAATACAATAGCTTTGCTCTGCGCGAACACGCATCCTTTAACTTTCTGCAGTTTAGGATCTTTTTCCTAGACCAGTACCTTCTAGAATTTGCTGGGCTATTACGTAACCGCTACTATAAATACTGAGTACGCGCCATTTTTCAGTCAGACTGTTTCCTAATATCGCTGCTGCAAGACTTCGTGCTGCCCTGTCCATCCTTCTTTCCTTTGTTAGAATTAGTTATGACGTAAAAAGTTTAAATTCTATCCTACTTAGTTAAAATCACTATGGTTATGTAATTTAGAGAGTTTTCATCTAAAAGTAAAGTGATCTGGTAATTGGATTAAATAAAAATGTGCGATTAAGAGCTAAATCAATTTGTGTCGTCCTTGGATATCCTCTTTACCACTCTGCAAAAAGCCATGCTTGAACTTGGATGCCAAACTTCACCACGACTGCTAAAATATCACAGTTATTTATTTAGTCGGACAGGATATCATTCTGTGTGGGAAGAGCTTTCTGCGGATTATTTTAATGCGCTTTTAACTTTTTTCGTCTACAGTTGGTGTGTCCACAAGTATGAAAAATAAAAACCCGTGATATTTTAGCAGTCGTGGTGAAGCTTGGAATCAAAGTTCAGACATGGCTTTTTGCAGAGTGGTAAGGACGATATCCAAAGACGACACAAATTGATTTAGCTTTTAATCGCACATTTTTATTTAATCCAATTACCAGATCACTTTACTTTTAGATGAAAACTCTCTAAATTACATATCCATAGTGATTTTAATTAAGTAAGTATGAATTTAAACTTTCTGCGGCATAACTAATTCTAACAACGGAAAGAAGGATGGACAGAGAAGCACGGAGTCCTGTAGCAGAGATATTAAGAAACTGACTGAAAAATGGCGCATACTCAGTATTTATAGTAGCGGTTACGTAATAGGCTAGCAAATTCTAGAAGGTAATGGTCTAAGGGGAAGATCCTAATTAGATCCATCCTAATTGGGAAGATCCATTTTTATTTACCTAACTTGCAGAAAGTTAATTAAAGGTTGCCTCTTCGCGTAGACCAAAGCCATCGTATGTTTTTATATTTTACATATATATATGAAATACTAAAAGCACAAGGAAAGGCCGGAGCTGTGTCGATGCTTGCTTAGATCCATATTGAAGAAGAATTTTTATTGCGTAGTATCTAAAGAACTTGGCAGTCGAGGCGAGGTTTTAATTCCATTTTTATTTCTAATTGATATTTGTGGCCACAATCACTTGGCACTCTGGTCGTGCCTTTACACAGATTATTTACATTTTTGATATTATTGAGATAGAAAGTAAGCCAGCAAAATCACATCTTAGAACAATAGAGAGCAAAGCTGAAGTGCATAGTAATGCAAGATGGAAGCACGCGAAGAGAAAAGTTTTTGGTTTGCAATTTGGTGATTAGTCAAGAGGCATCTGCATTAAGGGTTACGTAAGATCACATGATTAATTTGAATGACGCAGTTTAGACTAAAACGCTATTTTTAAGACAGCTAGATGAAGGTCTCATATGAAATAGAAAATAAAAGAGGTTTAGAAGTTTGCTTACATATTTTTTTATCTTACATATATATACCGTAGATGTTTTGGTAATTTAAATAATTTTTCTCTGAACAACTCAAGTAGGTGTACGACGTTCAAATCGATTAATTATTGATTGATTAATGTAAGGATATTTCTACGCATTTTTTTTTACAGTGGGCTCATTTTCATGTAAGCATATATCTATGTCCGTGTGAATATACTTCTAAGTGAGCATTTTTTCTTGTGGCCTTTTTACTTTGTGGGCATATTTCTGTGTGGGTTTTTTTCCTGTGAGCATTTATACCTGTGAGCAATTTTCCTGTGGGCATTTTTACGATCACCTTTAACCTTATAGCAAAACTGCTTTTTTTGCTGGTCAAATTTCTATGAACTCTGTAATGAGCAAACTTCATGACGAAATATCTACATATAATAAAAGAAAGAGTCTGTCTGTGCGGTGGCGCGCAAACTGACAGTAATACAAATTTAGTTACAGTAATAATTTTTAAGTGAATCTAGCGCCAGAGTGTCGCTATGGTAAACAAATACTAGAGTGAATTTTAAAGAATGCATTTATTCTATTGTGGTTTATGCGCTGTCGGCGAAGTAGATTTAATTCAATCCAATAAGTTTAAATGAAATGCAAGAAAAATGCGTATAAATTAATATTCCGTACAAGGACGTCATGTGGTGTACACATCAGATTTTTTATCTTTTTTGATGAAATAGCATCATTTTGAACAGTTTAATTCTTTTAGAAATGTGGTTTTGGCAACAGATTTTTCATTTAGTCCTTTGTATACTGGACTTCTGACTGTTCAAAATATGAGATAAAATACTCATTGCTTAGTCCACTGTTTTTAAAATACTGAATTGTTTAGCATGATTTTTTTTTTAGTCCAAAGGGATTTGAATCCCGAAGGACTATTAGTTTCGTTTTGGCATTTTGCGTCGGACTCATAAATGTCGGTTCACTTTTCAAACTGTTGCCACAAAATGTTAGAGTCCTGCATTATATTTGAAGAAATTAAATAATGAAAAATCTGCATAAATGTATGTATATTTCTCGTATTGTGATAAAACAACGGTACATAGAGTCATCAAATTTTGATCCTCCAACGAATATGAGCATGTGGAAGACCAAATTTGAAATTTGAAATTTGTTTTATGATCGATTTCCTATTTTTTAAAACTTTGACGAATTTTTGATTAACAAACTCAAGGATTTCAAAGCGAGCAATGGCAACGTAGTGCAGAAAAAACATTTTTATCTCCAGCGCGTGAGTTTCTATATCGGAAATTCTAAAGATATGCTCGTTTTAAAACTATTTTGCGATATTACTGTTGCACTGGATCTTATGGTTTAAGTGCGAGGAACATGATATTTAATAAAGAAAGGTAACACACAAAATGTTAAAAAACGCCCCTTTGGACGTAATTTAAAATCTGAAACATTTCAGATTTTGTTTTAATCCAAAGGGATTTGAGTCCCGGCGGACTATTACTTTCGTTTTGGCATTTTGCGTCGGACGGATAAATGTCGGTTCACTTTTCAAACTGTTGCCATAAAATGTTAGAGTCCTGCATTATATTTGAAGAAATTAAATAATGAAAATCTGCGTAAATGTATGTATATTTCTCACATTGTCATAAAATAACGGTACATAGAGTCATCGAATTTTGAATAACGTAATCCTCCAACGAATATGAGCATGTGGAAGACCAAATTTGAAATTTGAAATTTGTTTTATGATCGATTTCCTATTTTTTAAAACTTTGACGAATTTTTGATTAACAAACTCAAGGATTTCAAAGCGAGCAATGGCAACGTTGTGCAGAAAAAACATTTTTATCTGCAGCGCGTGAGTCTCTGTATGGGAAATTCTAAAGATATGCTCATTTTTAAACTATTTTGAGATATTGCTGTTGAGCTGGTTCTTATGGTTTAAGTGCGAAGAATATGATATTTAATAAAGAAAGGTAACACACAAAATGTTAAAAAACGCCCCTTTGGACATAATTTAAAATCTGAAACATTTCAGATTTTTTTCCATTCTTTTTTTATTTATTTATTTATTTTTTTATTTTTATTTTTATTTTATTTTATTTTATTTTTTTTTTTTTTTTTTTTTTTTTGCAACAGGAAGTTGGTTAATTTATTTATTCGGATAATTGATATTTGTATTAAGGGATATTGCTTAGTTCATGCTGCTTATTTTCTTTTGATTTTTGGACACGCAACAAGTACATCGCAGTCTTCTTATTCTGACGCGCATGTATCTCGCGAGACACCAACAGAAAGAATTTTCTTTCTCTTTCTCTCTTTATTAGCTAAAGGCAAAGAGCTTTGTATATTTTGAATTATGTCATATACAAAGCAGAATTTTGATTGGTTTTTGCTTTCCGATGATAGTTTTATTTTTTAGAAATATAGTTTTGGCAACAGTTTTTCATTCATTGCTTTGGATACTGAACTGCTGATTGTTTTCTCTTGAAAATATTAGATTTATTGCTTACTTCATTGTAATTTTTTTATATTAAAACAAACATGTAAATACGTAAAAAAGCAAATTTAAAGTTAAAATAATTCAATTTATTCTTAATTTATTCTTAATTCAATTTATACTTTTGAAATAATTTTTTTATATGATGTTTTAATTATATAAAAAATTTTGCATGATTCGTTTTAGGGAACAAAGTTCTTAACCATTCTTCTTACCATTTGAGTTCTTAAGATTTTGCAACGGGAAGTTGATTAATTTATTTATTAGTATAATTAATATTTGTATTAAAGGATAGTGCTTATTTCATTGTAAATTTTTAATATGTGATACTTTTTTATTGATTTTTTTTATAAAGTTGTTCTGCAGAGTAAAATTCTGTGCAGGTTTTAAATTCAATGTTTGGTGTTCCCTTTAGGCACTTTTACGGTACATTTAAAAGCCAGACGAAGACTGGCAGCGTGGCGGCTAGTAACGCATATAGGAAAGATGTACATTAAATGATATTTTGTTTGTAAAACTTAAGCATAAATTCCACAATTGAATATCAATGAAAAGGAGGATTTAAGAAATCTCAAAAAGAAAGTTAATGATTTCTTCCACATAAATATACAGCGGCAACAAGTGTTCATTTACAAATCTTTCTTCATAAAGTATGAAATGGGAACCTTTTTTCTAAGTTGCATTATAACTGGAGATTGTAGCGTCCATTAGGGTTTCCGAAGCAGGACATGCAGGTAGGTGACGGAGGACCGGAACGCCTCATGCATAACATAGGTAAACAGACATGTGTCCCGCGTTCTCCCAGGGCCGTATCGGGAGTTTATTAGCTTTAAAATTAAATGCATACATTGCCATAAAAGGGCGCCTTTGTACATTACAACATATTCGTTGTACATTACTAGTTTTTGACATGCGTTCAGTTGATGGTGAACATAAACATACATAAATACATAACGTGTAAACATAACATATAAATAATAGATATGCAATTAGACATATAAATAAACACATAAATAAATACATATTTATAAAGAAATTGAAACACTTCTTACAAATAGAAGCAGGACATGCAGAGTCATGTTAGGTATTTGATACGGGAGAAGATAAAAATGAGCCATACCCTCGCCGGGACTCGAACATGGACCTCTCGAATTCTCGCCGAGTGTGCTACGGTTACACCACGGGCGCATGCAGAAAGCAGGGAGAAAATACCTTATAGACATATGAAAAATGTGCAATGACTTCGCGTGGTCTCGAACTCCAGACCTTCCGATTTCTAGACGGACGTGCTTCTCCAGTTATACCATGGACACACGAGGTAAAGTGAGAGAAAATTCTTAAAGATAAAAATTACAATTAAAGATAAAAAGATAAAAATAAAAGATAAAATAAATATAAGGAGATAAAAATAAAAGATAAAAAGATAAAAGATAAGTAAAAGATAAAGTAAGCATAAAATGATAAAGATAAAAGATAAAAAAGATAAAATATAACTAAAAGATAAAAAAATTCAGTATAAAAATGTTACTTGAGAAAACAGTTGAGCCCAAAAGAGAAGCCAAGCTTCGGCGAAAAACCAAGCTTACACACCAAGAATATTTTACCATGTATATGGTGAAAGGTATGATTTATTTTGAATAGGCAGAAAATGGCCAAGCCATTAATGCTAATATCTTCTGTAATCAAAACGATAGTTTTAAAAAGATTATAACAATCACTTTACCTGAATTGATCACTTGACCTGATGAGATGCTTCAGCTGGATAATCCTAAATCACATACTTCAAAAGTAACTCGACAAATCTTTAATGGGAATTTTTGTCTGTCGATTGCCTAAAAATGCAGATATTGCTCACTCCATTTATTAGCCCAAAGGGGCGGTAGCCCAGGAGGGCTACTAGTCTCAAAACGGCATTTTGTGGGTTTCAATATAAACGGCGAATTACTTTTCAAATTGTTGCCACCAAATATTAACGCCCGTATATTATATTTAAAGAAATTAAACAATGAAGAATCTGCATGAATGTATGCATATTTCTAGCGTTGTGAAAAAACGACGGTACCTAAAGCCATCAAATTTTGAATAACGTAATCCTCCACCAGAAGATGAGCACCTAGAAATCCAAATTTTGAATTTCGAATTTGTTTTACTGTATATTTGAAATTAAAACTTTAACGAATTTTTGATTACCAAACTCACCGATATCAAAGCGAGCAATGGCAACACCTGTACGGAAAAAACATTTTTATATCCAGCGCTCTTGCTTGTCTGCCGGAAATTCTAAAGATATGCTGTTTTTAAATATTTTGTGATATTTTTGTTGAATTGAATTTTATGTGCTTGAAATGTAAGAATGTGATATTTAATTAATAAAGTTAACACATAAAACATTAAAAAAAAACGCTCCTCTATGCGAAATACTGTAGAGACTTTAGATTATTTCGAAACAGGAGAGATGAAAAATGAACAGTGCCCTCGCCGGGACTTGAACCACGGACCTTTCGAATACGCGCCGAGCGTGCTGACAACTGCACCACGACGGCAGGCTAAGAGGACGGAAGAAATACTTTATACACTGCCCCCTTTTAAAGGGCGACTGGGGTTTACGGACCCCAATCGCCATCATCATTCACCACCTTTTTTAGTTTGGGTGCCACTGTAGACACATTAGGTTATTTTGAAGCAGGAGACATGAAAAATTAGCAATGTCCTCGCCTGGACTCGAACCACGGACCTCTCGAATACGCGCCGAGTGTGCTGATCACTACACCACGAAGGCATGCTAAGAAGGCAGGAGAAATACCTTATTATATAAAATCTGAAAACTATCAATTTTTTTTCTCTCTGTTAATGTATTGAACGTTTATTTGTTAACAAAATTGTTCACAGTAAAGAACCGACCTAGAATATAATGAACGAATATTTTTCGGTAAAACTAAAAGAATTATCCAAAGAAGAGGAATTGAAATTTTAAAAAACTATATAGAGACTTATATAACTAATGAAATTTATGCAAGAGTATCTTTTGGCATTGTGTGTCCTAGTTCAATATTACTTACAATACACACAATATTTTATTTTGCACTAAAATGGTAAGAGGAAGCTTTTAAAGTTGACATTTAAAAAACGATACTTACTCTGTAGGATACATTTCGTAAAATTTAATGTATGTTACCTTTCTACTATATTAAACTATAATATCTTTTTATGAAAGAAATACTAGAAACTGAACATTATCCCTTCGATTCTTTTCAACTGCTTTACGGGCTATTTGTGGGAGGCAACAAAAGTGAAAAACTAAGATAAGAGTGTGTTTTATTTTATCGCACCCTCACTACGAGGTTTCACAAGAGTTACTTCAGTCTCTATGTTTGTTTTTAGCTCTAAACCCTCTAAGCCTTTACGAAACTGAAATGCTTCGGAAAAGATAGAAATAAACATTGGATTTGTTGCTTTGACACACTTAAGAGTTTAGCACATAGTCTCTATTTTTCTTAAGATTTAAGTTCCAGTGTGGTAAGCTACAGAACTTAAAAGGGAAAAAATAGCAAATGATGGACATTTCTTCCGGTTTTGATTTATATCTATCTCGAATGGCAAAAAGTTTGTTTCTGAGACAGCAATATATGTTTATTTTAATCTTCTTTTTAACAAAGATTTTATTCTTCGAGTTTAGAGCTTTTTCCCTTAAAATTGTGTATTTTTCAGCATTTATGCTATTTATTTTTAATTGCATATTCGCCAACCTATTTAATTGCATATTCGCGACGGTCTCTTATTTGAAAGTACGTGGAATTAAATTCACAGCCCCGTAGTCAAGTGGTTTTTCCCGCCTTTTCTACACGTACAGTTATAGAATGTTCTCGAGATATTTAAAGCGAACTGGATTGGCTGACGTCATTTCTTGGAAGCTCCGCCTTCCCAGAGGCTATAAAAGGACTCGCAAAAGGAATATCGGGGCTTTTCTTACCTTGTATAGTTTTTCTTGCAACAGTAGCAAGTTTTAAAAATGTTTTTTAATTGCAGGCGCATCTAAAAAAGAAGCAAAACCATTGAGAGTGAGCTATATTAAGATAATTTAATTTCATAATTCTGTTAATGAACTTCTGCTTTCTATCTCAATTGTTTTCGTTTGACGAAACGCGCTAATGATATTAGCTAGAATCGAGTTTTTCACGCTTTTCCCTTGATAAGTCCGTGTTACACCTCGAGTGGGGCTAATTTACTATTTACTGCAATTCTTTGGATATATTTTTTTGTCTTTGTAATGTTTTTTTATGGTTGCATGCATCAGGTTTGATTTCAATTTTTTTTAGTTTTTTGTAATTCTTTTTGGTTTTGAAGTTTATATTTTTTTGTAGTTATTACTGTAGGTTTATACGCCATAACTTTTATATTATTGTTATTATATACTTTACGCAATAACTTTTATATTATTGTTATTATATACTTTACGCCATAACTTTTATATTATTGTTATTATATACTTTACGCCATAACTTTTATATTATTGTTTATACTTGGTGTAACATTTTTACTCTGTAACTGCAGTATCAAATGTACTTTTAAGCATTAGCTATTTTTGAACTTTCCTCTTCTGCGCAAATATATATATATATATATATATATGATGTACCAGCTTTAGTCGTAGCTTAAATTATCAGACGATAAGTTTAAAAAAAAGAGGATCCATTTATTATTATTCAGGAGAAATAGCAGTTACAAAATCAGATATCCAGAGTAAATAAAAAGAATTACTAATAACTTTTCGTATGAAGTTTACTGCATCGTGACATTAAAGAAAAAGCCGCCGATATTCTTTTGCGAGTCCTTTTATAGCCTCTGGAAAGGAGGAGCTTCCAAGAAATGACGTCAGCCTCGTCAGTCAATCCAGTTCGCTTTCAATATCTCCAGAACATTCTAAAACTGTACGTGTAGAAAAGGCGGGAAAAACAACTTGACTACGGGGCTGTGGATTTAATTCCACGGACTTTCAAATAAGAGAACGTCGCCATTAAAAATGAAATGAACATACAGTTAGAATTTTAAGTGTATTCTTGACTATAGAATTTTATTATTATATATATATATATATAACATTTTGACTAACATAATCTTCCTCCGAGTATGGGCATCTGGAAGTCGAATTTGGAAATTTGGAATTTGAGTTATTATCTATTTAATATTTTGTAAAACTTTAACGAATTTTTGATTAACAAACTCAACGATTTCAAAGAGAACAATGGCGACACTCTACGGGGGAAAAACATTTATATCTCCAATTCTAAAGATATGCTCTTTTTAAATTATTTTGTTGTGTTTCTTTTGAATTGAATTTTGAAGTGCGAAGAACATGATATTTAATAAATAAAGATAACACACTAAACGTAAAGAAACACCCATTTAGGAGTAATATAAAATCTGAAACCTTAGAGAATTTTTTTAAGCCCAAATGGGCGTGAACTCAGAATGGCTATTACCTCGAAATAGCATTTTGCGTCGAATAACTATAAACGGTCGTATTACTTTTCAAATTGTTGCCACCAAATATTATCTCCCATTATTATATTTAAAGAAATTAAGTAATGAAGAATCTTCATGAATATATGTATGTCTCTCGCATTGTAAAAAAACGACGATACCTAGAGCCATCAAATTTTGAATAACGTAGTTATTATAATATGGACACCTGAAAGCCCAAATCTGGAATTTCGAATTTGTTTTTACTATCCATTACATATGTTTTAAACTGTAACGAATTTTTAATAAAGAAACTAAACGACTTACAAGCAAGCAGTGGCAACACAATTTGCGGAATAAACTGTTTTTTTCTCCAGCACGCGATACTGTCTATCGGAAATTCTAAAGATATGCTGTTTTTAAGTATTTTTAGCCCAAATGGGCGTTTAGCCCAAATGGAAACGCGAATGTGTGTGTAAATGAAGAAAACACGCCTTTGAGCGTAAGATTGGTAAATGTTATTAGTCCTAAAATGATGAGACGTTTTCAGATGTATAAGATGTGTTGTGCATTGTTTCGAGTAAATCTTTTTATGCGCGCATTTATATATATATATATATAATGTTGTATGATCTTAAATCCATTTAGTGCGAATACAAGTTATTATTACTTGCGCAATTGCTGCAAAGTTAGTTAATAATAATTTATTTCCTCAACAGTATTGATTAATTGATTATATTATCTCCTAAGTTTAATTAAAGTAGAATTATTTTAAAAGTGTGCATCCATACTGGTAAGTTATATTTTGAAAGATGTTTTGAAGTAATTTGAAAGCAAAATGTTAATAATGTTTTAACTTTCTGTTTATAATGTTTTAACTGGAGTTAAATCATCACGAAGAATAATATTTTAATTGTAAAAGGAAAAATTAAAACATGTAATCATTGTCATTGATCGGAAATTAGTTGACTTTTCAAGGGGAACAAACCAACTCCCGTTCAATGAACAATAATTGATAAAAATACGTAAATACGAAAGTGTTTCGTCTTTACTCGAGTTATAAGTTAAAGCCAAACCAGCAATTCTAGTCAGGCCAAATATTTCCGCGAATAGTAGGAATTATGAACCAATGCTGATACACAAAGAACTTATTCTCATGAAGCATTTTAGTCAATTCAATTTGGAGTAAAAATCCATTACTGTAGAGAAATCCTGTAAAACTCAAGTAACCGTCCCCGACACTTTCATCTTTATGCACTTGAGTACTATATTATTTGTAGAAATTAAACATTGGAAATTGTCATTATGAAATCGAATTCAAAGTAAAGTTGAAATAAACATAGAAGATTATAAAAAAGCTAAATAATGCAAACTTTGTAAAAACAAATCAAAGAAAATATAAAAATAATATAGAAAATAATATAAATAAGATCAGTGAATGTACATGAAGATATAAAGGCCAGAAAGGTATTAAGTAACTTACATTCTTTCTAGTGGGGGAGTTGGCAAAGTGTTCTCTTCGTGTCTGACTCAGAAGTGTAGGGTGTCCGAAAATTCTTAGCGGCAGTAGGGCCTTTGAATAATATCAGTCGGTAAGACTTGGGTGAAGTAATTTATGGTAGTGGGTGGGACCTGGAATTCTTGAGGGATGTATTTTGTGGAGTTCTTATCTGAGAGAGACCGTCTGTTAAGACTTTTTTGAAAATACTAGTGAATGGAAATTAATTAATTTCTGGCTAATCGTCGTGTCGCAATGATTAAGAATTTAAGAAAGGAAAAAGGCATTTTCGCTGTCCAAGAGCTAATAGACAGTCTAAAGGCAGGAAATAGGCCCATTTTTTTAGTAACAGTATATGTCTGAAGACAATTAGCTTTTTACAATATATACAATTGAGTAATTACACTATATACAAATCTTTCAACTGACAGTCATCCAACTTATACCGCCTTCTCAGGTTTAGGAATAAATTATCATATCCCTATCAGTTAAATGATTTAGAGTGAGTATTTAACGCCTGCTCTTTTAAGGCAATGGTTGATAAATTGAAAGGGAATTAGATTATTTTTGAGAATTTTGATAAGAATCAAAATTTCGCGTTGTAAATCTATTGTATCTGTGCATATAGTTTTAATTCGTTGTATTTGATTAATTATAGTATTGTTAATTACTTTTTTGGATATGTTGGAGTTCCAATTTATTAATTTGTTAGTATTGAAATTGAAGTTTCTTGTTTTGTCAAAAAGTAAAATTTTTTTTGTAGTTAATGATTTGAAGATCTAGAAAGTCTATGCTATTTTGTGAATTATTAGTTTTATTAAGTTTAAGACAATTCGGATAAATGTCGGAGTTTTCAATTTTACCAAAATTATTAATTGTAATAAGGTCATCAATATATCTGTAGGTGTGTTTGTAGTAATTTAACTCTTGTGGTTGTAGATTTTTTTTGGAAGTTAAATTCTTTGACAAATAAAAAGATGTTACAGATCGAGGTGCTGGAATGTAAGCCCATTGGCAATCCTCTGACTTGTTTAAAAAGTTGATTTTGAAACTTGATATAGTTATGAAAAAGTGTGCATTTTAGGTAGGTTTTCCATTTGTCAAGAGTCATGATATTGAGTATATTAGGGAAAAGTTTTGGTAGATCAAGTAGACTGGTATAGATTTCTTCTAGAGGAAGTGAGGTATATAAGTTTTCAAAATCATAGCAGTTAATGTTTTGGATGTTAATGGTATGAATGGTATTAATGACAGGAGTGTTATTATGAATGATCCAGCAATAGTTATGATTAGTGTTACAATCATTGAAAATAAATTTACAGGTTTTATTAAGTTGAATTGAAAAAATAATAGTCTATATTTTTCTTGTAATTATTAGTTCCATTAGCTATAAATCTAAATTTTAATGGTGTTTTATGGAATTTGGGAATCGCATAAAGATTAGTAAATCTGTTGTAGTTTGCATTGAAAGTAATATTGAGTTTCTTATGAAAAGTTTTAATCCTGTTTATTATAGATGTTTCTGTAAGGTTGGCTAATTGATAAGTAGTTGCGTTGAGAAGTTCTTTATGAATAATCTCAGTGTAGAATTGTTTTCATATAATGCTAAAGTTATTAGTTGCTTTATCTATTTTTGTAATAGTAAAAAGCTGTTTTAATTTATTAATATCTGATGTAGCGATCTGAGCAAGGTCGCTGCAATGTTCCTACCTACTACTACTATATATATATATATATATATATATATATTTGTTCTTAGAGCATAAACCGTACAAAAGAAAGAAAATTACTTAATTAAAAGTTAAATTTAGCAATAAGTAATTATTCCATTAATATGTCTTAAATTATATTATAATAATATAAGTTTGTATTTCTAATATCATGTTTTATCTCCGTTTTTTTCGCTGAAAACTTTGGATTTTTGTTAAATTTGGTTTCTAATTGTTAAGAGGCTTTTTTTTTAAACTCGAAATATTTCATATTTTTATTATTTTTACACTATTCCCATTTTTATATTCTTAAATTTCAATTCCCTAAAGCTGAATTTTTAAAACTACTAAGTTTAAATATTTTAGAATATTTTATTTCAGCAATCGTTTTAGATAAATAAGAGAGCAAAATTTTAAAACTCGAGCTATTCTTCTGCGCTTATCTTGCATCTAGAAATCAAATTTTGAAATTTTATTCTTTTCCAATGATTTTATCATTTAAATAGGTTAACCACAGACTGCAGTTCACTAATAGTGATTATGCCATCAACATTTCCGCAATTATAAACTCATTTATCTTCCGAGTTATACCGGGTGAGGTTTAAACTAATTATCTTCTCAACTTCATTGATAATTCCTTCACTCTAGTATTTTCCCATTAAACCTCAAAGCGCTTGCTTTTATTCATATCACAGGATCACATTTTAAAGACTTATTCATACACTATTAGTAAACCGGGATATTGCATTAAAAGTTTTATCTGTTTATAACACCAATAACGTGTTACTGAAATATTATCAAAATGATATCAAAGCCGTTATTTCAAGAATAAAGTTAATTACATCTGGATAGCAAAGTTTATAAATTTTATAAAGGTCGATTTAAGTGTTTTATTTTATTTCCAGTTATAGCACCAAATACATTAAAAAATGTAAATTATTAAACTAAAGTATCATTTGAAATAATTTTGCATTTTAAATTAAACTCAAAAGACGATCAAAAATGTGCTGTGATTATTAATTCTCTAAATGTCTTTGAAAATGCACTTCCAACTATAAAAAACTTTTAACGTGAGGTAAAATCTTATGATAGCGAATTTAGCGCTACTATTGGAGTGAATGAGATTTTTAAAAAAAGCTAAAATTTTGATATCACGTTAAATAAAATTTTAACTATAACCGCAAAAAATGCCGGGTATCATATTCCAACGAAAATATCCATTTTTACCTCTCTCTAATGCATTTGAAGGACGGTTTTTCGTGACATGTGTAAATACGGACAGAATAAAGGAACTTTTTTTCAAAACGGATTGCAAAATGGATTTAAAATGGATTCAGAATAGATTATTTTTCGTAACGTCTGTATTTACGTACCTGTGTACATATCTCGCAATACTCAAAAATGAGTAGCCTCAGAACTTTGAAATTTTATATATGGAACTGCTATAACATGTAGTTGTGCACCTCCTTTTTTCGTTTAGCACCACTCGCATATAAAGATATATTTATGTCACTCTGCTACCCGACCCGGTGAGATCAGTTTTCGTATTTTTATACATTGGTAAACTGTGCATTTTTGTTTTAAAAGGGATTGAATTATGTTATTCTTAAGTTCCGGTTAAGTTTTTTTTATGCCTTTATGCGCCCATGGCGCCCCGAAACAAACGTACATGTTGTTCCAGAATAACGTCGGGATAGATTTGGCTTGTCATGGTTCCAATTTGAACATGCAGGTCAGTTCTGGAACCCAAATAATTCCACCCCAAACGAACACTCCTGCACCACCGTAATGGTGTCGTTCAATGATGTTTTCTTGGTGGTAACGAGTACCTGAAGCTCTCCATATGAAAGTCCGGCGAGAATCAGACTGCAAGCTAAACCTGGACTCGTCGGAAAACATCACACAAGCCCACTGTTCCGGTGTCCGTAATGCTTGCTCTCTACTCCAGGCTAACCGCAGGCGACAGTGAGTTGCAGTAAGTGGAACGCATCAGACAGGTCTACGAGCATATAAACCAATCTGCCCTATACGTCCGCCTTGAAAGTCTGCCTTGAAATTGTCGTACCAGTGGCTGAAGAGAGCTGACGAGACAGGTCGGAGGCTGTGCTCCGCTTGTTTCTTTTGGCAGTAACTGCCAAATACCAGTCCTCATTTGGCGTTGTAACTCTGGGGTTTCGGTTCTTCATAAAATTAAGCTTGGTGCTGTAACGTCTACTCACGTTACCATCATCTTGGAATCGTTGCCTGGAGATGACACTCTGGGCAATTCCAAGTTCGTCTGATACTTCTAGTTGGGTACGCCCACATTCCAGACGGCCGATTATTCTACCACGTAAAAAATCATCCAAATGTGTCCTTTGTGCCCTAACTATTCGGTTATTGCACTGAAATGTTTATAAAGCGCCTGCGAACAATTTTACTTCTTTGCCTGTATTCCTTATATATCACTCTCTTACACTCTCGTCATTGTGACGTACCATCGGTGTCATCTGGTTACTACCTGAAATTTGCATATGATTCTTGAAGATGTGTGTAGTGAATTTACAGGTGATATATTTATTTTAGAGTTCGATTTCCGCGTGACTCCGAATTATCCTTAACTTACGGACATGAGTGTAGTATTGAATTGATGGAATTGCAAATATATCTCTTAAGCAGTTCGAGGAAATAAGTTTAAATGAAGCCTAGTAATATAATGTGTATAATTTAACAGGCCGTATAAGGAAATCATGCGGTGTCCACGTTATATTTTTAAATATAACCCAGGACTTTATTGGGAATTTAAATATATCACTGCATTCCGTAAAATTTTGTAATGATAATTGTGATTCATTAGTGTATAGACTAGGGTTACTTTGAATCAATATTATAGATTTCCTTCACACTAAAATTTTATCACAAAATTTACTTTACTTGATTGATATAGCAACCACATATTGCATAGATATGCAATTTTTCCGTTTTTGAAGACCTTCGTTCTATTTTGCCAAATATTTTAATTTATGCTTTAGTAATCATTTTCGCTCACCTAAGAAACTCTCTTCCATTAACCAATATATCACTTCATAAAATTAAGCTTCGTAAAGATTTACAGTTTATACAGTCTTTGGGATTAAGCTATAAACAAACTTCTAGAACCTGACGGCATATCGAAGCACGGTTGAAGCCTTACTAGCTTTTATGTATAATTAAAAGTATACTGAAAGTTTCATAAATCATACAAGGAATTAAAATTGCTGCTTTACTAATACGTTTGTCTTATTTGCTCAGTTTTTCTAACAAGTTTGTCAAAAATAATTGCTCAGTTTTGAAAATCAAACTGAAGAGAACAGAAAGTTTCATTTTTTTATGTTATTTATTTGGAACCATTATGTCTAAAATTTTAAAACTCATTCCTTTGAGCCATGAAACTCATTCCTATTACTCAAACTGAGAAAATAATTTACTCATAAAATTGATTATTTTATGTAATAATTACATCGGAACATAAACTAGGTTATCTGTTACTCATTAAAGCATGAGTAACCTTGAAATGAACTTGAAAAGATGTATAGAATAACAAATGTTTGGCTTCAAAAATTAATGGAGAAAAATAATTCGTATTCTAGGATTTCTGCGTAATTTTTTAATTGATCTCCAGTTTTTCTGCCTGCATGCCATAATTTTGTTAATTTTCTAGACACGAGTTTTTAATTTATTCTTCAGTTCTGAGGAATAAAAATGTTTCAAAATAATCTTACTGTTTAACTAATTATTTATTATGGTGAAAAACTTTAGGGATATCTATCTCAAGTAAACTTCCTAATTACAGACTCAAAATCAATACTGTAAGGCAAAGAAAAGAGTTGGATTTAAAATTAGAAAACGTACAGGCAGATTCCAAAATGAGTTGATAATGAGACATCGTAATGCGCCAAATTTTGTATCTTTAGGGGCATGCATAATTTTTATTACAAAATAATTTTTAGCAGAAAATAATATCTACCTGATTTAGAAAAGATATGTTCTTCATTACATATATTTCAGCAGCATAAAGAGCAATGCATAATCCGATTAGGAAAATTTGTTTTAATCGCGCTTACTTATCGTTTCCTACGTTTGTTTAAGAATTATCTCTAACCAGATTGATGTGTCACAAATGAAAATCAAAATCAATCCAATTTTGAGAATTTGTTTTACTTTTTAAGTACTATTGCCTGGAATTTTCTTAATTTCTATTTTTTTTTTTTTTTCTTATTTAATTTCTTATACAACGAGAAACTTGTATGATGGTGTTACCAAAGTGTTATGTTTTTTGTTACTTTTCTCATACATGGTTTTCATTTCCATTCCAGGTGATAGGCATTATGTCCGTGTTCTTCATCTGCGTCTCTATTCTCTCATTCTGCCTGAAGACGCATCCAAATATGCGTGTGCCAGTAATACGAAACGTTACCGTACGTACCTCTCCCCCTTCCTCTAATCCAAATGCAACGGTTACTCATGCATGGACTTTGGACAAGACGCACACTTACCCGCACGACGTCTTCTTCTACATCGAATGCGTCTGCAACGCCTGGTTCACCTTTGAGATAACGGTCCGCTTTATCGCGAGTCCCAGAAAAAGTGAGTTCGTTTGTGGTGCCGTCAACCTTATAGACTTCACGGCCACCTTGTCCTTCTACATTGATCTCGCTCTACAGAGGTTTGCTTCACACTTAGAAAACGCGGATATCCTAGAATTCTTCAGCATCATCCGCATCATGAGGCTTTTCAAGCTGACCAGGCATTCTGCCGGACTGAAAATTCTCATCCAAACCTTCAAGGCTAGTGCCGGGGAACTTATCCTCCTTGTATTCTTCCTGGTGCTAGGCATTGTTATCTTCGCGTCGCTCGTCTACTATGCTGAAAGGATACAGTATAACCCGACCAACGACTTCAATAGCATACCTTTAGGACTGTGGTGGGCTCTGGTGACGATGACCACAGTCGGCTATGGGGATATGGTCCCCAAGACTTATGCTGGCATGTTTGTGGGCGCCCTATGCGCACTGGCGGGTGTGCTCACCATATCACTGCCCGTGCCCGTCATCGTGTCCAACTTCGCAATGTTTTATTCACACACGCAAGCCAGGGCCAAACTGCCTAAGAAGAGACGGCGCGTTATGCCAGTCGAACAGATCAGGGGCCATGTGATGAGAAGTCACGTGCCTATGAGAACAGAAGCACCCCCTCCAGCACGACGGATCAACGCACTAAAACAGAACATACCAAAGGATTTTTTAGGAGGAACGAGAACTGGTAAGTTAAATTTATTCTTTTTTTTTTTTTTTTTTTTATACAGCGTCATGCGTTTCCGGCATTTTATAATTACAGGTGACTAAGTTGTTACTTATTTTCCATGGTAATAAATTAATGTTTCAAGAACTATATAGTTCAGACATCTTACATTAAACTAGCCAGTAACAACAGTGAATATCTAAGAAAACGTACTTCTCCTGTGGTAAATAACTGCATGGCAACAAATTTCTTTATTACTATTTCATTGAAAAGCTAATTTAGTTAACAGCTTACTTAAGTATTAATTCCGATAATATTTTATGTTTAACGTTTATTTCGTGTATACACAGATATTAATAGCTATAACTTTTAAATAAATGCATGCAAAATGTTACCTTCATCTAGGTATAAGAAGGTATTTTTATTATTGTTATCCAGATTTCTGAAATTATTATCTACTATAAAATTTTAAGCTAATTTTACTGCCTAATATAAAATGAATTACATCATTAACTAACTTTTTGGGCATTCTTCGTTCCACCACACAATATAGAACAACGAGTCAACACCCTCTACTAAATCAGGCCTTGGGGTTCAAATCCTGTCCTCGAGCCTTGGAGGGATTGGTACCATCGCACCTAGGACAACACAGGCCCAGAGCGACACTGGTCGTCCATTTGCTACTTAGCAGTCACATGGGCTGCCCTTCGCCCAAGGACATTACCCAGAAAACCCGGGGCGCCACCCCCAAGTAGAACCCGGGACGCCACCCCCGGCTACTAAACGCTTGAGCTCTAGGACTTGCCAGACCCAGGGGCCGATCAATAAATGATCATTCTGGGAACTTTAGAACCACTAGATTCGTAATTCGTGTACTCCCATGGCTGAGACTGCCTAGGTATAGATTCTAGCCAGCAGCTTTGCAGATTTCTCTGCGTTGAAATATTATTCATGAATAAACAAACTGATAGATTTGTGAGCTAATACCTGTAATTCAGTTATTTCAATTATGTTGAACTGAAGTTTTAAACTCTTCAGCAAATTTTAATTAAGTAGCTCCTTAGAAATAATTCACATAAACATCCTCCAAAGAAATATTTGCATCCAAGAAGTTGTTGCAAACTCGTGAATACAAACAAGACACATATGAATTCGGCAGCAATTTAACGACAAATTAAAAATTATAGGATATTCATTTCAAATGCTGTCCTAAACGCAGTATTAGAAATGAACAAAATATTAAATTCTTAGCTCATTTTGTATGATTTTACCATTTTTATTTTACTTTTCGTTTATTTCTAGTGTGCTACACATTCGTTTTAACGTTTCTTCTCACGAAGGAAGTTAGTTATAATAATCTATTAACGATTTCTTTATCTCTAGCTTTTATTAACGGTATCTGTGAGAGGTTTAAACACACACTATAATTAGTATGGTTATATATATATATATCGGTCATCGTCGTCGTATACACGTCGGTATATCTGTGTAATGATTTGGAAGTGCTATTAACTTTTTTATGACTGTGTGTAATGATCCATATCTTAGAGATAGGACAAGTAATAACAAACAAACTTAAAGTAGAAACAACTTTTTTTTTTATTTTGTTTCGTCTTAACAAATGTCATGCGGCATTTGGGAAGCAAATATTTAAAGCTTGAAGGGAAAATATTTCAGGCATACATTAAAGCTTGAATATAAAACCAGAAATGATACTTATCATTGCTACCAGGTGGCCGATTATTATCGTTGCAAGCATACTCGTAAACTGAACTTATCATTGCTAGTACCCTAACTGATTCTTTACATTTCAGATCTCAAGTTTAACATGATCTAACATCCAGCTATATTTTGGTTAATATTGTTTAAAATGATTTAAAAATAGTCACCTTTATATATGATTAAATAACTAAATTAAAATTCGATTTTTTTGTTAAACATTTAGCTGTGGAATACGGTGCAACTCGGTTTACGAAATTAATTCTTTACTAAAGCTCGTTCATCATCTGAAATGTTCGTAAGGCAAAGTTAATTTTTCCCATAGGAATTATTAATGTTATTAATGTGAAATGAATACATTCGTTCCTGGAAAAGAGATTATTATTTTTTTTAAATTTACAACGAGACTTGGTGCACATGTTCATTAATACGTACTAATGAAGTTATCAAATATGAAACAAAAGAAGAGTAAACATAATATTCTTCACATAAAATAGACAAAAATTTAATATAATTTTCCTCACTCTCGAAAAGAGTGGAAAGTGATGATAAAGAGAAAAGAAGAGATGTTATTGTCAGTATGAAAAGCTCTCTTCCTAACAATAACATCCTAACATCCTAATAATAGCCATCAGATAACTGTGTTTTGGGGGCATCTTTTTATCTCTCCTTTGTCGCTTAGAGGCACTCGATTCTGCTTGAGGCTAATTGGGCTTTCCTTTTACTCAAATCTCGTCCAATATTATTTTTTATTACTAGCATCTTAAAATGTTTCTAAAGTAAGAGAAGGTATTGCTTTTGAAACTGCTTTGCTGTAGCTTCCTATTGCTTTATTAGGATAATATCATTAAATGAAAGTTTGCATCTGAATTTGGACAAATCCCCATTTTGTAAAATTAGATTCATCTTCTTTTCCCTCGTCTTCCTCTGAAAACATTTCATTTACAACCTCATTTTTTCCTCCCTGTTACTGATTCTGAAGGTTTTCCAGTTCCTTCCCTTAAGGGGGCTCATATACCTTAAACCCCTTATGATCTTCGAATATGTGACTGTTGCAAGAATTAGGATAACTTATTTATTTTAAAAGTAATTACTTCCAACTTTTTATGGCTGACTACATAATATACCTGCTTTCTGAAATCATAATCAGAACGTTTGTGTTGTCACAAATATTTTTGTAATTAAATCCGCTTTGTGACAAAAATTTTCCTCGTGTTTCCAACTTCCGCGCACAGTTTAAAATTATTTGTTGCATTATTTATTTCCATAGTTATATATAGCTTTTATAACATTTGGAAACTACATTAACTAAAAAAAACTGAGAATTTCATGTTAAATTTTTATTTTATTTGGAGTTGAGTTTATAAAATGTATTTTATTAAAAAAATCTGTAATGTTTTTGTGCATAAATTTTTTTAATATTAAAATATTCATCAGATTGTTGGTTCAGTTAGAAAATAGTGCCCATTAAAGAATTCCATCAAATTTCAAGTATGTACCGTTAGCCATTTTTAAAATATCATGCGCGCAAGGTGGAAAAATGACGAAACATTTTGTCACAAAGCGGATTAAATTACAAAAATATTTTTGGCAACACAAACTTTCTGGTTACTAGTTTCCAAAGCAGCTATATTATGTAGTTAGCTGTAAAACATTGGAGGTAATTACTTTTAAAATAAATAAAATATCTCAATTCTTGCAACAGTCACATAATTCGAAGCTCATGAGGGGTTTAAGGTGTATGAGCCGCCTTAAAGTTCTTTCTTATGATCTTCTAATAATTCCTCCAGGCCGTTGTTGTTGATTTTCAAACCTACGACTTTGCTTAGAGGTGTCATAGATAACAAAAGAATTCCCAAGGTGAAAGACCTCAAAATCTCTGGCTACATTTTCTCCAATGCTGAATTCAAAGACCTGTAAATCACTTGTTGCCAGGTTTTTATTAATGAAATTTAAGTAATAGAAAATATAGTTGTAATATAGAAGATAATAAAATAGAATTGTTTCAGTGAATCATTATAAAATATGAAATAAATCAAAATTCTCAAGGTAAGCTATTTCAAACATTTTTAATTGAAGCTACAGAATTGCATCTCCAAAACAAATTTTGTCCTTTTTAATGAATAATAAATTGTACATTTTATTACATGTAGAATATTTGTGAATAAATGCTCCCAAAAGCAGATTCAAATTCATTAATCCAGCTGTAATATTCAACGACAGTCTAAGTCAATGGAACCATTTCTGCAATATCTTCATTATTATTTAGAAATGAATTATTAGATGGAAGTTGCGCTAATTTTCATCTAATTAGCAGCAGGAATAGCAGGACGTAAGCGGAACGCTGAAATATCTCGAGTTTCCTTTAAGATTAATGATAAGAATGTAATCTATTCAAACATTCCAAAAGATCTACAAATATGATTTTTAATAAGTAATTAGTGGAAAATGCGTAGAATTCTGTATGCCAAATTCCTAGTCATATAGTTTCTGTTCTAGAGGAATGCAGTTTCGTGATCATCTGAACATTTCTCTCATACAATTTAATAAGATTTTTCAGTAAACATTGGCTGTTAAGGTTCCTATCCGAAACGTATATCATTTCTGATGTGAATTTAGTTTCGACCTTGGCAGTCTTTTATATTATACAAAACTACAACGTCCATGTTTGGATTTAGTTTGGTTACTTTAGTTTGTCATGACAAAGCACTCTAGGGCTATTTTCCTAAGGGAAGGGATGCCTTCGTGGAGGACTTTCTAAGGGGAACTGTCTCTTATACATGTTAAACATGAGGAAAACCAGGAAAATGCCCACGCAGCCAGCCCGTTCACCTGGGGGGGGGGAATTGGATCCAGGTCGGAACTACCAGTGTTCAGTGATTTTACCGCTTGGCAGCTGGTGGACTCTACAACGTCTAGAAAGAGATATATGAGATTAGTAAAATCTTTCATTTAATTATATTAAGTTTATTTGATACTAATTCACCGTCAGTTGAAGCTATTCTCTTATTTCCCATTTCCTAGTACACGTTTGTAGTTAGACAATGTTCCGTTCACAAATATAAAAGACAAGGTTTGGTTTGATTTATTTAATTACGGCAATGCACTCGAGGTCTGTCTGCTTAAGGGGAGGGTTGCCTTCGTGTAAGAAGGTACTAAAAGAAGGTATGAAACTTGCACAATAGTATATACAGGTGCAATCAAAATGAGAGATTAATATGCAGCATTGTAATGAATTATGCGTGGTCGTTCAAAAGTGTTTTCAGTAGTAGGATTATAGTCAGCTAGTTGGCCAATATGGGCATAATTAGAGTTCATAATTTTGATTAAAAATGAAGATTAAATTCATAACACTTGTAATTAAAGAAATTTTATTACACTGTATTGTTATAAATATGACGATATTGTATGTATTATAATTATTTTAAGAGGCTTCGAATAAGCATATTCTATCAGTTCTATACTCCTTAAGTGTAGTGCTGTATAATATAGAATTTGCAGCAGAATTTTAATACATCTACAAAAGTAAATCTTTTTAGAGTTTCTGCGAAAAACATGCAGACAGGCATGTAGTTTTTATTAATAAGTAATCTGGAATAACCTATAAATTATATTTCAAGCTCATAATTCAAAGATAAGAAGCATGAATTAGAATAAAAATATATATAACTCATTCATAAATTATGTTATAATAACATGCGCTTATAATATTGCATAGTTGCCAACCTTGAAATCCTAAAAACCAGAAGAATTTTGTGTGGAAATCCGAAGGTTTTCATACTGCGTGGCAACACCATTTCAAAGGTACTCCAAACTAATATTAATTCACTTTATAATGCACGGTTCAGATTATTGAACTATTCGGAATTTAATTTTGATTTAAAATGTATTAGTATTTAATTCAGGGATTGTCAAACAGGTGGGAATTTCATGATTTCGGAGGGGGCGATGCGCTAATATTTACTGGAGGCACATTTGTTTAGAATAGAAGTCGTAACTATTCTGTCTTTAAAGCTGGCCATCAGCTGCAGAGTGGTAAAGCCGGTAACCACTGGTAGTTCGATCTAGGGTTCGAATCCCAGAAAAGGGGCTGGTTGTGTGGGTGTTTTCGTGGTTCTCCCCATATATAACGTGCATAGGATCCAATTTCCTTAGAAAGATTACTTCCCTTAATATTTAACTACTGTATTTCTCGTAAAAACTGTATCTTTCAAAAGAGTCTGTTACTAATTACGCGGAACTAAAACTAATTCAAAATGTCAGCAATACGTATATGTCCAATCGTATCTTCTAGCTAAGAATATCTTATACGTTTCCCAATAATGATAGTCATTTAAGATCACATTTTTATCAAACTTGAAAGTATTAGGGAAATTCATCATCTTTATCTACTCATAATTCTTCTGGATTATTTTTTAATTTATACGTACTAGCATAATATAAAAAAGAAAAAAAATCGCTATTCTTTTAACCTGTCTTCAAGACGTCTTTAAATGACAAAATCAAAAATTCCATTCTTCTTTCTCATTAAGCGATATAGCGATAAGTCTCCATTAGCTCCAAGGTGAAATTTTAATCATGATTCCTATTGCGACAATGATTAAATTTTTTTTTTCTTCTTTTACAGCGGTAAGGAAAAAAGACACATGCATACATATATGGCAATAACTGCCTTGCTTAATGCGACAGGTGACGGTTGAAGTCACGAACTTATCAACTCCCATTCTTAATCGAAGTGAAGTGAACTAGTGAAAATGAGTGTCGACTCAACAAGATGTTCCACGAAGTAAGGTTAATTATTCAGGGAGGATATATTAAGAACTGTCTTCGTGAACTCGGAATTAATGGCCTATCAATTTGATGTATAGCGGGATTTCGGGAATTTTCATTATACGTTTCCAGATAAAAAAGAGATAGAGGAAGACACAGGATATGGAAAATTTATAAATCTGTTCTGTTTAATCTCAAAGATATATTGTAGAAGATTGTAAAAGAAATATGTTATATATGTCTTCAGATCTTATTACAGAAATTAAACAAATAGTACAAAATGAGGCGGTAGCCTCTATTTTATAATGGAAATGTATCATTTATAACTTCGAAACAGTATCATTTATATAACCGAAGCCGAATTCATCGACACTTCGTTAGCTCGTTGGGCCTATTTCGTAATGCTCTGTATATTAATAGCTAGACTTCCATTCATAATATTGTTATTTATTTGTGAAAACTTTGTTACTTAGATTTGAAAGCATTCGAGGCTATCAGAAACACCCGTATAACGGACATAATGCACGATTTCTTCGTTGAAAATGCAACGAAAAGTATTTCTCCTTTTTCCGCATTGAATAATGCTTTTAGTCAATAACAGACACCGAATTTTTATTGCGTCATTTTCCGTAATACATATTTCTGATGAAAACTGACGTGAAGATTTATACAGGTGTACTTGGTAAGGCAGTGAAACAGAACATCTTTTGGGAACCAGTATTGCAATGACTTAGTAGAAATGACTTTGTAGAAATGACTTATAAGGATCTTATTTGATCATTATGTCATTTTAATCATTCTTCTGAAAATTAATGACTATTTCACTTAATAATGCGCGAAAAAGAAATTTTTTGCAGGTTAATATTCCAGAATACATTAGACGATCTCAATGATGTTGAGCCGCCCAATCGGTATAGTGGTTAGCGTCACTGACTGCGGTGCCGACGCACCCGGGTTCGAATCTCGGAAATGGTATGGATGTTTGTAAATGAATGGTTGTAAATGTGTCGGTGCGGCGTGGCGGCACTCTAAATATGCGGCGAGGCGAAAGTCCTCTCATGTGGTTTGGTGGAAGGGAGGGGTGGGAGACCCTCAGATTTGTCCCCACCCCGGGGATACTCTCCATCAAAATTGGGGACGGCATTGAGCCAAATCACATTGCCACTTGTTAGGTGCTCAAGGCTGTTGACAAGGACGGGAGCAAACTTACGCTCCTTTGCCGCGGGGAATTCTGGGGGCTTGAGCTGACTACGTCACACAAGTGAGTATAAGCAATAACAACAACATAAGGATATTGTGCAGAATGTCGAAAATATCCAAACTCCTTTTCATATTCTTCGAATAAATATAGACACTAATACAAGTACATTTCTTAAAAAGTGTTCTGTTTCGCAAGTTCCACCTTCTTTTAACTCTATTTTAGAAGGTTTTTCTTCCTTTTCGTTCTTAATTTTTTTTCTCGTAATTTTTACAGAAACTAAAGAATGTCGTTTTAAGACACCAATCTACGTTTTATCAACGCAATTATGTCCTTTGGCACTATATTGTGCAAATTTCATATTAGGTTTCTCTAGTATTTTAATCATACCCTTAATCATAATTAAATTGCATTACTTCTGCATAGGAGCCAAAACGCAATGTTGTTAATTGAAAAACACTTCTTGAGGTATTAATACATTTCAAACATACCTTTAATACGCAATTAAATTGCATTACTTCTACATAAGAGTCCAAACACAATGTTGTTAATTGAAAAACACTTCTTTAGGTATTAATACAATACATTAATGCATAATACATTAACCTCTATAATACTTTATTAAAACTATCTTTAGTGTTTTAAGTTTTCCGAACAAATACCTCTTTGCCAATTCGTCATAAAAAAGCTCCATGCAGACAGCTTTTATAACATTTATAATACTGTTTGTAAACCTTTAATTTCATCTTGATAATCTTCTTTAAAAGTAGTATATTTCTGAAATTTGAGTAAGCTGTCATCTCCCTTCAAACACTGTATATGCATTAGGAGTATTTTTGAAAAGCGGAAGTGAAAAAATGCCGCTATAATAACAGACGGCATATTTAGTAAACGAAATTTTTTTATCAAAATGCTAAACAAATAGGCAGAAATAAAGTAAATACACAATAATAGCAAGTACACTAAACGCTTAGAATTGTAAACACAAGCAGAATGAAAAAACTAATGCTCTCAAATATCAAACTGAAATTGTGGAACTAATTTTGTTCCTGAGCATTTAATAATATATAGAAAGTTTCGAAATTCACCCTTTTAACATTCTCAAAAGTGTTCAAAGGAAAGATTTCCGGTTTAAAATGTACTATTTAAAGAAATTTGCGTCTCTTAGAGGCACAACTTCAGGCGTTTTGAACAGCAACTTCGGCGTTGAAAAGGAACAGTAATTACTTTGCTTCTAATCACCGGAAAGACAAAACTAATATAGTTTTGGGAAAGTAAGCGTATAAGCTTTGAAATACAGTGATAAAAAGTTTTTTGAAAAATTTCATCAAAATTCACGATGAGAACGTAGATACATTTTTTACGGTTATTCGAAATTACATTATGAAAAGTATATGCATACAACAAAATAGTTCACCTACTTTTTTTTTCTCAGATGTACAATTGCAAAGAAAACCCGCAATTTTTTTTTTAGTCCAAAGGGATTTGAATCCCGAAGGACTATTAGTTTCGTTTTGGCATTTTGCGTCGGACTCATAAATGTCGGTTCACTTTTCAAACTGTTGCCACAAAATGTTAGAGTCCTGCATTATATTTGAAGAAATTAAATAATGAAAAATCTGCATAAATGTATGTATATTTCTCGTATTGTGATAAAACAACGGTACATAGAGTCATCGAATTTTGAATAACGTAATCCTCCAACGAATATGAGCATGTGGAAGACCCAATTTGAAATTTGAAATTTGTTTTATGATCGATTTCCTATTTTTTAAAACTTTGACGAATTTTTGATTAACAAACTCAAGGATTTCAAAGCGAGCAATGGCAACGTTGTGCAGAAAAAACATTTTTATCTCCAGCGCGTGAGTCTCTGTATCGGAAATTCTAAAGATATGCTCGTTTTAAAACTATTTTGCGATATTGCTGTTGCACTGGATCTTATGGTTTAAGTGCGAGGAACATGATATTTAATAAAGAAAGGTAACACACAAAATGTTAAAAAACGCCCCTTTGGACGTAATTTAAAATCCGAAACATTTCAGATTTTGTATTTTTTTTTTTTTTTTTTTTTAAGTCAAAAGAGATTTGAGTCCTGAAGAACTATTACTTTCATTTTGGCATTTTTCGTTGGACTTCTATAAATGTCGCTTCACTTTTCAAAGTGTTGCCACAAAATGTTAGAGTCCTGCATTATATTTGAAGAAATTAAATAATGAAAAATCTGCAGAAATGTAGGTATATTTCTTGCATTGTGATAAAACAACGGTATCTAGTGCCATCCGAATTTGAATGACGTAATCCTACTGCGAATATGGGCATCTGAAATCCCAAATTTGAAATTTGAAATTTGTTTTATTAACGATTTCATATTTTGTAAAACTTTAACGAATTTTTTAGTAACAAACTCAACGATTTAAAAGCGAGCAATGGCAACACTCTAATGGGGGAGGGAACTTTTGTCTCCAGCGCGTCGAACTGTGCATGGGAAATTCTAAAGATATGGCTCATGTTAAAATTATTTTGCGACATTGCTATTGAACTCAATTTTATGGTTTAAGTGCTAAGAACATGATATTTAATAAATAAAGGTATTACAGAAAAACGTTCATAAAACGCTCCTATCGGCATAATGTAAAATTTGAAAGCTCTCAGATTTTTTTTTCTTTCTTCATTATTTTTATTTGTTTGTTCACTGCATTTCGTCAATAACAAATGGTTCTAATCTCCGCTGTGTTATATTAGACTGAATTAGTAAGCTCAATAATTTGCTCTTGACAAGGAACGCGAAAACCTTTCTCACTCTACAGAAACATTAGGTATTTTGGAAGTAGGAGAAAAGAAAAATGATCATCGCCTTCGCCGGGAATCGAACTGCAGACCTCTGGAATACACGATCAACGTGCAGACCACCACACAACGAAGGCATGCGAAGAAGGCGGGAGAAATACCTTATATACTACCCCTTTTAAAGGGCGACTGGGGTTTCAGGGAACCCAATCGCCAAATCCTGGGTGTGGAAAATCATCATCCACCACACGTCCCTGTTCGGGTGTCACTGTAGAGACATTAGGTATTTTGGAAGCAGAAGAAGCGAAAAATGAGTAACGTCTTCGCCGGGAATCGAACCGCGGACCTCTGGAATACGCACCCAGCGTGCAGACCACCACACGACGAAGGCGTGCAAAGAAGGCGGGAGAAATACCTTATAACTCGAGATAAACTGAACCTCTTACATGAAAATTCAAGCTAACAAAGCATGAATTTTAGCCATTGTTAATATATTATTGCAGAAAACCAAGCAGAAATACAAGCATACCTGTAAAGAATATTACAAATCTAAACAAAACGATTCCGTATCCATTGTTTAGTGTAGAACATTCGAAACATTTTTGTATTAGTTAAAATAATGCTGTAAGTCATTTTAAAATTTATCAATTGAACACAATACAAATGTAATGTATTTTTAAATTATATCAATTACACACAGTATTAAAAAATACAAATTTAAATTAATAAGTCCGTTTATTTTTTCATTTCTCTTTATTATAATTATTCTCCGTGTTTAATGTATTAAAAAATACAAATTTAAAAGTCCATTTATTTTTTCATTTATCTTTATTATTAAAATATAAATTAAAAATTTTGCAGAATGGCCACACATAGAAAACTGACTAAGTCACGTGCTTGATAACAACGTGTTAAGGTAATGGTGCAAAAGTTTTGAAAAGGATCTGCTACAAAAGTTTCTCTTTAGCGAACGGCTATGTACACTTCTCTTAAGTAAATAGTCCTCATGTGCTTTGCCACATTCAAACAAATCAAACTCTTTAGTGGAACGTCAAGAAATAATTAAATGCATTACGAGACGAATTTAAATTATATATGGCACTAATTAAAAATTGTTCAATTTCTTCGCTTGAAAAATCAAAATCTATAACAGAAATGCAATATTAGATTACTTTCACACAAAAAGATTAAATGAGAGCTAAAGTTATAACTGGCATTTCCTCTCTTTATATTTTCTACAACCTTCTAAACAAGGTGGCCAAACGGTAGAAGTTGCTGAACACTGATAGTTCGGCCTGGGGTTTGAATCCCAGAGAACGAGCTAGCTTCATGGGCGTTTTCACGTGTAACGTGTACGAGCCAGTTTCCTTTAGAAAGTCCTCCACGAAGCCATCTGTCTCCTTAAGGCACATAGGCCCAGCGCGTTTTTCTGGAATCAAATAAACCAAAACCAAACCGGGCTTATATTTTCGAGAAACTAATGCAAGTTTTTGCAATATACGAGTAGTACTTCTCTATTAGATGTGATATTTTTAATTATATGATTCTATAATAACCGTAATAAATCAGTTCAAATTTCATTGTTGCAAATGATTTCGTTATAAATTAATTTGAATTATAAATGAACTTCACAAGCCGAAATTATAAAAGATGACAGAAATACTATTTTTAATTTCAACTACTTGAAATTCAGCAATATGATACCAAATTAAATAACTGCTAACATTTGACTTTCAACGCGATATATAATATTTTTACTTATATTCTAGTCAACAGGAAGAAAAATCTGCAGAAATGTAGGTATATTTCTTGCATTGTGATAAAACAACGGTATCTAGAGCCATCCAATTTAGTATGACGTAATCCTACTGCGAATATGGGCTTCTGAAATCCCAAATTTGAAATTTGGAATTTGTTTTATTAACGATTTCATATTTTGTAAACCTTTAACGAATTTTTTAGTAACAAACTCAACGATTTAAAAGCGAGCAATGGCAACACTCTACGGGGGGGGGGGAACTTTTTTATCTCCAGCGCGTCGAACTGTGCATCGGAAATTCTAAAGATATGTGCTCATTTTAAAATTATTTTGCGACATTGCTATTGAAATCAATTTTAAGGTTTAAGTGCAAAGAACATGATATTTAATAAATAAAGGTAATACACAAAACGTTAAAAAACGCCACTTTGGACGTAATTTAAAATCTGAAACATTTCACATTTTGTATTTATTTATTTATTTTTTTTCCCCACTTCAAAGGAAATGACAATTTTTTTTCGACTCGTGCTAAACAAAGTAGTTCCTGAAATTTTATATTTGTTGTTGTGACTTATCTCGCTTGTGTGACAGTAACACCAGAAGAAGCCCACGAAATTCATCGTAGCAAAGAGTGCAAGATTGAGCCTATCGTTGGCGAGAGCTTTGAGCACCACACAAATGATAGTACTACTGTGGTCAATTCCGCCCCGAATTTGGATGAAGAGCACCCCGGGAGGACGTGCCCCTTTTCCCCTACCATCAAATTCTTGAGAGGACTTTCGGCTCGCCGAATATTTTTTGAATCAATTTGGATGAATCCCGAATTTGGATGAAAAGCACCCCGGGAGGACGTGCCTCTTTTCCCCCACCATCAAATTCTTGAGAGGACTTTCGGCTCGCCGAATATTTTTTGAATCAATTTGGATGAATCCCGAATTTGGATGAAAAGCACCCCGGGAGGACGTGCCTCTTTTCCCCTACCATCAAATTCTTGAGAGGACTTTCGGCTCGCCGAATATTTTTTGAATCAATTTGGATGAATCCCGAATTTGGATGAAAAGCACCCCGGGAGGACGTGCCCCTTTTCCCCTACCATCAAATTCTTGAGAGGACTTTCGGCTCGCTGAATATTTTGAGTGTTCCCATTGTGCAAGGACACTGTACATTTATAAACATCCATGCCTTCTCTGGTATTCAAACCAGGCCCTTCGATATGTCAGTCAGCGTCCCTAACTACTATCCTGGTTAGGCGGCAAATTTTATGTTTTCCAAGTCTAAAATCCTTCTTGAACGCATTTTATAAGAAAGGTCTGCGATTTTGATTCACCAATGGTGGTTTTGGTCTCTCTCCTCACTTTATTTGTCTGTATCACTTTTCAAATAAAATGATGATTATAAACAAAATGATACCGCCATGTATTAATTTTAAAGAAATAACATAGCGAGGATAAAAATATATGGCCACACTTCACACTTTGTCGGGAATTCTAAATGCAGCGTAGTAGGGAATTCTACGCTGCTTTTAAATATTACATGATTCTGGTGCAAAATTTCATGTGGCGTATTTGCGAAGAAAGTAATGTTTAATAATAAAGTGAAAAAGGCAAAAAAAAGAATGTGTTAGCAGGACTGAGTTATGCTGTGTTAGCAGAAGTGTGTTAAAGAGCAAAAAAAAACTTAATGCTCAACGAGAACATTAAAAAGTTTAACAAATCTTCTGGTGCGACATTAAAATCTGAATTCTTTCAGTTTCTTTTTTTTGCCCTTTTCTTTTTTTTTATTACCTTAATACTAGTGATGAGTTGGTACTACCGAACCGGGTATTTTGTAACGGGTACTTAGTTGTAACGGGTACTGAAAATCAGTACATCCAAGTACCCGTTACTTCAGTACCGGTATTCGTTATTCGTTACTCTGTTCAGTTTTCGGTATTCGTTACTCTGTACCGAAACGGGTACTTTTCGGTATTCGTTACTTCTGTACCGAAACGGGCACTTTTCGGTATTCCTTAATTTTGTACCGAAACGGATACTTTTCGGTATTCGTTACTTCTGTACCGAAACGGGTACTTTTCGGTATTCGTTACTTCTGTACCGAAACGGGTGCTTTTCAGTATTCGTTACTTTGTAACGAAAATATGCGTCTCTTCTCGGTATTTCGGTATTCGTTACTGGAGGATCGATGAGGGTTCAGCTCACTTCGGTTTTGGTACGAGGACAGTAGGATCTGCTTGTATTTGCGAAATGGTGATATGCGCTCCTTGTGTCCATGAATGGTCTGCTCCTCAGACACTTCCGTAGTTGACATGTTTTCTGATATTCAAAATCTTACTTCGTACAGATAAAATCAAACACGTGGTGACGTGGCAGAGTTCCTTCAGTGCGCAAAATCGTTAGCTGCGTATTTCGGTACTCCAAATCGTTACTAGGGTACTTCGGTACTCCAAATCGTTACTAGGGTACTTTGGTACTCCAAATCGTTATTAGGGTACTTAGGTACTCCAAATCGTTACTAGGGTACTCCGGTACAGCAAACCGTTACTAGGGTACTCCGGTACAGCAAACCGTTACTAGGGTACTACGATGCAGCAAACCGTTACTCCGGTATTTCGTTACTTCGGTACTCCAAATCGTTACTTAGGTACTCGGTACTTGAAATCGGTTTTCGGTACTTTTCAAAGTAACGGTTACTTGAGTAACAGGTATTTTGTACCGAGTACTTGTCTGTACCCGTTACTCTCGTACCGGGTACAAGAATGTACCGAAGTTGCCCATCACTACTTAATACATCAATACGTTTTTACCTTAATTTCATACTTAAATGCAAGATATTTAAACACACCGTTTATGTATTCTATTCATCATAATAGATTTAGTACGGTAGTTAGACACAGAAAAATTAATGAATATATATTTAGTTATGAAAGAGAAACTGAATTTTCTCTATTAAATGTTTGATGGTTTCTTTTAACCAAATAACTTTTCGAGTCACTGTACTACTATTCTCGCAATTTCCTAGCAGAACGAGCTATCGTGATACTCAATAACGTTATTTAAGTAAAACCTCAGAAATAATAACCGCTTTCAGACTATCCGCTTAGTCTAAAAACCGGTTAGTAGTTAATCATTCCTACACGTCAGAGTGGCATCCCTTAAGGTTGTGGCATTTTATCAACAGCTTCCACGTAAAAGAAATCAGGTTTAAACCAGACTTCACTTAACTTATGTTCTATATAATTCACACAATTAACGTTTAGTTTACACTTATCCTTATTTTGAACTCCAGATTATTTTCTCGTGCTCTCTGAAGTATTCATTTTTGGAATTCTCTTTCTGGAGTATTCTCTTTTGTTCTCTCCAGTACGTCGTAGGTTATGTTCCTGCTCGGTTAGGTTCATATATTAAGATATTATACGTATATAATACACTCAATTCATTCTAGGTCTTGTTTTATTTGCTTTAATTTCTTTTGACAAATTTCTGAAGCCGGCCATAAACAAAATTGTCTTTTAAATTCGTATCTGCAAATCGAGGCATTAAATATACACAAATTACTACTTTGTCAAGGTTGGATTTGCCCAAAAAAGCACCATTAGCATCTAAAACAAAAAATATTTTTGATTTTGACATTCTAGTGACAATTTTAACTGCAGTTGACATAGGATAATTTTCTCGTTTTATCACTTTATTGAATCACTAGGGTTTAACATATTTTCTTCTATTTCTAAAACAAGGGACATTCAATTTCTCTTTCAGCTGGTTCTCTTTGTGAATGGTATGTAAATTTTCTATTCTTTGTAGATCTACCTTCACTATACCTTGGATAGCTCCGGCTAGTTTTCCTGGAGGACGAATTACTGGCTTTAACTGGATTCTATATTCAGTCCTTCAAATTTATCATTGTATTCCTTCTCTTAAGTCTTCAGTATAAACAATCATTACTTTTGCATCAAACCTAATTGTAGATACGATTTTAATTCTAATACCGAATGTATTTCTTTGTTTCGGAATTCGGTACATATATCTCAACCACTTCAGCAAAAATCGCCAAATTTCCATACGTTGCCAAACTCTGGCAACCATGTACATAACAGTTATAGGTAACCATACCCATCGTAAACTGTAATCTGGAAATTCGCCGATTCTCCTTTTCCTTCTAAAAAAAACCCGCCAAATTGCGACAAGGCGGCTGCGCTAACAAGGAAATGTGCAACAAAGTCTTTTTTTTATTTTTAATTTATTTTTTTTTTATTTTAGCAATTAAGTTTAGCTTTTCCTATAATATTTATTTTATTCCTAAAAAACTTAACTAATATTTTAATTTCAGATTTCTACAGAAAAACGTCCAGCATTTTCACTTTGCCTTTATAAAAGACATTGCACATTGCTCCAGTATCTAACTGCAAATTGAATTGTTTTTATTTGCATTAACTTCAATAGTTCATTTTTCTTTTCTGCTATCCGAACCAACGACTAATATTCTCACATAAAATTCTAACTCTCCTCAGATCCATAAATTAGTAATTTTTTTTATTTATTTGTTTATTTTGAATTTTTGGATTTTTTTTAATTTTAGTTTTTACATTGATTTATAAAATGGTTTGCCCTTTACCATACTCACCTTTCAGGAACTTTCGATATTTATGAGATGTTCTGCACTTGAAACAAACTTTGGTCTTTTGTTTCTCAATGTTTATCTTCTTTGGACGTATTCTTATAATGTTTACATAGTTTCTTTTACACTAAAATGGCATCCCTCCTACTTCCTAACAAAGAAGCTTCCATTAGCATTTTAGGAAAGCTATCTACAATTAACTGATACAAAGCATATGAAGAAACTGCACCTGTTACTGAATACCTTAGAGGGAAGGAAAAACAACATCGCAATCTCGACCGTTTCGGGCGGTTGTGATCGTTTGAATGTAAGGCTGCCTCGGGCGTTTTGGCTTTCAAAGGGTTAAAAACCTCCTCCTTCCATACGCGGTGCCTCCTATTGTAAGGGAATGATATTGCGGTTGTAAACAGTTTAAAACAGTATCTTCATTTTTTTTTTTATTTTCACATGACGGGCGCTAATGTTTGAAAATCTGCGCATATCAAGTGCTTTTCCTAACTTTAATTCTGTTTCATGAAATAATTTTTCTGTCACTACATCGTCTATAATACCACAAAACTTTTATACTCTACTAAACTATCTGTTAACTGTGGAAACTCACATATTCTAACTTTATTTACAAGATGAGCAGAATACTCATCTATGATTTTCGCCGTAGTTTGGCTTCTAGTAATGACTCAATGTCTTTTATATACAGTATTTTTCTTAGATATATAATATTCTGTAAATTTTGTCTTAACTTTTTTTTATTTCAACATTTACCTTCCCCTGCATATTCCCCGCATATTCATATTATACATAGGACTGTGTATTATATGAAGAGAAATATTAACTCTTCCTTTCCTTTTTATTATGTAATTCACTGGCTATTTCGTAAATTTCGAAGTGCAGACGTCTTTGCTAGTTGGAGGCAAGATTTCGACTACATTTCTTTCGCTTTGGTAGCTTTGACCTCTCAATTTTTAGAATATAACACTACTAAAGAGCTATATAAAATAAATAATCTCCACTTTTAATTGTTTAAACTAGTTATTTACATACACAGCATGATACAGTATTGCGGTACTAGCATGCTTGTGTTTTTACATGCGTCCAAACTGTTGCCATTCACAAGTTTCAAATTCTTAATGTCACAGTTTTGAAATGTATTCCGCTTTTACATTAGCAATCAACAACAAAAACCAAAATTTGTTATCACATTAAATTATGCATTATAGTTGCATTTGAAACACACTTCTCTAACTCCTCATTTTCTTTCCTAACTTTAATCTGCAAAATAATTTATTTTAATTATAAAATTTGTACTTTCCTCTATCTAAAATACATGCATATATATTTAAAATTTATTCACTAAAAATTATATTAAACGTTTTATCACAAAATTTATTTTAAATTACTATTTTCTTGAAGCTCTGACAATTTGAAGTCCATTTGCTCCGTAATGCAACGGTTGACTAGGAGGCAAAATTCCTCTGTTAATTTTCTTTAATTAACTTTAGGTTTCTATGGTAATAGTATTTGCAACTCTCGGAGATATAAATAGTTATTATTGCATGTAGTCAGAGACATTCATTATAACTAATCGCACTTTGCAAAAGTGTAATTAACATAATGTTAAAGATTGGATGACAAGGCCAGGATTATGTAATAAGTATCAGTTCATTAATTTTTGTCAATTAGTTCGTTCATAAACAGAATTCTTTGGAAGATATAAAATTTCGATACTTATTAATAGGTAGTCCAATAAAAGTATGTAAGTACTGACTAATCAATTGGTAACAGGCATAGCAAAATTTAGATCCGAATGTAAAGAAAATATAAGTACATTAACACTCTTATAAAAATTAATTCATTAACACGCTTATAAACATGCATTATATCTGTTCATGTTTTAGAATCAAGAATGGCATTTTTATAGAGTGCCAAGAGAAATCTACGGCAAATAGTGACAATTACAAGTTAATATACTGTTGCATAATTTGGATCGCATACATGTGACGTTTCAGAATGCACTAGACAGTTTTCTGAATTTAAGTAGCTGTAATGTCTTAACTAATATATTTGTTTCCACTTCTGTTACACTTAAATGCTTTTGTACTGATGGCATTTTTAACCCTTACAAAAACCGACGTCTTCGCTAATCTGTATGCTTAAAATACCAAAACGCCCGTTCCCGTCCATTACCCGTCCGTTTGCAACCTTCTTCGTCCATTAACGCACACAGAGGTGTGAAGATTTAAAATGGAATCCCTCCTACTTCCTAACAAAGAAGCTTCCATTAGCATTTTAGGAAAGCTATCTACAATTAACTGATACAAGGCATATGAAGAAACTGCACCTGTTACTGAATACCTTAGAGGGAAGGAAAAACAACATCGCAATCTCGACCGTTTCGGGCGGTTGTGATCGTTTGAATGTAAGGCTGCCTCGGGCGTTTTGGCTTTCAAAGGGTTAAAAATCTCCTCCTTCCATACGCGGTGCCTCCTATTGTAAGGGAATGATATTGCGGTTGTAAGAGAAACTGATTGATTATTCGGGGCTTTCTTGAGTCGAAATGGCAGATATGCCATTGTTATTCTTGATTATAGTGTTATTTCTAGAATATGTCTACTTAAATATTTACTGATATGAAAGTCTTTTCCAGTTGATAATGGCAGGAAATCCTTGAATACCAAACCCTTTAGTGTTTTCAGTGGAAATTGGAATCGGGCTTAGGCCATTAACTTTCTATTGTACCCTAATTAAACAATCCAGTCTGTATGGAAACTGAGATCTAGAAACCTCCAGATTCACCTTCTCCGCCACTGCCTTATATAGGAATGAATATTGGTAATAAATATAGGATTCTGACACAAAATTCTCTTAATTTATTTCACCAGGTTATATTGTTCGTTAGCTAATTTCTTTCTTTTCGGCTTTCGTCTTAACTTTCGTTCATACTGCTTTTTACCAACTTTCTCGTTTACTGTCAGAGTTAAAATATAATTTTAGCCTATTTATACTGTTGAGAATAGTTAGTTGTAATACATACTGTCAATTCAATGCCAGCTACAAGCATAAGTAATATAGGCAACCATCTAGTGCGCCGATTTTCAGAAGGCTTGCTACCAAAGCACGGTACACAAGAAATCATTCAAACGTGCCCTTCTATCATAATTAAGTTGTTCTACCAAACGACAATTAAATAAAGGCACATTTTGCTTTGAATTATTCATATATTTAATTTATAAGAGGGGAGAAAACTCCCTTTTTCACCTAAGCCGACATAAGTATTTATGTTGGGCTTTCTGCCATGTTTTGAAAATGATGAGAAACAGGAATGTAAAAAACCGCTAGAAATGCAATTCAAAGTCGGTGGATGCATTGCTTTGATATAGATGAGAGTCGAAATTCTGAATAAGGAATTTTGGCTGGGAAGTTTCATAAATTTTCCTCTATCGCAGTTACATTTTACCCTATAATCAAAATATTGATCTGTTATTTCAAGTTACGTTCCATTATAAATAATTGAAAATGCGAACCATTTTTATGCGGTGAATATTAATGCAGATACAAGCAGTTGTATGAACATGTTTAATGTTCGTTAGCAGTATTATAGTATGAAAAATGTTTTAGTTATTTACATAAAATAATAGACGATGGATAATGCCGTATTCATGTTCTTTAATAGTTCACAAAATTGATACAAGACGCCTATTTTTACCATGTGTCAAAACCCTTGTTATTTACTGCAATTCCGCGTATAATACTAGCTGTATTTGTATCATTTTCCTTTAAAAACATATTAGGAATGTTCATTCGTACTTGTTGTGCTCAATCCATCATGATTTGCACTGAGACTTCACCGCGGAACAACCCTAAGAAAATCAAAATGTGCCATTTTGACTCCACATTTTACAATTATGTGGTCAGAGAAGAAATCATATGCAACATCGCTGCATACAATTCTCTTTCTCTAAGAGTTTTATATCTATAAGCTCATTTCATGTTTCTGCATATTCTATTTCTCTCAGACATATTTTTCTTAATCTATGCTTTCTCCAAGGTATTAGTTTCCGTATTTCGGTTTGGTTATCACTTCAAATGTAATGCAAAAATGAGTTGTTAATTCATAGTCACTCCTAATTTTAAGACTGTACTACGGAATGCTGTGATTTATCGTGCTGTTGTTGCCGCTTTTTCGCACCATTCGAAGATCTAACTTCTTCTCTTTGCAGAAAGTTACATAATTCCTTTCTCGTTCTCGATGAAATAATTCTTTCATCTTTTTTGAGGATCAAAATATCATTTCTTTTGGAACTTTTATTAAAGCAAATGTTAATACGAAATATCAGATTGGGGAAAATTGTTCGCTAGATGTAGTTAATGGCATATATTTTATTTTATATTTATCTTATCGAGTCAAACTTACACTCGTTGAAGACGAAACTTTCCCTTCAAAATGAGCACAGTTTGCCTTGTTGTGATTTATAGATTTAGTTGGGAGTTAGAGCGTTAAAGATGCAGGTGAACAAAGAAAACATTCGGTATGTCTTACGGTTTTACTTCGATAAAGATGAAAGCGCAAGGTTAGGCAGCTAAAATTGTAAATAGAGTTTTTGGTCTCCATATTATAACAGCCAATCAAGCGCAATTTTGGTTTCGTCGATTGTGTTTCGATAATTTTGATGTGAAAGATGCACCATGCTCCTATCGTCGAAACTGTCGATAAAATCTTGTAAATGCTTGAAGCAGACCAGTATGAGAGCTTCCGGAACTAAATATCAACCACAAAATAGTTTCAAATTAGTTGCATAAAGCTGGATTCAAAACGAGGCTTTATATTGATATATACCGTACGGGTTGACGAAAGAAACCTTGATGAACTGCGAGTTCTAGTCCAAACGGAACGGAATTCAGCCATTTCTGAAGAGATTGGTAACTGGCAAAACGAAATTGGTTCCGTGCGAAAGTGTCAAGAGACAGCTTTCATAGTCGAAGGCCAGTGAAGCCCCCAAACGGTGGCTAAACAAGGATTGACGGCCCGAAATGTCTTACTGTGTGTTTGGCGGGATTAGAAGGGAATCATTTACTATGAGCTTCTCCCAACTGCCGACCACTTCCTTCAGACCTCTATTGCCAGCAATTGGAGCGATTGAAAGCAGCAATCTACCAGAATTCGCCAATAGCAGAGGCGTTGTTGGATTCCTTTTTCCCTGTAGCAGTGGCAATAAAATCTGTTATGATGATGAGTTAATAAACAAATGGTGAAACACTGCAGGAAAAGATTAAAAAAAAAACCTTTCTTTATATCACTCGAATGTGTCCGTTGCAACACAGAACGCACTGAGTTAAGTAAATTCTAAGTAGTCACTACCACATCCGTTATCAAGCGAGCATGTGGGTTATGTCTGCACTCTGTTTCGTTATTCGGCAATATGTGTGACAGGCTTGGGTGGCCGAAGGCCACCTGTGCCCAAGCTCTATTGCAGTACTATTCCAGTATAATATAGAAAAGTCATCAAGTTAACACTGGAATAGTACTGCGTATAAGCATAAAGTCATTAAGTTGAGATGGAAATTCATTTTTATGTAATTTATTCTTATTTATATATAGTAAATGATTTCCTTTCAATCCCGCCAAGCACACAGTAAGACAGTTCCGGGGCGTCAATCCTTGTTTTGCCACCGTTTGGGTGCTTCACTGGCATAATACTTTCTTCGCAAATATGCTGTGATCTAGTGATCACTCTCTTAATTTTCTCCCTTCTTCCCAAACACTTAACTTAGCATATGTTGAATGGAGTAACGGGAGAAAAGCTCCCTTTGCTCCACATGAGTTACAAAGTATGTATTAAAAATTCTTCACTTGAATAGCAAGAATGCGTTTAAGGGAAACAGCTGAGCAGGTGAGAAAGTTCCCTACGAAGCTCTGGTTTAAAAGTTTTGAGATTCAAGCAGAGACAATATCAGAGAAAAAACTCGAAACGGATTAGAGATGTGAACCGGAAATCTGCAAAAGCAGTAGAGGTGGAAAAGGAATTAAACTATCGGAGTGTTAGCAGGATAAGCATTTTTTTTTTTCAGTGAAAACGGATTATGTTTTTGATTGAAGATAATTGGATTTTGATAGTGTTTGACTGAATAGTAGAACTTAATAGCGTTATTTCTATGTAATCATTGATATATAGATTTTAGTTCGTGGTGGATGACAGAGTTCCTGATATACTAAAGGGCGTTCATAATCATTCGGAGAGTCTTGTTTAGAAGAATCTGTTGTTGGTGAAGAATGGATTTAGCAGCTTGGCTCCAAACAGAAGGTACGTAGAGGAGAGCAGGACGAAAGACAGAGTTGTACAGTATAAGCTTGTTTTCGATAGAGAGCTTGCTGTGGCGTCCATGAAGATGGAACATATTGCTAATAGTATAATTAAATTTTTCATTAACTTTCTTTAAATGATTTTTGAGGATGAGCATGCTGTTAAGATTTACTCCTAGATAGATAGTATTGCCAGCCATTCTATTGATTGACCAAGAGGACGAGGGCTTGAAGTGATCTATTGGAATCTCCTTTTCTGAAAATAATTTCGAAAGCCTGCTTTGCTGTAATACCTTACACCCTGTACCAATAGCCAATAGCTAAGCTTTGCAGATTCAGCCAATCTATTGGCAATAGGTATGGTATCTTGTCTGACTGATGATCTTAATTAGTGCTGTTTTGGAGAGTGTGACTTGCATTACGACTATCCTGAAAATTATGCTTAGGGCGTTTTTTCAACTAAACTTATTTTCAATAAGTACGGTATTTTAAAAATTTAGCTACTAGAATCAAACAAGAATATTTCTCAAACACAAGAAAATTAGAGTCCTGTGAACAAGAATGCTTAGATATCTAGAGCTACCTACAGATCTATTTCCCGCAAAGATATCGGATAAATTCTAAGCTTGTAACTGCATTTTCTAAAAGCCTGAAATTATAAAGTTCTATATAACAGAGTCCGTATAGAATTATAAAACTCTATATAACAGAGTGTCATATTCTACGTAACAAAACAAATTCTATATAACAGTCTATATAACAGAGTGCCATATAAAATAAAAGACAAAAGTAACAAAATAAAAATTCTGTATAACAATATTCTATATAACATAAAGTGTAAAATTCTTTATAAAACTTTCATGATTTACTCTGTGAAGTTTTCTAAGAAAACATCCATGTTAAATCATTTTGGAGAAAAAAAGAATTTAAAAAGATTGGAAATTTAAAGGAAAACCTTACGCGATAAATACAACTACAGGAAATTTGAACTCAGTGAAGGATAATTCGACAAATAACGTAACAAATAAAATTTAGAAATAACATTATAATGAAATTTACATCAAGAAAAATACAAATATTATCAAGTAAAATATTAAGAACATGTAAACATTGAAAAATTCAATACGTGTTTTAACTTCTCATTTTATCGTTTTATTTATTCAGTTGTTAAGGAACTTTCAGATATTTTCTGGCTACTATCCGATCATAACATTCCTAGTAAAGTCTATAATACGTTTACTAATAAGTCATGTTTTATAACTTAGTAACTTTATTATACGAGCGGAAGGAAAGGACTTCGTTTCGCACATGCGAATGATACCGATTCTTCTTCAGATATTCTATTTGTATTATATACCAGTTGTTGACACAATATTGCCACATTTGTTGACATTATTCAACAATTAAATTTTCGTATAAATTGTTGTCTTCCATATAGATAACAATATTCTTGATTTGTTTTATATATTTCCCAGGTGACATTTAACATGATTCGCAAGCTGTTAGAGAAATTTATTATGTAAAATCTGAGCAATATCAACACAAGCAATATCAACTGAGCAATATCGACAATATCTGAGCATCACTCAACATTCTGAATAAAAATAACTATTTAATTTTTTTCAAGATGATATGCCAGCAATAGTGAAGAGTTATGCGCGAGTATTTGGTCCTTGTTCGTGTCAAAAATGCAAAGTAGAATTGAAAATCCTTTGTAAAAGCGGTAGTCGTACTCAAATATAACTCAGAACTGCAGGCATGAACCATTAGATTTTTGCGGAATGTAATAATGTTATAACAGTCAGCTTGTGAGGATTTATTTATTTAGTTTGACTACTAGTTAATTTAATAACTAATAGTCTCTAAAGCAACTTCTTTGCTTGTGATGTTGCGTGTCCCCAACTTGCCCGCAACAGTAGTAGTAACTGCTATGAACTGGAATTACACAAACTCTTAAGAAGGGTTTAACTCCCTTTTTATTCCACTTTAGAAGTTACAGATGCGTTCACTTGACGCTCACGAACTACGCCGACACGGCGGTTAAATAAAAATAAGAAAGTACAACTAAAAATGAATAAATAACAAGTCACTACCTACGAGGCTCTATAAACGAGACTAAATTAATCGCGTTCTAAGATACAGCTGAGATTTCAGCAAACTTCCTTATAAGAAGTTGAAAGAATCAACTAATTGCCGAAGTAGGCTCACAGGCCGAAACGCGCGGTTCTTAAATTTCTACCTAGCAACCTTCACGCTCGTGAATCAAGAAAGCACACCTACAAACTCGTTTCCCTTCTATTTAACTCAAATTACTTCTCCTAAAATTTTGAATACTTTGCGCGTTCTATTAAAATTTACATATTCTGGCATTGGCAATTCCAGGGGGAAGTAAGGCTTGACAGGAAAGATAGCTTAAAATAAATGTTAGTTAAAATAAATATAAACCCTACAACTTTCTTGTCGCTCTTCTCTTCTACGTTTCTCATGCCAGAATGTAAATTAGACAGCGCCCGTTTATTCAGATTGAGGAAGAAAGTAGTACTATTTAAGCGAAGGTTTCGAAAGTTGATTTTAGAGCGTGTTCTGCCTGTTTGAGGCCACGCTATTACCGTAACTTAAGCGTTGATTCTGTGGCATTGAATGCTTCCAGCCATTTAGCTTGTCTCGACAGTTTCTACGAGCCAGAGCCTTCCTGGGCGTTTACTTTATCCTGTGAGCCGTTTGGATAATCTAAATTACATTTTAGTTTATGTTCATCATTACTTGTGTCAGTTAAGCGTGAAGTATTTGCTTCTGTAAACCCAAGTGGGGTCAACAAGTCTTTGTGATCAGATAAAAAGGCTATTTAACCATTCTTCTGACATCGTCTACCTGACGACACGAGGATAATTCCTTTACAGTCTTTCTAGAGCGCATGACTTTATGTTACCAAAACATACGAGACTCTATAACTAACAAAATTTAGTTTTGCTTAAATTCAGATCTACGTTTAGTTCTAAATAATCTCCCATATTTTATCCGTGCATATTTAAGTTTTAGTGTTCATCTGTGTCTCCTTTTATATAAGATTTTAGCATTTTTCTGCAAATAAAATATGTTTCTGTTAAAGATAATAAAAACATTTATAATTGCTTATCCCGAATGATAAGATGATTTTGACTAAATTTAGTCATGTGTGCAATTAAAAAATAAGACATGATCATAATGAAAGAAAATCTGCCTCATTGCCTCAAGCAATCGAAAGGTATTTGGAGTTATCATTTGGGGACAATACTATTTCAGCTAATCATTATTTTTTATTCTAAACACAAGTTAATATCTTAAAGAGCTATTTCCTAAGAAAGGCGACTTGAGACATGCCAGAGATTCAAATGCTACACGGTGACTGAATGTAACACATTTTGTTACATTGTTTACAAAATCAGCTTCTAAGCAAGGATTTGTTAATCCCAAAGTTCAATAAACGGAAGCTTGTAATTGAGATCCCTACACAAGAACCGATGCATGAGAATAACTTCTCGAATTGTCTATGGTTTTATTTGATATAACAGTTAGGGAGGTTTGCTTCAACTTTGAATAAATAGGTGATGTCATGAACTGAGGTCTCTATTCTACCCAACCAGTAATTTATGCACCTCTCACCTACTGTCGCAAGACAGAGAGGTTGAATTGAATACACATCCGAATCAAATGGATTAAAGATCAACTGAAGCACATACTCTTCATTGACGAGTTCCCATTGTAGCTGTGGCCCATTATTGGACGTTATTCGACGTCGGCAATCAAGTGTCTACTAAGTCCCCAACGATAAATCTCCAAGAAATGCTTGCGATGAAGTTTACTTGTATATTTGTGGTAATAGTCATGTAAGTGGACACAAAAATCTTTGTGTGGCAGGAATGAGACACTAGAGTTTGAAAATCTGATGGCGATTGCTCTGAAGATAGCTAAACCATAGATTTTAAGCTCAGGGACTTAAAATCGTGTAACGAAATTACATTACTTCCTATGTATAAATTTATAATCGACAAGTGTAGAAGGGATCCGGGACTTTTCGCCGTCGCTATTCCACCGTGGCAGTTTCGTCGTGACCGTTTCGTCGTAGGGACATTTCGCCGTTGGGACGTTTCGCCGTCAAGACAAATTTTTCTTTACATGACTATATTATATCTTGACGTATTATACTCGTATTAAATTTATTTAGTTTAATAATTCTGTTTATCCTTTATATACGTAATAAAGGTTGCTTATAATATACGTAATTATTTACAAATATGAGATATAAAGAAATTACACATAATTAGTTAGAAAATTATGTCAGTATCAAAGAGAACTGGGGCTAAACCTTCGATGTAACAGAAGGTATATTATCGATTTTAAAATTTAGCAGGTACAATATTTACACGACTCGACGAAATATTTTCAAATTTGAATCGATTAGTTCACTATTATATACATACAATACATCTAATTATGACACTGAGAACACCCTTCCAAATAAATTGTCTTCTGCGAAAATTGTCATTGATTGTAGGAAATATTTAGTTATTCTAGAAGATGTGTTTAATTGCAAAAGTTTTTTTTTTCTTTTAAAATTTAAGAGAGCCAGAGTTATACAATACATAAACAAAATTCTTAAATCAAATAAACTTAATAATATAATATGGCAAGATGTAATATAGGCATATAAAGAAAAATATATCTTAAATATACAATAGGTAAACATAATTATTAAACTAAATCTATTTAATATAATATAACAAGATATAATTTAGAATAAGTCATGTAAAGAATAATATGTATTGACGTCAAAACGGTCACGGTGAACAAACCAATTCCCTGGAGAAGGGCCCGCAACAGGAAATCAGTGCAAGCACGGGATGATCAGCTCGATTTGCGATAAATAGTATCGAATGTATTAGTAACATTCCAAGAAAGAGATTACTATTCTCATACTACCAACGCAGCTTACATTTACTTAAGGGGACTCATACACCTTAAAATCCATAAGATTTTCGAATAGGTGACTGTTGCAAGAATTCGGATAACTTATTTATTTTAAAAGCAATTACTACGAACTTTTTACAGATGACTATATAATATAGCTGCTTTCTGAAATAGTTATCAGAAAGTTTGTGTTGCCGCAAATATTTCCATAATTTAATCCGCTTTGTCACAACATTTTTCTTCATGTTTCCAACTTGCGCGCACAGTTTAAAACATTCTGTTTCATAATTTAATTCTATATTTAATATATAGCTTTTATAATATCTGGAAACTACTGTGAACCTAAAATTCTAAAACTTTCATGTTAAATTTTTATTTTACTTTGAGATGAGTTTATAAAATGTATTTTATTAAAAAAATGTGTAATATTTTCGTCCATAAAATTTTTTTAAATTAAAATATTCATCAGATTGTTGGTTCAGTTAGAAAATAGTGCCCATATAAAGAATTCCATCCAATTTCAAGTATGTTCCATTAGCCATTTTTAAAATATCATGCGCGCAAGGTGGAAACATGGCGAAATATTTTGCCACAAAGAGGATTAAATTACAAAACTATTTGTGGCAACACAAACTTTCTGGTTACTAGTTTCCAAAGCAGCTATATCATGAAGTCAGCTGTAAAAAGTTGGAAGTAATTGCTTTCAAAATAAATAAAATATTCCAATTCTTGCAATAGTCACATATTCGAAGATCATGAGGGGTTTAAGGTGTATGAGTCCCCTTAACTACTACGTAATAGTCGCTACTAACACTAATGTTCCAGATTAAGATAGCTTTCTCATTATGTCAAGAACAGATATTAATACAATTTGGTATGAACACAGACTGATCGAATTTAAAAGCATATACCATACAACAGTCATGGTACACACTGCAGGTGGTATATAAGACTCATTGGTATGATATAGAGGTCGCAAGGCTGCATAAAATGAAGATTAGTACAGAATATCGTTCTGTGCTAATCTTATAGGTCTCACAATGTGACCTCATAGTGAAATTAAGGAGTCCTGCAGCAATCGGTCCCATTCCCGCAACAGCATTATTTCCAGGTATATTATTCCACAACTTTATATGCTAGTTAACTTTGATTTAAATATGGTCAACAAACTGGCTGTCAGATAATATTTTATAGGTTATCATTCTTATCATATCTCTACGATATAAGCACAGGTTTAAAATTAGTAAGGTTTAATGATGCATCATGCTTTACCTTTACCGGGCTTCATCAGTTAGCTCAGGACTTGCAATGTGTTACATTCAGTGACTATGGTACGTGTTTGCAATTATTTTTTTCACAGCAATAAAGTAGTTTGACATGCGTAATCTGATTGTTTCTATGTTTTACTTTCACCTTTCGTTCTTTTTACTTCCTTGTACGAAATAAAAAGGAAGTATTGTAATCGCGAAAAGTTTCAGGCAGCATGTTTCAACGAAAATATCCCATTTTGACCTCCTTCAAACGCAAATTAACGATGTATTTCCGTGATATCTGTGTGTAAGGACAGCATAAAACACTCTTTTCCTCAAAAAAAAAAAAAAAAAAAATTATAAAACTGCTTTAAAATGTATTCTGAAGAGAATTTTTCGTGGCGTCTGTACGAACGTATGTATGTACGTGCATACGTACGTATCTCGCATAACTCAGAAACGAGTAGCCTCAGAACGTTGAAATTTTGTATATAGGACTGCTATAACATACAGATGTGCACCTCCTATTTTGGTTGCAATCGGCCTCACCAAACGGATATAAATATACTTATATATATATATCCACTCTGTTACCCGGCTCAGTGATCTCAGTTTCTTTACTCTTATATATTTGTAAATTGTACATTTTTTGCTTTAAAAAGGATTGAATTATGTGGCTTTTATCTTCCGGTTAAGGTTTTTATGCCTTTAGTAAATCTGTATGCAATATTTTTAGAATTATCAACAATTTTAAAGTTCTTTAAGTGCCGCTAAGCCTAATAATTTTTTAGATGGCGGCCATTGCTTGTTTACATTTGAAACAGCAGAGTAGTGGATTTGTTGCCAATCTAGAGAAACGTAGCTTCGCAACAACAAAGATAACGCCTTCATTTATTATTGCGAATTAAATCATGCTTAATCCTTTCTGGAACTTTTCGACAAAATAAGTGTTTAAGATTTACTTCGTAATTTTTAATACAGATATTTTGAGTTTTTATGTATTTTTGCCTTGTCGCGTAGTGATAACTGAATTAATTGAATGAGAAATACTCAATCGTCTGTGAAAATCTGTTTCTTTTTTGTTTTGTTTGCTTAATTTCTTTTATACATAGTTCTGGCTTTATTATAGTATTTGAATAGAACATGTGGCAACGATTAGATAATTCTTTAAATGATATACATTTTTCGCATTCTGAGTTATAATATGAATGAGATATAATACTGTTAAGTAAACCTAGCGCCAGAGTGTCGCTATAGTAAACAAAGTGAATTTTAAAGAATGTATTTATTCTAATGTGGTTTATGCGCTCTCGGTAAAGTAGGTTTAATTCAATCTAATAAGTTCAAATAAAATGCAAGAAAAAATGCGTATAATTTAATATTCCGTGCAATGAAGTCATGTGGTGTACACATCAGATTTTTTTTTATTTAATGAGCAGCTTTATTGCTTTTGTTTATTTCTCTTTCTTCCCATTTCAATCTTTCCGAAATTATATTTCTTAAGCATTTTTTAACAAGAATCGAAACTTATGTAAGTGTATTTTTATATCAGTTACACTTTGTAAAACACACTTTGTATTTTTATACTAGTTATCTCACAGTTGCACTTTGTAAAACACACTTTGTCATCTATACTTTCTAACTTAACTATACTTTATAAAGTGTGCAGTTTCACATCAATATCAAATACACTAAAATGAACCAGAACAGTTTGCCGTAAAAGTTCAAAATTTTAAGCTTACTTCTTTATTCGTTTGATGCTAAATAATTCATTTTTTCTTCATTATAAATAGTAGGGACCGTCCGGTGGTGATGTGGCTAGCGCGTCGCGCAGCTGCACCACAGGTCCCGCGTTCGATTCCCAGGCTGGGCAACAACGACAATTTGGGCTTCCCTGCCTCACATTACAGGCCTTAACTGCATTACAGGTCCACTTCTCCTTCAGAGCAAGTCGCAGAGGTCCAACTTGCGCTATTGCCCCTCCCGAAGAGCAGCGCACCATCTGGAATTCACCAGACAGCACTGGTCGTTGACTTGCTACCTACCAGTTGCTCGGGCTGCCCGCCGCTATGGGACATTACCCAGCATACCCGGGGACGCTACCCCCCGGGCTACTAGAATCACGTCGCGCTAAGACGTGCCAGACCCTGAGGCTGGCCAATACGTGACCTTTCTCTGGGCCTTCAGAACAGCAAAGTTCATAAATTTTATACCACCGTGACCGAGACCGCCTAGGTACAGATCCTAGACAGTGGCTTCGCAGAGCTTTTCATCCCTTGAATGGGTTGATAAAATGAGTACTTGGGGACTAAACACCAGGGGTACTGCGACAAGCTGACCACTTGCCCAGGGAATATTCTGATGCACCCCCGGGCCCAAGTCAAGAAAGCGGATTTCGGGGCACTACAGGCCGTGTCCCACTAGGACTGTTGCGCCACTGATTTTGTGGAGTCATTAGGTTTATTAGAAGCCAAAAAGATAAAAAATATGCAACCGCCTTCGCCTGGAATCGAACCACGGACCTCTGGAATACCGGCCCAGTGTGCTACCGTTACACCAAGAAGGCACGCTAGGGAAGTGGGAAAAATACCTTATATACTCCCCTTTTTAAAGGGCGACTAGGGTTTTAGGGGACCTAGTCGCCAAATCCTGGGTGCGGAGAATCATCATCCACAACCCTTTTTAGATCGGGCGCCACTTGTAGAGACATTAGGTATTTTGGAAGCCAGAGAGATGAAAAACATGCAACCGCCTTCGCCGGGAATCGAACCACGGACCTCTGGAATACCGGACCAGTATGCTACCGTTACACCACGAAGGCACGCTAGTGAAGTAGGAGAAATACCGTATAAGTTTAGTATAAATAGTAAGACATTTTTAAAAAAAGGAGTCAGGTTTCCTCTGATGCACAGTATATTCGCTCAGTTATCCAGTAATATGTCTAATTGCTTCAAAAATAATCATATACTGTGTATTTCAATTTCAAGCATTATTGTTTAGATTCTTAATGTTATTCCGACGGATCTTTATGCTTTAAGCCTGCTGTAAGAAGCTCTAAGCAGTTACGTCACCGTCGGTTATTAGTTAGCGAACTTTGGAAAGCTTATGGCGAAGTAAAGCAGTAGCAGATATACTTCATATTAAAGGGACATGATGAAGAATTACTAATGTTGGAATTGTGGTGCTTTCTGGACGAGTTTAGTCTATGAAGCTGAATACGTTAATATAAACAACCGTAAATTAATTTCACTGCGTAAACTCAAACAATAAATTTTAAGTATTAGAAAACACTATAAGTAGCACCGTGAAAACTTAAAGCTTTTGAGAATAAGTTAATGCTATTAATCCTTTTAACCCATCTCGATTGTTTTACAACGCAATATTCTTTCGGTGCTTCTTGATGTTTTCCAAAGTTGAAAATTAATGATAATAGTTTCTTTTTTAAAATGAATTTCGAAATTTTTATAGTTATTTTTCTACCCTTCTATATATTCACCTGAGGCACGCTTCAGGCTCCAGTGGGCTACTGTTCTTTTTCCTGGTCTAGTGGGATGCAACCAACAGCATTTCTTGGAATGAAACTAGATTTTGAACCCTATGCTTGTCTATCCAGGAGGACAGTTGCCCTCAGTTTCTTTTTATGGATGACAATGCTGGCCTACATAGGGCTAAACTAGTGGATGATTTTCCCTAAACAGAGGATATTAACCACATGAATTGGACAGAGAGATCTCCAGATCTAAACCCTATAGAATATGTCTGAGATGTTCTTGGAGGAGCAAATGCAATTCTCCTCCTCCGTCCTAAAGACCAGTATTTGAAAGCAGTGTTGCTAAGGATGAGACTAATTGTCACAGGTCGCCAAAGCCTGTACCCTCGTCCTGGATATACCTTTCGAAGTTGGATGAACCGGGCTTTGTAGGGACCCCTCAGTGGCGGCGCAGACCCCACAGTCCCTGCCCGGCTTTATACGTAGCCTCAGCGAGGTAGAACAAAATACTAAATACAAAAATACAACGATCAGTCAGCTTTGCCTCGGGGCACCACTCCCTCGGCATCAGAAACATTCACCTTACTCCGTCAGTCCCCGTCACTGGGACTGTGAGCCCAGTGACTGGCCCAGTGACTTGGCCCAGTGAGCCCAGTGACTGGGACTGTGAGCCAAACCCTCACCGAGAAGGTCGAGTAACACTACTATATAGCTCCACCACAGCCAGAGGAACAGACACGACAGTACCAGCACGGTCCCTGCCAAGCCTGAACCAACCTAAGTACAATACTCGAGTTCTAGTCCTGTGAAGACTGTTTGTATACCCCCGTGGTTGAGATTGCCTAGGTACAGATCCTAACCAGTACTTCCCAGGAATTCTCCTGAGTCAACCCCCGGGGGGGACTAATTGCCTAGGTACAGATCCTAACCAGTACTTCCCAGGAATTCTCCTGAGTCAACCCCCGGGGGGGGGGACTAATTGTCACAAGAACTTAGGCTGTCTCATTTCCAGTATGATGTCAAATAGAGACAGCTACATGACTATTAGCTGTATGACTATTGTTACGAGAGTATACCTATATTATCACCCTTTTTAGTCGATCTTGTAATTCAGTTCTAGACCTTCTCGCGCTGATGAGCCAATCATGAGAGTGTACAGTGACTTTTATATACCCCTTGTATTATATCAACTTATGCTTCTACCAAATTTTATTAAAATTTGTGGATCAATTCTGGAAATAATCGACCAAATCGAAAAATTCTTTTAATTTCGAACACCAGTGTACTATTTATTTGGATGATTTTTTGCTTAAACAATAAAGATCGCGCCTGATTTTAGAATGCTCAAATGGCGACCACAATATTTTAGCATGTCGTCCTTTATTTCTGAAAAAATATAACCTAAACTTTTCGATGGAAAATGTTCCTCACATAAAATATTCTGTGCCATTTCAAAACTCAAATACTGATTTACACTTTTCCAAACTTCAGCTACATCTTCTGTGATCTTTTTTATTTGCCATCATTTTTCCTAATTTCTCAAAGTTAACTCTTAACCACTAAAATTATTCTATTGTATTATTTAATTAGCGAAACCGTTCAAGTTACTGCCCAAACATTAATATTTAAGTAATGATACTGTAAGCACGAAAAATATATTTGCTTAAAGCATCTAATATTAAAATTGGTAAAAATTAAAATCTTGGAAAATCTTTTGCTTGCTGTGATCCGGAATTTAAATAACAGTACTAAAATATCCTTGAGATATAAGAAAACTGAAAGGAACGGCATAAAATTTCACAATACAAATAAAAGATATTTTATCCATTTCAAAAGCATACTACGAAGTTTACTATAAGAACACCCAAATGCCGGATGTCATATCCGTATCTGCCCATAATTCGAACAAGTGTTTACACGATTGTCCCCTGTTTGAAATTCTCCAAGAACCTGTTCGGAATTCTACGCCTAGGAAATAAAAACTGGAAAATTGAATTCTCTTTTTTTTTCCTTGAAGAATATTCTTAGCTAGTTATTTATTTTTTGGAAGAAAATAATGCACTTTGCTTTTTGTCGGATATGAATGTGGTATTAGACGCATCTTCTGAAGCGCTTTCAGATGTCTGGAAACAGGGAGATACGTGCTAAGCTGGGCACTCGGATATGAATTGTTCAAGAAAAACTATTTTCAGGACAGCATGTGACGATACGTTTATTCAGAAGAATTTTCTGATAGGTATTTGCTGCATGAAACATGAGCTTGTGTATGATATATTCCTCTTAAATTGGAAATTCTACTAAACCTAAATTCCCTTTGATACCTTATTCAGCCGGAAAATTTCCTAACATACTAATAAACGTAAAACGGACAAAACCACGCACGGATACGTCTTCTGAGGGAAACATTACTTACATATTTTTATAAAATAAGGCTTAAAGTTTCCATTACTACACATATGAGTAATATCAATAGTATGCTTGAGAAATTTACTTTAGTATCCAAATTATGATGGTGAAAAACTGCTTTAAAGTAGGAATAGCGAGTTTTGAAGACCTTTTGAAGACCTGTCTAGAAGTGTAGCCAGGTCCAAGTTTTTCAGTGTGTTAAAAAGTCATTAAAGTAATAAACTGCATTCGGTATGCTTCCAGTCATAAATAAAAAAAAATTGAAACTTGCCTGATAAAAGTGGGAATTTATTCGATAATACTAAAACCCTTGTTGCATGTCTTAAGAAAGAAATTAGGTTTACCAGCAGTCGAGCGGTAGAGCCATTAAACATTTTGGAGGGGCGTTTACATTTGTATTTGCTATCTGCATGGGCGTTTTCTTGGTTTCCCAATGTGTAACGTGATTACGAGCTAGTTACCTTTAAAACGACCTCCACAAAAGCATCCTTTCCCTTAAGTAGAGAGACCTTCCGTGCTTGCCATAATCAAGTAAACTGCTTCGAGTCTTTAAGGAAAAATTTTATTTCCTTTTTCGAACTTTTTAATGCTGCTTATATCGACAAATGTAAACCGGTTACTTTCATAGTGTATCAACTTTCAGAAACATTTATTACAGATTTTATTTTTTTAAATGTTGATCACGAATATTTATTTCTCATAAGGAATTATTCTAAATATAGCAAAGAATGCTGAAGAATTTTATTACCCCAAAATGTCTCGAAACACCATTTTGCGTAGAATCACTACATTTAAGATTGTTGCCACCAAATACAATCTTAGAACAAAAAAAAAAAAAAAAAAAACGACGCACCACGACGCACCGAGAAGATATAAAGCAAATTGGAGATAATTAATATCCATACAGGTTCCGACGGAAAATGTAAAATTTTACATTTTGGCTGCCAATAAATGAACGGTTGTCGCTACAGCGCATCTGATGTGCGTGCGCAATGATAGGATATTTAAGAGGAGAAATTACGATTCGAGGTCATAAATTCTTCACGAATTTCATTCCGTGTAATCTGGTAGACAGTAAGTATCCTCGCATACAGGTGCGCGAACGATATGCGCAGATGTCAGAATTTGAGAGATGTCGTGTAGTTGGGCTCCAAGAAGCCAATTGGTCTTATTGGAGAATAGCTGGACATTTGAGCTGAAGTAATGCCACTATTAGACGATGTTGGCAGGAATAGGTGAACCATGGCCGCACACAGCGTCAAGAACGAAGCAGTAGGCCTAGGGAAATGACAGAACGTGAAGACCGAGCAATCGTCACAGCGGCACTTACAGCCTCAGATGCATCATTATCATCGATTGTACGTGCAACTACTGCTTCAGTGACCGCAAGGACCATTCATAGACGGCTCACAGAAAGGGGGCTGAGGTCACGGCGCCCCTTGTGTCGACTACCATTGACCTCTGTATAACGTCAAGCCCGTTTGCAGTGGTGTCGAGCTCATTCTCACTGGAATCTTATTGACTGGAGTAGAATAGTCTTCAGTGATGAGTCCTGCTTTGAACTGAGCCCCGATGACCAGCGAAGACGAGTCTTGAGACGCCCCAGACAGCGATGTGATACCAACCTGACTGTCTTCCGGCAGACAGGCCGACAACCAGGAGTGATGGTCTGGGGTGTCATTTCATTTCATAGTAGGACCCCTTTGGTTGTCATCCGTCGCAACCTTACAGCACAGCGGTACGTCGACGAAGTTCTAAGGCCCGTTGTGTTGCTTTTCATGTCACGCCACCCTGGGCTTACATTTCAGCAATGCCCGCCCCCACACTTCACATGTTTCTACTACTTGCCGTAGTGCTTGCCGAACAATACTTTGGCCAGCAAGGTCGCCGGATATCTCTCCTATTGAGCACATTTGGAGCATTATGGGCAGGGCCCTTCAACCAGCTCGGGATGTGCACGATCTAACGCGCCAGTTGGACAGAATTTGGCACGATATCCCTCGGGAGGACATCCTCAACCTCTATCAATCGATGCCAAGCAGAATAACTGCTTGGATAAGGAACAGAGGTGGACAACGTTACTGAATACCGTTACTGATTTTTTCACTTTGTGAAGCTCTATCACTTCAATAAATCATCCAATTTTTCTCAAACTGTAATCATTTGTTTTTCTGTACATGTACATCACTTCTACCGATTTTTATCCCATTCGGGGATAATTCCGTTCTTCGTGCGTCTTTTTTTTTTTTTTTTTTTTTTTTTTTTTTTTTTATGTCCAAAGGGATTTGAATCCCGAAGGACTATTAGTTTCGTTTTGGCATTTTGCGTCGGACTCATAAATGTCGGTTCACTTTTCAAACTGTTGCCACAAAATGTTAGAGTCCTGCATTATATTTGAAGAAATTAAATAATGAAAAATCTGCATAAATGTATGTATATTTCTCGTATTGTGATAAAACAACGGTACATAGAGTCATCGAATTTTGAATAACGTAATCCTCCAACGAATATGAGCATGTGGAAGACCAAATTTGAAATTTGAAATTTGTTTTATGATCGATTTCCTATTTTTTAAAACTTTGACGAATTTTTGATTGACAAACTCAAGGATTTCAAAGCGAGCAATGGCAACGTTGTGCAGAAAAAATATTTTTATCTCCAGCGCGTGAGTCTCTGTATCGGAAATTCTAAAGATATGCTCGTTTTAAAACTATTTTGCGATATTGCTGTTGCACTGGATCTTATGGTTTAAGTGCGAGGAACATGATATTTAATAAAGAAAGGTAACACACAAAATGTTAAAAAACGCCCCTTTGGACGTAATTTAAAATCTGAAACATTTCAGATTTTTTTTTTATATCTAAGAGTGTATTATTGCCCTGCATTAAAAAAAATCAAATAGTGAAAATTCTGCATGAATGTATACATGTGTCTTGCATAGTGAGAAAACAATGGAACCTAGCGCTATCCAAATTTGAATAACGTTACCCTCCACCCGAACATAGCACCTGGGAGCCCAAACTTTGAATTTTGAATTTGTTTTATTGTCTTTTTTATATTTTGTAAAATTTTAACAAATTTTTGATTAACAAACTTAACTATTTTAAAGTGAGCAGTGGCAACATTGCAGGGTTGAAAACATTTTTATCTTCAGCGCACGACACTATCGATCGGAAATTCTAAAGGCATGCTGTTTTTAAATATTTTGCGATATTGCTGTGAACTGAATTTTATTTCGTTTAAGTGCGGAGAAGATGATATTTAATAAATTATGGTAACACACGAAACGTTAAAAAATCGCCCCTTCTGTCGTAATATAAAATCTGAAAACTTTCAAATTTTAATTTTTTTTAGGTTTATTTTTCAAATATATTTTTTAGATTATCTTTCTTTTGGAAGTGACAGGAATGCAAAGTGGATCTCTTGAATGCATGTGCACCCTGAAATTGCATAATGTAGGCAATTTCACAGGATTCTATGAGGTTACAGAACGAAATTTTAAAGTAAAAATTTGAGGACGTTTTAAGATACTTTCTCTTTCTTTTCCACATACCTTCGTGGTGTATTTGGACGCATACCCGACGCGTATTCGAGAGCTGCAGGATTCGAGCCCCGGCGGGGGCACTGCATAAGTGGCGCCCGAACTAACGTAACGTAAAAGGTGGTAGACTATAATTTGTCGCTACCAGAATTTAGAGACTGCGTCCCGTTATCCTCAGTCGTCCTTTAAAAGGAGGTTATATAAGGCATTTTCTCCCTCCGCATGCCTTTGTAGTGTAACTGGAAGCACACTCGACGCATATTCCGGAAATCCGGAGTTCGAATCAAAAAACCCTAATGACTCAACAATGTTACTACGAAAAATGCGCGACCACTTCCCAGTTGACTCTCTTCCATCGATCCCTTTCGTAGATGACCATATCTGAAAATGACCTGCGCTTCTCAAAATGCAAATACCTATAGGTATTGATAATTGTACCAGCATTCTTTAAGATAACCGCTCATTAATTCGATCGAGACCATCAAATATGCAGAATGTGACCACCAAATGTTTAATTTCACTCTCGAAATAAATTATATTATGTTCTACATAAATAAAAAATTTTAATGTTTGATTCTTAATTATAGCAGCAAAATTAACTTTATGAAACCTAGTAATTAATCATTAATTCAGTGTGGTTTGTTTAATTGGAAGTAATAAAATACACGAAGGCTATATATTTAGCGTCGTGTAATTTACCATATCGGATTGCTTTGGATTGAAATGACGTAAATAATTTATCCCATTTCTATATTGTTTATACCAACATTTCCATTTATTGTTTGAGCAGCTGTGCATTCCAAATTAATGGTTATATGTATCAAACGTAGTTCATTTTTGTCTTACACTTCATTGAAATCGATCACTTGATTGCAAAATTTAGTTTTATGTAGCTAAATATGGTTTTTAAACATGAAAAGGAATCCTTTGCAAAGCATTTACTGTTTCTAGTCGTGCACTTTGTACCCTTCCAAATACAAAGTATTGCCATTCGGTGAAAATATTTGTTAAAAACTTCATATGCAAACGATCCAGTGAACCAAATGCTCAACTATTTAAACAACTAGATCTATTCTTCAAGCATAAGTAAACAAGTCTTCACGTGGGAATAAAAACATTTGTAACAAAATAATATAGCAATGTTTCTTCTTTAGATGGGTTTTGCTATTTTGTGTTACTTATATATTCTACATCTTTAATACAATAATAATTTTATGTTCTATATTGTTAAATTCTGGGATTCAAATTCAAGCTGGTAAGCTTATATTAATTGCTTCTTAAACGTTTATCTCAAAATCCTTTCAGATATTGGATTGAAATCTGTATACCAAGATCAGATTTTGTGTTTCTTTTTAATCTTACGACTTTTATTTTCTTAAACATTTACTTAACTTTTTAATATTTTAATTGTAAATTCTTCGAAGGTTTCGAATATTATTTAAAGGTGTCTGATTATAGTTAAAAAATTTAATTACTTATGATTATCGAGGTTGTTCGCACATTTTTTAGACCATTTTCATTGTATTTACAGAAATATTGTACCTAAACGTTTAGTATTTTAAATGTCCCATTTGGTAACACTTATTCAGCACTATCTTCTTATATAACAATTTCAAAGACAAAAAAGCCTTTTTTAGTATCGAAAGAGGTATTTTATCCCATTCCTCTCGAACAATATTCCAAAGTCCAAGGAGGATTATAGGTGGACGCCCGGACAATTCGCTTTTCAGAAGTCCAAAAAAGGAAAAATCCGTGGCTGATTCACCCGAAGATTTAGAAGGAATATGAGTGAAGGGTATGGCTCTGATACACGTTTCTTGTTCCATTTTTCCAGGAAATTAACTATGAATTTTGACGTGACCCTGCTTGTTTTGTCTTGGTGCAGTTCTACTGATTCATGGCACTGTGGGTGAAGGTATTTGCTCAGAAGGTATTTTATATTTGAAAACTAGTTGTGGAATATGTTCTTGATAATATATGGAGTTGACCTTAACAGTTTCTGCACACCCTTTAATTTTTATTTGTCGTTATATTGAAAGTAAGCAACAGTCCTAAATCTCTTTGAAAAACTTTCTTTAGATTCATTGAACCACGTTCTAAGATTTTTTCCTTCTCTTTTATGATAATAAATAGATCTCTTTTATTGCGATCATTTAAATATACCTAAGATTCATCTATTGTGGCAACACTTTTCCATTTTTGTCCCAATAATTGTTTCTCATAGAGAATTCTGCTTTCAGCGATACGTCGTGGAGAAAAACGGTGCACATTACGTTTTTTCGCCCTTTTAAGATTAAAATCAGCATTAATCACTTTGTTTATAGTTGGCATTGAGCATTTTAATGATTATACATCTGTCCTTTGACTTCACAGATTTTCTTTTAACATTAAAGCTCTTACCTTTACTGCAATTTTGTTTTTTCCTTGGATATGTATTTTAAACAAATTTTCTCTTTGAAGCCAAATTTTTCCTTTCTTATTGGCAATACCATCTATCGTCCCTTTACGTACCGAAAAATCATAGCTTTCACAATATTTTTTAATAACTAAATAAGAATAAATTTCATCGGAAAGAGCGTAAACATAGCGTTCCGTCCGTTGCTTCTTTAAAAGCAAAGCTCCATTTTGCATGAAAACAAATTTGTCAAGTAACAGACGATAATTTGCACTTTCAGAAATATAGTTGCAGTTAAAAAGATTTTTTCTAAACAGGGAATTTTTTTTTCATAGCAAAGCAAAGTCGTCTAAAAAATGTGCGAACAGCCTGTGTAGTCAGTCATATCTATTTCTGCTGAAAATTAAAAAGATTTCTATCTAGATGTAGATCTCTATCTGGGTTTCTACTGAAACAATAAAATACTGGTAATTTCTAAGATTATAAGAAAGAGTTTAAATGCTTACTAGCATTTTCATCAGACACCGGAAACTGTTAAAAACAAAGTATAATAAAGCAAAATCAATTATACAGATAACAAACTGCACTCTACAAGATACTATACTTTATTTCCCTCTGACTCCTAAACAAGAGTTATTACAACTGAGAACTTCCGCTGAACTGTTAAAATACAATATATAAAATCTATCTGGATTATTAAGTTTCCTAATCAATAGCAAAAAATAGAAGTACCTTCTGTTTCGCAGAGATTTTTATGTTAATGGAATGTGTTTAAAGTTTAATTCAGATTTAATTTCAAACTTTTGTTTAATGAAGCTGTGCTCACAAATATAATTTTCTTTGGCATCTCCAATATTTTTAATCAATATTAACGGATCTTATTTTATCATTAAGGAAATTACTTGAGAATATTTTGTGGATTTTACGGAAAATTTTTATTGCTTAAATTCTGTGATTTGAGAATTTTGTAGGATTTCACTTCAATTTTGAGGACCATAAACAACAAATATTGATTTTTTGGATAATTAAAGATCATTCTTTTTTATTTTCATGATATTTTGTATATATATATACTACAATTATAATGCATGCAAACTGAAACTAAAATCTTCATATAATTTCCTAAAAAGTTGAATACAGTATTCAGTTGCCATTATTTAAAATATTCTATGACTGGCAAACAACCAAACAGTTAGCCATAATTTTGTGGCAATAAGAGTCTCACGAATGCGTTCAAATTTGAAGTTTTATTGTATTTAACGGTTAGATGCTTTTATTAATAACCGGAAAATAATTATTCTATGGCTGGAAAAGAATTAAACAATTATCCCTAAATTTGTGCTAATAAGGTAAAGTTAAAATTTCAAGCTTTATTAGTAAAAACGTTCAGCTGTTTTTATCAATAACCGGAATATAGTAGTTTTATTAATCATTTTCAAAAATTAAATAAATGTTGTTTTGTTTTATGCGTAAATAAAATATTTAGTTTCATGCTGTATCAAAGATACGTTACAAAAAGCTAATTATAAATTTTTTAAGTACTGAAATTATTTGTTGTGTGAAATATTTATATTATTACTACGCTGTTTGTAAGAAAATATGTAATATAAAAATAAATAAAATGCAGTTTACAGTCTTAAAACCATTAAAAAATTTTTAATTTGTAATTTATATAAAAAACAAAACAAGTAGTTAAAAGGAATTTTCTGAAATTCTGCATAAAGTTTATCGTGATAATATGCCAACTAATACTAAAACTTTCTACTAGATTTAAAGCTTTGCAAAAGAAGTTTTTCGAAAATTTCAACATTTTTCTCTATTAATTGTAAAGTTTAACAATATTAAAAGTAAATTTTCAAAAAAATCAGATAAGAATGTTCGCTGGAAAAGCTTTGTGTACATAATTTTCTGAAATTAGAAATAATTTTAATTAATTTAAATTTATTAATTACTTAAGTTATGGTATTAATGTGTTAACTTTCTTATTTTTTTCTGTCCGACTAGGAACTGGTAGTCATACTGTTATGTTACTATTGTCAATTACGTATTAATGTAACCACTTTTTCGCAATTTAGCGATTTTTATAGACGAAAAATAATGCGACATAAGTCAGCATTCAGTTCAATAAAAGTTACTTATCAAATGTAAATTGACAGTTCTACAGACTTTCTCTTAAAGATCGCCAAACTATCAATAAGTCGATAAACATTATCAACATATCAAAATAAATTACATTTACCAATTTAATAAGGTTCCTATGCGTACACAAATTCTACCCATATTCACAGTCATCTTTTTTCTCTAAAAACAATATCGCAGAATTGCTCAAACACGACATCGCGCACTACCTCGGCACTGCGTCGTCCCGGCATAATTACAATTACCTGAGAACAGTCAAACACTGAAGTATGCAAACGCATATAAAAATGTCAACGTAGCTTGACTGAACGTAGCTGACAACGTAGCAACGTAGCTGAAGAGCTGTTTTGCGTATGGTTGCTAGAATTTAGCACATTCTGAAAATTTGATGATTTATTCGAACGTGAGTGCGCTAATACGTAAATACCAAAATTTAACCCTCATCTTTCCTGGATTTAATTTTCGTGTACAAAATTTCAATGGAAATTTTTTTTTCAAATTTCATTTGACATAGTATTGTAGATGTTTATGACAATTCATTCTTAAAATGGTGCTACTTTGATAGACGGTTGCACGGATTTTTGGCGATTTACGTTGGCACAATTGTTGGCGCGATTTTTACAAACGTCAGCCATCTTGAAAAACGCTGTTTTTACGCATAGTAAAGTATTCGAAACTTAAAAAATAAATAAATAAATATCGTTAAAAGTAATGGATTAATTTTTTGTTGAAAATGTCTTTTTTAAGATGGCAGGCAAGTGTAAATAAATACATTTACTATGAGTATAAAATACTGTTACGAATTTGGTATTTAAAAAGCTAATATTAGTTCAATTATAAATTAATTGGTTTTATTTCTCGCGCAGTGCAGCGCGTGACGAATATTAAAAGAAAGCTAAGCCGGAAAATTGAAAATACAAGAGCGCGTGCATTAAATAAATAAATATCTCTTTTTGATTTCGAGAAAGTACTGGAAAATTCTAGCGCGTGATTTTAAAATCTTATAAAAGGAGGAAAACATCTCAGTTTGTAGTAGTTGTTTAGTTTGTTGTTGTTTAGAAAACTGCTCTTGTTGATTGTAGCGAATTCGCGGATTAGCGTTCTTTAGCTGTTTTGAATTACGTTCTATTGGACATTTGAGTAGTTAAAAGATAACTACTGTGAGATATTGTAATACTGCATGATAATTTGAGAAAATTTAAGCATTTTTGTTGTGATAATAATAAATTTTTGTTCATTTTTCATCGGACTTGTGCATTCATTTCATAACGAACCCGTACGCACGCAACAATTTTTGGTGTCAGGAGTGGGGTTTGAATGCCAATAACAAGAGCGATGGAAGAGCAATTAAGGCAGTTAATATCAGCCTTTGCCTCATTTAAAGAAGAAATTAAATTGGGCCAGGAATCCGTTAAGGACGAAATGAAAGCCGTTCAAGCTGGTCAAGAAAAGATTGAAGCATGTCAAGAAGAAATGAAAAGAGAAATTACCTGCATAATAGAAAATAAATTTGAAGCTATGGAAGGCAGAATTGACACAGTTGAAAATAAAGTTGGACAAATTGAAGAAAAAGTTTCTTTCGTAAAAGATCAAATTGAAGAAAGAGTTTCTTCGGTGAAAGAAGAAATAAAAAAAAAAGTTTCTTCTGTAAAAGAACATATAGAAGGGAGAGTTTCGGCTGTGGAGGAACGAATTGAAGGAAGAGTTTGTGCCGTCCAACACCAAGTCAAACAACAAATTGATGAGAGAGTTTCTGCAGTTGCCAAAGAAATGGAAACGTTAAAGAAATTCGTAGCGACGGCAGGGAGCAAGAATGATGATTTTAAATTCTTACCGATGCCTGCTCGTCCATTTCTGAAGCTATCCACATATGATGGGAAGACATCCTGCAAGTGTACAAGACCCAGTTTTCTATCGTTGCGGATGCGAATGGATGGGATTCCCAAGCTAAGGCCTATCATCTCACCGCTTCTTTAAGAGCCGACGCAGCGGATATCCTTCAGACTCTTCCCGAAAACAAAAGGTTAGATTTCGAAGCTCTGTCCGGCGCTTTGGAGCTGCGCTTTGGCAAGAAATGTTTAAAAGACTACAGCAGGCTTCAATTAAAATCCCGTCAACAGAAGCCCACTGAATCACTTCAGGAGCTCGCCACGGATGTTGAAAGGCTGTCACATCACGCCTTTTCGGAGTGCCCGACAGAAACAAGGGAAATCCTGTCCCTGTTATATTTCATCGATGGCATCCGGGATACTGAAATACAAAAAGCTCTACGAATGGCGGATGTAAAAGATTTAAAAAGCGCTCTAGTGTACGCCATGAAATTCGAGGCAGCCCAGCAAGCCACTCGTCGAGACCGCCACCCAGTCAGAGCTGCTCAAGTCCAGGAGCCAGGGGATCAAGTCACCGCTCGTCTAGACGATTTAACTAGACAACTGAACGCCTTGAGACGGAATATTGGTGAGAAGAAACCGACCGTTAAGTGCTGGAACTGCGGTGCTGAAGGACACATACGACAAAACTGCAGAATACCCCAGGGTACGGATGTTAAGACCGCTTCTAACAAGCAGCAGGGAAACTAATTAGTGGCCATCTCGCGGGGCGGAGATTGCCAGATCATGAAAAGCCCAGTTTAAAGCGCTTCACATTTCTGCAGTGAGAGGCGGCAGTAATGGACTTTTCATAATAGGACATATTAACGGAGTCCCCTGCAATATGACGATAGACACAGGAGCCAACGTTACCATCATCCGAAAAGATTTGGCTCAACAACTGGAAAGCAAACTTATCTGGACGCCGCCCTGCGTTACCCTACAGACTGTGTCCGGTGAGAAGATCGACATCAATGGGAAAGTAAATGTTAAAATCACGTTTGGAAGTGCCGCTTACCATCACACGGCATATGTAGCAGAGATCACTGATTCTTGCATACTCGGATTGGACTTTCTAAGGAAATACAATTTTTCCTTGGACTTTAAAAATAACGAATTGCATTCTGCGTCTGAGGACATAACGTTATTTGGAATTAATAATGAAGAAGTTAAATCTGTCCACAGAATCATAGCACAAGACAATATCACAATACCGGCAAGAACAGAAATTTTACTCCCTGGATCTATAGCCGAAAACAGAGATTTCCGCTACGGCATCATAGAATATCCCAATAACTGTAATAGCCCGAAAGGCGTACTAGTAGCCTCAACACTCGTCGACCTATCGAGAATGGTTATCCCGGTGAGAGTTCCCAATGTAACCGAGAAGGCGAGAGTTATTAAGAAAGGCGACGTGCTTGCACCATGTACTCCAGTAACCAGCGTTGTAAGAAAGAGCAATATCCAAGAATCCGTGTCCTCATCAGAGAGCATTACATCGGAGTTATTGCAGAATGCGCAATTGAACGATGAAGAGAAGAATGCTGCCGATCGCGTCATCAAAGATCTTCAAGTTGTTTTCTCTCGCTCGTCTTCTGACGTGGGTCGAACTAGTTTGACACAACATAGAATAGATACCGGCGATCATCCCCCGATCAAGCAACATCCAAGACGTCTATCGTTTGCTAAACAGGAAGAGGTGCGAACACTGTTAAAAGATATGGAAGAAGGCGATGTCATCGAGCCTTCAGCGAGTCCATGGGCATCTCCCATCGTTCTCGTCAGAAAGAAAGACGGCTCAACAAGATTTTGCGTTGACTATCGCCGGTTGAATGAGGTTACGAAGAAAGACAGTTACCCTCTTCCTAGAATTGACGACATTCTAGACACTCTTTCTGGAAGCAAGTGGTTCTCAACACTTGATTTAAAGAGTGGGTATTGGCAGGTAGAAATACAGCCTGAAGACCGAGAAAAGACGGCATTTACTACGGGACAAGGGCTTTGGCAATTCAAGGTGATGCCGTTTGGACTGTGTAATGCGCCGGCAACATTCGAACGTCTTATGGAGACTGTTTTGAAAGGTCTTTCCTACGAAGCCTGCCTGATATACCTGGACGACATCATCATCGTCGGAAAGAGTTTTGAAGAACATTTAGAAAATCTTAGGAAGGTGCTTCAGAAACTGAAAGAAGCCAATCTGAAGCTGAGTCCCGCTAAATGCAAATTGTTCCGAAAGGAAGTGACTTACCTGGAACATGTCATCTCTGAAGAAGGTGTGCGCACGGATCCTGAAAAGGTATCAGCGGTTAACTCCTGGAAACGTCCTGAAAATGTCCATCAGCTGAGAAGCTTCCTAGGGCTTTGCACCTACTATAGGAGATTCGTGAAGGACTTTTCTTCCATCGCAAGACCCCTTCACAAGCTGACAGAGAGCAAGCAAAGATTCTTGTGGACAAAAGAATGCGAGGATGCATTTAACAACTTAAAGGAGGCTTTAACATCTGCTCCAATCCTGACGTATCCTCAGCTCGACCGACCATTTATTCTTGACACCGACGCGAGCAATGAAAGTGTCGGTGCTGTTTTGTCCCAAGAAATAGACGGCCAAGAACGTGTAGTGGCGTACTGGAGCAAGTGCCTGTCTAAACCGGAGAGGAATTATTGTGTCACCAGGAAAGAGTTGCTCGCCATAGTCAAAGCTGTAGAACAGTTCCATCACTATCTATATGGCAGAAAATTCCTGCTCCGCACCGATCATGCATCATTGACCTGGCTTTTAAATTTCAAGAATCCTGAGGGTCAAATAGCCAGGTGGATACAGAGACTCCAAGAATATGACATCACTATCCGTCATCGTAAGGGATCATCACACGGAAACGCCGACGCCCTGTCTAGAAGACCTTGCCAAGAAAGCTGCCGATATTGTTCCAGGGTGGAAGCGAAATACGAGCTGCTGACTCCGGTCGCAAGACAAATTACAACATCAACATCGGCTGATCGAGAACCGTGGAGTGATGATGAAGTCAGGAAAGACCAGCTGGAAGACCGCGACATTAAACCGATAATTGATTTAATGGAGTCATCAACCAGAAAACCTACCTGGCAGGACATTTCTATCTGTAGTCCTACAACCAAACAGTATTGGGCACTCTGGGATTCACTTCACATTCGAAACGGCGTCTTATACCGGAAATTTGAATCGGATGATGGGAAGACGTTCCGATGGCAGCTGATACTTCCAAGATCCCGCATTCCTGATGTCCTTAAAGAACTACATAACAGCCCTACGGGAGGTCACTTTGGAATAATGAAGACCTTACAGAGAGTTCGTGAGCGCTTTTACTGGAATAATGCAAAGGATGACGTGCAAAAGTGGTGCCGATCCTGCGATGCCTGTGCAGGTCGGAAAGGACCGAAGAGACGCAGCCGAGGCAAGCTGCAACGTTGCAACGTAGGGGCGCCTTTTGAACGTATCGCCTTTGACATCTTAGGACCTCTGCCACGAACTGCTGATGGCAACAAATACATACTCGTTGTCATTGATTATTTCACCAAGTGGCCTGAAGCGTACCCTGTTCCTGATCAAGAGGCTGTCACAGTAGCTGAGGTAATGATACAGCACTGGATTTCCAGGTTCGGAGTGCCTCTTCTGTTACATTCCGATCAGGGAAGGGATTTTGCCTCGGCAGTAATCAAAGAACTATGCAAACTACTCGGCATTGACAAAACTCAAACGACGCCATTGCATCCCCAGTCGGACGGCATGGTAGAGAGGTTCAATCGAACCATCCTTAATAACCTCTCATTAGTGGTTTCCAGAAACCAACAGGACTGGGACAAGAAATTACCGCTCTTTTTACTGGCTTACCGCAGTGCTGTCCACGAGACTACCGGCTATTCTCCATCACAAATGCTCTTCGGTCGTGATCTTCGTCTGCCTTGTGATCTATTGTTTGGCCGCCCTCCGGATGCTCCTTCATCGTCTGAGGAACATATTCAAGATCTCCAGGCCCGGTTTGAAGTGATGCACAACTTTGCACGAGAGCGAGTCAACTTGGCGACGGAGAAGATGAAGACCCGATACGACACAAGAGCTACTGAACATCAATTCCACGAAGGAGACAAGGTGTGGTTGTGGAATCCGACTCGACGGAAAGGACTTTGTCCGAAATTACAGTCACCTTGGGATGGCCCGTACACAGTCCTAAACAGGCTGAATGACGTCATGGTTCGGATTCGTAAGTCTTCGAACTCTAAACCTAAGGTCGTTCATTACGACAGGTTAGCACATTACTATGGCCATAGTACATAATGTAAATAATTGTAAATAGTATAAGACGATGGTCCTTTTTGTTTATAAATGTGTATTTGATTTGATTTGTATTTAGTATTTTATTTGCATTTAGTATTTGATTTGAATTTGATAGCATTTGATTTGTTTTATGTATTGCATTTATTGTTCATGTTGTTTATTATTGTAATGTAATGCTTATTAATGCATTTATGCCACAGTTGTAAATTTAGCTTCCTGTCCAGGGATTGTACTGCCCGGGACGTGCAGTCCTTGGGAAGGGGGCAGTGTTACGAATTTGGTATTTAAAAAGCTAATATTAGTTCAATTATAAATTAAATGGTTTTATTTCTCGCGCAGTGCAGCGCGTGACGAATATTAAAAGAAAGCTAAGCCGGAAAATTGAAAATACAAGAGCGCGTGCATTAAATAAATAAATATCTCTTTTTGATTTCGAGAAAGTACTGGAAAATTCTAGCGCGTGATTTTAAAATCTTATAAAAGGAGGAAAACATCTCAGTTTGTAGTAGTTGCTTAGTTTGTTGTTGTTTAGAAAACTGCTCTTGTTGATTGTAGCGAATTCGCGGATTAGCGTTCTTTAGCTGTTTTGAAAACAGCTTTCTTAATAATACTAAAGTATAATAATACAGTTGCCTTTCTTAATAATACTAAAGTAAGGTTATTATTTCTTTCATATAGCAAAGAAGAGAATAAAAACACCGCTATAAAAACATTGGGCCGACGTTTAATTAGATTAAAATATTACTGAAATTGAATATCGAATTAAAAACCATCATACCAACATTTAAAAGAATTAGAATATTATTAAATTCAAATACTTTAAAATACGTTATATAGAATATAATTAACATTAAAACATATGGACAATAATTATCTCAGCAATTTCTGAAAATAGTGTATTAATTTTTTTAACAAAAATTGAAGAATACAATTATAAAATAAAAGAAAAATATGTACTTACATTTTTTTGAGTGTTTAACCTGTTGTTTATTGATAAGTACCACAAAAAAAAATCAGAATCATAATTTAGATAACATCTTTGAAGACATCTTTGAAGGAATTCGAAGATATAAATTAAATTTTAAAACGGCGCGGAAATGCACAAATTGTCAGTAACCAATCAGGAAGCTGATTACAGCTCGTTAATGCACAAATATTCTATAACCAATCAGAGAGCTTATTACATCACGGCTAGAATTGAAATTATTTAAAAATTCATACATAATAAAATCATTTTTTAAAAAAATGCAAAATTAAATTGTATTTTAATATTTAAGAGCCATAAATAATGTTTAAAACATTAGATTAAAATTATACATATTAAAACGAATTACTTTTAAAGTAAGGTGACGTCATTGATTACATCATCCACAACATAAAATTTCATAAAATATGATGAACAATAAAATTTTTATTTCAAATAAAAATGCAAAATTAAATTGATTTTTAATATTTAAAAGCCATAAATAATATTTTAAACAAGGAATTTATGCACAATAAAACGCATTATTTTTTAAATAAAATGACAACGAAGTATCGGTTACCATAAATAACTTATCCAGCAATGGGTTTACCATAAGCTGTATTACTCGCCAAAGGAAAATCGCCAAAAAATTGCCAAAATCCGTGCAACCGTCTACCAAAGTAGCACCCTTAAAATTTACGTTAAGTTTCAAATAGTCATTTTGTAAACGAAACATAATAATTTATTTTTAAGAACATAGACCAGTATTTTTGCATGATTTACCTACAGCATATTTGCTATGTCTATTCAGTTAAATGGATTTTTATACAAAATTTCATTGAAGCGATTAAAAAGTACCTGAAATAGGTCTTGGAGAATATGTGGAAATTTCCAGATGCACGCATAAATATTTATATGATTCTTCAGTTAAATGTATTACGTTTTTTTATTAGCATAAATTTCAGGCTTTCTGCCAAGAATATTAATATGAAACATTTAGCAGCGTTTGCATTTACGAAAAATTTTTGGTGTCTACTGTTTAAAGGTGATATTTTTGACAAAGGCACATATCACTTACCCGCAACTGATAAATGCTCTTCTAAAAGTGTAAACTGAGCCCTTTCTAAGATGATTTTGTCTTCTGTCATAGAAGTCGTCTTATAGAAGATGATTATTGTGAATGATACTAATTATCAGTTTACGTCCTACACAAGACTCTTGAACACTGCGGGGAAAAAATCCTGGAGAAAAATTACGATGCATTTCTTTATTAACACAGATATATATATATATATATATCAGCAAAATTTTGAATTTATTTTAATAATATGTAATAAATAACACAACCAAAAAAGAAGGTAAAAATTATTTTACACTAAATTTATTGAAATATTGTTAAGTGAATAATATTTTAAATAACATAAACAAATTTCATGCGCAAAGCAGAATTATTTACAGAAACCTTACATTGTAAATCTTTTTTTTTTTTTTTTTTTTTTTTTTTTTTTTTTGAGGGGAGGTGGATTTTTAAACAGCCATTATTAAGAAATTTATTTATCCAGCCAAATCGGCTTACTTGACTTTCTCTTTCAGTTCATCACTTTTTTCTCTGAAATTATTTCAGCTCAAAAAACGTAAATCAATGACCTTATTTACTTTCTTAAATTATATTACAACTGCATATTAATTACTCTACAGTTTTAATAGTTAAAAAAAAATTTTTTTAAAGTTACATTGAACAATACATTTCTTAGCTATTTCAAAACATTCATTATTACATTCATATTTTTGTCCATAGTAACAGACCACCAGCAGCCTCATTAGTAATATTTAACCGTGGTTTTAAATTTAATGCTCCAGAATTTAGTAATTAATATCCAAATTTATTAATTTCAAATCATACTTTACTGCAACCGTCATCTAATGTTACTGAAACTATAAGATATTTTCTCCCTTGTTTTTGCTTGCCTTCTTGGTGTAATGGTAGCACACTCGGCGCGTATGCGAGAGGTCCAGGTTCGAGTCCAGGCGAAGGCATTGCTCATGTTTCATGACACCAGCCTCAAATAACCTAATGACTCTACAAAACCTCTTAATTTAATGCTAATCGTTTGGTAATTATAAACTGTCAGCTTTCAAATAAACTTGTCCTTTTGCAAAATTGTCTGAAAGAGAGTTAAATTTGTTCGGATCAATTTGGATATTGATCTGTTACGCGTTATTAGCTACTCAAATATGAAATAAGATATAATACAGGTAATCTAAAAATAGTTTTTGAGTACTAGAAAGAAATGTTCAATGAGTATCATGATAATTGAATAATTCCCATGTGACTACACCTATTGCCAAAAGTTAAAATTAAGATTAAAAATGCTTAATTCCTGCTTAACATAAAAGTAGTTTTATTATTATAGTTAAAAATGGAAATTAAACTTCTTGATTTGTATAGAATACAAAGCTTCCTAAGAGATATTTTGGTGGTCGCCTTAAATGCATATCGAATGGTTTTAGACAGTTCAGGGAGAAGCCATCCTTGAGAAAAATGTTATTATAACTAGCAGCGATGTTTAAATATATCTCAGAAATTCTGATATCTTTCAATATACTTTTTACCGGCAGAACTCGCTATGAGAGGATTCTCTGGATTATCTTGCGACATAAGTTTCCGTATGGACATATTTTAGAAAATTAATTGGGTGCAATTTTTCAGCTTGATATAGGTGCGGCATTTTTTACTTCCTTCTACAAAGTAAAAGAAGTATTGTAATCACGGTAAATTTCAGGTTTCATATTTCAACAAAAATATCCATTTTGACCGCTATCGAATGCAATTTAACGATGTTTTTGCGTAACATATGTATGTAAGGAAAAAAAAAGACTCCTTTTCGTAAAACAAATTAAAAAAATGATTTAAAATGGATACAGAAGCGATTTTTTTGTGGCGTCTTCTGTACTTACCTACGTATGTATGTATGTATCTCGCATAACTCAAAAACGGGTAGTCTCAGAACGTTGAAATTTTGTATATAGGACTACTATAACACGTAGTGGTGCACCTCCCTTTTTTGGTTCCATCGGGTGCACGAAAAGTACATAAATATAGATAGAAGGAGAGGGCTACTCATTCTGTTACTCGGCTCAATCAGCTCAGTATTTTTATTCTTATATGTTGGTAAATTGTGCATTTTTTGCTTTAAAAATGATTTGAATTATGTTGTTCTTATTTTCCGGTTAAGTTTTTTATGTTTATAATTACTCTGCATACAATAGTTGTAGAATTATCAACAATTTAAAAGTTGTTTAAGTGCGGCTAGGCCTATTTTTTTACCATAGCAGCCATATTTGTTTACATTTGAAAATGCGCAGAATAGTGAATTAAGTCACTTTTTGCACTTTTTAGTGTCTTTTTTCCGAGTGGGAACATAAAGAAACGTCTTCTTTTATTATTACGAATTAAATTATTCTTAATCCATTCTGGAATTAACATTTAAGTTTTTGAATTATCCAATATATTGACTCAGCATAGAGTCCACAACAAATTAAATCAGTTTCTACGCCTTCAGTGCCTTTTTGCCAAATATAGGATCATATATTGTGCACCGAAAAATCTGCCTTCTTGCCCGCTGATCCAATTGCTTGTTTTTATGCAGATACTGTAATTTTAATTGTAAAAATTGTTTTTTAACTGTTTTAACTGCATTTGCTGTTTTATGTTTTTTTATATATCTTTCGATTTTTAATGAAGATATTTGAGTTTTTACGTGTTTACGTGTTAATTATTGTATAGACTTAATAGCTAAAAAAAATTTCAAAAAGTTACATTGAACAATACATTGCTTAGCTATTTGAAAACATTCACTATTACATTCATATTTTTCTCCATAGTAACAAATCACCAGCAGCCTCATTAGTAATATTTAACCGTGGTTTTAAATTTAATGCTCCAGAATTTAGTAATTAATATCCAAATTTATTAATTTCAAATCATACTTTACTGCAACCGTCATCTAATGTTACTGAAGCTATAAGATATGTTCTCCCTTGTTTCTGCTTGCCTTCTTGGTGTAATGGTAGCACACTCGGCGCGTATTCGAGATGTCCAGGTTCGAGTGCAGGTTTTCCCTTGCCGCGAAGTGAGAACTGGATAAATTGAATGAGAAATATATCTCTAAGGAAACTGAAGGAAAATTATGAAATTAGCGAGCTATTATGAAATTCTGGTAAACAAAAATAAAAAAAAATAGGATTGATTTCTATAAAATCCGAAAAGAGTATGAATTAATTACGTCATGAATCTTAAAACGGTAAAATACTAATTTATTACGAGGTACGTTTTTCAAATAAGAACTAGGTCTTAGAGAAGCCTACTCGAAATTAGTTTATAATAAAGCAATGCAAGCCATACTTCAATATAGACTGTGGTAACATCTTCAGTTTCTTTCCTCATTCAGTTATGGCAAAATATTCAAGGTCTATCTGAATACTGAGTTTTTTGTTCATCAGCCGCTTTTGATTGAATGCACACAGAACTGATGATAGCTTACGTACTGATGAGCTTATGAACTGAAGAAAGCTTAAAATAGAACTACAGTTCCAAAGAATTTCCCAAAGAAAAACTACAGTTCTGGAAATTTTCATAAAACTATTCGCACAGTTCTTCTCATTCGAAAAGAGCACAATCAATGGTTACTACTTTAAACTACTTAATAACATTAAACACAACGCAATGCAAAACGCATCCGAAAAGCGAAGCTCGAACGGAAATCTCTCAATTCAGCGAAGTCAGCTGTGAAGTAAAAACTAAGAACTGATGCTCTATCCTGTCTTATATAGTTTTAGCCCGGGAGAAGAAAAAATTCCAGTATCTTCCATTTCTCGAAACTATTGAAAGGCACATATTAAGTTATATATAAGGGCCGGATACGGCTACAGGTAAATTACAGAGATCAATTACACTTCCAATTACTGTTACACAGGGACCGGACAAAAATGTCGCGAAGTGATAGCCAAGTTTGGCAGCACTTGACTATTTCTCGCCATATTAATTGCCAAAACCTTCACCAGGTTGGCTTGGCGGGGTAATCATTTACCTGAACGTGGACCTGCCCTGAAATCTTATTTTTCAGGCTGTTAATGTTACACTATGCAATGTTCGTAAAAATATTATTTTGATCTTAGCCTGTCTTTGATACTTTTCAGTTTCCGGAAAAAGTGAAGATTTCCATTGGTCTTTAGTTCATTTCGCATTACGTGTGCTGATTTCAACCATACTAACCTGTGAAGGGAGATAAGGGATGCATAAGTTATAGGTCTCATAACTACCATCAAAATAACTCCTCATACGTTCGCATGAATTTGATACAGTACTTATAATTATTACTGCCAGAGATAATCATAGTCATGCAAGTAGAGATAAAGCTCCATCTCTGAAGTTAATCTCATACAATGGCCCAAGCCCAAATATCTGTTTTTATGCTACTTATTTAAAAAATTGCAGGCCCGATGACGCAGTGACTAGCGCTTTGCGCAGCGGTACCACAGGTCCGGGGTTCGGTCCCCAGGTTCAGAAGGATTAACTCAGACTTTGAATGGGTCGATAAATTGAGTACCAAGTTCGTTTGGAGACTAAATGCCGGAGGTCTTGCGAGAGGGTGACCACTTGTCCAGGCCATATACTCATGCTCCCCGGATTAGGCTGTTTTACCACAGTAGGCTGGTTTTTACGAAATGGAAGAGAAACATACCATTGTAAAATTTTAAATTATACACAAAAGCGACGTTAGATGGCCAAATTTTTAATAAAATTCTATCAGTTACGGCAGTGATAAAATATATCTTCGTACTTTGCAAAAGCAAAAGTTTTTGCCGCTTTCCGCGTTCTTGCGTAAAATTAAGAGAATTTGCAATTGATGACTATTTTATGAAAAGTATTCAACTGCTAATTATGCTGCCGAAAAATTATGCAAATATTCAGGGTCGAATACGTTAGCGAAGACATGTGTGTCTGTAGAGATATGGTTGCGTACGGGATATAAGCGCACGAGAGGGTTTCTGCGATTTGTGGGCTCCTACTCCTTCACGACATTCGCCATGTTTCTCGCAAGAGTAGGGTAAATTTTATAAGGTATCTTCTGAAATGAAGCGACCACGAACGTATGGATGACGTAACAAAATGGAGAATTGTCGGTAGACTGGTGAAAGCTAGCTAAAGAGTTGAATATAGCGCCCAGTGTCGTCTGCAGTTCATGTAAACAGTTTCAGGACATTACACATATCGATTAGACATAGACCAGATCGACCAAGTTCCCCAACGACGAATGAATATATAGCATTTCAGCCCGGCGACACAGGATTGATACAGGTCTTCACAGCTCCCACATGAGCTGTATGCTGCCACTAGAACTCGAGTTTCAGTCTACAGTTGCCTGAAGTCTTCATGAGACAGGCCTGCATGCTAGAAGACCCGCTTTTTTCTTCCCGCTCGTTGCAGCGCACAAGATAGCGCGTTTATCGTAGTGCAGAAAACAAGCGCCTTGGACCAGACTTCAGTGTATCACCGTGATCTTCTACAGATGAGTCGAGATTCAGCCTGGATGTTGCTTCTTGACATACCTATATTTGGACAGAGGCTGGAGCACGAGACCATCAGGGAAAAAGATCATTACGGTGGTAGACGTACAATGGTTTGGGCAGACATTGTGTTGGACAGCCTCACACGCCTGCATATATTTTGCAAAGGCTCCCTGACTGCTGTCAGATAAAGAAAGGAGATCTTAGAGCCTTATATCCGACTTTTCAGAAGTGAAGTTGGTCCTGGGCTTCTGTTAATGGACGAGATCTCTCCTCCACATAGGTCTCAAATGGGCGATCATTGCCTGGAAAGTGAGTATATTCGTAGCACTAATTGGCCGGCCAGATCTTTTGACCTTAGACCTAAACGGCATGTCTGGGAAGCTCTTGAGATGGCAATTTTATCTCGCCATTTCCGTCCGAGACCATCCCTTAGTTGAAAATTAACATGCTGCAGGAATAGGATCGAGTGGCACAGGTACTCCTCGACTGCCTCCTGTCTAATATACTGTCACGCTGTATGGCTGTAAGAGGACATCGTGCACCTTATTAAATGCATTTCTAGTTCTACATGTTAACCTGGACTTTTGACATCCCTGCACTATGAACTTTACTAATAATCATGCATGCATAAAATGTCTTTTGAATGGAACATCTTTTTATCTGTTATAAATGAATATTCATACCAAATTTCATTAAAATTTGTCCATTAGTTTTTCAGAAATTCGACATAATGTGCAGATTCTCCTAATTTTGCACACGATTGTATATAACAAGCGTGCGTATACCCAATTATTACTCTAAAAATCGTTTTCCATGCGCAGTTTAAAAAAAAAATATTAGTTATGATTCATTACAGTGATTGATATAATACTTTGCAAGAAAAAGGTTTTGGACTCGCAAAAGCATTTGCTGGAAACTTGGCATGCTAGTTTAAAGGGTATGTTTATTACAATGAATAACTTAGTGTCCATGGAAACCAAGCTAGTTTCATTTGAACAAATTCTTTCATTTAATCAATTTATTTAGCTGAAGCCAGATTAATTTTTCAAAGTGATGGTCCAGTCTAGAAAAGCCACTAGCGAGTCTGTAAATTATATCAAAAGCGGTGATTTTTTTTTTCATTGAGGCGGAAGTAAACGATCATAATGCATTTTCCAAAACTGCAGGGAATGGCGTGTTTTCCGGCACGCACTGAATATTTTAGTAGCAAGCACAATAGCATTTTGTGGGAAGAACTTGATAGACGTATTTGTAATTCCATTGTACCGGGAATTCTTTTATGCCTTACACTGTATTATATTCTGTTCATCTATTCGTATACGAAACTTTTCGGCTTGTAATTGTATTATCTAGAATTTAGCTTATTAAACAGAATACCGTATATATTTGCGTAATTCTCTATCCCCTTTTTACTTCCTTGTACGAAGCAAAAAAGAAGTATTGTAATCGCGAAAAGTTTCAGGCAGCATATTTCAAAGAAAATATCCATTTTGACCGCTTTCGAATGCAATTTAACTATGTATTTGCGTGATATCTGTACGTATGGACAGAATAAAAGACTCTTTTCCGCCAAAAAAAAATTATAAAACTGCTTTAAAATGAATTCTGAAGAGAATTTTTCTTGCCGTCTGTACGAACGTATGTACGTACGTACGTACGTATCTCGCATAACTCAAAAACGAATAGCCTCAGAACGTTGCAATTTTGTATATAGGACTACTATAGCATGTTAGATGTGCACCTCGTATTTTGGTTGCATTCGGCCGCGCCAAACGTATGTAAATATATTTATATATATATATCCACTCTGTTACCCTGCTCAGTGATCTCAGTTTCTTTACTCTTATATGTTTGTAAAGTGTACATTTTTTGCTTTAAAAATGATTGAATTATGTTGTTCTTATATACCCGTTGAGGTTTTTATGCCTTTAGTAAATCTGTATGCAATATGTTTAGAATTATCAACAGTTTTAAAGTTGTTTAAGTGCCGCTAAGCCTAATAATTTTTTTTGATGGCGGCCATTACTTGTTTACATTTGAAGCAGCAGAGTAGTGGAGTTGTTGCCAATCTAGAGAAACGTAGCTTCGCAACAACAAAGATAACGCATTCATTTATTATTGCGAATTAAATCATGCTTAATCCATTCTGGAATTTTTTCGAGGAAATAAGTCTTTAAGATTGACTTCGTAATTTTTAATACAGATATTTTGAGTTTTTATGTATTTTTGCCTTGTCGCGAAGTGAAAACTGAATTAATTGAATGAGAAATACTCAATCGTCTGTGAAAAACTGTTTCTTTTTCGTTTTGTTTGCTTAATTTCTTTTATACATCGTTCTAGCTTTGTTATAGTATTTGAATAGAACATGTGGCAAAGATTAGATAATTCTTTAAATGATACAAATTTTGTGCATTGTGAGTTATAATATGAACGAAATACAATACTGTTAAGTAAACCTAGCGCCAGAGTGTCGCTATGGTAAACAAATACAGTGAATTTTTAAGAATGAATTTATTGTATTGTGGTTTATGCGCTGTCGGCGAAGTAGGTTTAATTTAATCCAATAAGTTTAAACGAAATGCAAGAAAAATGCGTATTATGCTATGAAAATTGGGAGAGGGGAATTATACGAATAAATTTCGGAAGGACACGGCTAGAGTAAGAATACGGCAAATGAAAAGTATTTATTGGATAAACTACCGGTAACTATCACACTATTTTTTATTTAAAAGAGACCTACATTTTAATAAGCATACATAGTTATTATTAACAATACAATATCAATCAAGATTTCTTCATTTCTACTTCCCTATATCTTGAATCTCGTGCCGCTGTTATTGTTGGATGCTGCTACCCTGTGAGCCTCAAATTAGTCAGTGCTTCTTTAGTAATGTTTGTTACAAATTGTAGATCGTCGGCCTGATCATTGTTATCATTGTCTTCGTCACCATTCAGTCTCGCTTCCCGCTTACAGTCCCCTTCAGATCAATTCAGAGCATTCGATACCTCCGTTCTCTTGACGATCTTCACTACTATCGCTCCATTAATCAGATCTCATGCTCCCAAATTCCACAATCAAATCCATTAATAAGACAAAAACTATTACTACGTGTACAAATCTACTTTAAAATATAGGAGAGCTCACTATCTGAACTCTTCGAAAAAGGAGAAAATTACGTGAATATTAAAAAATTCAGAAACTTGTGCTGTAAAGCTAAGGAGGAATTTAAGCGGGTGAATATGTTATTTCATTTCCACCTACTGTAATTAAAATAAAACAATAAATGAAAAAAATATGATAGGAAAATTTTGGAAGAATTACATTTTCTCTGAAATACTTTGCATTCTTGAGTTTTTATCTTGTTAAAAACCTTTTAACTGTCATGCCCGAAACAATCTCGGGCATAGCACTGGTATTCCAAAATGTCACGCCCAAATATAACTCGGGCTAATATTTTTTTGAATGCTTCGTATTGTTATACCCGAATATATATCTTGAGAAGATTATTTCAGCTTCAATTCAACAGATGGCAGCATTTTACTGAAGGTTTCAAAGGCTAGAGGTTAAAGTTCAAAGTACGCGGCATTTTTTTGATTTTTTGATTGCAAGGCAAACATTTCATTTTTGGAATAAAAAAAATTGACAATTTATGCACCCAAATCATCAAAATAACTTGACAGTTGTAGAGTTCCTCACTTTGGAATTCTAAGTTAATGATGGAAGTGAAGAATCTAAGAACTGATAAGCGAATAATCGCTTGAGTTAGGTGACAAGAAACAACAAGATAGAAGGGTAACTAACCCTTTATTATTCCAATAAGATTTAACAAAACTCCGCCTGAGAGTGTACAAGCAAAGCCCGCACTTGGACTTGAACTTAAAAGACTAAGCTTTAAACTAAAACTAAGATTAACTAAAGAAGTATAGCCGAAGCTATCAAGCTTCAAATCGAGTTGGCCCCTTAACTTATTTGACTACGAAGCTTAGCAAGGGCCTGAGTACGGCCGTGCGTAATAACAGCTTTGAGAGAGAGTGGCCAAAAAGGCAGACGCGCGTAAATCAGAGTGATTCTCTCTGACTCAGGTAACTTCGTGGTTTAAATACCGCTCCTCCTCATTAAATATTCAGCAAGATTCCAAAACTACGTTCTGGCCGGAAGTAGTAAGTTGAAGTTAAGAATTTGACAGGAAAGGAACTTTAACTAAAATTTAACTGTTAATAAAATTAACATAATCCTTACACAGTTAAAAGGTTAAAATAATTATTATTCCATCTTATTTATTCTTGAAAATTTTCATCAGTGTTAACCACTAACGAATAACAACATATAACGATACATATTATCCCAAATATATTTCTCTGAAATTTGGGGGGAAAATTGTTCTGTTATTTATTTATGCGAAAGAATGATAAAAAAAAAGCTATCTTTTTCTTTTCAGAATATTAAAAATATGAAATATTAGTCGATCTAAAATGCAAATGACTTAAAAACGAGGAATTTTCGAAAATTCTTTAATTATTGTTACAGAAAATATTAATGTAGGCAGAAATCACTGTGCGTAATTCTGCAAAATGTCAAATGAGAAATATGAAATTCGTTCTCTAGAGGCATAATATAGTACTTAAAGGGATGAAAGAAGTACAATAGCAAAAAAAATTAATAGGATGCATACAGTACAGAATGAATTGAAAAAGGCTTTATAGATAGAATAGCGTTGGTGCGAAACGCTGGCTGGCCTAGAGCGAGAACTAAAAGAGCCTCAGTAAGGAATATGACCTCCCCTAACCGCAGAGGATGCTTTGCACCGTAGTCGCACTCAACACCAGATTATCTAACAGTTCTTGAGATTAAGAGTTCTTATTCTTCAAGGAGTCCCTGCTTCAACTGTTTGGTGTTCTCCGTAGGGTAATGTCGTGCCGCCAGTCATCTCTCTAAATTATTCCATACATGTTCAATAGGATTTAAATCAGGGAAGCATGCTGTCCAATCTATTCTGTGGATATCCTCACTTACCAGGAGATCCTCAATGGAATACGTCCCTTGTGGCCGCGCATTGTCATCCATCAAAACAAAGTAGGCACCAATGACACCTCGGGGAAGACGCATTTGGGGAGGATAATTTCATCACAGTAACAATCTCCGGCGAGTGATCCTCTGTCAAAATGGGCAGTTCCGTCCTTCTATACATCATAATAATCCCCATCAAGCACCGCCAGTACCACTCCAACGGTCTCTTTTCCTGATACTAGTGGGATGAAAGCGTGTCAATAATGCTTTTCTTCATTGGGGAGGGGAAGCATTGTAGCAATTCTGTTACATAAGAACATTAACTACCATTAAATGTTCGGGAATCTTTTAGTCACAGTTTCCTTTGGGGAGTTTCTGAATTCATCCACTGTTTTGTTGTTTCATCATTGATAGTATACCAAGATGCAACATGTATAATATCCACAACCTTTATGGTGTAGTAGTAGCAATCAATATAGCCCTACAAGCAATGATTAGCTATTTATTACAAGTTTGCAAAGGCAGTCATTTTTTCTGATTCTCACGCAGCCATTCAATCAATTAGCTCTGTTAAACACCCATTAACATCTGAAATTTTGCAATGTCAAGAATTCCTGAGAACTAAAGTGGAAACAAATCGTTCTCCAGTCAGTGCCTGGCTATTGTGGTCTTTGGGGCATTGAGCAAGGTCACTTACTTCCAAAAAGACACGCCAACTTCCTAATACAGCCATTTCTTATTGGAAGATTAAACTGTTTTTAAAAAGTTTATTTACGTGTAATATCTTACGAGATCTTCAGACTCGTACAGCCTTAAAAAGTTTGGAGAATGGTAAGTCCTTCTCTTATTCCCGATAGTCCAAGGCGCAATGCAATTGCGGCTTTCCGCCTGTCTACAGGACATGATTGCTTTGCCACCGCATGAGTATTTCAAGCTATCCTGTTAGCCCATTTTGTGATTCTGGAGAAGAAATGGACAGGGAGCGCTTGCTTCGATGTGCGGCTTTTCGTGGTCTTACAGAGGAGTCGAGATATTGGGAGGCAGAAGCTCTCCTCAGGCAATGACTTCGGTCTTTGTGTTCTTAGTTCTATTGTTTGTAACTTCTGTTTGTAAGATTTTAGTTTTTTGTAACTTTTTGCCTAGCCATTGGAGATAAAGAAAAGAATAAGATAGATTATAAACATCCATGCTTTACTCAGGACTGCCGAACCCGAGTATTCAGAGCGCTACCAAGTCTTCATTAGCGAGTCACATCACTCTACGCGAAAAAGAAAACTGTTTATTTGTTACGTTACAACTAAAGGTGTGAAGACTATATGCTTAATTTGAAACAGCTTTAGTATAGCCCACCTTTAAAGTTTGGCGAATTTGTTTTGGCGCCAAAGCACAGAAAATATGTTGTTTTGAAAAATGATTGCCATCCAGATTTTCGACGAAACTCCGTGTTTCAAAAATGGCGGCCAACTTGATTTCAACAGAAATCGTGGGTAATAGAAATAATTTTACGACTATTATACACGATTTTAAAAGAAATTAATATTAAGGAAGGATTAATGAAAATGATTAAGGTTAAAAGAAAGTAATTTTAAAATCAATGCCGGAAAATCTCACCTTTGCTTGGCTTTCCCAAATGTAAGATATCTTTGCATGGTATCTTACATTTTTCACAAGTTTATCCTTCAATAATCCACAATTCATCAAAAATCCTCTAAAAAAGTTCATACTCTCTTATTAATTCATACATAAAATATTTCTTTGGAATGCCTCGATTTCCCAAACTTTTACGCTTGTTTGAAACCTCCCACCTTAAATTTCCTTTTAAAATTCCTCGATACTTAATTACAGCATCACTAACAGCAGGTTTAGAGCAATCGATAACTAAATGCAAAAATCTTATCTCCAAAACAGTATTCTCCACAATATCTGAGCGTTAAACATTCGCCGAAAATAGTGTTACGAATTTTTTGTAGATAGTTAATTTTAGTATAATTATAATTAAAAAATATTGTATTTCCCCGTGCAATGCAACGCGAGATAAATTTTAAGAGAAGCTATGCCGGAAAAGTAAGAATACATTGGCACGTGCATTTAACTATCAGTAAATGGATATCTCGGTAATTTGTATTGAAATTGAATAAATGTAACTGACTACTATATTAACTGTAACCGTAATTCCATCCTCTTGTTTACATTGCGTTTGGCGAATAGTATGGGTTACCACATCATATCCTTTATCGCAACTCTTGGCGATATTTTTTGCTTAAAATTCTGGGTGGACTATACTGAAGCTGTGCCCTTAATGCAAGCAATTCATTCGCCAGAATTAAATTAAACAGTAAAAATAATCGGTACTTTTCCGTTTCGCCGGCGCAAATCTCGCCAAGCAGACTTTATTGGCGACAACATACAGTATACACATAAAAAATATTTAAAAAAAAAATGTTAGTTTTAAGAATTCTTTTTTTAAAGGCATAAACATTTTAATATCGCTTAAAATTTTATAAAAAACCGATAAATAAAGACAATAAATTAATAAAAAGACATTAATTTAAAAATTTACTATGCTTTCATGGTTCAGCATCCTGATTCGCCGGTTCATATCACGTGACCCAAGCGATCTCATCTCATGTAAACTACTCTCTACAAAAATCTAATGCTCTCAGTAATTATCTACATAGAAGAATGCTTACCATTGCTGTTAATTACTGATTAATTTCAAGTTAAATCTTAATTTGGAACACAAGTTTAAATGCAAGAAATATTTCAATTCGTACGAATAGCTTACTCAGAAATTATGTAAAACTGCAGTGCTTTACTTCGCTAATGCATTCTCATTAGAATTGATGAATTTAACTCTTGACTTTACCTTTTCTATATTTTCGGCTTCGGGTAAGCGCTGTGATTGCATCCTAATTGACTTAATTACCGAAAATGGCCTTGGACATAAAACTGAACTATCTGATAAAAATTCTATGTAATTATATGTCAGTATTTAAAGAAACAATCAATCTGATAAGAAAAAGCTGCGACTTGTTTCGAAAATGAGGCGTAAAAGGTTACCAGCGAGAATATTCCGTTTGGCATCGGTTGCACCATTATTAGCGACTTTATCGCTTGCGCCGGCAAAACGAAAAAGTACCAAATAATCTAAGTACTTGATAATAAAATAACATTTAAGTACAATTTAAACAACTTTAACACATAGAAGAATGCTTACCATTGCTGTTAATTACTGAAATTGCAAAAATCGGTTTTTAATCTAAACGCAATAAAGTAATGACTTTTTCAGGAACGCAAAATTATCATTACACACTAGTACTTAATTAAAGACCTGAAGTAGATTCAATTATTATGGCTAAATCACAAGAAGGCACTTAATTATATATAAAATTAGTTTAAGGGAAACTACTGTCTTTGTATAAACTCTTAGCCTTCTAATTATTAAATTTATATTAATAATTGCATTATTAAGGGAAGCATATTTATTCAATTTAAGACTCTTAGAAATACCTAGTAAGTACTTCCTTAAACGATCATTAATTTGAATCATATTGAACACAACGAAATTTGGAGAAGCAGTCTTATCTTTATTTAGTTTTTATGTGTGAGGAAATTAAAATTGAAAATTTCTGGTTTATAAACTATTGTTTGAAAGCAAAGGCTTTGCTGAAGTTAGTTTACATTTTTACTCGCTGAAAGTTAATGTAAAGAACATGGAACCATTAGCGAATAGATTTATGGCGCCAGTCAAATGTTTGAAAGTGATATCCTTCAATTGGTTTGCGGGAAAAAAAATTCAAAGTAGGTGGCTTAGTTTTCTGTACTTCCACTTTTATTCCATCAGATAAGGTTTCTTTTAAATGTTTCTTCATCCTCTCTACACACTTCTACTTTTAAAGCAGAAACAATATTTGTACTATCCGTTTCCTCTTGGCGAACGTTTATTTGACAAGATCGTGAAATGTTTTAATCTATAACTTCAGTCAGTAATGGAAGAGCCGTTAACGGCTTTTTCTTCTGGAAAGTGATTCGAAAGCAAATGTTTTTGTCGGTATAAAACTTGTTTCTATGTTTCTTTTTAGAAATAAAGATTGTATGCTATTAAAGAATTATTCGACACGAAATATTTAACTCACTTTGGGTTTTAAGGCTACTGACTTATTTTTTTGTTTATGGCAAAGCACTTGAAGGCTATCTCCCTAAGTGGAGGGTTGCCTGCGTGGAGGACTTTCTAAGGAAAACTGGCTCGTATACACGTCACACATGGGGAAAGATACGAAAACGAACATTTAGCCGGCCCCTTCGCCAGGATTCGATCACCGGACGGAACTACCAGAGTTCAGCGACTTAACCGCTTGGCTCTGAAGGGCCTTATAAATAATCTACTCAAGGGACTTTATCCCTGACGGACTATTGTTTTCTTTTTACGATTTTGCGTCGAATCATTCTGAATGTCCGTTTCACTTTTCAAACAGTTTCCACGTAATATTATCGTATTATACACTGTGAAATAAATTAAGAGAATTTGCCTATTTTATTGAATTGCATGAAAAGAACTGAACTGAACTGATAAAAATGCAAATGCTTCTAGATAAAAAATGCATATCCAGTACGGCAAATACGTAAACGTACACGTGTGTGTAGTCGAAGCCAGCAGAAAAACAATCTTTATAAGCTCGTGTAGGGTAAGACGAATTGCATTCGCTAGCACACCTCCGTGAATTTCTTGGTGTTATCTTGCAGCAATCGGTTAAATTCACATCGGAACAGTACAAATGAGTAACCACCAACATTTAGATGATGGAATGAGGTGGCGAATTGTGGGGAGGCTAGAGGCAGGCCAATCGCAAGTCCAGAAATGCAGAGAGTTTAACTCCCAGCGTCGTATGTAACTTATGGAAACAGTTCCAGGATACCGGATCCATCGAGAGAAAGCCTGGGCAAGGTCGTCCAAAAGCCGCAACGACCAGAGAAGATCGCTATTTGTCCATTTTAGAGCAACATAACAGAGGGTTCTCAACAGTCGCTTTTCAACCCTCTCGGGGCCTATATGCAGCCACAGGAAAACGTGTACAAGGGTAACTGTACAAGACTATATGAGTTAGGTTTGTTTGCCAGAAGACCGGCTGTTTGCGTCCCGCTCAGGTCTATGGACAGGAGAGTCCGATTAGCATGGTGCAGGCAGCATAGTGATTGGAGTACGGAGCAATAAGCGACCGTTCTGTTCACCGACGAGTCCTGTTTTAGCGTAGACACTGATTCTCGCCGTACTTTCATATGAAGAGAGCCAGAAACCCGCTACCTACCCTCCAATGTCTGCGAAATCAACAATTATGGCCTTGGTGGTGTAATGGTTTGGGCAGGCATCATATTGGATGGTCGCACAGCTCTCCACGTCTTTGACAGAGGCTTTGTGACTGGTGTGATGTATAGGGATGAGGTCTTGGAGCCCTATGTGCGCCTCTTCCGGGGTGCAGTGGGCCCCGAGTTCATCTTACACGTCGATAACATGAGGCCACATGGAGTTCTTCTGGTCGATGAATTTCTCGAGAGTGAGAATAATCGCCGGTTGGATTGTCCAGCCAGTTTCCAAATCTCAACCCTATAGAGCATGTCTGGGACTCTCTTGGGCAGGGCAATTGCAACTCGCAACCCCCTCCGATAAACATCCAGGAACTGAAAACACCGTTGCTGAATGAGTGGGACAATTCGCCACAGGCACTGATAAACTGCCTTATTTAAAGCATGACATCACGCTGCGAGGCCTGTATGGCTGTAAGAGGGTAACATACCCCCTATTAACCCATTTCTTTTGTGTCTTCTGCAAACCGCTGTTTCAGACCTTCAGACTCCCATGAGTGTTACACACGAACATGTGTGTCCATTATAACTGTTGAATGTTTATTTTGTTTGTATTATATTCACCTATGTTCACACCAAATTTTATTAAAATTTGTCCAGTAGTTCTGGAGATCGTAGATCAGATATGAAAATTCTCTTAATTTCTTACACCAGTGTATTTGAAGAAATTAAATAATAAAGAATCTGCATAAATGTAAGTATGGTTCTCGCATTATGGTAAAACAACGGTACCTAGAACCATCCAATTTTGAATGACGTAATACTACTGCGAATAAGGGCATCTGGAAGCCCAAATTTGATATCTGTTTTATTATCGATTTCACATTTCGCAACTTTTCAACGAGTACTTGATTAAAAAAATGAACGATTTCAAAGCGAGAAATGGCAACACTGTACGGGGGGGGGGAAGCATCTTTATCTCCAGCGCGCGAGACTCTGTATTGGAAGTTCTAAAGATATGCTCATTTTAAAATTATTTTGCGATATTGCTGTTGAACTGAATTTTATGGTTTGAATACGTAGATTATGATATTTAATAAATAAAGGTAACACACAAAACATTAAAAAACACCCCTTTGGACGTAATTTAAAATCTGAAAACTTTTATATTTTTCTGTCATTGTAAAACTTAGAAATTGCTTATTAATAAACAGTACGATTTAAAAGAGAGCAGTGGTAACAACTTTTGAAATAAAGCAGATTTTAATTTTCAGCTTGCGAGACTGTTGCCACTCGGAAAAATGAGGGCGAAAATTATCGTTTTTCCGAGTTTTTAATTAATATCTCTAAATTCAGTTTTTTTTTTTTTTTTTTTTTTTTTTTTTAAATTTTTTAAGTATACGTCGACCTTTTCCAGGGCCCGAAAAGAACTATAGAAAGTTTGGTGACTATACCTATAGTAGTAACTGAGTTATTAGCGAACAGACGCACAGATATTATATATATGTCATAATAAAAGCAAAGGAAATAACGGAGCAGTGTAGATGCGTGATTAGATCCATATTGAAGAAGAATTTTGATTGCGTAGTATTTAAAGAACTTGGCAGTCGAGGCAGTTTTAATTCCATTTTTATTTCCAATTGATATTTGTGGCCACAATCACTTGGCACTCTAGTCGTGCCTTTCCACAGAAGATTTACATTTTTGATGTTGTTGGGATAGAAAGCAAGCCAGCGAAATTACATCTTAGGACAGTAGAGAGCAAAAGCTGAAGGACGTAGTTATGCAAGATGGAGGCACGCGAAGAGAAAAGTTTTGGTTTACAAGGACAGTTTCAGTTCCCAATGATTACGTCATCAGAGCTGCGCCGATCATAGAGTGATCTAGAAATGACGCAATGCAAAGAAGTTATTACGATTTTAGAATAGAGAGGAAGAATTAATGTTTATAGTTTAATCTATAATTTTGATTCATATATTTTTATCTTACATATATATATATATATATATATATATAAAGATTCGGTTAATCTGCAACCCGATTAATCTGCAACCCGGTTAATCTGCAACCCGGTTAGTCTGCCATCGGTTAATGGGCAGTCAATTGCATGTATGTAAAAAACATAAAATGCTACGTCTTAATAATATCATAAATCTTTTATAAAATAATTTTTTTTTCATAAAAGGGAACTGTAACTTTCACCTTTGATAACAAAACTCCAGAGTTCTTTGTAAGGAAATGTTGGAAACATATTCTGGAATCTGAAAAAACTGCTTTGATAAGAAAAAAACATAGTGCTTTTAATTAATTAAAGAGGAATTTAACAAACCATGTTCAACGAACATAAAAATGGCACTTCAAAGCAATAGAATAAAACTCCACCGACGAACAAATTCTCTTACGTAAATAATTCGAAGAAGCGCTAAACGTAAAAATTGGCAGCTAATCTCAAAGCTCAATTCCAAACTATCTCACATTCCGGTTTCATTCATTAAGAACTTCAAATCACCAGTAAGTTCTTTTTCTCCACCAGATTCTTTATTTTTTTTCCCATCCTTTTCTTCCTTTCCTAGACAGCGCAAGACGGTTTACGCTATTAAAATAAAGCAGCAACAACAGCAATCAATAAACAAACAAACAAACAAGAAGTAAGTGATAGCGATTAAAGTAAAGAAGATGAGCCACAGAAATAAAACATGGCCTCCTGTTGTTTATTTGGTTTGCACTTTCTCTTTGCCGGCGAGAAGACCAAATCGATGAAAAGATTATTTTTGCCAGTTTATGTTGGTAATGTTGGTAGCGGGCGCAGATCGATGAGAGCGAGGGGAGTCACCAGGGAACAGCTGCCTGAGCGGTTGGGGGGGGTAAAATAACTGTAAAAGGAGGTCAATGAAAGAGTGAGATATGAATTTGAAATGCCTTTAGAATCTGTGCTACTTTCCTCGCCATCTGTAATTAGTCGACACCTTCCACCTGAAGTGAAGCGACAAAACTCGGGGAACTGATTATATTCGACGTCACGACCCATGAATCAAATCTCATAAATGCATGTTTTCATTTACGGCAGAATCTGTGTTTTATACTTTAAAGTAATTTTTTTAAAAGATGAGAATTAATATTAATTTTAGTAGTAGGGCTTTTAGGCCATCAATTATTATTATAGGTATAAAGAGAGTTCACATAAACTGACGTCTTGAGCAAAAAAAAAAAAAAAAAAAAAAATAACGTAAAAAATTCTTATTAATTCTTAGTCATAATTAAATAATACAAAGGCGGTTCGCACAATGTTTAGATGATTTTTCTCTGTTGTAAAAAAAAATCTGCTTGGAATTTTTTTAAACTGCAACTGTATTTTTGAAAGTACAAATTATCGCCTGCTGCTCGAAACTTTTCGTGCAAAATGTTGCTTTTAAACGATGCAAGGGACGGAATGCTATGTTTGTGTATAATGTATTTCGTCCGCCTTCTTAGCATGCCTTAGTGGTGTAATGGTCGGCACGCTCGGCGCGTCTATTCGAAAAGACCGAGGTTCGAGCCCCGGCAAGTGCACTGCTCGTTTTTCCAATCTCCTGTTTAAAAACTCCTAATGATTCTACAGTCGCGTGCGAACTAAATAAGGGGGTGAATGATGATTCTCCCCCACCAAGGTTTGGTGATTGGCCTAATTCCCAGTCGCCCTTTAAAAGGGGAGTATATAAGGTATTTCTCCCGCCTTCTTAGCATGCCTTCGTGGTGTAATGGTCAGCAGGCTAGGCGCGTATACTCGAGATATCCGAGGTTCGAAATGAGGCCTTTGCTCATTTTTCCAGTCTCCTGCTACAGAAATCCTAATGACACTACATGTGTTCTTTCTGAAGAAAATTATTCGGATCTAGCTAATAGAAAACGTTTTTAAAACGTTTTTATACCTAATGCTAGGGTTGGTAATGTTGACAACAAAGGGAAAAAAAACCCTCAGAATTTAGCTTCAAATGGAAACATTGTTCCAAATACGTATCCAAGGGAAAAGCGTAATGTTTCGATTGTTGCAAACGTAAGCTTTTTAAGTTAACAGAAAATCCGCCAAGTCAAACGAAAGTTGCAAAATTATTAAAATACTCACTGTCAACTGTAAAAAAAATATTAATGCTGATTTGAATCTTAAAAAAGGCGAAAAACATAATGTGCATCGTCTTTCTCCACGACAGAGCGCAGAACGAGAACGCGCTGCAGAATTACTAAAATGACTGCAATAAAAACAGATCGATTTATTGTCATCAAAGAGGAGAAAATAATCTTAAAGCATGGTTCAAGGAATCTACAGAAAGTTTTTCTAAGGGATTAATGATGATTGCTGGTTTTTCATATAACAGCAAATTAAAAATAAAGAGAGTAGAGAAAAATAGTTAAATATGTAATTCAAAATGTAAATACCTCTTTCGATATTGTAAAAGACTTTATTGTCTTAAAAATTACAGTGTATAAAGGTAGTGAAGAGTAAGGATTATCAAATAGAACATTTAAAACATAAAAATTTTAGGTAAATTATTGCAGCAATTACAATGAAATTCGTATACAAAATGTGCGAACTATTAATCTAAATTTTTTAGTTAAAGGATTCTAGATATTCAATAAAAATATGCTACTATTGCAATAAAACATCGCAGTTCTATATCCTACACAATATGTAAGAAGCAAAATAATGTACTAAAATTTAGTAGCTTCTAGCTATAAAATTTATTAAAAGCTCAAAACGCTGCGATACTGCGGTGACCACCGCAGGTACTGTTGTCATGAAGGAAATAATATCTTCATTAAGTAACTGTAATTGCTTCGAGTATGCACTGCTAAAATCTGCAAAGAGGAAAATTTTAGACCACTGTGTTTCAATGAATCTCGAGTTTTTGCAGCTTTTTCTCATTTCATTGCCTGTAAACAAACATATGCAATAATTCTACAACGGTTCTTTGAATAAAGCTTTGGAATTCCTTTAAATAAAAAGAAAATGAAAAAAAAAAATCTGAAATGTTTTAGATTTTATATTACGCCCAAAGAAGCGTTTTTTTTTTTTTTTTTTTTTAACGTTTTGTGTATTACATTTATTTATTAAATACCATGTTCTTCGCACTTAAACCATAAAATTCAATTCAACAGTAATATCACAAAGTAATTTAAAAACAGCATATCTTTAGAATTTCCCATACACAATCTCGCGCATTGCAGATAAAAAAGTTCTTTTTTTCCGTGTTGCTGTTTCTCGCTTTGATATCGTTCAGTTTGTTAATTAAAAATTCATTAACGTTTTACAAAATATGAAATAGATAATAAAACAAACTCCAAATTTGGGCTTCCAGATTCTCATATTCGAGTACAGGACTACGTTATTCAAAATTTTATGTCTCTAGGTACCCTTGTTTTTTTTTTTTTTTTTTTTTTTTTTTTTTCCAGTGGGAGAAACATACATACTTTCATGCAGATTCTTCATTATTTAATTATTTAATAATGAAGAATCATTATATTTAATGATTCTTCATTATTTAATTTCTTTAAATATAATGCAGGTCTCTAATATTTGGTGGCAACAAGTAAAAAGTGAAACGCTGTTAATAGTGAACCAACGCAAAATCCCAGAATGAAATTAATAGTGAAAATTCTTCCTTTGGGCTAAAAAGCGAAATTAAATCATTTGCTAATGCATGAATATTTGCCACTTACCAATATCACACATTTCTGGTACACTTCGCAAAAATAAATAAATAAATAAAATAAAAATAAAAGGATAGTTCTATATCTCCCGTTCTACTGGGCTGATTCACGAAATTCAAATTGCGGTTTCTATGTCTCGAAAGCGCGACTTAGGATATATATTAGATTTATATACAGTATTGCTCTAATATATGTATTTTGGCACGAAATCGGACTTTGTCTGAAAGAACATACTAGTTTTTTTTTTTTTTTTTTTTTTTTCATATTTCGATTCTATAACTCAAATTATCCCTAGATATTAAATTTTGTAGGTTTTGGTCAGACATTTAAGGAGAAATTTAAAAATTTATCTTAGAGCATTTTTTTCTTCACTTGCGCCAAGAACAATTCACTTGGCGAACTTCTTAATTTATAGCAACCTATTCTCCTTTCCTTTTTTCCATTGTCCACGAGCGGAAGAAAAGCCATCGTTCATACTTTCAAATCATTTTAACAACGTGCGTAAACCGCATTTTCGTTATTATCGCTTTCAATAAATATGCAAATTTCAAAACGCTCCAAAATGTAAATTAACATATAGCTTAGGAAAGTTTTAATAAAAGTTCTAATTTTTTGCAGGTATGCTTTATGACTACGGCAAAATTTTCATTGGTTATAATTCAAAATGTTTTCGAAAAATTATTTAAAAATACAAATTTTAAGAACAAATCATAAAAAATGGACGAATTGTATTTGGAATGAACCTAAATTTCGAAATATGAAAGGAAGTATAAAATAAATTTAATAAAAATGATATATTAATAAATATATATCAAATTCAATTAACATTGAGGAGCTAAAATTTTGAGAGCTATTTTTTTAAAAACTACTCATGCGATTTTTGCAAAACTTGGCAATTTGGCATAATTTGAGTTGTAGAATCGAAATATAGAAAACAAATTCGCATGTCATTTCAAAAAATTTCCAATTTTGATTAAAAATACCTATATTAGAACAATGGTATATATTAAATCTAATACATATCCTAAGTCGTGCTTTCGAAACGTGAAAAACGCAAGTTGAATTTCATTAATCGGCCCACTAGAACAGGAAGTATAGAACTGTCCCATTTTCACCGTAATGTACGAATGGACAGAATTATTGCATGATGAAATTTTTCAAAACGGCATCGTGAGAGGAGATTGCTGTGACGCTCGGAATTAATTTCTACCTCCACATGAAACTGCTTTTGAAGAATTAACCGTCAGAAACAATGCTTATTTGACATTTTAATCTCAAGTATAAATAAAGTATTATTAAATGCTGAAGATCTTTCTTTACTAATTTCTTAGCAAAACCTACGGGATTACACGGTTGTCCACATTACAGAAATTCAAGTATACTTACTTTTAAACCACTGAAATCTCTACCGTAACCGTAACTCAAGATCAAGTTTTAGGAAAGGGGTAACTCTAGAAAAGGGGATAACGCTAGGAAAGGGATATCATTAGCACGTCGGAATTGCAATTACTTTAAAATAATGGATTCTTAATTTCACGTAATCAAATCTTCTGTCATACTATGCTGACAGCGACGTCTCGAATAATTCATTCAAGTGAAGCTCTTTGTAGAATACATAGTAACATACTAGTTGATGAAATCAATGAATGATTGTGAATTTAGAGTGTACATGAAGTGAAAGAAGCTCAGATTTCTAGAGCTATTTATGGCCTAGAAGATTTTTAATGCAATTTTATTTAATTCGGGGTTAATGAGATGAGTTAGCTATTTCCAACCGAACATTCTGAGGAAGAATACGTTCTGTTTGCACATATAGCCATATTTAAAGTGGCGACAATAATTTAAAGTAAATATTTGAATTTATGAAAAGATAGTGGTAAAAAGAATTAAAGTTAGTATGACCAGCATGAGCTGGCATGCTGGAATGCTTTTGCTGAATTCGAAGTCCGGATTTTCCGGTGCAAGCTGTATATGCAACCACTTGCATCAAGAAGGCATGCAGTAGGAAAGAGGTGTTGGTGTATTTAATTATGGCAAAGCACACGAGAGCTATCTGCCTAAGGGGAGGGATGCCTTCGTGGAGGACTTTCTAAGGGAAACTGGCTCGTATACACGTTACACATGGGGAAAACCACGAAAACGCCCATGCAGCCAGCCCGTTCGCGGGATTCGAACCTCGGGCCGAACTACCAGTGTGCAGCGACTTTACCGCTCAGCCGCTGGTGGGCAGTAGGAAAGAGGAAAGTTCCTTATAAGTTCAACCAAAGGCTTTGTATCCACATTGCATATTAAGGCAAATGCATCAGCTGCATCAGCCCACGCAAGAATTGCAACCCCGTTCGAACTACCTGTTTAGCGGTCTTATCATCTTAGTGGTCTCCGTGAAGGCGTCTCCCCCCCCATTTAAGCAGATAATCCATGTGGGCTCTGTCGTGATTCAAATAAATCAATCCAGTTCTGTTATGCTTTCAGAAAAGTCAGAGTTTTACATCGTAGTGTGAATTGAAATTATTATTTAAACTACCGTGAAATTAATAAAAAGTTAAATTTGAATTTTTTTAACTTTAAGGGTTTGGTAGGAAGCAGTGACTGATAGTTTAGAAAATAAACCATCGTAAGTGTATGGGTTCTTAAGAAACTTGAATGGAAGGAAGCGATGAAACATCATTAACAAAGTACCAAAATGCTCTTCGTAAGCTATCTGCTCTAGTGTCATCTACTGTTAACGCTAGAAGTGCCAGAGCAGTCATTTTGACTGCTTTCATCATTTGACCTTGGATTCCTTAAAAACCCTTTATCTTAAGAAGTCAGAAATTTTGGTATTTTCCTAAAATATGTCGAAAATTATTGGTACCAAATATAAATCGAATGAAATTAAAATTAACGGAGATATTATTAGTTATACTTAAAAGCGCCAAGAACAGTCATAATGACTGCTAGTAATACTGGGTAGATTTATATGGTATTCTCGCTCAAAAAATATTTTTTCTTGCAAAAACATCTGGCGTACATATACATTCCTTTCATTCACTGATTATTTACAGAAGGAATTACATTATTTCCCGAGAAACAATGTCTCGCAATCGTTTTCGAGACATTATGAAATATCTAAGATTTGACTTGAAGTCAACTAGGACTCAGCGTTTAGAAAGTGATAAGTTTGCACTTTTTTCCGATATTTGGAATAAATTTATACAGAACTGTGCGATTTCCTATAAACCAGGAGAAAATCTAGTTGTGGATGAGCAGTTATTTCCATCCAAAGCCAGGTGTAAGTTTATACAGTATATGCCGAATAAGCCGGATAAATTCGGTATCAAATTTTGGATGTTAGTCGATGTAGACTCGAAGTATATGTGCAATGCTTTTCCATATCTTGGAAAATATACATCGAGAAGTGAAACTGAAAGTCTTCCTGAAAATGTAGTAATGCGTCTTCTAAGCCATTATCTGAATTCATGTCGAAATTTGACAACGGACAATTATTTTTCCTCACTATCATTAGCTAGAAGGCTTAAAATGAAAAACACAAGTTTTGTCGGCACAGTAAGAAGATATCGACAAGAAATTCCGCATGAAGTAAGGAAATCAAAAACCCGGCTATTTGAAACAGTTTTGCTAAAGAATGGTGAAACTACGCTCACTGTCTATCAGGGAAAAAGGAATAAAAATGTCCTGCAACTAAGTACCTTACATCCAAGTGTAAATATGGACTCACAAAATAAGAAAAAGCTTCCAGAAACAGTAGAGTTCTACAACAAAAACCAAATGTAGAGTTGATATCGTTGACAAGATGACACGTAAATATTCTGTTCGCGCTGTTTCACGTAGATGGCCTGTGCATGTTTTCTATAATATGCTGGATTTAGCAGGGACGAATGCCTACATTATCTACCATAAATTGAGTGATAAAAATATTACAAGGCACGACTTCCTATTTCAATTAGCAGAGGGATTAAGAGAGCTTTATTTAAACAGAAGAAAAACTGCAAAATTGTCGCAGGAAATTTCCAAATAGACTCTCGAAGAAAAGACATCAATGCCAGATTGGACTTTGTAACAACAACAAAACAAGTGATGTGTGTAAAAAATGTTCACATTATGTGTGTGGAAAATGCACTTCCAATATTGAAAATGTTGTGTTTCGTAAAAATTGCGGAAAGCTGTAAAATGTGTTTTATTAAGAGTAGGCTGAAATTTATAATAAAATATCCTCTATTTTTTATTAAAATAATCTGTTATTCTTTAAAGTTCTTCAACAACTGTAATTAATATTCTTAAAAGCATTATAAAGCATTTACATTTAAATACATACATTAATTCGTTGAGCAGTCAATTTGACTGCCGTTGGCGCTTCTAGTTAGGGAGAAAGCTTGGCGCTTCTAGTGTTAAGAGGAGGAATACCTTTATGAAGGCTCGTATAATGTTGCAAATGGGAAAAACCACTGAAACGCCTATTGCAGCTAGCCCGTTCTCCAGAATTCGAACCACGGCTCGAATTCAGTGATTAGCCACTGGTGGGGCCGAATAGGAGAAACAAAATTATAGAAATGGAAAATTTCTAATATTATGCCTTGAGACGCTGTCACAAAGTAATACTTGAAAATGAATACATGATAAAACATTAATTTTTTTAGCCCAAAGGGGCGTTAAATCCAAATGGCTATTATTCTCAAAACGGCATCTTGCGTCGTTTCACTTTCTGCGTTGGTTCACTTTTCAAGCTGTTGCCACCAAATATTATCACCATGTTTTGTATTTAAAGAAACTAAATAATGAACAATTTGCATGAATGCATGTATGTTTCTCGCATTGTGAAAAAACAAAGGTACCTAGAACCATCAAGTCTTAAATAACGTAGTACTCCAACCGAACATGGGCACTTGGTAACCCAAATTTTGAATTTCAAATTTGTTTTATTAGCGATTTAAATTTTTGTAGAACTTTAACAAATTGTTTATTACAATTTCAACGACTTCAAAGTGAGCAATGGCAACACTGTATGAAAAAAAAAAAAAAAAAAAAAAAAAAAAACATTTTTATCTCCAGCGCACAGGACTGTGTATCGGAAATTCTACAGATACGCTGTTTTAAATATTTTGTGATATTGCTGTTGAATTGAAATTTATGTGGTTTAAGTGCAAAGAATATGATATTTAATAAATAAAGATAACACACAAAACGTTGAAAAAACACCCTTTTGAGCATAATATGAAATCTGAAAGCTTTCAGATTTTCTTTTTTACTTCCTTGTACGAAGTAAAAAGGAAGTATTGTAATCGCGAAAAGTTTCAGGCAGCATATTTCAAAGAAAATATCCATTTTGACGCTAACTAATGCAATTTAAGGATGTTTTTGCGTGATATCTGTACGTAAGGAAAGAATAAAATACTCTTTTCCTCCAAAAAAACTAAAAAACTGCTTTAAAATGAATTCTGAAGAGAATTTTTCGTGGCGTCTGTACGAACGAATGTACGTACGTGCGTGCGTAGGTACGTATCTCGCATAACTCAAAAACGAGTAGCCTCAGAACGTTGAAATTTTGTATATAAGACTACTATAACACGTAGATGTGCACCTCGTATTTTGGTTTCAATCGGCCGCGCCAAACGTATAAAAATATATTTATATATATATCCACTCTGTTACCCGGCTCAGTGATCTCAGTTTCTTTTTTCTTATGTGTTTGTAAATTGTACATTTTTTGCTCTAAAAAGGATTGAATTATGTTTTTCTTATCTTCCGGTTAAGGGTTTTGTGCCTTTAGTAAATCTGTATGCAATAATTTTAGAATTATCAACAATTTTAAAGTTGTTTAAATGCCGTTAAGGTCTAATAATGTTTTTGATGGCGGCCATTGCTTGTTTACATTTGAAACAGCAGAGTAGTAAATTTGTTGCCAATCTAGAGAAACTTAGCTTCGCAACAACAAAGATAGTGCCTTCATTTATTATTGCCAATTAAATCATGCTTAATCCTTTTCGGAATTTTTTAGAGGAAATAAGTGTTTAAGATTTACTTCGGAATTTTTAATACAGATATTTTGAGTTTTATGTATTTTTGCCTTGTCGCGAAGTGAGAACTGAATTAATTGAACGAGAAATACTCAATCGTCTGTGAAAATCTGTTTCTTTTTTTGTTTTGTTTGTTTAATTTCTTTTATACATCGTTCTAGCTTTATTATAGTACTTGAATAAAACATGTGGCAACGATTAGATAATTCTTTAAATGATACAAATTTTATGCATTCTGAGTTATAATATGAACGAAATATAATGTGTTAAGTGAACCTAGCGCCGGGGTGTCGCTATGGTAAACAAATACTAGAGTGAATTTTAAAGAATGCATTTATTCTATTGTGGTTTATGCGCTGTCGGCGAAGTAGATTTAATTCAATCCAATAAGTTTAAATGAAATACAAGAAAAGATGCGTATAATTTAATATTCCGTACACAGAAGTCATGTGGTGTACACATCAGATTTTTTAATGATATGTAATAAATCAGAACCAAGGATAAGAATGCAACTCTTAGCACGTTTAGGGCAAGTCGCAGCCGTATTAATAAATTCAAAACTCTTACATTTTACATGTCATTAGAACAATTCTTAAAACAACAAGAGGCTAAGAATTTAAGAATATTAAGTATTTTTTAAAACCCTCTGTTTTGCTTTTGCCAATATTGGTGCTACCAGCTGTGACAGTATTTAACATAAACTAGCTGGTTTGGAATAAATTCCAAAATATATATCTCAAAAGCTTAATACTCATGATCATCTTGGAAACAAACGACAACTTAGGAAAAGCTGATAGTGTCTGTGTTTGATCTCAACGTCTTTAAACCCATTTTTACTGCTTTAAATTCATATTTTTACATAGTAGCATGTGAGTACTTAAGAACCGCAAATGTAAATCCGTTGGTAGTTTACGACAGTAATAACATGCGAGCGATAAAAGATATTGATTTTCATCCTGTGAGCCTTCCCAGAGCCCCATTTTACATCGTAAATAAAAAACAAGATATGCATTTATATTTCTTTCCTTTTAAAAGTAGCTTGCTTATTTTTCAAATTTTCAGGCTTCTGTGCCTAATGCCTTAAATTGGATTTTCAGTTACGACAGCACTCGATGTCTAAGTTCATTCTAATTTTGATTGAATAAATCAAATTCCGGTGGGAGGAAATCCATCGTTTTTTATCCTCTTTTCTTGCAATCAATATCTAGGAATATTTTTGTATCAACGTTCGCTCTTAAGAGAAACCAGTCTACAGGGTGATTCAGAATTAATCATCATTATTTAGTGGGGAGGTAGGGAATAGGAAAAAAAGGAGATTTCACATAGGAAACCAGGGGCACATATGACATGTAGTAGGGCAAAATGACCCCAGTTCAATGATGGAAAGAACACATAAGAAGGAAGTGGTAAGGGAAAAACATTTTATTATCTTACATGTAACATTTCTTTGCATCGGTTTTACAGAGGTGCTCGAACTGCTGACCATGTGCTAGAATGCATGACTCACAACGGCGTTGCATGGACAACCGGACCTTCTGGAATATGCCTGGCATTTACATGCACATCTGCAAGTTCATTCCACGTATACCGGTTCATGTTACTTCTGCAAAGTCACCCGGTCGAATGACAACTGGCATTTACATGCATATCTGCAAGTTCATTCCACGTATACCGGTTCATGTTACTTCTGCAAAGTCACGCAGTCGAATGACAACTGACATTTACATGCATATCTGCAAGTTCATTCCACGTATACCGGTTCATGTTACTTCTGCAAAGTCACGCAGTCGAATGACAACTGACATTTACATGCATATCTACAAGTTCATTCCACGTATACCGGTTCAAGTTTCTTCTGCAATGTCACCTAGTCGAATAACTACTGGCTGCACACATGAATTGGCATGAATTGAAGTATCGATGAGTATTTGGACTTTAATTCAGAAGTTATTTACCCTACGGGGTACGTCTTAGTGATGAAAAATACTTTGTCTGGATCCGGTGGCTCCATCTGTTGGTCGAGGTACCATTAGTTGCGGGATTAGCATTGGATGAGGGCTGCACTCTTCAAAAAGCTGTGCTTATGTATGGAAGTTGTGTACACACAGAGCCCTCTACACCACCATGCGTTCGTCTGCGCTCATACTTTCCTATGTGAAATCTCCTTCTTTTCCTATTCCCTACATCCTCATCAAATATTGATGATGAATTCTGAATCACTCTGTATATCTGTTAAAAAAAGACAGAGAGAGATATTTAAATGCATTGAACCTTCTCCCAGCAATCGCCTTCTCAAATGACTACGTCTAAAAATGACCATCTTGAATATGGCAAATCTATTATGCAAATCAATATTCCACATCCATGACTGGTGGCTTCACTAAACTGAGAACTTCTGCATAAGAGGAAAAGTTTCTAGATCGTTGAGAATGATCATCTTAAAGATGGTTCATTACATAGTTCTTGGTTTAGCAAACGTTTTAGCGTAAATATGTATCATGTAATAGAACCGGATCAACATAATTTATGTCTAATGAGCTAAATGAAAACAAAAATCTAAATTCCTTGAAGAACATTCAGTTGAAATACAGAAATTGCTACAGGCAGTTCTAGGTTGGGATACACAGGCTGTTCGCACATATTTTAGATGATTTTGGTAAACAATAATAAAAACGCTTGCTGCAAAAGACGTAATTTCAATTGTACTATGTTTTTAAGTCCAAATTATTGTCTGTGGCTTGAAAGTTTTGTTTTTATTCGAAATGGCGAATTAAACAAATCAGTGGTTTGAAGGCTACATTTACGCTCTTTCCGAAGAGAAATATGCATACTCCGTTATCCAAAAACGATGTGAGAGTCATGTGTTTGTGGTATCTAAAGCGTCGATAGGTAATATCATCAACAAGAAAGGGAAAAAAAATCAAATTGGAGCCTCAAGTGGGACAAAATTCCAAGCTATTATCCAAGGAAAAAACGTACATCTTCGACTATTGCAAAGGTACGTTGTTTAATGTTAAACGAAAATCTTCCTAGTCAAAGGACAGTTGCAAAATCATTACAATGGGGCGTCCACTGTAAACAAAATGATAAACGTTGATTTAAATCTTAAGAAAGCGAAAAAACGCAATGTGCATCGTCTTCTTCCAAAGCATATCGCTCAACGCAGGACACGCTGCAGAATTCTATATGAGAAACACTTATCCAAAGAAAAATGGAAAACAATTGTCACAATAGATGAAGCATGGGTGTATTTAAATGATTGTAATAAAAAAAAGAGCCATTTATTATCATAAAAGGGGATAAAAAAATTTAAGTACATGGTTCAAAGAATCGAAAGAAAGTTTTTCTAAGGGATTCATGATTGTTGCTGGTTTTTCTTATAATGGCAAGTTAAAAATAAAGAGAGTGCAAACAAATCTCAAGATTAACTCCAAATACTATCAGGAATATATTTTACCGCCAATTTTTCTGAATGAAATACCACCGCTTTACCCACAGTGCCATCGATCTGTGAGACTCCATCAGGATAAAGCTAGCAGTCACACATCAAAATCCACTGTAAATGTCCTAAACGAAATGGAACAAAAAACTGGTATCAAGGCCATACCCTTCACTGATATCCCTACTAAATCTCTCGATGTGTCACCTATGGAATTTTGTGCTTTCGGACTTTTAAAAACTGCATTATCCAAACGTTGTCCCAAAGCCCTAACAGGACTCTGGAAAGCTTTTCTAGATGAATGGGATAGAATACCTTTTCTGCCACTTCAAAAGGGATTATTATCCTGGAAATTGCGGTGTCGAAAGATAGTTCAAAATAAGGGATGTCAAATAGAACATTTAAAGCATATGAATTTTATGTAATTTAGTTTTGTGAATACAATATACATCGTCTAAAAAATATGTGAACAGCCTCTGTATATCTTTAAATGTAAAAAAACAAAATCTTCAGAATACCTAAACGTACCTGATAGCATTTGTACGTTTCGGAGGAAATTCTTTAGAATAAAAGTAATTTTCCCGGTATTAAAAGAGTCAATTAGAATAATGTGAATTTTAAAAGACTAGAGATATTTGGCCATGCTTGAAGAATCAATCAGAAAAATCTCCGCTTAGAAAGATTTAAATACGTCATAAGAAAACAAAAACTAGATACAACAGCGCAATACATTGCAGCCAACAACTTTAATCTCTCCAAGGCTGAACTGGGCCAGCTAACATCCTTGATAGCAGAAAAACATGCCAGTGTAAGGGTTTAAATTAGACAAAACAGCAACCTTATATTTGGCGTAGATTTTAATGAAAACTCTATAGATTTCAAAGCCCATTAGGCACATGTTCTTGTTCGTCAGGAGTAAAAACATTTTTTTAAATTAGACAAAACAGAAACCTTATGTTTGGCGTAGATTTTAATCAAAACTCTATAGATTTCGAGGGCCATTAGGCACAAGTTCTTCTTCGTCAGGATTAAAAACATTTGTTTAAATTAGACAAAACAGAAATCTTATATTTGGCGTAGATTTTAATGAAAACTCTATAGATTTCAAAGCCCATTAGGCACATGTTCTTGTTCGTCAGGAGTAAAAACATTTGTTTAAATTAGACAAAACACAAACCTTATGTTTGGCGTAGATTTTAATCAAAACTCTATAGATTTCGAGGGCCATTAGGCACAAGTTCTTCTTCGTCAGGAGTAAAAATATTTGTTTAAATTAGACAAAACAGAAATCTTATATTTGGCGTAGATTTTAATCAAAACTCTATAGATTTCGAGGGCCATTAGGCACAAGTTCTTCTTCGTCAGGAGTAAAAACATTTGTTTAAATTAGACAAAACAGAAACCTTATATTTGACGTAGATTTTAATGAAAACTCTATAGATTTCAAAGCCCATTAGGCACAAGTTCTTCTTCGTCAGGAGTAAAAACATTTGTTTAAATTAGACAAAACACAAACCTTATGTTTGGCGTAGATTTTAATCAAAACTCTATAGATTTCGAGGGCCATTAGGCACAAGTTCTTCTTCGTCAGGAGTAAAATCACTTGTTTAAATTAGACAAAACAGCAACCTTATGTTTGGCGTAGATTTTAATCAAAACTCCAGTTATACGAATCAATTGAGACCGGACCCCATTCGGATAATCAAAAATTCGAATGACTGGATTTTTTCCGAAAAAAGGGTCTACGTACACTTTTGTTAATTACTGTATGTACTGCACGTTGAAAATGGGAGGAAAAAAAAACTATTTTTAAAGAAAAAGCGGTTTTTAATTAATTATAAAAATGAAAAGGCAACGTACGTTTACGTACATGTTAGTTAGCGTACTGTACAGTACTTACAAGTGCTGAAAGTCATTGCTTAAAATGAAAAGGCAACGTACGTTTACGTACATGTTAGTTAGCGTACTGTACAGTACTTACAAGTGCTGAAAGTCATTGCTTGCTGAACATCTTGGTCAAAGTAAGCTGTTTGAATGGCACCGCGCCCGCACTTGAAACTTCTTAACCAGCCATTACATGCTTTAAAGGATGACCAACCAAGTTTCTGAGCGAAGATCTTTGCTTTTTCACAAAGAATCGGAGCGGAAACTGGGTTTTCCATTGGACGTTGCTGACATCTTCTAAATTTTTGTTTTTTGCTGCCTTCATTGATTTTCATGAAGAACTTCCATCTTCGTTTTCAAGCAGTGACACCAAGTTTAAAAGTGTAGGTTTGCTCCTTTTGTCTGAAATCGTTGATTGTCGAACACTATGCCTATGTCTTAATTTTTTTTCTTAAATTCTCAAAGTGATTCGGATAATTAGCAGTTCCGGTATTCGGAGCTCGAATAATTGGAGTTGTGTTGTAGTGGAAAATTACCCTCAGAAAGTAACTTGCGAAAAACGTTCTGTCGCAAGTAACTGCAAAAACACTAAAGTCCTAGAGAGGAAAACCAATTTAATTAAAGCAATGTAAATAGCCGTATCCACATCTTTGTTACTTAGGCCCACCAGTCGCCGAGCGGTAAAGTCGCTGAACACTGGTAGTTCGGTCCGAGGTTCGAATCCCGCGAACGGGCTGGCTGCATGGGTGTTTTCGTAGTTTTCCCCATGTGTAACGTGTATACGAGCCAGTTTCCCTTCGAAAGTCCTCCACGAAGGCATCCCTCCCCTTAGGCAGATAGCCCTAGTGTGCTTTGCCATAATTAAATACACCTCCACACCTCTTTATTACTTAGACGTTATATCCACATATGATTTCCAAAATAATGCAAAATGGCATCTTAAAATAAATTCAGAATTTGTGTTTTTTATTTCCCTAGACATCATTTCTTTTTGACAACAATGCGCTTAATAATTTAAAAGTTCTGTGAAATATTCATCGAATTTTTCAGCTCATATGCCTTGTCATGATACCGAATTTACCCCTTCATATATTTGAATCTCTTATTCTTCAAAGAATTCATTTCTCATTTCACAAAGAATCTTTGAATTCTTTGTGGGATTAAAATAAAAATAAGTGATATCCTCACAACAGATGCTTTTATTCACAACCATATTTTAATTAACAAGAAATAAGATCGAGGAAGAGAAGTTGTAGGTTTGCACGTCTTGAAAAAAAAGTAATTATTCATTTTCAAAAAAAAAAAAAAGAAAAGAAAAGAAAAAGATGTCAACTGCTTGTTACTCGTATTAACTTAACAGATGTTGAAAACAAAAAGCAAAATTAAAACTTTTAACTTAGATTGCTAGAACTGATTCAAAGCAGTTAATTAGTGAGAAGCTTACTTATAAAAATCAGATCAAGAATTTCAGTCTCACTGATTGGATATCACTCACAGCCTCCTATTTATAGGCTTGCAGAAGGGGGAGTGGTAGCAAATCTAGAAGCATCAGGAAAAATCGCTCCTAGGTTTTATGAAAACATGATTTCTAAAAATATCCAGGATGTCTCAAAATTGCTGAGAAAGTATAAAATATCCCCAGCTACACGATAAAAATTGTCCCCAAGCTCGAGTATGAGGATGGCTACCACAATTTCCGATCCGGTTGTACTCGAGCTGTACTTGCAGTTCCTCGATAATTAACTCAGAATTAAATAATTTACAAAATAATATATGAAATAAACATATTATAAATACACAGTCAGCGACTTCAAATTCAGTACTAAATAAAATGCGAAACTGATACAAAAAGAAATGCATGAAATAAAAAATCTGATGTGTACACCACATAACTTCCTTGTACGGAATATTAAATTATACGCATTTTTTCTTGCATTTCATTTAAAATTATTGGATTTAACTAAATCTACTTCGCCAACAGCGCATAAACCACAATAGAATAAATGCATTCTTTAAAATTCACTCTATTTATTTATAGCGACACTCTGGCGCTAAGTTCACTTAACAGTATTATATTTCTTCATATTATAACTCAGAATGCACAAACTTTATATCACTTAAAGAATTATCTAATCGTTGCCACATGTTCTGTTCAATAACTTCATTCTGTTAATTATAATAAAGCTAGAACGATATATAAAAGAAATTAAGCAAACAAAACAAAAATGAAACAGTTTTTCACAGACGATTGAGTATTTCTCATTCAATTCATTCAGTTCTCACTTCGCGACAAGGCAAAAATACATAAAAACTCAAAATATCTGTACTAAAAATTACGAAGTAAATCTTAAACACTTATTTCCTCGAAAAAATTCCAGAAAGGATTAAGCATGATTTAATTCGCAATAATAAATGAAGGCGTTATCTTTGTTGTTGCGAAGCTACGTTTCTCCAGATTGGCAACAAATCCATTACTCTGCTGTTTCAAATGTAAACAAGCAATGGCCGCCATCAAAAACATTATTAGACCTTAACGGCACTTAAACAACTTTAAAATTGTTGATAATTCTAAACTTATTGCATACAGATTTACTAAAGGCATAAAACCCTTAACCGGAAGATAAGAACAACATAATTCAATCCTTTTTAGAGCAAAAAATGTACAATTTACAAACACATAAGAGAAAAGAAACTGTGATCATTGAGCCAGGTAACAGAGTGAATATATATATATATAAATATATTTATATACGTTTGGCTCGGCCGATTGCAACCAAAATACGAGATGCACATCTACACGTTATAGCAGTCCTATACACAAAATTTCAGGGTTCTGACGCTACTCGTTTTTGAGTTATGCGAGATACGTATGTACGTACATACGTTCGTACAAACGCCACGAAAAATTCTCTTCAGAATTCATTTTAAAGCAGTTTTAGATTTTCTTTTGGAGGAAAAGAGTCTTTTATTCTGTCCTTACGTACAGATATCACGCAAAAACATCGTTAAATTGCATTCGATAGCGGTCAAAATGGATATTTTAGTTGAAATATGCTGCCTGAATCTTTTCGCGATTACAATACTTTCTTTTTACTTCGTACAAGGAAGTAAAAACTCATAGAAAGCAAATTATAAAAAAATTAAACGCAGAATATATACAAAAAATTGACAATAGTGCGTTTAATAAAAAAATTCTTTAAATTGTGCTTTCAGATTTGCGAGCCGTATACCGTTTACCTTCCTTTATTTTGTTTAAATCCTGGAAACTCTCATTTATTATTTTTTAGTCCAGCTTTGTCCCTGAGGAACTACTGTTTCGTTTTGCAAATTTTGCTTCGAATCACTCTGAATGTCCGTTTCACTTTCCAAAATGTTGCCACAAAATGTTAGAGTCTTGTATTATATTTGAAAAAATTAAACAATGAAGAATCTGCAGAAATGTAAATATGTTTCTCTCCATAGTGATAAAACAACGGTACCTAGAGCTATCCAATTTTGAATGACGTAATCCTACTGCGAATAGGAGCATGTGGAAGTCCAAATTTGAAATTTGGAATTTGTTTTATTACCGATTTCATATTTTGTAAAACTAACGTATTTCTCATTAACAAACTCAAGGATTTCAAAGCGAGCAGTGGCAACGTTGTACAGAAAAAAAACCTTTTTATCTCCAGTGCGTCAGACTGCGTATCGGAAATTCTAAAGATATAATCAGTTTAAAATTATTTTGCGATATTGTTCTTGAACTGAAATTTATGGTTTGAGTGAGAAGAACGTGATATTTAAGAAATAAATGTAACACCCGAAATGTTAAAAAAACGCCTCTTTGGACGTAATTTAAAATCTGAAACCTTTCAGATTTTTTTGAATACCGAAATGAATGGAAGTGATATCTTTAAAACGTTTCCTTACAATCTCAGATACATTTCGAAGAAAGAATAAGAAATGAGAAAGAGGAGATACGATTCTTTTGAGTCTGTAATGATTTTGCAAATCCTGGAGAATAAGCAATTATTCCTTTTCAAATTCAAAACGTCAACCCCATGTCACATATTTAATACGTTTTAGAAATGAGATTACAGTTTTAACGGCTTCAAATTGTATTTTCCTAATGTAAAAAACTTATGCATTTCAAACTCTCAAGTGAAATATATATAAATGCAAATATAAAAAGAAAAGTGCTTCAATGTGTAAAATGTAAAGAAAATTATTTGTGTACAGATGTACCCTGTTTTGAATACCAAAGTTAGAAACAGGTGACAAATGATGGAATATCGGATATTTAAGAGGTGTAAAATTTAAAAACGAAAACAATGCTTTTTTCTCCATTAAGGAGGTATTTCCAACATTTTTATTTACGAAATGACATGATAAAATGATGGTCACCTTTTCGGTTGCTCTATTTATTGACACCCACACCTACGTCATACTTACCCAGTCCTCAATTTGTGCTACACATTTTTCCGTTTCTTGTAACGGTAGCATACTCGATGCGTATTTCGAGAAGTCCAGGTTGGAGTCCTGCAGAGGAGTTGCTCATTTTTCATGTCTCCTACTACAAAAAATCTGATGTCTACAACACATGACTTCCTTGTGCGGAAAATTAAATTATACGCATTTTTCTTGCATTTCATTTAAACTTATTGGATTGAATTAAATCTACTTCGCCGACAGCGCATAGACCACAATAGAATAAATGCATTCTTTAAAATTCACTCTAGTATTTGTTTACCATAGCGACCCTCTGGAGCTAGATTCGCTTAACAGTATAATTAATTATATAACAGTTAACTTATATAATAATTATATAACGGAAACTAAGTTAACTGTTATATAATCCAATAATTATATAACAGTTGACTTATATATTTCGTTCATATTCTAACTCATAATGCACAAAATTTATATCATTTAAAGAATAGAATTATCTAATCGTTGCCACATGTTCTATTCAAATACTATAATAAAGCTAGAATGATGTATAACAGAAATTAAGCAAACAAAACAAAAAAGAAACAGTTTTCACAGACGATTGAGTATTTCTCATTTAATTAATTAAGTTCTCACTTCGCGAGAAGGTAAAAATACATAAAAACTCAAAATATCTATATTAAAAATTACGAAGTAAATCTCAAACACTTATTTCCTCGAAAAATTCCAAAACGAATTAAGCATGATTTAATTGGCAATAATAAATGAATGCGTTGTCTTTAATGTTGCATAGCTACGTTTCTCTAGATTGGCAACAAATCCACTAGTCTCTTGTTTCAAATGTAAACATCAATGCCCGCCATAGAAAAAAGGCTTAGCGGCACTTAGACAACTTTAAAATTGTTGATAATTCTAAAAATATTGCAGACAGATTTACTAAAGGCATAAAAACCTTAACCGGCAGTTAAGAACAACTTAATACGATCATTCTAAAGCAAAAAATGTACAATTTACAAACATATAAGAGTAAAGAAACTGAGATTACTGAGCCGGGTAACAAAGTGGATATATGTATAAATATATTTATATACGTTTTGTGCGGCCGATTGCAACCAAAATACGAGGTGCACATCTACATGTTATAGCAGTCCTATATACAAAATTTCAACGTTCTGAGGCTACTCGTTTTTGAGTTATGCGAGATACGTACGTACATACGTTCGTACAGACGCCACGAAAAATTCTCTTCAGAATTAATTTTAAAGCAGTTTTATAATTTTTTTGAAGGAAAAGAGTATTTTATTCTGTCTTTACCAACAGATATCACGCAAAAACATCGCTAAATTGCATTCGATAGCGGTCAAAATGAATATTTTCGTTGAAATATGCTGCCTGAAACTTTTCGCGATTACAATACTTCCTTTTTACTTCGTACAAGGAAGTAAAAAACGTAATACCTCTACAAAACAAACAGCTAAAACGTGATGTTGCGGATAGAATTATAACAAATAATTTTAGGGAAATTTTCTTTCATAACGGTTGACAATCCGTTTTTCACATTACCTATTGCTAGTCTTTTACAGTGTTTATTGAAAAGTGCGACACTTTAATAAAACTATAAACTGGAATATTTTCAAGAAAGCTTTAATTCCTGTAATTTCATCCTTCCAAAACTTCGAAATAAATTTCAAATCTATTCTAATATTCTAATTCTTTCTAAAATATTTCAGGAGTGCCATAAACGTCTTCCTTTTCCAAGAAAATATCAAACAATAAATATTTTCCAACAGAGATATTAAAAAATCTAAATTAAAAATCGTAAATAAAGGTATTGTTACTTTTTCTATTGTGTCTTTCAAATCGATTTCAAAATTAAGTGAAAGCACTTTAAAATGAAGCACTGTTTAATTCTGCGCAGAAGAAATCCCGAATGTTACTTCTAAAGCCTGAAAATTCAGTTTTAATTAGTTTAATTCAGTTTCAAATGATAATAAAGGCGTGAAATATTCAGGGAGAAACGTACTTTCATTTAAAATTAATCGATTACCAAAAGCAGAAGTTTTCATCAGGTAAGATTATTTTCTGAGTAGAACGAAAAGATAAGAATATTGGCTAAAATTAAATAAGTCTCAAAAATATGTGATCAAATTTTTCAAATCCAATTCTTTTCCCAATTGTATTTCTCAGCCGTTAGTTAAAAGCTTGCCACGATTATTCCCTTTCAGAATTTGAAAAAAAAAAAAAAAAAAATCTGAAATGTTTCAGATTTTAAATTACGTCAAAAATTACGTCCAAAGGGGCGTTTTTTAACATTTTGTGTGTTACCTTTCTTTATTAAATATCATGTTCCTCGCACTTAAACCATAAGATCCAGTGCAACAGCAATATCGCAAAATAGTTTTAAAACGAGCATATCTTTAGAATTTCCGATACAGAGACTCACGCGCTGGAGATAAAAATATTTTTTCTGCACAACGTTGCCATTGCTCGCTTTGAAATCCTTGAGTTTGTCAATCAAAAATTCGTCAAAGTTTTAAAAAATAGGAAATCGATCATAAAACAAATTTCAAATTTCAAATTTGGTCTTCCACATGCTCATATTCGTTGGAGGATTACGTTATTCAAAATTCGATGACTCTATGTACCGTTGTTTTATCACAATACGAGAAATATACATACATTTATGCAGATTTTTCATTATTTAATTTCTTCAAATATAATGCAGGACTCTAACATTTTGTGGCAACAGTTTGAAAAGTGAACCGACATTTATCCGTCCGACGCAGAATGCCAAAACGAAACTAATAGTCCTTCGGGATTCAAATCCCTTTGGACTAAAAAAAAAAAAAAAAAAAAAAAAAAAAAAAAAAAAAAACGTTCTTTATTCCTTTATTCTGACATTTTACAAATCCTTCAGTCATTTGTAGTTTTGTTTTATCAAAATCTTTAAAAAATTTGATCAAGAACAGAAGTTTTTTGTAGTTGGTTTTATTAATTGTTATCTTCAAAAACACAATTTACTTTTTAAGTACTAAATGTTCAGTAAGATATTCAATTAGTTACCAGCTTCTCTATAAATCAAGAAAATTAATTAAGCACAATTATAATCACAAGAATATCATAGTTTCTGTACTAGCATTGTTTCTATTTAAGAGATTTAAAGGAATTTGAACTCTCTTCAAGCGAATTTATCGATCCAAATTATTCAAATTGTAAATTTTGAAACCTACTTTTCTTTACATAAAAATTTTCTATTTTAAATTGGGTTTCGATTACTGAATTATAAATAAAAGCATCTCTGCTGGAATATTTCTAAAATCAATTTGGCTATCGTCTTCGTTATCATTTCTGTTGCCGATGCTACGTACCTAATCCTTGCAATTCTGTAGTTAATTTAAATGGAGTTGAAACTCTCATTCTTATCATATCTAGAAGTATTTAGTTGATCATGCAAAAATTTCATAATGGTCTAACATTAACTGTAAATCTGTGTCTTTCTCACTACACAGAGTCTTCGCGAGAAAATGTAAAATCATGAAAATTTTCTTGCAATACGTTTTCAGATTCAAAGAATGTTTATGGAAACATATTGTTACGAAATGTACACGCGTGGTAAGATAGCTTCCCCGCAATGCAGTTTTAGGGTTTCCATAAAATGGCATGGGAAGGCAGGGTTGCTATATTCTGTCAAAAATCACCCATTTGGCGACAAAATTGGCGATATGCCATGGACGAATGGAGAAACTTCTGGAACGAATTCTTACCGGTTTAGACCAGAATGTTCTCGAACACAAGCCGAAAGTTATATAAACCCTGCTGGTCCGCAGTCAGTTAGTGTGTGCCTCGTCTAACGAGCTGATAGTCAGTCATTGAGCGAGTGTCTCGAAGTTGGTCGTCGAGTGCATCGAGAGAGTCTTTTAGTGTATCGCGAGTTAGTGCATCGTCGAGTTTTGTCTTAGACTGTGCTGAGTCGACAGCTATACGCTTGTGTATTGTCGAGTGCATTGCCAGTTGTAGCGTGGAGATTCTAGAGAGTACGTGGAGTTCCAAGAACGACCAAGAAGAGTCGGGAGCTGTACTCTGTATAGTAGATTTTCGACGACTGTAAAACGTGACTTTGGAGCTGTCCTGATCAGCATTGGCTAAATAAAGTGTGTTTCGGTACTTCATCAAGTGTCGTCGTTATTGACTCCAAATCTACGAACCCCGTACGAACGTGAAGGAAGAAAATAACGTAACAACTAGTGTCAGAAAAGAAAAACGCAACAATATTATGAAGTTCATATTCATGTCGTTTTAGTAGAAATGCTTGTTTTTAAGACTAATTGCTGAAATTTTCTCAAATCCATAGAAATGTTTCTTCCTGCTGGTTTCTTCGTTAGAATGAATATTGATGTTTAGAAGGGAAACTGATAACGGCTACAATCTTTTTCTAGCCGCACAGCTGGGATATTGGTTAACGAGGCTAAATGGAGTACAGAAGGGCTCGGGTTTGAATTCCGGAGAAGGAATGGATATTTGTAAATGTATATTTTCTGTGCGGATAGGGGGCACTCTAAATATGCGGCGAGCGGAAAGTCTTCTTGAGACTTCTTGATGGAGGGAAGAAGGGTGGGAGGCCCTCGGACCCGTCCGTCCGGGGTGCTGTCTTAGAAAATTGGGGGTGGAACGGAGGGTACTGTGACCTGCATGGTGCTCGAGGCTCTTGCAAACGATAGGCGCAGTTTTGCACTCCTTGCCACGATGAATTTCGTGGACTCGTTTTGATGCCACTGTCAAGCATGCGAGATAAGTCACAATAACAACAACTTGGTCGATTTGGTGAACTAAAGCGTTGGTATTTGTGCTTCGAATTGCAAAAGAATATGAATCTGAAGCAACAGCTATGGGTGAAATTTGGAAAGTAACAGTTAGAAGGATATAATATCGGTCGTCGTAATTAAATTTGGTTGCAGAAGTCAGTGCCACAACGTATTAACCAACGTTCCCTCCTCTTGCAGCAGTGGTCTAACGACGCATTGTTAGCAACACTCTACGTAGTATTTTCAGAAATTTGGGTGCTTTAATACGAAGCAGACAATTCCATATCGTTTGGCTTCATCCACAGTCAAACTACTCTCCTTTGCAAAAATTTCTGTTTTAATATTTATCTCTCGTAGGGAATATTTGCAATGGTGTCACATCAAAGCTGAATGAGGAGACGAATGACATAGCGTGATGTTCAGCGCCCATGTTAAATCTGTCCCCCACGACTAATGACTCAAATTTTGGAAACAGCACCGGCCTGATCCCTGATAAAAGTCACATTTCTCGTTACAGCCATTTTGTGCTTCTATTGCTATCAGCCTCAAAAACTGATCGCATTTAATATGCATAAAGAGATTGAGAGTACGCTGATTTGTCGAAGAAGAGCTGAAGCCCATTGCACTTCCGCATTGGTCGAGCATATTATACGGCACTTGCCAGTACCATAACACAGAACCACAAAATTAACGTCAGCATTCGTCCTTTGCAAAATATCCAGACAATTCCTTTTCCGGCATGATCTCCAAAAAGCCTCTTACAAACCGAAAATCTTTTGGACTTGACTTTTTGGCTCAAAAGTCTTTGTCTTATTTAATTATGGCAAGGCCCTAGATAGTTATCTGCCTAAGGGGAGGGATGCCCTTGTAGATTGTAAGAGAAGTTGGATCGTATATACGTAACACATGAGGAAAACCATGAAAACGCCCATGCAGCCAGCCCGTTCGCCGGGGTTAGGATCCTGGACCTAACTACCAATGTTCAGCGACTGTACTACCCGTCCGCTTGTAGGTCTGGACTTGATCCTGAATAACCTTGCAATAAAAGTGCACTGGGAATAGGAGTATTCATAGTCCACAATATCGTAGGATAGAATTCAATAACTACCTCTGTAAGATTCTAGCAAAGTTAACTTTTTTTAATAGCTAGAGCTTTACTTGAGCTGTAGAGTGGCGACTATTCTCCAAGTTCAAAAACTGCATGAATGACAAGATGTAGGAAGGGTAAAATGACCCTTTTATTCAACTCAAGAAGGAAATTTCCAGACAGCACTCTTGGTGCTTACAAACTTAGCCAATGCGTTTGACTGCTACTCAAAGTAGAAATATAGAACTACCTTAAACAATCAGTCGAAATTGCACAGAGGTATTTAACGCGCAGTTGGCTCATGGCCCTACCACCGACGTAGACAAACAGGCAATTAATTTTCACGGCCGTAAAATATCAAGCTTAAATCAGCAAACAACGTGGCCGAGTGGTAGAATACGCTCCGTCTGAAGTGTCTCAGACACCAGCTTAAAAAATTTGCATACCACGCGAAACTGAAATATTATTCTGGCAGGAAATGGAAAATTAGGAACGATAGAAAAGATAAATAAGCTAACAAAACTGGTTAACTTGAAACTAAATGCTTCTTTACAACTCAACAAACTAGAATAATAATAAATAAATAAGAAAAATAATTCAATAAATAAGAACTCGATAAATAATGGCAGTCCTAGCTATTCAGTTTCGAAGGGAAATTTTTAAGTGAGGTCTATTTTTCAATAAAAAAACAAAAGGTAAAAATATTTTTAAAAAAATATTTATTTTCTGAATGCACATACAGCTCTTTACTTCGCTAATTTTTTGTCAGTTTAAACATATATCTTAATAAACAACGTGTTTCTGGATACCCTTCTTATAGAAATATACCGCCTATAATGACAGTTACTCAGTGTCGTTTTTATTCTTTAGTAAAATAGTTCGACCTTCCTTCAGCATTTTTATGCATTCTCATACAACTGTCATCCCGCAATATGGGGCGGGGGGGGGAGTAATATCCGCAGTTTCCATGTTTCTTATTGTTAAGAATTGAATAAATAATTGTATTTCCCTGTCAGCGGGACTCTCGATTTTCTTAAACATTTTAATTTCGCATACAGACATACATATGAAGCATACAGACAGACTCCATGAATACAAGCAGTAATGCAGGATGAATACAAGCAGTAAGGATTCTACGCAAAGAATGCTAGGAGTCTGCGCATACACTCATGTCCACGCACGCGCGAAATTTCAATCGAAACTCACCAAAGGTCTTTTAATTAAAAATAGCCTAAATATATCTTAAAGTGTTGAATGTACAGAGGCTGTTCGCACATTTTTAGACGATTTTGGTAAGCGGAATTAAAAAATACTTTGCTTCAAAAGAAGTAATTGCAATTGTACTATGTTTTTATAAGTCAAAACTATCGTCTGTGGCTTTAAAGTTTTGTTTTTATTCAAAATGGCGAATTTAACAAAGCAGTGGTACGAAGGCTACATTTACGCTCTTTCCGAAGAGAAATATGCATACTCCGTTATCCAAAAACGATGTGAGAGTCATGGTTTTGTGATATCTAAAGCGTCGATAGGTAATATCATCAAAAAGAAAGGAAAAAAAAATCAAATTGGAGCCTCAAGTGGGACAAAAATTCCAAGCTAGTATCCAAGGAAAAAACGGACATCTTCGACTATTGCAAAGGTACGTTGTTTAATGTTAAAAGAAAATCCCCCTAGTCAAAGGACAGTTGCAAAATCATTAAAATGCTCGGTGTCCACTGTAAACAAAATGATAAACGTTGATTTAAATCTTGAGAAAGCGAGAAAACGCAATGTGCATTCTTCCAAAGCATATCGCTCAACGCAGGACACGCTATAGAATTCTATATGAGAAACACTTAACCAAAGAAAAATGGAAAACAGTTGTCACAATAGATGAAGCATGGGTTCATTGAAATGATTGTAACAAAAAAGAGCCATTTATTATCATAAAAGGAAAGAAAAAGATTTAAGTACATGGTTCAAAGAATCGAAAGAAAGTTTTTCTAAGGGATTCATGATTGTTGCTGGTTTTTCTTATAATGGCAAGTTAAAAATAAAGAGAGTGCAAAAAAATGTCAAGATTAACTCCAAATACTATCAGGAACATATTTTATTGCCAATTTTTCTGAATGAAATACTATCGCTTTACCCACAGTGCCATCCATCTGTGAGACACCATCAGGACAAAGCTAGCAGTCACACATCAAAATCCACTGTAAATTTCCTAAATGAAATGGAACAAAAAACTGGTATCAAGGCCATACCCTTCACTGATTCTCTACTAAATCTCCCGATGTGTCACCTATGGATTTTTGTGCTTGCGTACTTTTAAAAACTGCATTATCCAAACGTTGTCCCAAAACCCTAACAGGACTCTGGAAAGCTGTTCGGGAGGAATGGGATAAAATACCTCTTCTACCACTTCAAAAGGCATTATAGTCCTGGAAATTGCGGTGTCGAAAGATAGTTCAGAATAAGGGATGTCAAATAGAACATTTAAAACACAAGAATTTTATGTAATTTAGTTTTGTGAATACAATATACATCGTCTAAAAAATGTATGAACAGCCTCTGTACAACTGTTATTACTGTATATGATCCTCGGAACGTATAATTGCTCGAGACAAATAATTTTTCAGAACGTACTTTTCTATTTGTGTGCCCACATTTGCATCATTCGAAACAATTTTCAATAGCACTGCATTTTCACTGTACAGAAGAATAAAGCTTAATAAATGCTCAAATAATCAGGGATACTGAAGCATTAATTTTGTAGTTCATGAAAATACTAAGCGTTTGGTATATTTGATCACGGCAAAGCACACAAGGGCTATCTGCCTAAGGGGGAGGGATGCCTTCGCGAAAACACTAAAAAGGCGTTTCGCTATCTTTTTAAATAGTTCAGTATACTTCATTTTCTAATCTTTTGTTTTCATAAGAGATAGGTAAAATCAATTAGATCGTGAAACACTGGCAAAAAATTTTCCAGTTTGGCAGGATCAACTCACTTACACTTACAGCACTTACAGCTCAATCATTGCTTTGCATAAAGGAATAAAGATTTTCATTAGAGAAAAACTAGAATAAAATAATTTTTAATATTCTTCTACTAAGTACTTACTTTCGATACGAGAAATGTGAAACTTCCGTGAGAGTTTTAGTTATTTATTATTCAAGATAAAAGTAGTAAGTTTATCACCAAAATTTCATCGATTAATATACATATATTTGTACTATGTTTAAAAAATTGCTTCTTGGTTAGATTTCCGAAACAAATTTGAAAGTATTAATTTTTCCCGTCTTGAAAATCCTGATGTGCACACCACATGACTTCCTCGCACGAAATATTAAATTATACGCAATTTTTGCTGAATTTCATTTAAATTTATTTCCTCGAATTTCATTAGAGATATATTTTTCATTCAACTAATTCAGTTCTCACTTCGCGGCAGGGCAAAAGTACATAAAACCTCAAGATATCTTTAATAAAAATTGAACAAAATATCTTTATTAAAAATTGAAAAATGTCAGTAAAATAAAAAAAATAAAACAATTAAAAAACAATTTTTACAATAAAAATTAGAGTTTCTACGCAAAAACAAGCAATGCCGCCAACGGGCAAAAAGGCAGATTTTTTGGTGCTCAAAACTGAAAGTTTAATTTTGATCCCATTCTGCAAAAAGGCTCTGAAGATGCAAAAACTTACTTAATCCTCTACACTGCTAAGTTTCAAATGCAAACAAATATGGCTGCTATAGTACAAAAATTAGACTTAACCAGCTTTTAAATTGTTGATAATTCTGCATCTATTGCATGTAGTTGTAGAAGTTCATAATTCTACAACTAAAGGCATAAAAACCTTAACCGGAAGATAAGAACAACATAATTCAATTATTTTTAAAACAAAAAATGCACTATTTTCCAAAATAAAAGAATAAAAAGAATAAAAAAATGAGTTCACGGAGCCGAGTAATAGAGTGGGTATAGATATATTTATGTACTTTTGGTGCAGCCTTTGCAACCAAAAAGGGAGGTGCATAACTAAATTTTATAGCAATCCTGTATACAAAATTTCAACGTTTGGAGGCTACTCTTTTTTGAGTTATGCGAGATACATACAGACATACGTACAGACGTCAAAAAAATTCTCTTCTGAATCCATTTTAATTCCTTTTTGCAGCCCGTTTTGCGAAAAAGAGTCCTTTATTCTGGCCTTATGTACAGATGTCAAGCAAAAACATAGATAAATCGCATTCGATAGCAGTCAAATTGGATATTTTCGTTGAAATATGATACCTGAAAATTTTCGCGATTACGATACTTCCTTTACTTCTTACGATAAATAGCTCTGTTCAGTTATCTTTGCTTCCTTTTTGGAGGAAATTATTTTAGCAAAAATACGTCACATTTCGTTTGCAGCATATTCAACGAAAGTTCTGCTACTACTTCGTAAATAAATAATTATAAATAAAAATACAAAATGAATAGTCCTCAAGGTCTGATAAGTCCATCCTTATCTTCTTTATAGATCAGGTCAGTTTACACCTGTCAGAGCAACTCGGAGCGAGCCGCTGGTTACGATTACTTTGACAATAATGTAAACGCTCACATCAATGGAGTACAAATGTAGGGAGTGAGTCAGCGATTCCGTTTCTACTTTGAACCTGTTGAAAAATCTATCCGGGCAGTAGTTACTCCGAGCAGCGTTCGCAGGGACGTCGTGACAGTGAGTTCTATAATGCCGAGATTGAGCGATAGCCAAACCATGGCATTTTTTAATGCATACGCATCTTATGAGGTGTTAGGGAACAAACACTTCACTGCTTCATTAAAAAGTTGCATACTTCTATAATTATGTGAGCTTATATTCATATTGTTACGAATTTGGTATTTAAAAAGCTAATATTAGTTCAATTATAAATTAATTGGTTTTATTTCTCGCGCAGTGCAGCGCGTGACGAATATTAAAAGAAAGCTAAGCCGGAAAATTGAAAATACAAGAGCGCGTGCATTAAATAAATAAATATCTCTTTTTCATTTCGAGAAAGTACTGGAAAATTCTAGCGCGTGATTGTAAAATCTTATAAAAGGAGGAAAACATCTCAGTTTGTAGTAGTTGCTTAGTTTGTTGTTGTTTAAAAAAACTACTGTTGTTGATTGTAGCGAATTCGTGGATTAGCGTTCTTTAGCTGTTTTGAATTACGTTCTATTGGACATTTGAGTAGTTAAAAGAAAACTACTGTGGGATATTGTAATACTGCGTGATAATTTGGGAAAATTTAAGCATTTTTGTTGTGATAATAATAAATTTTTGTTCATTTTTTTTCATCGGACTTGTGCATTCATTTCATAACGAACCCGTACGCACGCAACAATTTTTGGTGTCAGGAGTGGGGTTTGAATGCCAATAACAAGAGCGATGGAAGAACAATTCAGGCAAATGATGACTGCATTTGCTGCTTTCCAAGAAAAGATGGAAGGGGCCGTCAAATCCGTTAAGGAAGAAATGAAATTGGGCCAGGAATCCGTTAAGGAAGAAATGAAATTGGGCCAGGAATCCGTTAAGGACGAAATGAAAGCCGTTCAAGCTGGTCAAGAAAAGATTGAAGCATGTCAAGAAGAAATGAAAAGAGAAATTACCTGCATAATAGAAAATAAATTTGAAGCTATGGAAGGCAGAATTGACACAGTTGAAAATAAAGTTGGACAAATTGAAGAAAAAGTTTCTTTCGTAAAAGATCAAATTGAAGAAAGAGTTTCTTCGGTGAAAGAAGAAATAGAAAAAAAAGTTTCTTCTGTAAAAGAACATATAGAAGGGAGAGTTTCGGCTGTGGAGGAACGAATTGAAGGAAGAGTTTGTGCCGTCCAACACCAAGTCGAACAACAAATTGATGAGAGAGTTTCTGCAGTTGCCAAAGAAATGAAAACGTTAAAGAAATTCGTAGCGACGGCAGGGAGCAAGAATGATGATTTTAAATTCTTACCGATGCCTGCTCGTCCATTTCTGAAGCTATCCACATATGATGGGAAGACATCCTGGCAAGTGTACAAGACCCAGTTTTCTATCGTTGCGGATGCGAATGGATGGGATTCCCAAGCTAAGGCCTGTCATCTCGCCGCTTCTTTAAGAGCCGACGCAGCGGATATCCTTCAGACTCTTCCCGAAAATAAAAGGTTAGATTTCGAAGCTCTGTCCGGCGCTTTGGAGGTGCGCTTTGGCGAGAAATGTTTAAAAGACTACAGCAGGCTTCAATTAAAATCCCGTCAACAGAAGCCCACTGAATCACTTCAGGAGCTCGCCACGGATGTTGAAAGGCTGTCACATCACGCCTTTTCGGAGTGCCCGACAGAAACAAGGGAAATCCTGTCCCTGCAATATTTCATCGATGGCATCCGGGATACTGAAATACAAAAAGCTCTACGAATGGCGGATGTAAAAGATTTAAAAAGCGCTCTAGTGTACGCCATGAAATTCGAGGCAGCCCAGCAAGCCACTCGTCGAGACCGCCACCTAGTCAGAGCTGCTCAAGTCCAGGAGCCAAGGGATCAAGTCACCGCTCGTCTAGACGATTTAACTAGACAACTGAACGCCTTGAGACGGAATATTGGTGAGAAGAAACCGACCGTTAAGTGCTGGAACTGCGGTGCTGAAGGACACATACGACGAAACTGCAGAATACCCCAGGGTACGGATGTTAAGACCGCTTCTAACAAGCAGCAGGGAAACTAATTAGTGGCCATCTCGCGGGGCGGAGGTTGCCAGATAATGAAAAGCCCCAGTTTAAAGCGCTTCAGATTTCTGCAGTGAGAGGCGGCAGTAATGGACTTTTCATAATAGGATATATTAACGGAGTCCCCTGCAATATGACGATAGTGACGATAGACACAGGAGCCAACGTTACCATCATCCGAAAAGATTTGGCTCAACAACTGGAAAGCAAACTTATCTGGACGCCGCCCTGCGTTACCCTACAGACTGTGTCCGGTGAGAAGATCGACATCAATGGGAAAGTAAATGTTAACATCACGTTTGGAAGTGCCGCTTACCATCACACGGCATATGTAGCAGAGATCACTGATTCTTGCATACTCGGATTGGACTTTCTAAGGAAATACAATTTTTCCTTGGACTTTAAAAATAACGAATTGCATTCTGCGTCTGAGGACATAACGTTATTTGGAATTAATAATGAAGAAGTTAAATCTGTCCACAGAATCATAGCACAAGACAATATCACAATACCGGCAAGAACAGAAATATTACTCCCTTGATCTATAGCCGAAAACAGAGATTTCCGCTACGGCATCATAGAATATCCCAATAACTGTAATAGCCCGAAAGGAGTACTAGTAGCCTCAACACTCGTCGACCTATCGAGAATGGTTATCCCGGTGAGAGTTGCCAATGTAACTGAGAAGGCGAGAGTTATTAAGAAAGGCGACGTGGTTGCAGCATGTACTCCAGTAACCAGCGTTGAAAGAAAGAGCAATATCCAAGAATCCGTGTCCTCATCAGAGAGCATTACATCGGAGTTATTGCAGAATGCGCAATTGAACGATGAAGAGAAGAATGCTGCCGATCGCGTCATCAAAGATCTTCAAGTTGTTTTCTCTCGCTCGTCTTCTGACGTGGGTCGAACTAGTTTGACACAACATAGAATAGATACCGGCGATCATCCCCCGATCAAGCAAAAATCCAAGACGTCTACCGTTTGCTAAACAGGAAGAGGTGCGAACACTGTTAAAAGATATGGAAGAAGGCGATGTCATCGAGCCTTCAGCGAGTCCATGGGCATCTCCCATCGTTCTCGTCAGAAAGAAAGACGGCTCAACAAGATTTTGCGTTGACTATCGCCGGTTGAATGAGGTTACGAAGAAAGACAGTTAACCTCTTCCTAGAACTGACGACATTCTAGACACTCTTTCTGGAAGCAAGTGGTTCTCAACACTTGATTTAAAGAGTGGGTATTGGCAGATAGAAATACAGCCTGAAGACCGAGAAAAGACGGCATTTACTACGGGACAAGGGCTTTGGCAATTCAAGGTGATGCCGTTTGGACTGTGTAATGCGCCGGCAACATTCGAACGTCTTATGGAGACTGTTTTGAAAGGTCTTTCCTACGAAGCCTGCCTGATATACCTGGACGACATCATCATCGTCGGAAAGAGTTTTGAAGAACATTTAGAAAATCTTAGGAAGGTTGTAGGGTTTATATTTATTTTAACTAACATTTATTTTAAGTTTAAACTATCTTTCCTGTCAAGCCTTACTTTTCCCTGGAACTGCCAATGCCAGAATATGTAAATTTGAGTAGAACGCGCAAGCATTCAAATTATCAGCGGAAGTAGTATGATTTAAATAGAAGGAAACTAGTTCGGTGAGAGAGTTATTCTTACTTCGCGAGCGCGGAGGTAGAAATCGAGAATTAAAGAACCCCGCGTTGCGGCCTATGTGCTTGGCGGGAAGTAGTTGCAATTGTTCCAGTGAGCTTCAAGTCTGCTGAATTAGCTGCGGTAGTTGTAAAACGCGGTGACTTAGTTATTTTAGAGAGCCTCGTAGTTAGAATATTGTCTTTACTTTCTTTTCAGGGTTTTATTTTTATTTGACTGCCTAGTTGGCACAGTTGTAAGCGTCAAGAGGACGCAATTGTAATTTAGTACGTTGAATAAAAAGGGACTTAAACCCTTTATAAGACTCTGTGGTTTATACAAGCTTTCACAGTCACCCTTGGTTGCGTGCTAGTTAGAGGCGCGCAACGTTATAAGGTGCTTCAGAAACTGAAAGAAGCCAATCTGAAGCTGAGTCCCGCTAAATGCAAATTTTTCCGAAAGGAAGTGACTTACCTGGGACATGTCATCTCTGCAGAAGGTGTGCGCACGGATCCTGAAAAGGTATCAGCGGTTAAATCCTGGAAACGTCCTGAAAATGTCCATCAGCTGAGAAGCTTCCTAGGGCTTTGCACCTACTATAGGAGATTCGTGAAGGACTTTTCTTCCATCGCAAGACCCCTTCACAAGCTGACAGAGAGCAAGCAAAGATTCTTGTGGACAAAAGAATGCGAGGATGCATTTAACAACTTAAAGGAGGCTTTAACATCTGCTCCAATCCTGACGTATCCTCAGCTCGACCGACCATTTATTCTTGACACCGACGCGAGCAATGAAAGTGTCGGTGCTGTTTTGTCCCAAGAAATAGACGGCCAAGAACGTGTAGTGGCCTACTGGAGCAAGTGCCTGTCTAAACCGGAGAGGAATTATTGTGTCACCAGGAAAGAGTTGCTCGCCATAGTCAAAGCCGTAGAACAGTTCCATCACTATCTATATGGCAGAAAATTCCTGCTCCGCACCGATCATGCATCATTGACCTGGCTTTTAAATTTCAAGAATCCTGAGGGTCAAATAGCCAGGTGGATACAGAGACTCCAAGAATATGACATCACTATCCGTCATCGTAAGGGATCATCACACGGAAACGCCGACGCCCTGTCTAGAAGATCTTGCCAAGAAAGCTGCCGATATTGTTCCAGGGTGGAAGCGAAATACGAGCTGCTGACTCCGGTCGCAAGACAAATTACAACATCAACATCGGCTGATCGAGAACCGTGGAGTGATGACGAAGTCAGGAAAGACCAGCTGGAAGACCGCGACATTAAACCGATAATTGATTTAATGGAGTCATCAACCAGAAAACCTACCTGGCAGGACATTTCTATCTGTAGGTCCTACAACCAAACAGTATTGGGCACTCTGGGATTCACTTCACATTCGAAACGGCGTCTTATACCGGAAATTTGAATCGGATGATGGGAAGACGTTCCGATGGCAACTGATACTTCCAAGATCCCGCATTCCTGATGTCCTTAAAGAACTACATAACAGCCCTACGGGAGGTAACTTTGGAATAATGAAGACCTTACAGAGAGTTCGTGAGCGTTTTTACTGGAATAATGCAAAGGATGACGTGCAAAAGTGGTGCCGATCCTGCGATGCCTGTGCAGGTCGGAAAGGACCGAAGAGACGCAGCTGAGGCAAGCTGCAACGTTACAACGTAGGGGCGCCTTTTGAACGTATCGCCTTTGACATCTTAGGACCTCTGCCACGAACTGCTGATGGCAACAAATACATACTCGTTGTCATTGATTACTTCACCAAGTGGCCTGAAGCGTACCCTGTTCCTGATCAAGAGGCTGTCACAGTAGCTGAGGTAATGATACAGCACTGGATTTCCAGGTTCGGAGTGCCTCTTCAGTTACATTCCGATCAGGGAAGGAATTTTACCTCGGCAGTAATCAAAGAACTATGCAAACTACTCGGCATTGACAAAACTCAAACGACGCCATTGCATCCCCAGTCGGACGGCATGGTAGAGGGGTTCAATCGAACCATCCTTAATAACCTCTCATTAGTGGTTTCCAGAAACCAACAGGACTGGGACAAGAAATTACCGCTCTTTTTACTGGCTTACCGCAGTGCTGTCCACGAGACTACCGGCTATTCTCCATCACAAATGCTCTTCGGTCGTGACCTTCGTCTGCCTTGTGATCTATTGTTTGGCCGCCCTCCGGATGCTCCTTCATCGTCTGAGGAATATATTCAAGATCTCCAGGCCCGGTTTGAAGTGATGCACAACTTTGCACGAGAGCGAGTCAACTTGGCGACGGAGAAGATGAAGACCCGATACGACACAAGAGCTACTGAACATCAATTCCACGAAGGAGACAAGGTGTGGTTGTGGAATCCGACTCGACGGAAAGGACTTTGTCCGAAATTACAGTCACCTTGGGATGGCCCGTACACAGTCCTAAACAGGCTGAATGACGTCGTGGTTCGGATTCGTAAGTCTTCGAACTCTAAACCTAAAGTCGTTCATTACGACAGGTTAGCACATTACTATGGCCATAGTACATAATGTAAATAATTGTAAATAGTATAAGACGATGGTCCTTTTTGTTTATAAATGTGTATTTGATTTGATTTGTATTTAGTATTTGATTTGCATTTAGTATTTGATTTGTATTTAGTATTTGATTTGTATTTAGTATTTGTTTTGTATTTAGTATTTGATAGCATTTGATTTGTTCAAGTTAGTTATTGCATTTATTGTTTATATTGTTTGATATTGTAATGTAATGTTTATGCCTCAGTTGCATTTATGCCACAGTTGTAAATTTAGCTTCCTGTCCAGGGATTGTACTGCCCGGGACGTGCAGTCCTTGGGAAGGGGGCAGTGTTACGAATTTGGTATTTAAAAAGCTAATATTAGTTCAATTATAAATTAATTGGTTTTATTTCTCGCGCAGTGCAGCGCGTGACGAATATTAAAAGAAAGCTAAGCCGGAAAATTGAAAATACAAGAGCGCGTGCATTAAATAAATAAATATCTCTTTTTGATTTCGAGAAAGTACTGGAAAATTCTAGCGCGTGATTGTAAAATCTTATAAAAGGAGGAAAACATCTCAGTTTGTAGTAGTTGCTTAGTTTGTTGTTTAAAAAAACTACTGTTGTTGATTGTAGCGAATTCGTGGATTAGCGTTCTTTATCTGTTTTGAATTACGTTCTATTGGACATTTGTGTAGTTAAAAGAAAACTACTGTGAGATATTGTAATACTGCGTGATAATTTGAGAAAATTTAAGCATTTTTGTTGTGATAATAATAAATTTTTGTTCATTTTTTTTTCATCGGACTTGTGCATTCATTTCATAACGAACCCGTACGCACGCAACAATATTTCTACAAGCATCCATACATGAGGATGCAATAAATATATGATAGTATAAAGTATAAAAATAAATATGGAATTATGAAAAAAATATGTAGATCTGTTTCATTGGGTATATTTAAATTTGTTGCTTTGTATAAAAACATTCTGGGCTATAATTCGTTACAATTCAGCTTGGATGTGAAACACTGAGTGCAAGTACTTAAGGTGTATTAAGATTTATACAAATTATGCTATTAAGGTGTATTAAGATTTATACAAATTATGCTATTAAGGTGTATTAAGATTTATACAAATTATGCTATTAAGGTGTATTAAGATTTATACAAATTATGCTGTTAAGGTGTATTAAGATTTATACAAATTATGCTATTAAGGTGTATTAAGATTTATACAAATTATGCTATTAAGGTGTATTGAGATTTATACAAATTATGCTATTAAGGTGTATTGAGATTTATACAAATTATGCTATTAAGGTGTATTAAGATTTATACAAATTATGCTATTAAGGTGTATTAAGATTTATACAAATTATCCTAGAGGATTAAGGTGTATTAAGATTTATACAAATTATGCTATTAAGGTGTATTAAGATTTATACAAATTATCCTAGAGGATTAAGGTGTATTAAGATTTATACAAATTATGCTATTAAGGTGTATTAAGATTTATACAAATTATGCTAGAGGATTAAGGTGTATTAAGATTTATACAAATTATGCTAGAGGATTAAGGTGTATTAAGATTTATACAAATTATGCTAGAGGAATTCTAATCTTCTTAAACTATACATTTCAGCATTTTGAAAGTTAAGTGTAATCAATATATTTAATCATTATTAATTTTGTTGATATCACTTTGTGTGTTGTCCAGAAACACAATTTCAGTAGGATCCAAAAGTAGCAATTTGCGATAAATATCTTCCTGTTGGAATTATGTCATAATATATATATTCTTTTACCTGTGATAATATATGCAATGCTCCCAAGTTTTTTGCGAATTCTTATTTATTTAAGATTTTCTGAATAATTACGTAGATATTATACAGTTTATTTCTGTCGTGTTGAATAAATATTCCATGTGTTAATTTTGCATTCTGCTCTAGAAATAACACAGTTTCAGTCAGAACTCTGCATAGTTAATTACATACACAGAGAGCTACCGATTCTGTGGATTCTGGATGAATAAATACATTCTTTCTATTAATAAATAATAAAACACATTATTACTTTTACATTATTTTGTAAATGATTAATTAGGTGTAAATAAACAGTTGTATTTAATTTGAATTTAAATAATCACAGTTGACTAAATAACTTGCCTCAATAAAGTGAGTTTCTTTTAAATCGATTGACTTTTAACTTCCTTCAATAAACTGAATTTCTTTTAAATCGATTAATGAATATATTTTGAAAGTGAATAAATTTCAATTACGTTTACAGAATATATTTTAAGTTCTTGTATCTGAAATACAATAACGTTTTTGTCACTTTGGACATCCTCGTCCCGAAATTCATTTAATAGTTGATTTGATACTCGTAATTCATCGCCGCAAGCTACCCAATCTCGTATCCATTTCCTTTTCTTCTTCTCTTATCCTCCCCCAGAGCAGAAATTAATTCGTTTGAAACTGCTTCGCAGACTTTAAGCGCTGCAGCCAAAGAATATCTATGTATATTCAATGCATATTCTTTGCTGCAGCTGCCACGTCGGTATCCATTTCGTAAACAGACGGAGGCGAGTTGTCAGTCCACTCTGATTGGTGTAAACAATTTATCAGAGTACAGGTCCGTTCACTCGTTTCGAGACGCCCGTACGAGCGGCTCGCTACGAGCTGCTCCGACAAGTGTAAACTAGCCTTAAGACAAATCACTTACAGGCGAAATATCTGTGTAAAGAGTTATAGAATAATACTTAGCATACTAAGCATTTTGTTCCACCAACTAATCAAAATGCTTGTATGAAATCTGTTCCATTTATTGATAAATTATGCTTTTAATTGTTCTCAAGCGATTTCATAGGATGATAATATGGAAATCCACTAATCCTAGAGATATTCTGAGGTAGAAAGAAGTTAGTATTTAAAGAAAGCTTTAGGAAGGGGAAATCAGAGCGTGTTCTGCCTGCCTCAAGGCCACGTTATTTTCTAGCGATTCGATCAAAATTCAGCAGCGTTGAGCTATTCTTGCCTTTAACCTTGTTTATGCCGACTTTTAAGTCAGAGCCAGCTTGCGCTATAGTTAACCAGTGAAGCCGTTAGGCTATACTTAACTTTATTACTTTTAAGCTATATTATTCATTTTGAGCTAAGCCAAAAGTGTTGACTTTTGTAAGCACAAGTTGGCGCCGTCTGTGAACCTGATTTGAGTGATAAAGGGTCCTTTACACCCTTCTCCCGACTTTAAAACTAAGTACTTTAAGACATAGTGATTATTCACTAAACACTCTTCTAACATGGAGCTTAGTTTATATTAGCCAAGCATACAAGACGTTATAAAACTATCGTTCATACTTCCACAAACTCTGACTGGCAAAACATAAATGTCATGCGAAAAGTTCTTCTAATTCCATATATGTCAAAAGTTCTTTCAATTATCGAATATTCTGAAATATTTCAGAAAATATGTGTCATGCAAATTTTAATGAACACTGCACAAAAAAAAAAAAAAAAAAAAAAAAAAAAAAAAAGGGGGGGGGGACAGTTCTATATCTCCCGTTCTACTAGGTCGATTGACAGAATTTAAATTCGTTTTTCATGTCTCGAAAGCACAACTTAAAAAACATAATAGACTTATATATAGCATTGTTCTAACATAGGTATTTTGACACAAAATCGGACTTTTTCTGAAATAGCATACCAATTCTTTTCCATATTTCGATTCTACAACTCATTATCCACAGATACTAAATTTTGTAAAATTTGATGCGAAATTTACGAAAAAATTCAAAAATTTACTTTGGCGCAATTTTTTCAGTTTGCGCCATAAATAATTCACTTGGCGAACTTCTTAATATATGGCAACCAATTTTCCTTTCCATTATGCAAGAGCGGAAAAAAGGCACTTCGTTCCTATCTTTTTACATTGTGCATGATCACAAAAAAGTCCCATCGTTCCTACTTTCAAAAAAATCAAAAACAAAAAAAAAAAAAAAAAAAAAAAAAGTCTGAAAGGTTTCAGATTTTTAATTACGTTCAAAGGGGCGTTTTTTTAACGATTTGTGTGTTACCTTTATTTATTAACTATCATGTTCTTCGCACTTAAGCCATAAAATTCAGTTCAACGGCAATATCACAAAATATATATAAGAGCATATGTTTATAATTTCCGATGCACAGTCTCCCGCGCTGGAGATAATTTTTTTCCTGCTACAGCCATTGCTCGCTTCGAAATCGTTGAGTTTCTTAATTAAAAGCTCATAAATTCTTTACAAAATATTAAATATATAATAAAACAAATTGCGAGTTTTAAGTTTGGGCTTCCAGATACCCATATTCGCAGGAGGATTACGTTATTCAAAATTGGATGGCTCTAGGTACCTTTGTTTTATCACAATGCGAGAAACATACATACTTTTGTGTAGATTCTTCATAATTTAATTTCTTTAACGACATCACAGGGCGTTGATATTTGGTGCCTACAATTTTAAAAGTGAAATGGACATTTAACGTTTTCGATGCAGAATGACAAAAAGGAATTAATAGCCCTTCTGAGTTAACGCTCTTTGTGCGGAGCGATTGATGGTAGAAATATGACTAGCTTATTACAGAAAGATGGCCCGAAATTTCATTCGAATTGGTATATTTTGAATAGTTTCTGAAGTGAAAGTAATGTAAATACGGGAGAAAAATACGGGAAATATTTATCATTATTTTTAGCAGATTTTTATTAAATTAATTAATTCGTAAGGTACAGTAAAATCATATCACGAATATTCTCACAAATGTTTGATTTTTTTTTCCTTGGTCAAAAGGAATCGTTTATCAGGGAAATTCGTAGCTAATTTCTTGTTACTGTTACTCATTACAAATATTCTTTTAGATGTTGCTAACGCACAAACGAGGCAAAATAACGTTTAATTAGTGTTATTAAATTAGAAAATTTTTGCTTTCGTACGCCTATTTTCATTATAAAAGCTTTATTCGAAACACTCTAAATTTGTTACCTTTTTTTAGCGTTTTTACACTCATTAGATACGATTCTCTATCAAGATCTTCATAGCTATTTTATTCAATGAAATATGGGAAATTCAAAGCAAAGGGCATTATAATTTAAAAACAGTCTGATTTGCACGCTTCAGAATTTAGCAACTTCTTAATACAAGATTTTTTAAATACATTCTTTTGTAAGCATGACTAAGAATTCAATTTAAATTGAGAAGTAGTTATTTCTCTTTAATGTTTTTCTCTGGAACTTCAATTTCATCTTAAACTCATTCCAAAAGAGCTTCCACTCGCATTCCTAAATAATAGTATATTAACTGCACTGAGCTTGTTAGCATCTTTCAGTTGTGAATTGTAACACATTAAGATTTCATAAAATATTTCATCATCACTTTTATTTCATTTTCTTTTGATGAGATTAGAAGACGAAGGCCACAGATGTTCAATTAAAAGAGCAATTTAAGTTTAAATTTACTACTTCTGGTGAGCTGAATATTAAAAATAAAAAAAAAAATGTGCTTTAAGAAAGGATACTGTAGAGGAGTTAAAAGTTCAGTCCTTGGTTTGTAAAATGTATCATTTGTTGCACTTAAGATGGAGTAAAAATTTATGAATCTGACTCTCTCATTTTATTCTTTTTGTCATTACTCGAAAAGGAAAAGGGGCTGCATATGATAGTGGACATATTAGAGCGCTAAAAATTTACATAAAATATTAGAGACTAGCAGCTTTGCTGCCAGCCTTCGTCTGGCTTTTAAATGTACCGTGAAAATGGCTGAAGGGAACACCAAACGTTAAATTTAAAAACTGCGTAGAATTTTACTCTGCAGAATAACTTAAAAAAAAAAGTTATTACGTATAACAAAATTACAATGAAATAAGCAATATCCGTTGATACAAATATTAATTATCCTAATAAATAAATTAACCAACTTCCGTTTGCAAAATCTTAAGAACTCAAATGGTATAAAGGAGGTTAAGAACTTTGTTTCCTAAAAAAATCACTCAAAACTTTTCAATATCTTAAAAACAGTGAAATGAGCAAAGAATAATTAATATTTTATTTCATATTTTCAACAGAAAAAAATTACAATGAAATAAGCTATATCCCTTAATACAAATATTAATTATCCTAATAAAAAAATTAACCAACTTTCCATTGAAGAAAAAAAATCATGCAAAACTTTTCAATATCTTACAAACAGAGAAATAAACAAAAAATAACATGAAAGAAACTCAAAAAAAAAAAAAAAAAAAAAAAAAAAAAAAAAAACATTCCGCGCACAATTTTACTCTGCAGAACAACTTAATAAAAAAAAATCAATAAAAATGTATTATATATGTATAAAAATGACAATGAAATATGCCGATCTCTTAAAAACAGTGACATAAGAAAATACGATGAAAAATTGTTGCCAAACCCATATTTCTAAAAAAATGAAACTATTCAAAATGATACGATTTCATCAAAAATCTATCAACAACAATAAGAAAGGAAAATTGTTGCCAAAATCACATTTTTAAAGATGTGAAATTTGAGAAGTGAACTCGGAAGGTTCATTTAAAAAAAAAATTTTTAATACAAAATATTATCATTTTTCCAAAATTCTTTTTGTAAAAGCAGTCGCAAGGATAAAAGTTTAAGGTGTCCAAAAATCAAAGAAAAATAAACTGTACATTTTTAAATATAAACTTTTTTAGAAAAAACCCCATTGAAAAGGTGTTAAGCTCCCTTTGTTAAATAAATTCGTATTGAATCGATTTATTGAAACACGAAATTTATTTTTTTAAGTTCGTAAAATAGCTAAGTGCCTACGTTTCATGACGATGTGAAAATGGAGTGTGTAGAGTAAAATCTCGCTTTCGTATAGCCCATTATGTCTCAAAATGACGCGATTTCGTCACAAAACATAAAATAAAAAAATTCTAATTCGAATTTCCAAAAAAATCGCTTCGAGGTGCACTGGCTCTTGTCTAGATGCACCTATGTACCAAATTTCGTAGCCGTGGGTCTAGTAGCTTAAGCGCAGCGCGAACGAAAGACACACACACACGCAGACTCTTTCTTTTATTATATGTAGAGAAGATGGTTACCCTGCATAGGCCCTCTTCTTTGGAAGCAAAAAACAAATTTTGGCATTTTTTTCTCCTGAAGAAGAGAGACCTGCGTCTTACCAAAATCAATAGCATTATTACTTAAAATCTACAACAAACTAAGACCGCATTCTTGCCCAATTTAAAATTTTATCTCAGCATCTTTCCCTTCCCATTTATCATCTGTTTCGGTGGCGCCATCTATTGTCATTATTCATAAACTCTTAGTATCATAATATAAAAATTGACCGTAAAGTCGACTAGGTGCTTAAACTGCATAGTTTTAGAATCGGTTGAAATGACATTTAATTTATGTTAAACTGAAACTGATTAGCATCTAAGGCTACTTTTCATTACATGATAAAAAGGAGCTATATTTAAAATAGACTAATACACCACTGTGTTGAAAATTACAGATAGTAGTATTAAACTAGGTCTTAAAATTGCTAGACGTAAAGATTTAAGTCTTGGGAAACACAATCTACTGTGAAAGAAAATGCATAAATAAGCTGATAATAAATATTTTTAATTAAATATTGTATAAAAACTACTGATAAGTAAATAATTTAAATAAAACTATTGATGAGTATATAAAGAGTAAATTAAAAATAAATAACATTTACAATGTGAAAATTAAATGCTCTTAAAACAAACGATACCTGAGTAAAATAATAAAATCAGACATAAATATCAACGTGGTACAATAGCACTATCATTATCACAGATTCATTAATTGTTATAAAAATGGTAGATAAATAACAAAACCTTCCTTGATAAAAATGCTCTATAAAAGGCCAGTAAAACTTTGTATGGGTATCCATAGAATTCGAAGGGCTTCACTGGTTTCTGTTGGTCTCTACTGGTTTTTCTTACTGGTATTAAAAAATGTCCCTAGAAACATTGGTACCCATAGAATTCTATTCGTTTCTATTAAGCTTTATCTTTTTTTTTTTTTTTTTTTTTTTTTTTTTTTTTTTTATTGACTTCTACTTGTTTTCTTTATTGGTATCAATAAAATTATACTGATACTAAACAATCTAAGTGGGTGTTAACTATCCTCCTATTGGTGTATATGGGTTTATATGAATTTTCTAACTGACATCAGTAGACCTCTTGTAAACAATGAAAGTTAAAGGAAATTTATACTGGTATCAGCAAATCAAAATTCATTGGCATTCATTGTTGTCTATTGAATATTTTAAATCATTTATTTGTTTTATTTTATTTTATTTTATTTACTCCTTTGTTTGCTACTGTTGAGATTAATGTTATTTCTGTTCTACAACCAAAACAAACGTTTAAAAATTTAAAAACAAAGAGCTCATAAAACAACACCTTTGTAAGCGATCAGTATTGCTAAGAATATACACGAGCATTAAATATGACCTCTTTAAAACGATCAGAGTAACCGGAAAACGTAGGTGGTCGCCTCAGAGAGGATCCTTCATATATGTTAATTTCCTTGTTTATTTTTATAAACTTTTGTCGAAAAGAATATACCAATAATGGATACTTAAATATACATATACCTCCCACACAATAAGGTCTCTCTAAGGCGGCCAGCCACTTACCCATAATTTTTTCTTTGTAGTTGGTCGCCTTAGAGAAGTGAAGTTCATTACCAGTATATACTATGTTCTCTATTCTTGTACCTTTTAGAGCAGTATGTCTCAGGCAGTTCGTTTCCACGAAATGAGTCACTCTATGGCGACCAACCACCTAAAAATATAAATAAACATGAGCATTGGAATCACAGGTGGTCATCTTAGAGAGGGTCCACTATATACGCTTACTTCCCTGCTTATTTTTATAAACTTTTGTCGAAAACAATATACAACGATCGATACCTACATTTATAAATATATAGACATCCACACAAAATGAGGTCTCACTAAGGCGACTAGCAACAGATCCATACTTTTTCCTTCGCAGGGAATCGCCTTGGTGAGGTACGTTCAATACCAATATATACTTATGTTCTTAGAAATATTAGTCTTTTTTAAAAGTTGACAGATAGAGGACATTTAGGACAGATAGAGGTGGTCGCCACGAATTGATTTGCTGAATACACACGCACACATTTATATACGAATGTATCAGCATTTCTGAAAGCATAAATATATACTGGTATTAAACGTCATCTCAACGCTACCAGTTTTACAGAAAACCAAAATGGATTTTTTGGAAATGGTCGCCTTATAGAGGTGATACTCAATGCCAGTGTTTATGCTCTCAATAATACTGCTTCCCTTTGAAGTTGGTCATCTTAGAGAGGTGATAGCTGCGAGAGGGTTGGCTGTATGTATGCATAGTGAATGCTGTTTGAGAAACCACACATGATTCCAGACGCTTTTGGTCAATTGTAAAAGTGATCTTCTTAATGAGCTAATCTGCAATCCTTATATTTGTTTACATTCTACGAAATACTGCCCATTTTCAAATCTGGTCGTCAGGTGAAGGCTCAAAGCACAGTTCATAAAAATATATAAACAAACGGATTAAAAAACCGTGCCTTGTTTAAATACTTTCTGTGACAGTTTCTCGTTTTTGGATAGAGACTGCCTTTTCTTCATTCTTTCTTGGATCAAAAACTGAATGTTTAGTCTCTTAACAATCAGTTTTATGATCGAAATGGAAACTTTTCTGAGAGTAAAACTATTTTTGTTCCGTGCTAACAATGAAGTGAGAAAAATATCCACCCCACCCCTCACTTTCAAGTTTGATGAATTAAATTTCGAACGGTTTTTTTTTTTTTTTTTTTTTTTTTTTTTTTTTTTCAGAAATTTCATTTGAAATACAGTCGTGAATTATACAGTCGTGAACAGGATTTATGTAATATTAAATGTGCTAATCTTGGGAGTACAGTACAACTCCAGTTATCTGAACTCCGACTATCCTAATTGCTGATTATCCGAATCGCTTTCAGAATTTCAGAATTTTTCAGAATCAACTGCAGAAGAGAAAGAAAATGCGAAAAAAGGAAAAGAAGCTCAAGAAAAGGAAAGGGAAGAAACGGGGGAAGATGAGGATGATGTGTCACTCGAGGAATTAATAAGCATTCTTTCGAAAATTCCTGATGTTCAGAAGTTAATGCTGAGGATACAGCAGAATGGATGGTGTTTGATTCGTCAGACCCTGGGTTTCAAATTCTAAATGATGATGTACTTATTGAAGGTGTGAGAAACGTGTCGAGAAAGAAGAAGACCTTAATGTCGAGGTTGAAGCAGACACAGGACCATCGGCTAGTGAAGCGTTTGCCGGTCTTGAATCTGCACTGAAGTGAATGGAACGTCAGCCCGAGTGTGGCCACATGCAACTTTCCAAGTCAAGTGGATGCGCGACTTGGCTGCCCGAAAACGAATGAAGACAGAAGGATGAAGAAACGGACAGCTTACTTTGACCGAGATATTCAGCAAGCAATGAGTACTGTACGCTATATAACATCTATGCAAAAGGGTTGTCTTTCCATTTTAATTAATTAAAACCTCTTTTTCTTTAAAAATAGTATTTTTCTCCCGTTTTCAATATACAAGTTCATACTGTAATTAATTAAAGTGTATGTAGAACCTTTCTTCGGAAAAAATCCAGTTATCCGACATTTTGATTATCCGAATGTGGTCCGGTCCCAGGTGATTCGGATAATTAAAGTTCTACTGTATAAGATAGAAATAAGAACAATTTATTTTTAAAAAATGCCCATGAAGTGAAAACTTTTATAGTGGATATTTCCTTAAAATGACCACATCTGACAGTGACATTAGGAAAGGAACATTATTTAATAACAGTACTTAAGAACGGGTCCGTGACACTTAGCCGACAACCACTTAGCTGACAGGACACTTAACCGACACCAATTAGCCGACAGGACATTTAGCCGACATGGACACTTAGCCGACACGGACACTTAGCCTACAGGACATTTAGCGGACACGGACACTTAGCCGACAGGTCATTTAGCCGACACGGACAGTTAGCCGACAAGACATTTAGCCGACAAGGACACTTAGCCGACAGGACATTTAGCCGACACGGACAGTTAGCCGACAGGACATTTAGCCTACACGGACAGTTAGCCGACACGACATTTAGCCGACGGACAGTTAGCCGACAGGACATTTAGCCGACAAGGACACTTAGCCGACAGGACATTTGGCCGACACGGACAGTTAGCCAACAAGACATTTGGCTGACACAGAAAGTTAGCTGTCACGACATTTAGCTACGGGACACTTACCTGTCAAGATACTTAGTCAACAGGTTACTAAGCCGACAGTGACGTTTAACAGACACGTACCCAAAAATTATTTAAACTATCAATTAAAAAATTTCTCGACTACTCCATAAGTTCAATATTTAAAGTCATTTTTTTCACCTATCAGTAAAATTCATTTTTCTATTCTTAAAGATCTCATATGTGCTATTAATTTTATTGTGTTAATTAAGCATTGTTTGATATGTATCGTGCTGTTTGGTGTACATTGGCCAAATTGAAAAAGCGCTGAAATTTCTCGAAAATAAATAAAACAAAACCTTAAAGAATATTTTACTTCTAAATTAAACATTATGCACTAGTTTAGGGCTATAAGCATTAACCTAAGTAAGTATTTTAAGCGAGAGGCGTAATCAATAAAATGTTACAGAATTTTTATCTCAAGAATGGTGACATGAACTGCAAATTATAAAGGTCACAAATAATTTATACCTTTGTGAATAAACTTATTTTTCTTAAAGGTTATTTTTTATCGACGGACCAGCTTCACTGCTTCGTTTTTAATTATTTTATTTAGAAAAACATCATATACAAATATTTACAGTGAAGCAAAATACAATTTAATTGTGAGCTTCGGTTACAAGTAATTGCTCACGTCAGACCGGTTAGATTTCTTCTTCAAGTCTGCTGCCTCAATCGTAGGAGGCGATAATTTGGCGAGATTCGTTGGCGTAAAATGCGCCAACATCCCGCCCGGCCTTGCTATGTTCACATGCAAGAACTTAACATAAATTTAATTATGAAATACCAGTATTAGAGTTTCAGTTATTCATGTAAACAATAAAATATGTATAGAAAAATATAAAATAAGTAAACAAAACATGAATACAAAATTATTGAGAAAAATAATTTTCAATATAATTACTAACAACTGAGTAACATAATTCACAACTTGCTAAACTTCAATAGGCAATACAGCTATTTTATTAATTGTCCTTTTAAAGTCCCCTGTTTTGGTACGAACTTTTACAACACGGACTTTTCCATCAGAACCGTGGTATAATGATGTTATTCGCCCTAAAAGCCAATTGTTAATTGGCAGAAAATCTTCTTTAATCAAAACCATTTGGCCGATCATCAGATCATTTTTTTCAACCATCCATTTTGATCTAGACTGTAAAGTATTCAAGTAATCAGACTTCCATCTTTTCCAAATAAGTTGTATAGTTTTTGTAGTTTTTTGCCAACGACTTAAGCGGTTTTCCTTTAAATCCGTTAAAAACGGCTCAGAAATTGCTGTTATAGGTCGCCCTATCAAGAAATGACCTGGCGTCAGAACTTCGAAACTTTCTGAATCACTAGAAAGAGGAGTCAGCGGTCGCGAATTTAATATTCCTTCTATCTGAATGACAATCGTTTCGAATTCTTCGTAAGTGAAATGAAAATTGCCAATCGTACATTTAAGATGGTACTTCACCGATTTTATCCCAGCTTCCCAAAGTCCACCGAAGTGAGGCGATTTGGGTGGAATAAAATTCCAATCTATATTTTCTTGCGAAAAATGATTAGCTAATTCTTTGTCTGGGAAATTAATGAGCTTATAAAATTTTTTCAATTTTGAATTCGCTCCAACAAAGTTAGTAGCATTGTCGGTATAAATTTTGAAACATTTGCCACGTCTACTTGTAAAACGTTTAAGTGTTGCAATTAAAGCATCGGAAGTCAAATCTGTTAATGTCTCAAGATGGATGGCTTTTGTTGAGAAACATATAAAAATACAAATATACAATTTATTCAGAATACCTTTACGTTGATTTTTAAATTTCACTAAATAAGGGCCACATAAATCAATACCTGTAATAGAAAATGGAGCTGAAACATTAACTCTTTCACTAGGCAAATTACCCATAATTTGTGAAGAAAGAGTGGGCTTACATTTAAAGCACGTTACACATTGATGTACTGTTTTGCGTGCGAGACTACGGCCACCTAAAGGCCAAAATTTCAAGCGCACTGCATTTAGCAGACCTTGTGGTCCAACATGAAATAATTTCCTGTGTAAACTTTCAAAATAAATTTTACTTAATCTTGAACCCTTAGGTAAAATAGGAGGATGTCTTTGAGAATATGGCACTGAAGCATTCTTCAGCCTTCCTCCTACACGTACTATTCCTTTGTCATCAAAAAACGGAAATAAATTCGAAATATTACTTGGCAGTTTCTTTCCTTCAAGGAGAACTCGTTGTTCATGCTTAATCAACACTTCTTCGGCTTCTCTTACCTCCTCCACTGACAGTGGTCCTGTGTTTTTTACCTTATTCCTGCAATTGAAAATAAACCTGAAAATATAAGACAAAACATGGTTAATTTTATAATAATTGTTTGAAAGTTCTAAGAGGTCGTCCACAATAAAATGTTGAGAGCTGTCATTTAGCAGGGCTGTCTCTTTATAAGTCTCATCTTCAAAAGGAATTTTCCTTTCTCGCCGCAAAGTTTCTTTTTCGACTTGTTCGATGGTTTCAATCTCAGGAATAAATGGTTGCAAGTTCTTGAAATTGTCAGGCTGCATCAAGAATTCTGGACCTGTCCACCATCTAGAATCTGTCACCAAGGAATCAGCATTCATTCCACGTGAGAGAAGATCGGCGGGATTTTCTTTACCTGCACAGTGATGCCAAGAGTTGGGATCTGTCAAGCTGGTGATTTCGTTCACTCGGTTTGCCACAAATTGCTTCCATCGGGTTTTTGCACCCTTTATCCAAAAAAGTGCAATCTTGGAATCTGTCCAATGGTATTCAACAGAAGATCTTTTCAGATTCACGATTCTCTTTACCTTAGAACTAAGACGAGCTGCAACTAGAGCACCCAATAGTTCTAATCTTGGTAAGGTTACACCGTTTAACGGAGCCACACGACTTTTTGAAGTTAGGAGTTTCACCGATATTCCACTGAGTGTCTTCACCTTCAAATATATGGCAGCGCCATATGCCTTTTTACTTGCGTCGCAAAAACTGTGTATTTCAACAGTATCTTCCTTTGATGCAGAATCATTAACCAACCTAGGTATTTTCAAATTTTCTAAGTGATGAAGTTCAGCACACCACTTCTTCCATCCCTTTTCAATTTCCTTTGGTAAAGGTTCATCCCACTGAATTTTTTCATTCCAGAGATCTTGGATGAGGCATTTAACTCGAATGGTGAAAGGCGAAATTAATCCTAAAGGATCAAATATCTTCCCTATTGCTTGAAGTAAGAAGAGTTTCATATTTTTGTCCATAGAAAGAAATTCCAAAATATTTTTAGTATCCATAGTTAAATAATCTTCGTGCGTCTTCCAAGAAAGTCCCAAGATTTTAGTTTGGTGTGCGCCCAAGCTGAGAGTAGCGTCTGCAGGATAGGTATCGAATTCTTCATTCTTCCATTGCTCCATTAATTCAGCATTATTGCTAATCCACTTCCTGAGGACCATTCCAGCCTCTTCCATAATTTTCTTGGCATTTTTAGATACTTCAAGTGCTTCTTCAAAATCCTCACTTCCAGAAATGAGATCATCTACATAAAAACACTGGTCTAAAATTTCAACTGTTTCGGGAAAATCTTCCTTGTATTTTTTAATATGATGTCTAATAGTAGCTGCTAACAGGAATGGGCTCGAACTGACCCCGAAATTTACTCGATTGAAACGGTAAATCTGTAAATTGGGCCTTTTATCAACACTTGGATCATCACTACTCCAAAGAAAACGAACTGCATCCTTATGTTCATCAGAGAGGCATATCTGCAGAAAAGCTTGTTTAACATCTGAACAAAATGCAATTTTGTTCAATCTGAAATTAATTAGTAAATCCAAAAGATTTGGATTTAAGTTAATCCCTGGCCACAAGCAGTCATTTAAAGAAAGTTCATTATTTTGATGACTACCCGCATCAAAGACGATCCTAGTTTTCGACGTTAAACTACTTTCTTTCCGCACAGCCTGATGAGGCAAATAATATATAGGCCTATTTAAAGCATTTTCTTTTGTATCAGGATTTACGATGCTGATTATGCCTTCTTTTAAATAATCACAAATAATTTCACGGTATTGTTGATGTAACTCAGGATCATGACTAAATCTTCTCCACAAATTCTGAAAGCGCTGCCGCGCCAAGGAATAATTATCAGATAATTCTTTATAATGTTTCCTAAAAGGTAGTTGTACTACATACCGTCCATTTTTAAATTCAATGGTGTCATTAAAAATTTCCATTGCCTGATCCTTTTCATGCAAAACTGGATCATCACGAATACCAAGTCCCTCTAAATCAAAGAAAAGTTTTAAAGTATTTTGAAGAGAGTCATTTTGCACAAGAAAACAATGTCCCTGATAAGAAGGTTGTATTTCGTTAAGCTTCCCGCATGCGATCCATCCGAATTCAGACTCTTTAAACAATAAATCATCATTTATTTTATACGTATTATTTTTCAAAACCTTAAAAAATAAATCAGCACTTATAAGGGCATGTACCTCTGAAGCTTCATAAAATGATTTATCAGCTAAATTTAAAAATTGTGGAATTTCTACTTTCGAAATATCTAACATAGTACACGGAGTTAGTCCTGTTATCTTATTTACAATCAAGAATTCAACTGGTTCATTAAAGGTACATTCTTCATTTGAAATAAATGTATTCACTTTCCATTTAATATTTTGAATTGATCCATTAAGACCTGTAACAGGCATTTTAATTTTCTCCCTTTTTATTCCTAAGCATTCACTTCTGTAAGAACACATATATTAGATGCGCTGTCTAAAATCGCACGGATTTTTATTCTTCGATTATTGGCGTCACGGACATAAATCTCTGCAGTAGAAAAAAGTACACTTTTTCTTTTTTGTTTATTCTTGTTACTTAAAACACTCAACGCTTTCAATTCTGAGTCACCTTTTCCAGCGGCGGCATCGAGCTCACTTTTGTTTTGTCTAAGTGGCGTCACCGAGCGACAAGGAGTCTTCGAATGACCTTCATTATCCATGCATATTAATTTATTGTGTTTTTCCCCGCAAGCGCTTTTAAATTTCGAGAGACACTGACTTTTCTTATGATTTTGCTTTAGACATAATTCGCAGAGTTTATGTGAACGAATTAATTTTAATCTTTCATGAACACTTAACTTTAAGAATGTATCGCAAAGGAAAATAGGATGAAGGCTCCTACACACAACACAATTTTTACTTTTATTTTCATTTGTCAAAAGAACCTTCGATTTATGGGAATGAGTGGAATTCTTATTTATATTAACCCTACTTCCGGGTGTAATATTTCTATTTATAGATAACAAAACTGATTCACGCTGTTCCAAAAATCTAATAAACTCGTCAAATTTGGAACTACTTTCGATTTGTGAGATAATTCAAAATTTTTTCTAGATTCTTTATCTAGTTTTTGAAGAAGAATATTTATTAGAAAAACATCACATAACTTGTTCTGTTCATATTTTAATACTTTCAAAGCGCGTAAATTCTTTTGTATACAATCAATCATACTTCTGATATCTTTCGCATTTTCGGATTGAATCTTTTCAAAATTTAAAATATTCTGCACATGAATGTCAACAATCAGACGTTCATTATCATAGCGAGATTCTAAAGCATTGTACAAAGATTCAAAATTATCAAAGTTACTACTTAAATGCTTAGCATCATTAGTAAGACAAGATCTTAGATAATACAATTTCTGTGAATGACTCAGCTGAACATTATTTGTAATTAAATCATCAAATTGAGTTTTAAATGAACTAAATTCTTCATATTTTCCTGAAAATTCAGGCAAAACTAACGCTGGGATTTTAGTTTTGATTTGAAAATTTTCATCTACATTACTTTCAGTAACATTTACTGCTTTTGCAGAATTTAACTTATTGTAAGAATTAATGAGAATTTCAATTCTTACCTCCAATTTTTCCAGACGATCATCACATTGGTTTAAGTCGTCATCAATTTTGGTCAGATCATCATCTTTCATTTCACTTTGTGCGTAGCACGCACTTCGTAGTTCATCAACTTTCTTCTGAAGAGCTTGAATGTTTTTTAGTTTAACTTTAAGTTCAACTAAGTCCACATCATTATTTGCAGTTTGCACAAAAGTTTCGAATCTAGTTATTTTCCACTTTAGGGATGCTTTGCTTTTCATTAATATATCCATACCGCTGAAGTAGGCTTCAGGGTCGACGGAGCCACTTTGCTTGTCTTAAAAATTCACTTTTTTTAATTGTTTTTAATAACAAAATAAAATATATTTGCTAAACTAATCCTCACCACCATATGTTTCCATAAAAGTATAATTCATGAATAACAATAATTTTTATTGCATTATTCAGATTTCTCATGACAGGGAAAGAAAATTTCCTTAGTGGGAAGAGCCAAACGATTTTGTAAGGGTTTGGTTTTGGTTTATTTAATTGTGGCAAAGCACACTAGGGTTATCTGCCTAAGGGAGGGATGCCTTCGTGGAGGACTTTCTAACGGAAACTGGCTCGTATACACGTTACACATGGATAAAACCACGAAAACGCCTATGCAGCCAGACCGTTCGCGGGATTTGAACCTCGGACTTAACTACCAGTGTTCAGCGACTTTACCGCTCGGCCGCACGATTTAGTAAGGGAAAGAATGTAACATGGTGTGATGTGTAAAATAGTAATGAAACGTAAAGGTATTAAAAATTTGAAAGCATTTGGAAGAGCGAGATTGGAAAATTAATATCATTAAGTAAACAAGAAAAATTATTAATGAAGTGAAAGTGTTCAATAGAACCCAGTTGATTAAATGAAGAAGCTTTATGGATAATTTTTGAATAATTAAAATTTATGGATAATTAAATTAATTTTATGGATAATTAAAATGTAATTAAGTGACCGCCGTACTTAGCTAAAAATATTCGTTTTTCCTTTCGAAATTTCATTCATTTTCCCTGACGAGAAATTTCAGCGCTTTATAAAGGGATTTTTTAAGGAAAACTGGCCCGTATACGCGTTACATATGGGGAAAACCACGATACCACCCATGCAGGCAGCTCGTTCCCGGGATTCGAGCCTCGGACCGAACTACCAGTGTTCAGCGACGTTACCGCTCGGCCGCTGGTGGGACCGTAAGAAAGAGTAGGGACGATCTGGATTACTTTAACACGGAAACCGTTGGCTTTTGTATCACATAACTGTTTTTAATTATTAAATGTGATACGTTGTATAAGTGATGAGATTATGAAAGTCCCAGTTTTTGCAAACAAGATTTAACATAGCTCATAAAAGCACTTTTTACTGCATTTTGCGCATTTTTTTCAAGCGTAATTCTTGTATAAATTTCTTTACTTTAGTAAAACGGTAAAAATTCTAAACGCAAAACTTATGAACTTACTTTTGTGTACAAATAAAGTAAAATTAAAAAAATACTGATAGCATATGATGCTTTGAAACAAATAAGGTAAAATTAAACAAGATCTGATAATTTTCTTTGATTTTATGAGCATTTTCAGGCAGTAGTTTTTAAAATTATTATAACATAACAAGACTATCATTTATTTGATTATATGATCATTAATTATTAACATTGCAAGATGATTATTTATTTTAGTAATTCATAAAATTCGGAGCATAAACTTTGTTGAGTGTAATGAGGGGGGAAAAAAGGATAAACTCTGAAAGCACTCAGCAATATAATTTTATATTACGCCCAAAGGAGCGGTTTTGTAACGTTTTGCGTGTTACCTTTATTTATTAAACATCATGTTCTTCGCAAATAAACCACATAAAGTTTAATTCAAGAACAATATCACAAAATATTTGAAAATGACATATCTTTAGAATTTTCGCGCTGGAGATTGTTATTTTCTGTACAGGGTTGCCATTGCTTGCTTTGAACTCGTTAAGTTTCTTAATCAAAACTTCGTTAAAGTTACAAATCAAATATATAATAAAATATCAAATGGATTGAAACAAATTTGAAATTAGGCCATCCAGGTGAACATGTTCGGGTGGAGGATTACGTTATTCAAAATTTTATGATTCTAAATTCTGTTGTTTTTTTCACAGTGCGAGAGAAACATACATGCATTCATGCAGATTCTTCATCATTTAATTTCTTTAAATATAATACAGGGCGATAATATTTGGTGGCAACAGTTTGCAAAGTGAAACGGACATTTATAGTGAAACAAAGCAAAATCCCGTTTCGAAACTAATAGCTTTTCTGAGCTGCCGCCCCTTTGGGTTAATAAAATAAACTAGCAATAAGCAAGAAAACTTATGCAGAACTAGACATAAATTTAAAAAAATAATCACTATAAAATACTAGTACAATTAATTATTACAGTTAAATACAATTTTTAACATTAGAATAAATGCATTAAAATTATTAAAGTGTTAAAAGTGTTAATCACTATTATGTATTATGAAATATTATTGAAATAAAACTTCTTTGCAGAATATTATGCTATAATATTTAGATATACGTTTAAAAAAAGCAGTACAAATAAAAAATTTAAGCAAAAACTTTCAAAAATCCATTTTTTTTTTTTAATTTTTGTATTTTTCACTTATTTACGCCAATAAAAAGCATAAAAATTTTAATAGAAAATTGTTTGTTTGAAGTTTTCTATTAGTTCAGATTTAAAATATTATTTTTTAAAAGAAAGCGATACAAATTTCCTTACAGCATAGGAAAAGCTAAAAAATATCCAGACCTGAAAGCATGTAACAACTTTATAATTATTTAAAACATTAATTACGCTTGATAAACATGCTAAATTTTTAAAAATCAATCTCAGTTTCAAAAATAAAAATATCTAAAAACTCTAATTTGTGAAATGAGGTGCTATCACCAGCTTTTTCTTGAAAATTATACGCGCTGCAATAGCCAACTATTGTTAAGTTTGTGCAAGTCGTCCCTACTCCTCCGGATGTGGTCAAGATCACAGCCGGCAATACGCCAAGGCAAGGGAGAAAACCCATTTGAGTTGGTCTATTTCTTATAAGGTCCATGGATACATATCAAACAATGCTAAATTAACACAATAATTAAAAGTATATATGAGATCTTTAAGAATCGAAAAATGAATTTTACTGATAGTGGAAAAATAACTTAAATTACTTAATTTAATTGAACTAAAAAATAACTTAATTTACTTTAATTTAATTGAACTTACGGAGAAGTCGAGAAATTTGTAATTGATACTAAGTTTGAACAATTATTGGGTACGTGCCAGATAAACGTTACTGTCGGCTTTATGTCCTGTCGAATAAATGTGTTGATAGTTAAGTGTCCCGTAATTAAATGTCTTGACGGCTAACTCTCTGTGTCAGCAAAATGTCCTGTCGGCTAACTGTCCGTGTCGGTTAAATGACCTGTCGGTTAAGTGCTCGTGTCGGCTAAATGTCCTGTCGGCTAAGTGTCTGTGTCGGCTAAGTGTCCGTGTCGGTTAAAAGTCCTGTCGGCTAAATGTCCTGTCGGCTAAATGTCCTGTCGGCTAAGTATCCATGTCGGCTAAGTGTCCCTGTCGGCTAAATGTCTTGTCGGTTAACTGGTGTCGGCTAACTGTCCGTGTCGGCTGAATGACCTGTCGGCTAAGTGTCCGTGTCGGCTAAATGTCCTGTCGGCTAAGTGTCCCTGTCGGCTAAATGTCCTGTCGGCTATGTGTCCCTGTCGGCTAAATGTCCTGTCGGCTAAGTATCCATGTCGGCTAAGTGTCCCTGTCGGCTAAATGTCTTGTCGGTTAAGTGTCCTGTCGGCTAAGTGTCCGCGACCGCTTAAGAACACTAATAGTTCTGTAAGGTATAAAAAAATTGGAATAGCTGGAATTGCGGTTCCAGATACAGTCAAAAGTCGTTAATTCGGACACCCATAATCCGGAATAATCTATAATCCGGACCTCAAAAGCTAAAAAAGTTCTGCGCATGCGCCGCGTTGACACATGCGCATAGGCGTTTACGCGTGCGCGTAAGACTTTTTACGACTGCGCATTTGCGTTTGCGCAAGTGCAGAATACGTTTTCGCGTGCGCGTTTTATGTATAACAGACGGTATAGGCTAAAATTATCTAATTATCTATTTCAGTTAAGGTTGATGATTGCGTTGTTCCTTAATTTTCGAATTGGATCCGGCTTATTATTTTTTGCAGACTGTAAGAGCAATACTATAAAAGTAAACTTGAACTTTCGATTATGTCAAATAGAATTTCCGATTCTGGAGCTCCCAAAGGATCGTACAAGACGAAAGTATGTTTCGATGTCCATCAAACAAAAAGTGGAATTGCTGCAAAAAATGGATAAAAACATAAAGAATGTGACAGAGAGGTTAGTGAAAACGAAAAAATTTCGATTGACAAGTTAGTCGGTATTTTCGGCACAGCAATTAACGGGACTTGAACAGCGGAACTTTGTAACTGAACAAGAAATGATGTCTGTTTATAGAATTAAAGAGAAAGTATTATCACATAAAACCAGGCAACTTAAACAACTTACATTGAAAGAAATGTTTAATAAAGTAAATAAATAAATATTAAGCTTTTTTTTTTTTTTTTTTTTTTTTTGGAAATTTTGATACCCTTTAGATCATAATTGTTCTTTATTTCATAAATTACGGTTTCATATTTTTAATTTTAGAATTTCTACATGCCATCTTACGAGATTTAAACTGATGATCTATAATCCGGAAAAATCGATAATCCGGAATCGCCGAAGTCCCGACGAGTCCGGATTAACGACTTTTGACTGTATTCCAATTTTTTGATATTTTTAGAAATTTTTCACTTCATAATCAATTGATTTAAATGCCGTATTTTTACACACGTGTGAATTTGGCAAAAGGGATTGAAATGTTTTACAAAACAATTAAAGCCAAAGCTTTTCACATTATTAATTTTGTAAAGGCACTATTTTAGCATTACTTTTAAATATAGTTCAAATAATATTTAAACATTATTTTCTTACTTTAGTTATAAATTAATTATACTGCAGGAATGACAGATACAATGTTTTACGATAAATTTATCTGTTTATATAGATATTATTAAAATAGATAAAACTGTTGGTAAACAAATATATGTGATGTATTCGTTTAATTGAAATAAGAGTAATTTTAACACGAGGGTGTGTAGAAGATTTATTTATACTGCTAAATACTACATTATATAAATTTCCTTTGGCGGAAATACATGAAATTGTATCTGTAAATACATTAAATGCTCAGCACTTTTTAAATTTTATTTTTATATATTTCCATGGAGATTTAGTTTTGTTCTCTCAGTTATTTAATTAATCAATATTTATAACTGCATATACCTTAGTGTGACTATTAATAAAGATGGATTTTCAGTGTACAAAATTTAATAATTAAGCTTTTTTACATCAAGAATTATATAATGTATAAATATCTAATATCTCATAGATATTATTTATATAAAATTATTATATAAAATCTGTGGAAGATTACATAGCACTAAAAGGAGACACAGAATCAGATAATATACATTATACTCGAGCGCTATGAGATATTTCAGTAATTCCCAAAATCTGGGTACAAAATGGGTACTTGGTGAATACCGTAATTTTTTTATTTATTTCGTTACAATATTATTATATTTTGTTCAGTCTTAAGTTTATTAGGCAAAAAAGCGTCATCCCAGAAGGGCTATTAATTTCGTTTTGGCATTTTGCATTGAAAACTTTAAATATCGATTCTCTTTTCAAATTGTCAGCCACCAAACATTATCGCCCTGTATTATATTTAAAGAAATTAAATAATGAAGAATCTCCATAAATGTATGTAAGTTTCTCGCACTGTGATATAACAACGGCACCAGAGCCATCCAATTTTGAATAACGTAATCTTTCACCACATATGGGCATCTGGAAGCCCTAATTTGAATTTGAAATTTGTTCTCTTATCTATTTAATGTTTTGCAACACTTAACAAATTTTTAATTAACAAACTCAAAGATTTCAAAGTAAGCAATGGCAAAACTGTACGGAAAAGAAAAAATATTTTTATCTCCAATGCGCGAGACTGTGTATCGGAAATTCTAAAGATAGGCTCATCTTAAAATTATTTTGCGATATTGCTGTTGAACTGAATATTATGATTGAAGTGCAAAGAACATTTAACAAATAAAAGTAACACACAAAATGTTAAAAAATCTGATGTGTACACCACATGACTTCCTTGTACGGAATATTAAATTCTAGGCATTTTTTCTTGCATTTCATTTAACTTATTAGATTGAATTAAACCTACTTCGCCGACAGCGCATAAACCACAATAGAATAAATGCATTCTTTAAAATTCACTTTGTTTACCATAGAGACACTCTGGCGCTAGGTTTACTTAACAGTATTATATTTCCTTCATATTATAACTCAGAATGCACAAAATGTATATCATTTAAAGAATTATCTAATCGTTGCCAAATGTTTTATTCAAATACTATAACAAAGCTAGAACGATGTATAAAAGAAATTAAGCAAACAAAACGAAAAAGAAACAGTTTTTCACAGACGATTTAGTATTTCTCATTCAATTAATTCAGTTTTCACTTCGCGACAAGGCAAAAATACATAAAAACTCAAAATATCTGTATTAAAAATTACGAAGTAAATCTTAAATACTTATTTCCTCGAAAAAATTCCAGAAAGGATTAAGCATGATTTAATTCGCAATAATAAATGAAGGCGTTATTTTTGTGTTGCGAAGCTTACTCTCTCTAGATTGGCAACAAATCTACAATTCTGCTGTTTCAAATATAAACGAATATGTCCGCCATATTATTTTAAACTTAACCGCACTTAAACAGCTTTTAAATTGTTGATAATTGTACAAATATTGCTTCCAGAATTACGAAAGGCATAAAAACTTTAACCGGAAGATAAAAACAACATAATTCAATCATTTTTAAAGCAAAAAATGTACAATTTACAAACATATAAGAGTAAAGAAACTGAGATCACTGAACCGGGTAACAGAGTGGATATATTTATAAATATATTTATATACGTTTGGCGCGGCCGATTGAAACCAAAATACGAGGTGCACATCTACGTGTTATAGTAGTCTTATATACAAAATTTCAACGTTCTGAGGCTACTCGTTTTTGAGTTATGCGAGATACGTACCTACGCACGCACGTACGTACATTCGTTCGTACAGACGCCACGAAAAATTCTCTTCAGAATTCATTTTAAAGCAGTTTTTTAGTTTTTTTGGAGGAAAAGAGTCTTTTATTCTGTCCTTACGTATAGATATCACGCAAAAACATTGCTAAATTGCATTCGAAAGCGGTCAAAGTGGATATTTTCGTTGAAATATGCTGCCTGAAGCTTTTCGCGAGTACAATACTTCCTTTTTACTTCGTACAAGGAAGTAAAAAAGGTCCCTTTGGCCATAATGTAAAATCTGAAATCTTTCAGATTTTATTTATATTTTTGTACTGAATTTTTTATAGTCTGAGAAACAGAAGTAACATTCGGAGAACTTCCATGCCGAATATTTGTGTACATGTGGGTCATAGTAAGTTGCAGTAGGAGTGTTGCTGTCAGTGAGAAGCTTTAAGCAGCTTGCCACCTTATCAAATTTGAACTCTTTGCTAAATTTCTAATTTACGAGCTCTGTTCACATACTCAGATTCCATCTACCGGATGATGCGAAGAAATGAAGATGGATCTATGCTTTTCTTATTTTATTATAAAGGTCATTGCTATACTTTTTTTCGGGATGGGAAGATATTAAAACTAAAACATGAAAAGACAGCAAGCATCTAATATTCAGTCCACTAGACAGTTGATGGAAATTTCAAATTTCTCTGAAATTTTTATATATAAGGAAGCAATTATTTCAAAATAAACATGGTTTAATAAATATAATTTTCAAACAAATACGATTTCAGTAATCCACAAATTTGCAACTAATAAATGAGATAAATGTCATAAACAAAACTTACACATAACATTCATCTCTTCAAATTATAAACATTAACGAGGAAAAGAAATTTAGTAAAACCGAGCACGTTTGCCTTTTAGTGTGGTATCTACAACAGCGGTTTTGTTTTAGCTGAAAGTCTTCTTCAGACTATTTAAAACATTGCATATGAATTCTAGCATATTTTTCCAAGCAATGTGTATTGGATTAGTAAAATACTTGAATATATTTGAATAATATTCTCAAACTAAGTATATCTGAAATTTTATTGATGTCTTTTAATAAAAATATATGAGTGGATCCGGAAGAGTATCATTTAAAGATCTGAATTCTAAAAATTATGGTTTCAAGAAGCAAAATATTTTGTTGTTAGGAATATTTAAAATATTTTGCAAAGTTAGGAAGTTTCATGGTATAATGCTGCTTAAATCTGAAATTTTTCCTTAACGGTAGTTGGCAACGAACCAAACTACCTCTCATTTGCTGAAATTCAATTTCCTGTGGTAGAATATTTTTGTTTGTTAGTAGAAAAGAGGAAAATAGTTTCTCAACGGCGAAACTGCATACCCAATAATAATTTTATTCCATAAAAATGCTATGCAAAGTCTAGAAACAGCTCGTTAAGAATAAGTTTTCTGCCAACGTCAAAAGATATCGTGCGATCTTGAAACTATTAAACTTAAGAGCCTTCTTAGATTTGACAAGAAATACTTATTAAAAATTGAAAAAAAATCCTTTATCAACTATCGTTTGGCATATGAGCAACAAAAAACAATTTTCTTTCTTTCTTTTTCTTTTCTTTTTTACCTCTAACGCCAAAAGCGCCAAAAGCGCCAAGAAGCACACTATGTTTGAGTTACAGGACTTAGTGTTGCCTGAGCTGCAATCCCGGGTTCTTTGACGTCACATCGCGGCGTTGCTAAGCGATAGCCTTGGAATCTCGGGTAATTAATTGGTGAAGAAAATCCTAGTCTGTAGGTTCTGAACAAATACATAAATATTTTTTTCTTGCTTTTACGATGCTGGCCTTTATTGAAAGTTAACATCTCGTTTTTATTTCTAATCCCTCCTTCTTTTATTTTATTTTATGTGAAATTAAATCTTTACTTGCGCGAAAAAAGGTGTATGTTTACCCGCCGTGGAGGAACGATGGACTTTTAAGACATGCAATACAAATTTAATTCAGAATTAAATGTGGCACATCAAGTACTTTATAAGGCTTGATAAACTGCACTGGAAATCTAAGTTTCTTGCCTTAAATTAATTTTTCAAATTCCGAATTTTTTGTTAAGTTCAGAGTAAGTATGTGAAAGTGAGAATGTAGAATGTATTGTAAATCAGAAAGCTTACTTCTGGTTTAATCTGTTTTTTTTTTTTTTTTTTTTTTTTCTGAAAAAAACATTAGTTCTTAAAAATTGTATTTTTTGTTTCCTCCACTTTTTTAAAATTTGATGTATTTATAGTCCTAGAAACAAGTAATCATTTTAAGGCATTTTTAATGCAAATCGAATTTTTTTTCTTAAGGAAGTAATTTCTTAGATGCACTTTAGAACTGATTTTACTTATTGAATTACTTACAATTCAAGGCCCCGCCAAACGATATTTACAAATGTTGGCTTCTTAGAAACGTGGTTTATTTGTTAAATGTGTTACAGTTCGCACATTTTTAGACGATTTTGTATCACTGTAAAAAAAAAAAAAAAAAAAAAAAAAACTTCTGCTTGGAATGTTTTTAACTGCAACTGTATTTTTGAAAGTATAAATTATTAGCTGCTATTTGACAGTTTTTTTTTTCCCATGCAAAATGTAGCTTTTAGGGAAACAGTGGATGGGAGGCTGCGCTTGTGTTCTTTCCGAAAAAAAATATTCGGATATAGTTATTAAAAAATGTTGTGAAAACTGTGTTTCTTTTATATCTAAAGCTACGATGGGTGATGTTCTCAACAAGAAAGGAAGTAAAAATGTCAAAATTACCTTCAAGTGGAAAAATTGTTACAAATACATATACAAGGAAAATACGAAATGTTTCGAATGCTGCAAAAGTAAGATCTCTATTGCTAAACGAAAATGCTCAAAGTCAAACGACAGTTGCAAAATCATTAAAATGCTCAGTGTAAACTGTAAACGAAGTGATTAATAGTGATTTTAATCTTAAAAATGTGAAAGATTCGCCTTTCTCCACGACATATCGTCGAACGCAGAATGCGCTGCAGAATTGTTTATGAGAAACATTTATGCGGACAAAAATGGAAAAATGTTGTCACAATAGACGAATCTTGGGTGTACTCAAATGACTTTAGTACAAAGAGATCCATTTATTATCATCAAAGAGAAGAAAAAAACCTTGAAACATGGTTCAAGGAATTTAAAGAAAGTTTTTATAAGAGATTCATGATTGCTGCTGGTTTTACATGTAACGTCAAATTAAAAATAAAGAGAGTGGAGAAAAATGTTAAGGTCAACTCCACCTATTATAAAAAAAAGCATATTTTAAACCCAGTTTTCAAACATTATATAACGTTGCGCGCCTCCAACTTGCACGCAACCAAGAGGTGACTGTGAAAACTTGTATAAAAGATAGAGCCTTGTGAAGGGGTTAAGTCCCTTTTTATTCAACGTAATAAAATTACAATTGCGTGCTCTTGACGCTCACAGACTGTGCCAACTTGGCAGTCAAATAAAAATAATCTGAAAAGAAAGTAGAGACAAGATTCTAACTACGAGGCTCTCTAAAATAACTAACTCACCGCGTTTTACAATACCGCTGCTAATTCAGCAGACTTGAAGCTCACTGGAACGATTACCACTACTTCCCGCCAAGCACATAGGCCGCAACGCGGGGTTCTTCAATTCTCGCTAACTACCTCCGCGCTCGTGCAGTAAGAATATCACACCGAACTCGTTTCCTTCTATTTAAATCAGAATACTTCCGCTGATAATTTGAATCCTTGCGCGTTCTACTAAAATTTACATATTCTGGCATTGGCAGTTCCAGGGGAAAGTAAGGCTTGACAGGAAAGATAGTTTAAACTTAAAATAAATGTTAGTTAAAATAAATATAAACCCTACATTTGCCGCTGCCAGAATTTGGAAAACTTGGAAGCAGGTCCTACAAACGACCTGTTGTAAGTTTCTCTAATTCTGAACTAATTGGCGAGAACCTCGTTTACACAAAAAAAAAAAAAATATCTTATGTAACCATTTGTATACTAAAATTCTGTTGCTCGTTATAACTTTCTTCATACAGCAACTTTTCCTGGACTTCATCAATCAATCTTGGTCTTTCCTTCCAGCATCTGGAAGGAATAAGTATCAGTATCTTTCTACATACATTATAATTTACACTTTCTTGACACAATAAATTTTTGTTTTTAACGATTCGTTTTTCTTAGTTATTGCTTACTTCACATTCATTCAATTTTTCAAGCATTAATTTAACTTTACCCTGGCTCTCCACCGTGTGTGGTGTCAAACGGGAATATTCGTGTTTTAGTCTTACAACACTTCCCCTAACCACCATGATTTGTTAGAATTCAACGACCAAATAGACACACCTTACTCGACATTCTACAACTCAATGAGCTACTTTAATAGTCTTAAAAACTCAAATGTAGGTGGAGAACCCTACAAAACACATTCATTCTAACTTCCCCCTCATTCATCTTTAAACATGCAGGCTTTCGCTCTAAAGCATGACTTTACAGTTTAATACTTAAATTTTGACTTCATTGCTTTTAAGCATTCACTTTTAGCATCTACAATTTTATGCTTCTAGACTAAATTCTACTTTTACATAACCTTCAAGTATTTACATACATTTACAAATTTTTAATACATATGCTTTTTACAATTTACCATAAAATGAATAAGAGAAAATAAATTTTTACTTTACTCATTCTTCGCGAAGCTGGCGGCACTGAAACTAAAATTCTTATTAATACAAGAATACGAACTTATTTTTATCTTCGGCCAAATTTTGGCTTTAACATAACAGAATTAGTCTTTCGACCAACAGAAAATGCTTGTTTTTAGCTTTTACACTTAAAGAAAATAATACTTTTGCCTTAGCTAAATAAAGTAAAACAAAACTAAGTCTCAACCGATACATATTGACTTTCGTCAAAACATAGAACTTCGTACTTATGCATAACATTTCGGAACAAAAGAGAAAAAAAAATTTATAGAAGGTTTTAACTTATCTTTGAGTTTTCGATGCTTGAAACTCCGTCATTCGTTTTTGGCAGAATTAATCCCAAGTTAGAGGTTTCATCGATGTCAGTCTTCTTCTTATTGATCTCCGAGTGTCGTCCACGTTGCTTTTTCTTTTGCGTCCTCTACATGCTGGCCTCTTGACGGAGTAATCGTCTGGTTGTTGGCCTTTCCGTTTCTCCCGGGGACGGCTGGTCTTGACGTCCTCCGGTCTGGAGTCCTTCTTGAATTTCTTCTGTTCCTCGTATTTTTGTGCCTCCTGTTGGCGTTTCAGTTTCCGGAACGGCGGCCTTGCTGGCACCTGACTCTGTGGCCGTGTGCGCGTTCTCCTTGATGTGTAATTTCTCCTACTATCCTTTGTAGGTGATGTTTTTCTCTTTTCCACGGTTTCTTTACCCGGTGCATCTGTATTTTTGTTTTCCTTAAACGCTGGAGTTTGAAAATTATTTTTTCTTTTTGATACCGACGTCCGGGTTGTAGAAGTGCTAGGTCTCTCTTCAGTTCTCTGTTTCTTGGGTGGTGGAATAGTTGTTGTAGTCTCTGGCTCTTCTACTTCGTTTAGACTTGAGTCCTGCAAGAAACTTTTAAGGATTTCAAAATCATTTGGATTATAGTATTTTTTCACCTGGTCGGGACTTGCTTTACAGATTTCCCCTCTCTCGTTCTTAAGATATAAGACTACTCCTTTGATTTCCTGAATTACATAGGGGCCTTCAAACTTTGGAGCTAGCTTTGCCATAAAATTGTCTGGGGCACTTGATAAAGAAAATTTCCGCTTCAATACTTTATCCCCAACTTTAAAATCTGCTTCACGGCGTTTTCTATCGTAATATAGTTTCTGCCTATTTCTTGCCGTATCCGAGCTTTTAAGTGCCTGATCAATTAGCTTTTGCACATCTTTTTGTTTAAACTCCTGCTCTCTTTGTTGCACAAAGAATAATTTATCTAAAGGCGTAATTAACTTTCTGCCAAATATAATTCTGCTGGAGTTTTTCCCGTAGTATCATGATGTGCCGTTCTTAAAGCATAAGCTAATTCATTTATGTAGCCATCCCAGCGCTTGTGATGTGTGCTCACGTAACTGCGAATTATTTTTACTATATTTTTATTAACTCTTTCTGCTATGTTAGCCTGTGGTCTATACGGAACCATTTTGATATGGCGTATGCCAAGTCCATTGCATATGTTTTCAAATATTTGACTAATGAATTGTTTTCCGTTATCGCTAATGACTTTTATCGGTGCACCGTATTTTAAAATGTATCTGTGTAAGAATGCATCTGCGACTGTTTTGGCTGACGCGCGTTTAAGTGGAACAATTTCTATCCATTTTGAAAAATGATCTACTATTACTAAAAGAAAACGATTTTTATTTAACTCGCTCTGGGGGAAGGGACCAAGGAGATCTATGCCTAAAATTTCATTCGGAAATGTAGCGCGAATGCTATTTAAGTACCCGGCCGGGCTGTAATTAATATCATTTATTAACTGACATTGATTGCAGACCTGACATACGCCGTTACTATTTTGTATAATTGCGGGAAATATACCGCCTCGCGTACCCTTTTTATAGTCTTTCTGACCCCGAGGTGGCCCGCTGTTTTTTCTTCGTGCAACTCCTTCAAAATGCTTAATCGAAGCGAGGCTGGGATGACTGGCTTATACTCAAGATTTTCGTTTGTTGTTTTCGTATAGAATAATAAATTATCTATTATTTCATAGTTTTTTGCTCTATTTCTTATCGCATCGATATCTGTATGCTCAAAGCTTTCGGGGTCTTTCAAATAAGCGTAGATATTTCCAAATTCAGGATCAGCTTTCAGTTCAGTAATAACCGTATCTCTAGAATCTAAAATTTTTGAAGTCAACACAGCGCATTTAAGTTCATTTCCTTCATCGTCCAGTTTTATACGAGAAAGTGCGTCAGCTACATTGTTTTCCTTACCCGGTTTATATTTTATTGTGATATTATATTCTTGGAGTTTTAAAGCCCATCTTATTAACCTGGGCGTTAGATTTTTCCCCGAGTAAAGTCTACCAACAGCCGCATGATCCGAAAAGACTGTTACTGGCGATTTGCCGAAATAAACTCGAAATTTGTGTACAGCCATTAATACGGCTAATGTTTCTCTTTCTGTAGCTGTATAATTCCTTTGTGTCTGATTCAATGTTTTACTAAAAAATGCCAGCGGATGGTTATTTTGCATAAGAACCGCACCACCGCATAGTCTGACGCATCTGCTGCAATTTCCAGGTTTTCGTCCCCCTCAGGGAATTTTAAAACAGGGGCATTAATAAGCACTTCTTTTAATCTTTCAAAAGCTGTGTTAGCTTCCGCTGTCCACGTAAACTTACTCTTTTTTCTTTTGATTACTAAGAGTGGTTCAACAATATTAGCGAAATCTTTTATGAAAGATCGATAGTAAGAACATAATCCAAGGAAAGATGAAAGTTTCTTGGCGGTGTTGTGCGGTGGGAAATTCTTAATAGCTTTTATTTTTGAATCTTGCATTTCTATACCCTTTTGCGAAATTTTATAACCGAGATATTTAAGTTCTTTAGTTGCGAACTTGCATTTTGAGGCGTTAATTGTAAGACCGGCCTCTTTTAATAATTTAAAAACTTGTTCGAGGTCATTAATGTGTTGTTCCAACGTACTACTCGTTATAATTATATCATCTAGATAAATTAAAGTTGATTTTCCTAGGACAGGCTTTAGAACAATGTCCATAGCTCTCTGGAATGTTGATGGGGCCCCACACAACCCAAAGGGCATGCGTAAAAATGCATAAGTGCCCGATTTTGTTATAAACGCGGTTTTATGTATATCTTCGGGTCTCATAGCTATTTGATAGTAGCCAGACGTTAAGTCCAAAGTAGACATATATCTTGTCGATTTGATCTGTCTGATGATCTCGTCTATAACCGGCAAAGGGTAAATTGGAAATTTGGTAATACTATTTAGTTTTCTGTAATCAATAGCAAACCTCCAAGCCCTTTTATCCGAAGGAGGAAACTCGTTCTTTTTCCTACATAGTACGACTGGACTCGCGTACTCACTATTTATGGGCGTTATTATTTTATTCTTTAACATCTCCTGAATATGTTCTTCGATGATTAGGTCTTTTTGTTTATCATAACGATACGTTTTAGTCCTACAAGGTTTTTCGGCATTTAATTGAATCTTGTGAGTCACGATTTGGCAGTTTCCTGGTTTTTCTGAAAACAAATGAGAAAAATTACTCACCACTTGCTGTATTGCTTTACTTTCATGGTCATTCAGATGGCTAAGGTCCACTTCAGGTGTCTCCACAGGTTCCACCACCCTCTGGTCCATCTCCAACACCACGGAACTATCTTGAAAATTTAATTTCGCCCTCGCGGCCCTTAGAAAGTCCATACCTAAAATAAGAGAGTGTTGCAGGTCTTTCACCACAAAAATTAATACTTTGAGATTTTCCTCTTTTACCTGTAAGTTTAATGATAATTTCCCGATGCAGTGACATGTTTTTCCTTGCGCTGCTATAATTTCCGTATTTCTGGTTTTAAATAGTCGTATCCTATAAAAATTCTTTTTGAAGAAATTTTCACTCATAAAATTTCCTTCTGCTCCTGTATCTATGAGGGCTTCTACTGGTACATCGCCAACCAGGACTTGTATAATTGGTAGCTGTGAGTTTTTTACGATAACCGTGTTTAAATGTCTATTTAAGGGTTTTTCTAAAACTTCCGGGGTCTGGACCCTCCCTTTCACAGGCCCCTCTACTCGTTTAAAGCTTTCCTTTCAATCTTTGTCTTCTGGGTACGCGGATGTTTATTTTCAAATTTTCTTTTTGGGCCTTGACCTTCGAGTTTCGATGCGTTAGCTTGATAGTTCTTTCCCCCATAAGAGCGATTTCCATTTCTGGTTTCCTCCTTCCTTCGGGTAGTTTGAGAATATGTTTCCCCTCTCGCTTTTTCCGCTATTCTGCGATTTTGAAACTTCACCGCCAATTCGAAAAGTTCCTGCAATGTGCTTGGATTTCTAATTTCAAAGTAGTCTTGGACAGCGGGTAACAATCTTGGTAATATTTTTTGAATAATCTCCGCATCGGGTTTCTTCCCATACAGCATATCCGTTAGCTTGATTTTTCGTAAAATAAAGTCCGTCAATTGTGCTGTATCCCGTTGATAGAAACTATATAGTTCGGCTTCCAGCCGTGCGCGATCTTTCACTATGGGGAAGGCCTTTACTAACGATTTTTTGAAATTTTCAAATGTATATGTCTGGCTTGCAAATTCCCCTAATAAAAATTTACCTATATTTTTCCACCATAGCGCGGCCTGACCTCTTAGTGCTGATGTGGCGATGGCAACTTTTTGTCTTTCAGGCACAGGGTAGAGCTGAAAGTGGTTTTCTAGACCTTCGAGAAATACCGCCACCGAATTTTTTCCGTCGAAATAGACGTTTGGCTTGATTGATGCTCTCAAAGTCTGGACCAGGTATCCAAATCCTTCTAACTGAGTTGTCATTTCTTGGTGTTGTCCAGCGGCTTCCATCCAGTTTTCGGCCATTTCAGTTCGATAAGTGTTCGGGCGCCAATATAACGTTGCGCGCCTCCAACTTGCACGCAACCAAGAGGTGACTGTGAAAACTTGTATAAAAGATAGAGCCTTGTGAAGGGGTTAAGTCCCTTTTTATTCAACGTAATAAAATTACAATTGCGTGCTCTTGACGCTCACAGACTGTGCCAACTTGGCAGTCAAATAAAAATAATCTGAAAAGAAAGTAGAGACAAGATTCTAACTACGAGGCTCTCTAAAATAACTAACTCACCGCGTTTTACAATACCGCTGCTAATTCAGCAGACTTGAAGCTCACTGGAACGATTACCACTACTTCCCGCCAAGCACATAGGCCGCAACGCGGGGTTCTTCAATTCTCGCTAACTACCTCCGCGCTCGTGCAGTAAGAATATCACACCGAACTCGTTTCCTTCTATTTAAATCAGAATACTTCCGCTGATAATTTGAATCCTTGCGCGTTCTACTAAAATTTACATATTCTGGCATTGGCAGTTCCAGGGGAAAGTAAGGCTTGACAGGAAAGATAGTTTAAACTTAAAATAAATGTTAGTTAAAATAAATATAAACCCTACAATTAAATACATTCTCTTTACACACTGTGTGTTCAATCAATAGAACTCCATCAAGACAAAACAAGCTGCGACACATCAAATCTAGTGTTTAATTCTCGGAAAGAAACGAAACAAGAAATAGGTATCAAGTCCATTCCCTTCTCATATCCTTACTAAATCTTCCGATCTATCAACAATTTATTTTTGCGCTTGTGGACTCTGAAAAAGCGGGTTGTCCTAACGTCGACTTACAACCTCCTTAGAATTTGGAAAGCTATTAGAGAGCAATGAGATAAAATAATACTTACAATACTACCAAAGGCTTTATTATCTTGGAACTGTTGCCAGACAGAACATTTAAAACACAAAACTTTCATGTAAAATATTTAATGAAAATCATCTGAAAAATGTACGAACAGAATCTGTATAACTGATATCCATTAGGCACATAACTTTGAAAACAATTGATAAAATAAATTATCAAGAAACACGAAATGAAAATATAATTTATTAAGAAGGACTTATATTGCTTTCATATTTTTCTGTTAATTAAACAATTTACAATTTTAATTTCGCACATCTTTCCATATGTGAAAGGTCTTATGTGGCATGGATGGCAAATTTCTCAGAGCGGCAATTAAGAAGGCTGTATTATTGACAAACTTGGGGACCTATAATGTATCGAAATAGGACGACAACGTAAAACTGTAAGACATGTGTGTTTAATCATAATGAAACTGGCCGCAACTTGAAAATAAAAGATATTCTATTATCAAAATTTTAAAAAAGTTCATTTACTAATTCGTTTACGTTATTATTACAGGTAAATATTTAAAAATCTGAAAGGTTTCAGATTTTAAATTACGTCCAAAGGGGCGTTTTTTTTACATTTTGTGTGTTATCATTTTATTTATTAAATATCATGTTCTTCGCACTTAAACCATAAATTTGAGTTCAATAGCAGTGTCGTAAAATAATTTTAAAATGAGCCTATCTTTAGAATTTCCGATACACAGTTCCGCGCGCTAGAGATAAAAAGTTTTTTTTTTTTGTTTTTGTTTTTTTTTTTTTACCGTAGATTGCTTGCTTTGAAATGGTTGAGTTTATTACTCAAAAATTCCTTAAAGTTTTACAAATTATGAAATCGATCATAAAACAAATTCCAGATTTCAAATTTGGGCTTCCACATGTCAATATTTGCAGTAGGATTACGTCATTCAAAATTCAATGGCTCTATGCACCGTCTTTTTATCACAACGCGAGAAATATGCATACATTTATGAAGATTTTTCATTATTTAATTTCTTCAAATATAATGCAGGACTCTAACATTTGATGGCAACAGTTTGAAAAGTGAAACGGACATTTATAGTGATTCAACACAAAATTGAAAAACGAAAACAATAGTCCTTCAGGGACAAAGCTCCTTTGGACTAATTATGCATTTTGAAATACATTATATTCTGCTGTTGCAAGTCGCATAATATGCGATAGAAAAGAATGAGAATGTGTGAGGCAATTTTTGTATGATTCTTTATGAATTTCAGATTAACGAATACACTTTCATACAAATAAGTGCTTCTAAGCAGCAGTAAGGCAAAAATACGTAAAAATCAAATCATCTTCATTAACATTTGTAAGATACAAAAAAATAAATAAATAAAATACAGTTAATTTTTTAACATTAAAATTAGAGTTTCTAAGTAAAAACATGCAGTAGAGCCAACGGACAAGTTAGCAGATTTTTCGCTGCACAAAGCTGAAAGTTTACTTTTAGAACCACTCGGCAAAAAGACACTGAAGATGCAGAAACTGACTGGATTCATTTTTCTTTCAAAGAATTTCTTTTCCTTTTTTTTTTTTTTTTTTTTTTTTTCAAAGTGATTTAATTTACTCTTAAATTTATTTTCAATCAATTTTGGAAAAAAAAAATGTCCTTTACTCTTGTCCTTACGTACAGATGTTACGCAAAACTATCGTTTAAATGGATTCGAAAGCAGTCAAAATTAATATTTTCGTTGAAATATGATACCCAAAATTTTTTTCTATTATAATACTTCCTTTGCTTCGTACAAGGAAGCAAAAATTAGATGAAATTGGATCATAATGGCAGCTGCTCAGAGTGCTTAATATAGCTAAGATGGCCGCCTTTTCGACAGCACTGCTATAGGCGTTTGTAAGTTTAAATCCTTAGTCAACTTTTAAAATTTTATATACTTTTATTTTACAAATTTGCCTCATATATTTAAAAGAATTGATTTTATTACTATAAACTTTTGTATATGAAAGTGGTTAAGTAGTTATTTTCTTTGTGTCTCTTAATACAAAGCACACAATCACAGGGCATAGAAATCATTGCCATTATAAAAGTTGGAGCACTCAAATTATTATTTCATTTTCAGAATTTGTGCTTGTAATTATAATCTTATAATATAAAAATTATTATTAATTATTAAAAGAAACTGAAGCGTTAACATGAAAACTTTATAAGTTGATTAAAACAGAAAACGTCAAAAATAATTCTTATTGTGTAACAAATAATGTTTAAAACATATTATTGTACAATATACCTCGTAAAACTAAAATCAAATCGCATTATTTTATCATATAGCATTATAAATCAAAGCTACCGTCGAATGAGCGTGCTCTATTTTTATTCAATACTTAAAAAATTCGCATCGTATTCTCAAATCAAATTCTGACCTTAACTGGAACCAGGCAATGAGTTTTTCCCCACTGATTCTTTTGTAAAGGGAATTTTTTCACCCTAACGATATTGAGGTTCCAGTTTTTTTCCCCATTTGCGGCACATGGTGTTTAATAATGTTACGGGTTATCTGTTGGCATAAGAACTGAATAGAAGAAACACGACAAAATTTCTTTAGAGAATCTGGCAGCTTCAATTTTTTTCTGACGCACCCATATGCCAGATCTCTCTGCTTCTCCAGACTTTTTTTTTAATTCTTAAGTGCTTTCTAATGGACGTGTGTCTGAAATTGCACGAATTTGCATCTGTATACAATGGTATATATTGACAAACCAATATTCACATGAAACCACATACATTGTACATGTTCAAAAGACTGTTCGTGGAAAAGCAAAATCGTATTTCGTCAATAATACTAAACTGATTTTTCTTAAAAATGGAGTCTAATAAGATGTAATTTATTTTTCCTTCATGAGCAAAGAACATATGAAAAGTCGGTGTTTGATCATAGCTGTTGTTGAAGACATGGTAAATCTACGCTATGAACTGTAAATCTACCCTAACCTACATATGCAGAGGCCCTACTCTACGATGAAATCGAAGAGTATACTTGCCTTTCTCTGTAAATTAGCTGTAATAAACCTTTAATAATGAAGAAACTTTAAAAAAATCACTAATTTACCGTAATTTCCGGAAGAAAGGCCTCATCAGCGTAAACGCCGCACTCGAGAAAAATGGCGGGAAAAAAATTAAAATTACACAGAAACGCCGCATCAGCGTAAACGCAGCAATAGATTAAATAGACATCGTCGTGGGCCGTATAGATGCAAAAAGTCAATTTAAGTCCTGATATATGACATACCAGTTAAGAAAAATGCATGAAATGAAACCATAACTCAAAAATAAATTAAAGGTAAGAAATGTATAGCTTCTGTGCCGTTTAGAGACATTTTCAAAAATTTTCCGCTCCCTAATTAAAAACTATCCAACAAGTACTTGTACCCTAACTGATGGGATCTGTATTTGGCAGAATGCCAAGAAAAATCCATTCATGCTGAAGGGGAAATACGTCAGAGTTCGTTATTGCGAGCGAGGCAGGTGGAGTCGTGTCCGCCTTTGAAAAAAATTGCAGAAAAGGCAAGGGTGGAAAGAGGATGGGTCCTGGAAGATTCATCGAATGGCAGAGGAGAGAGACTATTCAAACTGATGAGAATGTTGATTTGAAAGGGGGAAGAATGTTATTGTTCTGAGATCTCGTTTAGGGTGAATAAGGCATGTAGGTCCGTTCAAGGGAAAGAACGTAAACAAAATAACGTTCGCAAAAAGCAACTGCGTGGTCTTTTGTGTGGGAACAGCACCAATCTATGCACAATGACAAGGCCATCCAAACTATGTACAATGACCATCATAGGAAATATTTTATTTTTAGTGCACCTAAACGCCGCATGGGTAGAAACGCCGCACCCGCTGAAAATTTAAGTTTTAAACACGTAAACGCCGCGGCGTTTCTTCCGGAAATTACGGTAATTGTTCTCCAATTTGGTAAGCATTAAGAAATATTGTTTTTTCTTCAGTGCTGCTATAGGCGTTTGTTGCTTAAATACGATAATTTAAAATACGTTCGTACTATTCTCGAACTGTAAATGAACCTTACATATACTCAAAATTAATTATCTTTATAGTGCAACAATGCATAAGGGCGAAAACCTATTTTATGATTTAATGTGTATCATTTAAAAATATTTACATTATGCTAGAGGGATATTTAAAAACATTTCTTTTATAGGAATGAGTAACCGTGAAGAAACGATACCAATGCTGATGTTGAATCATTCGGACAGTAGGGAGGATTCTCTGCCCCGCCCTGGTAATGGAACACGTAGTGAATCCAATCCTAGGATCGAACCTGGGTCGATTACAGCATCCTCCTCTGCGGCTGTGTCTCAGATCCAGCCGAAAGACCAATCAGGATCAGCCAATTGCACAAGGCACCCCAACACCAGCAACGGTAAGTCAGTTACTATTTTCCGTTGATAGTAACTTAACGAATTGATAGTTCTAAACAGATTTGAGTAGTGGAAGGGATTTTCCTCTTTATGAAAGAATGCAATACGATTTTGTACATTTAGGATCAGAAACTAATAACATAATCAGTAACTCTAAATTTGGATTAGTTATGTCTATGTCCCTGGAAAATCTGAAGCTTTAATGGATTTTCTTTCAAAAATTGTTTTACATCGTAAATAATCTTTTTCAAATAATTACTTACGTTAAATGCTTTTGGCATGAACACCGTTATGCAAAATATAGAGGCTGTTCGCACATTTTTTAGACGATTTTGGTAAGCGGTAATAAAAAATCGTTTGCTGCAAAAGAAGTAATTGCAATTGTACTATGTTTTTAAAAGTCAAAATTATCGTCTGTGGCTTGAAAGTTTTGTTTTTATACAAAATGGCGAATTTAACAAAGCAGTGGTTCGAAGGCTACATTTATTCTCTTTCCGAAGAGAAATATGCATACTCCGTTATCCAAAAACGATGTGAGAGTCATGGTTTTGTGATATATAAAGCGTCGATAGGTAATATCATCAACAAGAAAGGGAAAAAAATCAAATTGGAGCCTCAAGTGGAACAAAATTCCAAGCTAGTATCCAAGGAAAAAACGTACATCTTCGACTATTGCAAAGGTACATTGTTTAATGTTAAACGAAAATCTTCCTAGTCAAAGGACAGTTGCAAAATCATTACAATGGGGCGTCCACTGTAAACAAAATCATAAACGTTGATTTAAATCTTAAGAAAGCGAAAAAGCGCAATTTGCATCGTCTTCTTCCAAAGCATATCGCTCAACGCAGGGCACGCTGTAGAATTCTATATGAGAAACACTTATCTAAAGAAAAATAGAAAACAGGTGTCACAATAGATGAAGCATGGGCGTATTTAAATAATTGTAACAAAAAAGGGCCATTTATTATCATAAAAGGGGATAAAAAAATGTAAGTACGTGGTTCAAAGAATCGAAAAAACGTTTTTCTGAAGGATTCATGATTGTTGCTGGTTTTTCTTATAATGGCAAGTTAAAAATAAAGAGAGTGCAAAAAAATGTCAAGATTAACTCCAAATACTATCAGGAACATATTTTATCGCCAATGCTTCTGAATGAAATACCATCGCTTTACCCACAGTGCCATCCATCTGTGAGACTCCATCAGGACAAAGCTAGCAGTCACACATCAAAATTCACTGTAAATTTCCTAAAAGAAATGGAACAAAAAACTGGTATCAAGGCCATACCCTTCACTAATATCCCTACTAAATCTCCCGATGTGTCACTTATGGATTTTTGGGCTTTCGAACTTTTAAAAACTGCATTATCCAAACGTTGTCCCAAAACCCTACCATGACTCTGGAAAGCTGTTCAGGAGGAATGGGATAGAATACCTCTTCTGCCACTTCAAAAGGCATTATTATCCTGGAAATTGCGGTGTCGAAAGATAGTTCAGGATAAGGGATGTCAAATAGAACATTTAAAACACAAGAATTTTATGTAATTTAGTTTTGTGAAATGCAATATACATCGTCTAAAAAATGTGTGAAAAGCCTCTGTAGCCATGGAACCGGAATTTAATGCGCGGGTGTGTGAAATTGCTACATCATGAAGGCGGGTTGCAACAAATATCAAAATCGAAAGAAAGACATGCAAATGGTTAGCATTCCAGGACATACCCACAAAGCTAATAACAAGGGGTTTTCATTTTTAAATCGCATTTGAACTTTGGTTGTTTGCGTTGTACCTCGTGTAAGAGGGAGAAACTGCTATCAGCGCGTCTCTTAATTCTATCGCTGCAGGGTCATGGCCTATGGGTACTGCGGTTTATCGTTCGGAGACATTATTGCTCGTATTGGTCAGGATCCCATAACTAAGCACTGGGTCTAGGTGGGCCATAGTAAACACCATGCAGGATGTAAGGGCGCTGTCCTCTCGCCGTTGCGGGATCGTACAACCACTTCACAAATCAAGTCAAGAACTTAAATCGCGTGCAGGACAGCAAGTGTTCAGATAGACAATGTGACGTGGTCTTGCAGCACCAAGGACTAACAGAATGCCGACATTTATTGGGGCTTCCCACCCTTGATGCTGCACCAGAGACAGATGCGCTTACAATAGTGCAGCGAAAGACAGCACTGGACACAAAAATGATACCACGATATCTATCTTTTTCACATGAATCCCGGTACAGCATCATGACGGGTGTATCCGAGTTTGGAGGCACCTAGAAGAATGAAGCGTAACACTGCCAGCTTGCATTCGTCAAGTTATTGGCTCTCCAGCTGGCGTGTTGCTATGGGATGTCATTGGAAAACATGTGAAAGCGGTCACCTGTCGTTCGCATAGCCGCTCCACTCTGAGGATCTACATCGGGATTGTAGAAAGGCAACAACGCGTGGGATGCTTTCCTCTTATGCGGCTAACGTGTCTGAACTCCCTCCATGCTGTGTTCTCAGTGTTTTTACGAGTGCATCATAGGTGGCTGGCAGATGGGAAATAATTAGCCTGCTTTCATAATGATTAGAACCATCGTTTTTACGGTAGTATGTTCAAGATCGGAAAGGACCGTAATGGTACTGTCAAGTTTGACTCGAGCTGTGGGTATTGTTACATATTTTTCAAATTCTTCTGGTTTTCAAGTGTTCAACTCTGTATAGTATGGCTCCTTCGATGTCACAAGCGACTCTTTTCACAGGCAGTAATGTGAACATTCGTCGTTATATTTCTGACGTGTTAACTTCGTATCGGTGTCCTATCATCCAGGTCTGCACGAAGCCATCCTTCAACAAGATAATGCAAGACGCATTTTCACCTCGATTTTCAGCCGGATTACAGTCCTAGTGGCTTCCAGAGATAACAGCTCGGTGTACATAATTCTGCGCTCTGCGTACCCTATACCACCTGCAAATTTTATCATGTCCCATTCCCATTACACTGTGCTTGTGCAATAAAAAAGATCATTGCTTTCTTTCCTGGTGTAGCAATTTTAATGGCCAGCGGTTTCCCCGATACACAAAAACGATATAAAATGCAAATTAATCTAAAAACTAAATATAAAATGCAAATTAATCTAAAAACTAAATATAAAATGCAAATTAATCTAAAAACTAAATATAAAATGCAAATTAGAATTTCAACAACTTCATCATGTGGCCGGAAGGTGAAAAATGAGGTTTGTCAGCTGCTACTCATTGCGTTGTTGCAGAAAGAAGTACCTACATAGTCCTCAGCTCACAATGAATCAAAAGTTTTTATTGTAAAAAAAAATCTGATGTGTACACCACATGACTTCCTTGTAAGGAATATTAAATTATACGCATTTTTTCTTGCATTTCATTTAAACTTATTGGATTGAATTAAATCTACTTCGCCGACAGCGCATAAACCACAATAGAATAAATGCATTCTTTAAAATTCACTCTAGTATTTGTTTACCATAGCGACACCCCGGCGCTAGATTCACTTAACAGTGTTAATAATTATATAACAGTTAACTTATATAATATTTATATAACGGAAACTAAGTTAACTGTTATATAATCCAATAATTATATAAGAGTTAACGTAAATATTTCGTCATATTATAACTCATAATGCACAAAATTTATATCATTTAAAGAATAGAATTATCTAATCGTTGCCACATGTTCTATTCAAATACTATAATAAAGCTAGAATGATGTATAAAATAAATCAAGCAAACAAAACAAAAAAGAAACAGTTTTTCACAGACGATTGAGTATTTCTCATTCAATTAATTCAGTTCTCACTTCGCGACAAGGCAAAAATACATAAAAACTCAATTAAAAATTACGAAGTAAATCTCAAACACTTATTTCCTCGAAAAAATTCCAGAAAGAAATAAGCATGATTTAATTGGCCATAATAAATGAAGGCGTTATCTTTGTTGTTGCGAAGCTAACTTTCTCTAGATTGGCAACAAATCCACTAGTCTCCTGTTTCAAATGTAAACATCAACGGCCGCCATAAAAAAAAGGCTTAGTGGCACTTAGACAACTTTAAAATTGTTGATAATTCTAAAAATATTGCACACAGATTTACTAAAGGCATAAAAAACTTAACCTGAATATAAAATCAACATAATACAATCATTTTTAAAGCAAAAAATGAACAATTTACAAACATATAAGGGTAAAGAAACTGGGATCACTGAGCCGGATAACAGAGTGGATATATATATAAATATATTTACATACGTTTGGTGCGGCCGATTGCAACCAAAATACGAGGTGCACATCTACATGTTATAGCAGTCCTATATACAAAATTTCAACGTTCTGAGGCTACTCGTTTTTGAGTTATGCGAGATGCGTACGTACGCACGTACGTTCATATGTTCGTACAGACGCCACGAAAAATTCTCTTCAGAATTTATTTTAAAGCATTTTTATTATTTTTTTAAGGAAAAGTGTATTTTATTCTGTCCTTACGTACAGATATCTCGCAAAAGCATCGTTAAATTGCATTCGATAGCGGTCAAAATGGATATTTTCGTTGAAATATGCTGCCTGAAATTTTCGCGATTACAATACTTCCTTTTTACTTCGTACTTCGTCGTTACTTAAAAAAAAGTGTTAACACCTCTGCCACTATTCTACCTGTTCCAGTTTTATATCTTAATCCCACATTCATGCAACCAATTTTCAGGTATAATTCATCTTTCTTCTGTGGTTATTTCTACAACTAAATTGCTTTTTTCTTTAACATAATATTCCTCAACCATATCACTTGCTTCAAGTAGATTTTTCACATTTTTTAAATATGGCAGAAAGCGTTTCGCAAACCAGTTAATGTCTGGTACTACTACCAAAGTAAAAACTTTTCGCCATTCTTGTTCTAGTTTTCCAAAGATAAAAAACTTAATAGGACATGTTTCCGTACGTATCAAGTTACAAAAATGTTTGCTTCTTTCATCTAGCAAAATATATGTCGCTATGAAATAGATGAAAAATTTTTAAAAAAGTTTCTATTTTTCCCCCAGTATGTCTAAAACTGTCATACTAGATTTTAAATTAAGAAATGGGATAGAGAAAACTGTGTAAAACATAATTTTTTTTCAATTACCAGGCAAAGTACTTTGCCTGAAAACAAGTTAATGTTGTGCATAAAATATTTTACAACTGTTAATATAACAGCATACGTAGCATAAAATGTAATAATTAATTAACTATGAGAGAATAAATATGAAATAATATGCTAATTAAATGCAAAATAGCTTACTTTTTGTCTTTAATAACACAATTGTTAGCCAGGCAAATGCGTCCAGATACTGAATAATTTTTAAATGCTCCAATGTATTTCGAAGCGTCATTTTTCAATTTATGTGTTCGGGTGTAATAAAGATAAGAATAAATGAAACAAGAAAGCTTTTCTCAAATTTAGGCATCGAAAAGGACAGAACTGGAAGAAATATTTATTAAATATAGAGAAATTATTACGCGAACAGTCTAAGAATTTTAGACTTCAAATACATTTGCCTTTCACACTCATGTCCATAAATTAAGTATAATGCAAAATCAGGCAAAGGAAGAGTTAGAAGCCAAACAAATTTGACTTATTTGTAAAGCTTATTTATTAAACAAAAGGTAAAGAGCAAAAAAAGATGCTATATGTTTGATATTATTAAAAACATTAGCGATTTTTTCTCCCTGGAGCAAATTACAAAAAAAAAAAAAACCTATTTACAAAAAACCAATATTACATGGTTGGTATGATTGTTAATACATTGTATGTCTCCCACATGATGCAATACAGTCCGTACAACGCCTAGGCATGCTGAGTATCAAATTATCGATCTGATCTTGGGGGATATTACACCACTCATAAAGCAATGCTCTCCGAAGTTCCGGTAGACATATAGGAGGAGGTTGACGGGCTGCAACTCGTCGGCCAAGCATGTCCCACACGTGCCCTACTGGATTCAAGTCCGGTGAGAATGCTGGCCAGTCCATACGGGTGATATCCTCCGATTGAAGGCATTCGCTTACGATGTTTGCACGGTGAGGACGGGCGTTGTCATCCATAAACACAAATTGTGCGCCCATGGCGCCCCGAAACAAATGTACATGTTGTTCCAGAATGATGTCCCGATAGATTTGGCTTGTCATGGTTCCAATTTGAACATGCAGGTCAATTCTGGAACCCAGAATAATGCCACCCCAAACGAGCACTCCTCCACCACCGTAACGGTTTCGTTCAATTATGTTTTCTTGGTGGTAACGGGTACCTGGAGCTCTCCATATGAAAGTCCCGGGAGAATCAGACTGCTAAACCTGGACTCGTCGGAAAACATCACACAAACCCACTGTTGCGGTGTCCACAATGCATGCTCTCTACTCCAGGCTAACCGCAGGCGACAGTGAGTTGCAGTAAGTGGAACGCATCTGACAGGTTTACGAGCGTATAGACTGATCTGCCCTAAGCGTCTGTACACGGTCTGCCTTGAAATTGTCGTACCAGTGGCTGAAGAGAGCTGACGCGTCAGGTCTGAGGCTGTGCTCCGCCTGTTTCTTTTGGCAGTAACTGCCGAATACCGGTCCTCATTCGGCGTTGTATCTCTGGGGCGACCTGTGCTGCAACGTCTACTCACATTACCATCATCTTGGAATCGTTGGGAAAGCCTGGAGATGACACTCTGGGCAATTCCAAGTTCGTCTGATACTTCCAGTTGGGTACGCTCACATTCCAGACGGCCGATCATTCTACCACTTAGAAAACCATCCAAATGCGTCCTTTGTGTCATAACTATTCGGTTATTGAACTGAAATGTTTATAAAGCGCCTGCGAACAATTTTACGTCTTTGCCTGTATTCCTTATATATCACTCTCTTACACCCTCGTCATTGTGACGTACCATCGGTGTCATCTGGTTACTTCCTGAAATTTGCATATGATTTTTGAAGATGTGTGTAGTGATTTTGCAGGTGATATATTTATTTTAGGGTTCGATTTCCGCGTGACTCCGAATTATCCTTAATTTATGGACATGAGTGTACTGTTTCTCTGATTCGAAAGGCTGCCATTAAAATACAGTCATTATATATTATGCCGTGAACTAATTGTAGTAAAATAATGATCAAGGAAATACGGACATGACTTAAGATTTATTCCAACAGATATGTAACGAGAGAGATGCGAAAAAATTCCAAAGTTCATGATGTATATAATAAAGTTGTTTATTAATTTAAATGAATACGGAAACGTCCATGAGAACGATCTGCCTATGGAAAGGATGCGCTCGTGAAGGGTTTCTGGAGGTAAACTTATATTTCATGTCGTGGAAAACAATAAAACAGCCAAAAAGCCAACCAATTCTCGGGGATTCAAATCTAAATGCATAAGTGAAGAGATCATAATAAAACGTTTGTAGAATTATTAGGTTATTTTGAAACGGGAGAAATGAAAAATTTTCAATACCCTCGCCGGGACTCGAATCCTGGACCTCTCAAATACGCGCCGAGTACGCTAACCGTTACGCCACGGAGGCATGCAGAAAAGAGGGAGAAAATAACTTATAAATTTGTAGAGACATTAGGTATGTTTTTGGAAGCAGGAGTCATGAAAAATATGCAAGGCCCTCGCCGGGAATCGAACTAGAAACCTCTGGAATACGCGCCCAGCGTGCAGACCGCCGCATCACGAAGGCACGCTAAGAAGGCGGGAGAAATACCTTATGTACTCCCCTTTTAGAGGGCGAATGCAGTATTTTAAGGAACGCAATTGCCAAATCCTGGGTGTGGAGAATCATCATCCACCACCCTTTCAGTTCGGGCGTCATTGTAGAGACATGAGGTATTTTTTTTTGGAAACAGGAATCCTGAAAAATATCCAACGTCTTCGCCGGGAGTCGAACCACGGACCTCTGGAATAAAGGGTGACTGGGTTTTTTAGGGAACCCGGTCGCCAAATCTTGGGTGTGGAGAATCATCATCCACCACCCTTTTAGTTAGGATGTCATTGTAGAGACATAAGGTATTTTTTTTTGGAAGCAGAAATCGTGAAAAACATGCAACACCTTCGCCGGGGATCGAACCACGGACCTCTGGAATACGCAGCCAGCGTGTAGACCACTACACCACGAAGGCACGCTAAGAAGGCGGGAGAAATACCTTATATACCCCCCTTTTAAAGGGATACTGGCACTGGCGTTTTTTAGGGGACCCAATCGCCAAATCCTGGGTGTGGAGAATCATCATTCACAACCCTTTTTAGTTCGGGCGCCACTGTAGAGACATTAGGTTTTCTGGAAGCAGGAGACTTGAAAAATGAGCAATGCCTTCGCCGGGAACCGTATCACGAACCTCTAAAAAACGCGCCTAGCATGCAGATCACTACACCACGAAGGTACGCTAAGAAAAAGGGAGAAATACTTTATAAATTTACAAAAACCTGCCAAGAAAATTATCTGTTTATACTCTCCTATGGCAAGACCTAAAGCAGAAAAATGTTGGTAAAATCCCAAAATTGTTAAAAATAATGAATTTAATCAGTTATGAAATTTCTACCACATTAAATATCAAAATTAGCAGATATCAAAGAAGAATCTGAGCAATCTGTTCCAAAACATCACACTTCTCGCAATAATAAAATTCGTGGACTTAATCTGATGTTACTGTCAGACAAGTGAGATAAGCCAAAACATCAGCTTGCTTGATTACAGTGTTTAATATCATTTGATTGCTTAAATTTTACATTCTTTTCATTATTTGTATGCTGATATACAATAAATATACACTCTGCACAAAAAAGTGGGGCAGTTCTGTATCTCCCGTTCGTTCCATTGGGCCGATTGAAGAAATTTGACCTGCGTTTTTCATGTCTCAAAAGCACGACTTAGGATATATATTAGATTTATATATAGCGTTGTTCTAACATACGTATTTTGGCACAAAATCAACATTTTCTGAAATGATATGCCTATTTTCTTCTTATTTCCATTCTATGACTCAAATTTTGCTTAAATATTAAATTTTGTAACATTTGGTGAGAAACTTACCAAAAAATTAAAAAATTTGTCTTGGCGCGCTATTTTCAATTTGGGCCAAGACTAATTCACCCAACGAAATTCTTAATTTATAGTAACCTAATTTCTTTTCACTTTCATTGTGCATGAGCGGGAAAAAAGTTCATAACTAATTTTTTTTCAAATTATTTTAATAAAGCGTATAAGCCACGATTCGCGTTATTTTCGCTTATAACAAATATGTAAAATTTTAAAACATGCCAGTATCAAAATTCACGTAGATCTTGGAAAATTTTAAATAAAAAATTCTATTTTTTTCAGGTACACCTAGAAATACAACTATATTAAGATGGTGACAAACATTTTAAGGGTTATAATTCCAAAAGGTTTTCGAAAATTTTGTAGAAATTAATAAAAAATACAAATTTAAAAAAAAAAATCAGGAAATAGCTGCGAATTTTATTTGTATTGAACCTAAATTTTGAATTGTGAAAAAAAAAACGAATCAAGTAAATTTAATGAAAAAAATCTGATGTGACTTCCTGACACGACTTCCTTGTACACGACTTGGGATATTAAATTATACGCAATTTAATATTCCACACGACTTAGAATATTAAATTATACGCATTTTTATTTTTATTTATTTTTTTTATTTAATCTTTTACTTATTTATTTATTTATTTATTTATTTTTTCATTTCATTTACACTTATTGGATTGAATTAAATCTACTTCGCCGACAGCGCATAAACCACAATAGAATAAATGCATTCTTTAAAATTCACTCTACTTGTTTACCATAGCGACACTCTGGCGCTAGATTCACTTAACATATTTCGTTCATATTATAATTCAGAATGCGCAAAATTTATATCATTTAAAGAATTATCTAATCGTTGACACATGTTCTATTCAAATACTATAATAAAGATAGAACGCTGTATAAAAGAAATTAAGCAAACAAAACAAAAAAGAAACAGTTTTTAACAGACGATTGAGTATTTCTCATTCAGTTAATTCAGTTTTCACTTCGCGACAAGGCAAAAATACATAAAAACTCAAAATATCTGTATTAAAAATTACGAAGTAAATTTGAAACGATTATTTCCCCGAAAAAATTCCAGAAAACATTAAGCATGATTTAAATATTAAATGAAGGCTTTATCTTTGTTGTTGCGAAGCTAAGTTTCTCTAGATCGGCAACAAATCCGCTACTCAGTTGTTTCAAATGCCAACAAGAGCAATGGCCGCCATCAAATTTGGCTTAGCGGCACTTAAACAATTTTTAAATTGTTGATAATTCTAAAAATATTGCATACAGATTTACTAAAGGCATAAAAACCTTAACCGAAAGATAAGAACAACATAATACAATCATTTTTTAAAGCAAAAAATGTACAATTTACAAACATATAAGAGTAAAGAACTGAGTTCACTGAGCCGGGTAACAGACTGGATATATATATATAAATATATTATATACGTTTGGTGCGACCGATTCCTTCCAAAATACGAGGTGCACATCTACATGTTATAGCCGTTCTATATACAAAATTTCAACGTTCTGAGGCTACTCGTTTTTGAGTTATGTGAAATACGTACGTACATACGTTCGTACAGACGCCACGAAAAATTCTCTTCAGAATTCATTTTAAAGCAGTTTTATAATTTTTTTGGAGGAAAAGAGTCTTTTATTCTGTCCTTACACAAAATCGCAAAAACATTGTTAAATTGCATTCGATAGCGGTCAAAATGGATATTTTCGTTGAAATGTGCTGCCTGAAACTTTTCGCGATTTACAATACTTCCTTTTTACTTCGTACAAGGAAGTAAAAAGAGATAGTAATAAATATATAGCAAATTCAATTAACATTGACGACCCAAAATTCCAAGAGCTATTTTTTTAAAAAACTACTCGTGCGATTTTTACAAAACTTGGCACTTTGGCATAATTTGAGTCGTATAATCCAAATATGGAAAAAAAGTAGATATGTCCTTTCAGAAATAGTCCGATTTGGGGTGAGAATGCCTATGTTAGAACAATGCTATATATAAATCTAGCATATGTCTTAATTTGCGCTTTCTAGACATGAAAACACAATTTTCTGAATCGCCCCATTAAAACGGGAAATATAGAACGCTTTTTCGGGGGGAGGGGTTGCTTGTTTTTTTCTGCAAGGTGCAAGTTAATTGAAGTGAATTAACATTTTAAATAATTAAAGCAATACGTAAAATATTAGTTATTTCTCTAAGCTATGTAAATAATTGCATTTAAGAGGCGATCGATTAAAGAAAATCTTGTTATAGCTATTAAATACGCCATATATTTATATTTATAGCATACCCTCTTTCTACGTTCATATAATGAATGTAATTAACGCAATAAACTACTTTCGTCTGGGAATGGTATCTTTGGTATTTTAATTCTCCTAAAGGATATAATTCTCCATTATATGTTTCCCTTCATGACGCTGATTATCTTGAGAGTAATTTTGACGTTAAGCGTGAATTGCTATCATTTACTATATACAACGTAAGCGCTCGGACCATTCGGTTCCTAACAATAGAAAATCAATATCGACGATTTCGATAAGGGCCCGTGCCGAGAGGTTAAGCTTTCGCGATGAATCCAATCGTTGATTTCCGCGAAATGAATAGTTAATTCTCTTTGATTGATGAACTCCAATTGGATTGTGTTGTTCTTCGCCAACCAGAAATGAGATGTGGGATCATGAATGATTCCTTCTCAAGGGCATTGATTATCTCACTCGGAGCACTTCTAATTTATTAATTAACTAGCCATCGTCTGGCTTTTAAATGTACCAGAAAAATGCCTAAAGGAAACACCAAACATTAAAGTTAAAAACTGCATAGAATTTTACTCTGCAGAACAATTTTATCAGAAAAAAATAAAAAGGCAAAACAGAAATTTCAATAAAAATGTATTATATATAAAAAAATTACAATGAAATAAGCAATATCCTTTAACACAAATATTAATTATCCTAATAAATAAATTAACCAACTTCCCGTTGCAGAATCTTAAGAATTCAAATGGTATAAAGGAAGTTAAGAACTTTGTTTCCTAAAAAAAAAATCATGCAAAACTTTTTATATAATTAAAATTACATATATTTAAAACATAATATTAAAAATTACAATGAAATAAGCAATGAATCTCATATTTTCAAGAGAAAACAGTCAGCAGTCCAGTATCCAAAGCAATGAATGAAAAACTGTTGCCAAAATCACATTTCTAAATAATGAGACTATCATCAGAAAGCAATAAACAATCAAAATTTTGCTCTTTGGATGACATAATTCAAAATATACAAACCTCTTTGCCTTTAGCTAATAAAAAGAGAAAAAGAAAGAAAATTCTTTCTATTATGCTTCGCAAGGCACATGCGCGTCAGAATAAGAAGAATGCGATATGCGTGTTGCGTGTATAATTAATAATATTTTATCTCATATTTTCAACAGTCAGCAGTCCAGTATTAAAAGCAATGAATGAAAAACTGTTGCCAAAACCATATTTCTAAAAGAATGAAACTATTCAAAATGATGCGATTTCATCAAAACAAATCTGATTCGAATTTTGAAAAAAATCGCTTCGAGGTGCACTGGCTCTTGTCTAGGTGCACCTATGTACCAAATTTCGTAACCTTGGGTCTATTAACTTACGCGCAGCACGAACGAAAGACACACACAGACAGATAGACTCTTTCTTTTATTATATGCAGAGATTCCGCAAATAATATATCCAAATTCTAAAACTGTTTTTGTTAAACTTAGAGAATTCAGAGTGTAATATAATAACACGATAATTTTCTCATTAAATTATATTCGATGTACGAGGTTCGTAGATTTAGAGTGAATAACGACGACACTTGAGGAAGTATCGAAACACACTTTATTTACTAATATTAATCAGACAGCTCCAAAACCACTTTTACAGTCGTCGAACTGTTATAAACACACTGACACGTTCAGCGACACAGCCTTCAGACTGTTAGGCAATAACGGTGGAGACAGCTTCACTGGAAAGCACAAGAGTACAGCTCCCGACTCTGTTTGGTCGTTCTCGGAACTCCAAGTACTCTCCAGACTCTCCACGCCATGCACTCTACGATACATGTGAAATACGGATTGTTAATGATTTTCTTTTTATGAAAGTAGTATGGTCTTTCCCGAGATATCATGGACCACCACAATGGCAAGACAATAAAATATATTGTATAAAAGGGCATAATTTAATATCATCTTAATGCACTCAGTATTTACAATGACAACCTCACAGTTACGAGTGTCCTCTCGAGTGTCTCTCTCAAGTGTCCTCACAGTTACGAGAGTCCTCCAACGAGTCTCTCTCGTTTGTATACACTGTGTCCAGACTCATAAAGTAGCTAAGCGACTTATCGCCATGTACATTAAGAAACAGGAAACAATATGAAACAGGAAACAAAAGAAGAATGTTAAAGACCCTTTTATTAAGAATTTAAGTAACTGAATGTAAGGAATTCCCTGTGCTCACAAAACCAGTCAGAATTTATGGAGTAACTCAAAAGTTAGAATTTCACATGTAAGTTGGCTTCTTGTGGAACGGTGTTTGAGACAACCCGGTAACCTGGGCGAACTCGGGAATGGAACTATTCGCCGCGGCTGTTTCGCCGTCAGGATGTTTCGCCGTCAATACATATTTTTCTTTACATGACTGATTTATTAACCGGACATATTATATTAAGTGGATTTAGTTTAATAATTATATTTACCTATCGCATATTTAAGAGATATTTTTTCTTTATTTGCCTACATTATATCTTGCCATATTACACTATTAATTATATTTATTATTTATTTAATAATTTTTTTCACCTATTGTATACCTATGGCTGTCTTAAATTTTAAAAGAAAAAAAAAAAAAAAAAAACTTTTGCAATTTCTTGCAAGTACTACTTTAAACAAATCGCATAAAACAACTTTAAACAAATCGCATAAAACAACTTTCTAAATTTTTATCATTTAAAGAACCAGATAGTTTGTTAACATTTACAGTTTAGCAAATTCCTCGTATTAAAAGCTTTTGAATAATATTGTTGCGTGCGTACGGGTTCGTTACGAAATGAATGCACAAGTCCCATGAAAAATGAACAAAAATTTATTATTATCACAACAAATATGATTAAATGTCCTCAAATAATCGTGCAGTATCACAATATATCACAGTAGTTATCTTCTAACTACTCAAACGTTCAAAAGAACTTAATTCAAAACAACTAAAGAAAGCTAATCCGCGAATTCGCTACAGTCAACAAGAGCAGTTTTCTAAACAACAACAAACTAAGTAACTCTCGAATTGAGAGGTTTTCCTCCTATTTATAAAATTTTAAAATCGCGCGCGAGAATTTTCTAGCACTTTCTCGAAATCAAAAAGAGATATTTATTAAATGTTTAATGCACGCGCTCTTGTATTTTCAATTTTCCGGCTTAGCTTTCTTTTAATATTCGTCACGCGCTGCACTGCGCGGGGAATAAAACCATTTAATTTATAATTGAACTAACATTAGCTTTCTAAATACCAAATTCGTAACACTATATGCAATGTTTTTGTGCACAATTTTGTACAAATACATCGTTACGCATGACATATTAATTTTAAGAGAGTAATGTGCTGACAAGATTCCAAAATAATTACTTACATTTCCAATTCAGATTTCATAAAAATATGAATTTCCTACTTGCGTGAGTGATTTCTCTGAACTACTGATTAAAGTAATGAATATACAATTACACGCCGAACGAATATTAACTCAGAAGCCAAACAACAAAAAATCAGCGATTTTTTTTTTTTTTTTTTTTTTTGTTTGTTTGGCTTCTGAGTTAATACTGATTAATGATTAAAGTATTGATGATTCGTGTAAAAATTGCATCTGCATAATTTTGAAATCTATAATATAACTTCTGTTGTATCAGAGGTTTAGCCCAAGTTCTTTTTGATACTGACATAATTTTCTAACTAAATATGTGTAATTTCTTTATATATCATATTTGTAAAAAAAACTATGTATATTGTTGCGGTTTTTTTTTTCTTTACGTTCGTACGGGGTTCGTAGATTTGTAGTGAATAACGACGACACTTGATGAAGTATCGAAACACACTTTATTTACCAATATTTAATCAGACAGCTCCAATATTTAATCAGACAGTAAAATCACTTTTACAGTCGTCGAACTGTTATAAGCACGCTGACACGTTCAGCGACACAGCTTTCACACTGTCAGGCAATAACGGTGGAGACAGCTTCACTGTAAAGCACCAGAGTACAGCTCCCGACTCTGTTTGGTCGTTCTCAGAACTCCAAGTACTCTCGAGACTCTCCACGCGATGCACTCGACGATACACAAGAGTATAGCTCTCGACTCAGCACAGTCTAAGACAAAACCCGACGATCCACTAATTCGCGATACACTAAAAGACTCTCTCGATGCACTCAACGACCGACTCGGCACTAGACTTCGAGACACTCGCTCAATGACTATCAGCTCGCTAGACGAGGCACAGACTAACTGATTGCGGACCAGCCGGGTTTATATAGCTTTCGGCTTGTGTTCGAGAACATTCTGGGCTAAACAGGTAATAATTCGTTCCGGAAGGTTGTCCATCCGTCCGTGGTACATTGCCAATTTTACCACAAAATGGACGATTTCTCGCCAAATGTGGCAACCCTGCCTTCCCTGGCCATTTTATGGCAACCCTAAAACAGCTTTGCAGGAAAGCCATCTTACCGCGCCTGTAAATTTCGTAACACTGTCCCCTCCCAAGGACTGAACGTCCCGGGGAACGAAATCGTTGAGTTTGTTAATCAAAAATTTGTAAGTTTTACACAATCTATACATGTAAAGAAGAATGTCTGTTTGTGTGTGTGTTTGTTTGTTCGCGTCATTGATTTTCGATCAATTATGATCAATTATGATCAATTTTTTCCACATTTAATCGACAAAAATTGAATATGGAAATAGTGGAAGGAACTTAAGCTTTTACGACCATTTGATTAGAAAGACGAAAATCATTAAAAACTGCGTGCCATTGTTTCTGATATAATGAGAGAGTATTATTTTTTTTTCTATCGAAACTTTTTATGTGGGTTCCATCGTATCAGACTAAAATGTATAACTATGAATCGTATTTTTTGCATCGTTATTAGAGAAGCATTACAGTCATATCATTCTCTCTGTTGTTAGATGCATTACGGATACTTCCGCTAATAAATTATATAAAACAATAAATAATACCTGAACACTGGTAGTTCGGTCCGAGGTTCGAATACCGCGAACAGGCTGGCTGCATGGGCGTTTTCGTGGTTTTCCACATGTGTAACGTGTATACGAGCCAGTTTCCCTTATAACGTCCTCCACGAAAGGCATCCCTCCCTTTAGACAGATAGCCCTCGTGTGCTCTGCCATAACTGAATAATCCATCCAAAATCATGAATTACGACCACAAGGAAAACACGCACACTCAGCTAATATTCTTCTTTTTGACAACTAGTACATCTAGTGGCATGTTTCACACAAAGAAAAATTGAATACTTTCCAAGGACATCTCACTGCTAATTATTACACTTGACTGGAGCTACATGCAACGGAGTGGAGTGGCTGTTTCTGGAACTTCAAAATTACATATGTTCTTATACAATAATATCCTTTTTTACTTCCTTGTATGAAGTAAAAAGGAAGTATTGTAATCGCGAAAAGTTTCAGGCAGCATATTTCAACGAAAATATCCATTTTGACCGCTATCGAATGCAATTTAACGATGTTTTTGCGTGATATCTGTACGTAAAGACAGAATAAAATACTCTTTTCCTCCAAAAAATTATAAAACTGCTTTAATATTAATTCTGAAGACAATTTTTCTTGGCGTCTGTACGAACGTATGTACGTACGTCCGTACTTATCTCGCATAACTCAAAAACGAGTAGACTCAGAACGTTGGAATTTTGTATGTAGGACTGCTATAACATGTAGATGTGCACCTCGTATTTTGGTTGCAATCGGCCGCACCAAACGTATATAAATATATTTATATATATATCCACTCTGTTACCCGGCTCAGTAATCTCAGTTTCTTTACTCTTATATGTTTGTAAATTGTACATTTTTTTGCTTTAAAAATGATTGAATTATGTTGTTTTTATCTTCCGGTTAAGCATTTTATGCCTTTAGTAAATCTGTGTGCAATATTTTTAGAATCATCAGCAACTTTAAAGTTGTTTAATTGCCGCTAAACCTTTTTTTAATGGCGGCCATTGATGTTTACATTTGAAACAAGAGACTAGCGGATTTGTTGCCAATCTAGAGAAACTTAGCTTCGCAACAACAAAGATAACGCATTCATTTATTATCGCCAATTAGATCATGCATAATTCTTTCTGGAATTTTTTCGAGGGAATAAGTGTTTGAGATTTACTTCGTAATTTTTAATATAGATATTTTGAGTTTTTATGTATTTTTGCCTTCTCGCGAAGTGAGAACTGAATTAATTAAATGAGAAATACTCAATCGTCTGTGAAAAACTGTTTCTTTTTTGTTTTGCTTGCTTAATTTCTTTTATACATCCTTCTAGCTTTATTATAGTATTTGAATAGAACATGTGGCAACGATTAAATAATTCTATTCTTTAAATGATATAAATTTTGTGCATTATGAGTTATAATATGAACGAAATATATACGTTAACTGTTATATAATTATTGGATTATATAACAGTTAACTTAGTTTCCGTTATATAATTATTATATAAGTTATCTGTTATATAATTATTAATACTGTTAAGTGAATCTAGCGCCAGAGTGTCGCTATGGTAAACAAATACTAGAGTGAATTTTAAAGAACGCATTTATTCTATTGTGGTTTATGCGCTGTCGGCGAAGATTTAATTCAATCCAATAAGTTTAAAAGAAATGCAAGAAAAAATGCGTATAATTTAATATTCCAATACAAGGAAGTCATGTGGTGTACACATCAATTTTTTTTTTTTTTTTTACTTCTGAGCCCCTTGAGTGACTTGAATAAAAATGCATTCATTTCATGTTATACGATATAATTAATAATTTTGTGGACTACTATTATTTACTATTATTCTGGCTGAGATTTTCCTAATGCCATATGTTACGTAATTATACAAAATTCTCTCTCTCTCTTTTTTTTTTTTTTTTTTTTTTTTTTTGTCTCTTTTACATTTTTTTAAGGAAATTCTTTAAGGTATTATAGCGTAATCAGAAGGCTTTAGATGTAATTATTTTGCTTAGGCTGAACGCGTGCTAACAATTCGTAGGAATATTCTTCAGGATTCATTATGCTTAACACGTTCAGTCTATCCTGTGTCTTATGATATCACCATTAAGCTCCATTTTTGATCTTTTTTTCGATGTTCTTTGAAAAAGATTCTTCAGGTTTCGTTATACAGAAGGCAAAGAGGGAAAAAAGAAAATTTGCTGGGGAAATAATATATATGATAATTTGTGTTCTCATCATCCAATTCCTCAATTATTAAGAAAAAGGAAAAGAAGAAAAAGAAAGAAAGGAAAAAATAAATCTGAAAGTTTTCTGATTTTATATTACGCCTAAAGGGCTTTTTTTAACGTTTTGTGCGTTACCTTTATTAAATATGTTCTTCGCGCTTAAACCATAAAATTCAATCTAATAGCATTACAGTATGGCAAAATAATTTAAAAAGAGCATATCTTTAGAATTTCCAATACACAGTCTCGAGCGCTAGAGATAGAATTTTTTTTTTTTTTCGTACAGTGTTGCCATTGCTCGCTTTGAAATCGTTGAATTTGTTAATCAATTCTTTTATGTTTGACAAAATATGAAATAGCTAATAAAGCAAATTCCAAATTAGGGCTTCCAGATGCCCATATTCAGGTGGAGAAGTACGTTATTCAGAATTTGATGGCTCTAGGTACCGTTGTTTTTTCGCAATGCGAGAAACATGCATACATTTATGCAAATTCTACATTATTTAATTTCATTAAATATAACACAGGGCGATAATCTTTGGTGGCAACAATTTGAAAAGTGAAACACAAAGTTTTCAACGCAAAATGCCAAAACGAAATTAATAGCCCTTCTGGGCTAACGCCCTTTGGGCTAAAAAGAAAAAGAAAAGAAAGAAAAAGAAAATTTAAAAATGGAACAGTTGGAATATTTTAGCTAACTTATAATTGCCACAGAAATAATAATAGTAATAATCGAGATGATCTGAAGGAAAAAATAAGTTCATACTTTTTCATTCTTCGTATTGTAATTATTAAACAATATGATACTTTTATGAACTTAAATATAAAATGTTTAAAACATTTTTCTTCTTTCCATTCCTTCTTAGCATAATTAGAAATAATTGTTATATTAAGGCAATTATGCACAGATCTGAAATATTCACTGCAACTCATTATGTAATTTCTAATACGACTAACGTCTAGAACCGTAGGACCAGAACAAATGATTCAATTAGTCTAATGACAAAAGGAATTCTTTTAGTTTGTTATTAAAGATGTTATATATTTTTAAGAGATTAAGCCAACTGGACTCAATTAAATTCATATTTTTTTTTTCTTTTTTCATAATAACTGCTTTATAAGGCAAAGCAGCTTATAGAATTAAACAGAAGACCACCTTTAAATTAAATTACATAGTCCCATAAGTGAAATGATTTTTATCAAGCTCCAACCTTGAAATATAAATAAATGCAAAATTACTCCTGTGATATCAGCAAATCGAATTTAAGCATGATTTTAGACGCCCAATCGAAATATGGAGCAAAAATCGAATGTCATTTCTGAAAAAAAAAATCAGAATTTTTGTCGAAATGTGTATATTGGCGCAATATGTAAATATAATGTATCCCAAATAATGCTTTCGAGATCTGAAAAATACACGTTGAATTTTGTTGATCAACTGATTAGAACAACAGAAATAGAGCTGATGCCCTCCCCCCCCCCTCAAGAGGTCCGTGGTTCGAGTCCCGACGAGGGCACTGCTCAGTTTTCATGGCTCCCACTTTCAAAAATACCTAATGTCTCTAGATGATTAATATTCTAAAAGTCTTAATCCGGCCCTGTCTTCCTGCATTATGCAGTCAGACACTCTAACACTCAGTTACTGGAGCTAGCAACCAGCTTTGGATAATTTCTAGACTGAGTTGGATTAACCATTAACCCCTTCGCGCCGGGTAGCGAAAACGCGCGCTTACCGCGGAGGCCCGCAGTGTCTTCCGCGAGCGTCTCTCCAGGGCCGGGGGCTTTTTTGCTACTAAGCCTAAATCCATGAAATTTCCGAAGTATCAACGCATTGTTTAATAATGCTCTATAGAGTATTTAAACGGCTTATGCTTTATAGATATTTTTATATATATACTTTAATTACCTTATTTCTTGTCTAAATGCATATTTTACACATTTTATTTTAATTACTCACCATTTTATGACTTTTAACATTATACATCTGAAAACTAAATATATTACTTAAAATTCTCTTTTCGTATGAAAAATTTTAAAACAGAGATCTACACACAGTCCTACGTTACATTCCTTGAACTCGTAATAACTCATTTGCCGTTTTGGAGGATTTTTCCGGGAATGTGAACAAACGAAGCATCGTCGTCTCATTTTCTTATCAGTCTCTTCTGAACAAAGTTTTGGAAAATGTCATTCAGTTAATCTTTCAGAATCAATATCAGAATATCAGAATTTCAGAATCAATATCTGAAATATTTTGCATCATTTCTGCTATTTCATGCTCTGTTAAACATTTTCGACGCTTCGACATTGCAACGGTAAAAACAGAAAGAATTCACGTCTAACAAGATCTAATTATTTTCTAAAAACTGAACTGTAAACCGAAATACTCAACGCTTTAGCGCATATAAAACTTCTACTTACAATAAACAACTACCACGTGCGAATAAAGTGCGATTTAAAGAGACGTCATAAATCACGCCATTCGGAAACATTTAGTTCCCCGTTTGTTTATATAATCAAAAACACGTGTATGTGAGTCATGCTTCTCTCATTTCGAGTAGAAAGTCTAATGTACATGTATCTGAAACCATATGGGCATACAGTGCCATCTTGTGGCAGAAATTATAGTTTGAAAAACGTTCCAAGGTACTGGCACAAAGACGTGACATTCGGTAAAAAACGCAACAATGGTCTGGCACGCCTGCGTGTCGGCCGGTAGATAAGTGCGTTCGTTGCTGGCACGTATACGTGACAGTCGGCGCGAAGGGGTTAAGCGAAATATGCACTTGCTTAAGACAGGTGACAGGTGGCAGGTGAGAGCAGGGTCCGGACACCCGGGCGGCTTTCACTGACTATTCGGTAAGACATGAAGGAAAGGGAACTTCGCAAAAATATGCTTAGGGACTCAAGAAAGGGTTCACAACAAAAACTTCCAATATCAGTTTTACATGGCGCAGCTATACCAAGACCGAGACAAAAGGAATTGGAGAAAAAACAGACGTTAGATTACAAATATTGAGGGCACCAAAATCTTTTAAGTGCTTAAAAGTCTTAATCCGGTCTTCTTGCATTATGTAGCCAAACACTCTATTACCCACTTACCGAAGCTGGCAACCAGCTTTGAATAATTTGTAGTCAGAGCTGGATTAACCCTCAAGCAACATAAGCACGTACTTAGGGCGTCTAGGAAAGGGGCACCAAAAAGAGCTCTTAGATACCCAACAAAAGGGGCATCACAAAAACGTCTTACTGCTGGTTTTATTATGGATGAATGTAGCTAAACCAAGAATTAGAAAGAAAAAATGGCAGAAAAACCGGCGCAAGCGTAGTGGCATCAAAGTCTTAACCCGACCCTGATTCTAATTGAAAACATAGGTGCAAGAGGACACTTGATTCAGGCGCCTGGGCGATAGCCGCATCAGAACAGTGAAACAGAGAGCAGTTACATAACTTTTGCTAGCATAACATGGCAGAACTTTTGCTGGCATAACGTGAAGTGAGAACCAGCAGAAATACTAATTCTCTTGTGATGGATGTTTGCAAGTGTTCAGATATAGAATTACTCCGGAGAAACCAGGTCAGTGTAACGGCATAGATTAGCTACGGTTCAGCTTAAAGGAAATCAGCCAATTACATGGCAAATTGTAGTTTGAGCTTCGTTTGAGCTTATCTGGCAGTCAGAGTGAGTGAGAGAACTTTGAAGTCTGAGGAGGCTGAGCGTGGAGGTGGAGCTAACTGGTCAGATCGTCGAAGAGCCAATGGCGTAGCAGGAGAGTGCACTTCCAAACAAGTCAGGCATTGGTGGGAGGGGTTCTAGTTGAACTGACGTGTTAACAAGTGCTTTTTCTGTTGAAGATAGAAGAATGATTATTACCTGGCAAGAGTCTGTCGTTCGTATACTTCTCTTACCCCACCTCCCCAAAAAGTTAAAAATTACTAAGGATTCAGTCTAAGAAGGCGGAAAGCTAACAAATGTAAAGCTGAGTTCAATATGTTAATTATTGAAGATGTATACGTTTAAGAATCAGGGTAAAGCTAGTTAGGAAATTGTCCTTGACATCTTCAGCCACCTTTTAGAGTTAGTGAGAGACGTCACAATTAAATTTAAAAATTTCTCTGATTCGTTTAGCTCATAAAATTGCATTGTTTAAATTTTTTTCTCATCTCACTGTTTTGAATATACCTTTATTACGTATTATTATTTTTTTTTCTCTGGCAGGTGTTCCAAGTCCTGCAGGCAGTCAGCGGCCGGCCTACACGTCTCAGTCTGCTGCTCTCAACCTCATGCAGTTCACGGAACCATCAACCACGCCACCGGGCGGAGGTGGGTCATCACCCCCGAAAACGCCCTCCCCGGCTTCAGTCGCGGCCGCGGAGGCGTGAACGTAGCGGCCTCTGTCTCCACCGAGCTTTAACCATATCAACACTGTAATAATGGTTCCCCCACCACGTGACTCGTGTGATGTGTACATGTGCATCGCAAATTCACAAACCTATGCCGCTGTGGCACGCGAACAGGGAGTAACTAACTATCCAATGCTTCTGAGCAGTAAAAACAAAAAAAAAGATGCAAAGTGGCGGCTCGTTATGGAAGAAGAAGTAACATCAGCGGGGAAGACCTTCGAAAAAATGCTAAACAAGAAGTGCATTCAGTTTCAATGAATATGAAATAAACCTCTTATTCGAAATACCATTTGCAAAGAAAGAGTGATATCTGAAAGCAATACTCCAACAATAGTTCCTAAAGTAAATTTATTCTCAAAACTTTTTATTTGAATAGTAGGTATATTTTACGTAATGTGTTCAATGAAAGCAGATTCCCTCCTGTAGTAAATTAAAAAAACTAATACTAAAATTATTAGATAAGAAAAGAATGGCTGGACAGGAGTTAAGCTACTGGCGCCATCTGCTGATGAAACTAGAACTAAAACATAATTTCCTTAAAGGTTGAAGTCAAAGATGGGTTGGAATTAAGGACGTTAACTAGAATAGAAAGATTTTTTCGAATGTGATTTTTGTTGAAATGTGAAATTAACGACACTAATTGCAATCGAGCTTTGCCTTCAGCCTTTAAGGAAATTACGTTTTAGTTTTCGTTTCATCAACAGATAGTCAGTAGCTTAACTCCTGTCCAGCCATTCTTATCTTATCTAATCACTATATTTCATCTCGTTCATTTGCAGTTTGGCAGCTGAGGATGATACAAAACTAGTCCTGCGAAAATTTGAAACTAAAATAATTAACTAGGAGTTATAAATAATTTATTTAAATTGGCTAATTTTTTAATTTATTTAAATTGGTAAAGGTTTGAAATCTAAAACTTTTTTATTTTTTAAATTAGGATTCAATATTTCAAAATACACCCTTTTCGAATCCTACATACTAACCCAATTTTGGCTTTTTTTTACACAAAAAAAAAATCTCACAGTCGCAAATCATGTTTGAGCCATTTTTCATTAATTAGTTTAACTTACGACGTTCTATACGACTAACTAACTGAAAAACTTGATACTGAAGACTATTATTATAATGAATTAATTTGACAACTTTTTAAACCATATTTTGATAAAGCAAATACTCTTTCTGGTGCAATTAAACAAAGAAAACATATAGTGTTTTCAGTCTAATCTGGAGTTTTCCTAATTCTTTTCTTTGTGGGCATTCCTATAAATAAACAATTAATGTAGATTTGTTTGCATTTTAATGAAATGTCTTTTGGATATGAGACAAGCCTGTGCTTCAATACTGTGCAAAATTAATTTTAATCAATAAAAGTCGATGGAATATAAAAATTACGGCCTGTCTGCTAAACCCATAAAATTACATTTTTTCTAAGTAACAAAAAATTATATCTAACGACTATTCTGCTTGCTTTAGCAATAAAAGTAAAATTAAGTAATAAAAAATTAAAGCATAAAAAGTAATAAAAATATAAATCAATAAAACAATAAAAAGTATTTTATGATGATTACAGTTACTCATTCTGGTTGAACTATTCTTTCAAAATAAATAAATCGTCAGTAAAAAATACTACCATTATATACTGAGAAATATGAAACACGTTTGACAAATATATTAATTATGTAAGCAAACAATTAAAAGAAAATGCAAGCATAATGGAAAATTTTAAAGTTTTTGGATGAATTTCCCCCTTTTCTGATTATCTCAATCTTCCGGTCGTCTTTTAGCACAAAATCGAGAATTCCCCATTTAGAAGTAATATTTTATTAAATTCATTTCCTCCTCTAAATTCCGCAAACATAAAATAAATATATAATAATAATAAAAAATATGCAATTATTATTATTTCTGAAACGATTATTACGTAACAAAACACATACCCAATTAATCGTTGCCTCTTCAACAGATTACTAAAATGAACTTTTTATTACTTCACATGATGTTACCAAAACTAAATTAGTTGGCGATTTCCTAAGGATTAATTAATTGAAAAACGAGCAATCTGCTATATTTTTCAATAACAGGTAGGGTCATTTTTCTAAGTTTCCCCTAAATAGTTGCTTTTTATTTATTGATATCTGTTACCGGCAAAATGGATTCAAGTGTTTAATTTTTTTAATTTTAATAAATTAAACTAATAGCATAAAACTGAAAAACGAGCAATCTGCTATATTTTTCAATAACAGGTAGGGTCATTTTTCTGAGTTTCCCCTAAATAGTTGCTTTTTATTTATAGATATCTGTTATCGGCAAAATGGATTCAAATGTTTAATTTTTTTTAATTTTAATAAATTAAACTAATAGCATAAATTTCGGGTTTTCAATCACATTTTAAAAATTATTCTTACATTCATTGTTCCATTGATGTGGGTTATTATGACCCTGATTTCCCTAGACATTAAATTAGACTGTTTGGAGACTGCCTGTAGTTCAGTATCTTATAAAAAAACTTAGATCTTGATGAAACAGACTAAACATGAAAAAGATGACCGTATAAATTAAATATACTATAAATGGTTGTTTAAAGTTTGAAGCTTGCATCAGTTTACAGACCATGCAGTTTTTTAAACCTGATTAATAAGAAAAAAAAAACACAAACGTTTTCGCTGTTTTTAAATTTTTGAAATGTTTTATATATTATTATCTTCATCCAAACTACATGATATATGTATTTGAATTCCTCGATGAATGATAAAAATCAATATTTGCATTCTAAATAAGCTACATAAACAAATTAAAAAAAAGTCTTTTATCTTCAAAATTCGAAGAGACAAAAAAATACTGTTAAATATTTACGAGAGCAACTGAAGAAGAACTAACAAAAATGCTTTATTTGTTTTCTCCAACAATCCGTATCTACAACTAAACAGAAATCTCTATCTTCTATTAGAAGTTTCTCGAGTTATTGATAATTCATATCGCAAACATATTCTAGTGATGTCTCCTTCCCTGTTGAAGACTATGTTATCCTGTGAGAATTTTTCTAAATATCACACTTCGACTTTGATCAGATCTTCTTTGTTAGTCACTCGTATCTTACAATTCTTGACGATCAAAACATATTTTGGTTTATTAAGAACTGCACTCAGAATTCTGAGTTTTAGTTTAAGTTTTAGTTTTCTTACGTATGTTTTCGATCAGAAAACATATATAAGAAGTAATGCTGCTACACTAAAAATGTTTTGATAAGAAGCTATGCTAAAAATTTTCAATTGGTTGGTTTAATAAGAGACAGAAAATCATTTTTTTATAACTTAATTAAAATGTCCTTATATTGGAAATGTTGCATATTTATAACGTTTATTTTAAGAAATGAGGTTTTTTTTCTAAACGTAATTAATATCAACAGATGATCGTTAATCAATTGGTCGTTTATGTAGAATCGTGCAATTTAACTTATGCCAAACGATATATCAAACGATACGAGCCGCCACTGAGCATTACCTTCAATATACTGCCATAGTTAAAAAACAAGACTGAGTGACCACAAGGCATTACAATTATTTTTTAATTTAAGTATTTCGTAATCTAACAATCTTTGTTTTAATTTTAAAATAGTTAATTTTAATATTTTCAACATTTGCCCTCACAGATTAAAATTTTTATGAACGCATATTCTTCTATTTAAAGCTTTAATCACCAAGTTATTTGCTTGAATTGTATGTTCGTGTCGAAGAATAAAATTCCATATAACACTTAATATAATCGGAATAGTAAGATTTTTCTAAATTTTTTCATAATTTCCAAAAAAAAATTGAGCATATCAGAACTTAATGTTAAAAATCCAGTGCAATGTGTAAGAGAACTTTTATAAAAATTGAATGACAAATGAAAGATTAGACACTTTATTATCATGCTATAGCATCAATTCTTCCAAAACAGTATCGAAAGAACTTTCACATTTCATAAAAATTGTTGACAGTTAAATAATTCGAGTATATATCTTCAATAAATCTAAGAAGTTTCCGAAGCTGCTACCTTATTATTTGATACATATCTTCAGCTTACCAGCGAAAACATAAAAGAATGGTGTTTTATCGGAGTTTTATTATAGATTTAAATAATGTTGTTTTATGAAAATAACTAATACTAACTATTTAAATGAACGCGACTAATTCAGTGCCGCAGAGTTTGGATAATACTTAGCTAATCTTTAAATTGTGTTAAATGTATTTTATAATTAACAGAAAAGTTAATGAAATATTTTGCATGGAATTTATGACCAATTTATGCAAGCTCCAGTTGAAGAGAAGTGAGGTATTTAATTTAAAGTACACGAAGGTTACCAGAAAAATACCTTAGTGAAGAATTTTCTGAAGCAAATTTGCTTGTATTTTCACATTACACTTAGGGAAAACCACGAAACTCCCAATGCAGCCAATCCGTTCTGGGGATTTGAATTTTAGTCGAACTGCAAGTGTTTTAGTGATTTTCTTCGCAGAGCCGTTCGTGAAAGTACATTAGTTACATGTTTTCCTATTAACATAATTAATTTAATTGTATAATATTATTTGAGACTTCCCAAAATAGTTAATTACAAAAGTCTCACAAAAAAATTACTCCTTTGAATCGTTATTTCGAAAACTTTGAAAGTAATGAAATAAAAACAGTTTGAAATTCTCAGCTTTTTTAGATAATCTGAAAGTCACTGAGAGAAGTGCGTCGGTCATACCTTTACATTTGCAAATATTAATTCAAAAAAATACTACTTCACTCCGTAGTATTAATTTTCTTATAACTTTACATGCAGTGTTTTGGATTGTGCTTACAACGAATTACGTATTTTCTGTTGCAAAAAGGAGTATTTAAAACCTACGCTGAAACTTTTTTTCCTAGTGGCAAAGTTGCTTCATTAACTGTGCTAAGTTAAGGAATTTTAAAATAACACAGAACTAAATATTTTTAGCACTTAAAGCATGACCTCATACTGTAATATAATATTGCTACAGCTGGAAACAAAACTAATGTATATTTTTAATAAATGCAAGGATTTATTTTTTAATAAAAAATTTCAAAACAAACAAGAAGATATATTAAACGTATATATTATTATTCAAAATTACTTACAGGAATGATAGTGGAGCTTCTGTCAGGATTCACATGTACGCACAGTAATATATTTAGACGTACAACTACGCAGAAAAAAAAAAAAAAAAAGATACAGTTCTGTTTCTTCTGTTCTACTGGACCGAATGACGAAATTCAAATGGTATTTCTCATGTCTCGAAAGCGCGACTTAGGATATATATTAGATTTATATATAGCAAATTGTTTCTAACATAGGTATTTTCACACAAAATCGAACTTTTTCTGAAGTAAAATCCCAATTCTTTTCCATATTTCGTCTCTACGATTCAAATTATGCCAGAGTGCCACGTTTCGTAAAAATCGCATGAGTAGTTTTTAAAAAATTAGCTCTCAGAATTTTAGCTTCTCCATGTTAATTGAATTTGGTATATATTTATTAATCCCTCTTTTTTTATTAAACTTACTTGATTTCGAAATTTAGGTTCATTCCAAATAATATTTGCCAATTTTTTACAATTTATTTTTAAAATTCGTATTATAAATTTTTCGAAAAACATTTTGAAACACAATCTATAAAATTTTGGCCATAGTCTTAAAGTAGATGTATTTCTAGGCATACCTTAAAAAATAGAGTTTTTTATTTAATAAATAAAGGTAACTCACAATAATAAATAAAGGTTCTTTGGTCGTAATATAAAATCTAAGATTTCAGATTCTCTTTCAGACTTTTTTTTATTTGTACTTTACAATATTGCGAATTTCTTAGGATTATGCTTTCTTGCCTGAACCATGAGCTTTCCTACATCAGGTTTTCTGGAGCTGGCAACAAAAAGGCCACTTCAGGCTTTCGATTTCTTTTTGCAGGTGTTTGCTGTGAGAACATTGAAAATCGTGCCAGTTCGGCCTTATTTTGATTAAATTTTCTTCTTTATATTAGGCTACTAGCAAAACAGGTTGTTAGTTCGTTAGCTTTTTATCTTCGAAAATTTGCTGCCTTTATAAAAAATTCCACTTTGTTATTGTAAAGTTATTTATTTTTAATTATTGTAAGGAATAGTCAAAACAAATTGGTAATAGTTAGCCTAGTAATTCCTACCATCGCTTATACGGTGCAAACTGTATATGTATACTTTAATTACCGCATTACTGTAATTACAGTGCATATTCATGCAAATGAATGGTCGCATATTTACCTGTTATGTTTAAATATTTATTACGGTACTCTAATTTTGCAATTTTTATCTCTTTTTCTTTGTGACACTGTTTCTTAGAATCTATTATAACGAATTTGGTAGCAGGTATTGTTCTTCTCGAGCAAATTCCACTTTTCTCTATTCCTCTTCTCAGTAACAAAGTGGCTGAAGAAAATCAAGTAAATACTGTCAATTGACACTCACATTTCTTTGTTGCATGCTGCCGGATAGTTTAGACTGCAACTTAAGTTTCATTCACACAGTTCGTTTTAAAATCATAAGTGGTCTAAGTCGAGCCTTGTTCCTAGGCAACCAGAAAAACTGGTTTAAGGATTTTGTCTAAATGTTCTAAATTTTTCAACTTTATGTCACTTAATTAAGACACATGTCACTTGTCATAAAAGCCGACCAATCACAGCAAAACAAATGTCGGTCAACGATTTTGCCGAGTCAACTACTCTTTTACGCATGCACAACTTTCCCTTCCCTGACTGGCTGCGGTTTAAACCCTGCTAAACAAGTATGAACGGACTCAAATGATTTTTATGCCTTAAAGCACAAAGCTTCATGACGACAAAACTGTCTTCTGAACGAAGCATTCTCAGTGCACGTTAAGTCAAACTTTGCGAGACTTACTGTAATCTGGTATAATTATGAAATAGTAGTTTAATTATTCCTAAATCATTTCAGTTCTTAGAAAAATTAACTTAACAGAATTCAATCTATATTAAACCTCAGCGAGTAATAAAATTCCCTGTTCTGGATTGATTCATTAGCATTACTCAAAGGTAATAAACTTCATGTAATTACAATGCATTATATCAGTCGACTATTCTCAAAATAGATATTTACAGCGTATTGTGACAAATTTAACACAATTATTGTATCGGCTGTCAAATCTATATTGCAACGCTAATTTATATTATTATTAATCTTTTCAAAAACAGTTTTCGATTTCACACACTCATGAAATCACTCAGTCTTGTTTCTGGCACTATTGTTATGTCATTTTCTTCTGCTAACTGTGATGGATAGTCAAGGACACTAGATGATCACTTACGATATCACGAATGCATTATAAATTGATCTAGTTTAGGAAATAGCCAAAGTGCAGCTGTACAGGTAATGTAAGTGCTGGCTAAAGCACAAGCAAAAAATCAAATAATTCATATCAAGATCAAAATGTAGAAACTCCAGGCATATACATCATATGCAATAAAATTCAGAGAACTAAGGACTCGCCTAGAAATCTGCATTATTTGTTCCATTATAAATGCATGTATCTTCTGTGTCATGTAACAGTGCATATTCACATAATTTTCATGTTCTGTGAAAAAAGGAATACAGTTCCGTAGAAATGACTGGTATCGCCTTGGTGAATTAACTGATATAACTGAATCTCATTCTTAAAAACCTATTAGTATTTTATCCTTTCTTAGTTTATGAACAAAAAATAGGAATTTTTAAAAAATTTTAGCACATTTTTATCTGAAAAACCTTTTATGCTTCAGGAACATTTGTTAATAAATTGGTTACTTCAGTTTGAATACATAACAGTTTATAAAACTAAGTTTAATTCAAAAATTCTAAACAGTTCATGGAATTGTTATTTTTTATTTATTTATTTTAAATCGTTTATTACAAATCAATTGCAAAAAATAAAAAAGTATACTAATGTTATGAACTCTATTTTTAAATAATTGTGTGCATTACTGCAGGAAAAAAAATTAAATAAGCTTAATAGCTTTATTCTAATCGATAAAACTCGTATGATTAAGAAAACATATCACATAGGTAAACAGAAACATTTTTAATCTGCAACAATTGTAAAGCAGTGCAGATCAACCAGTTAAGTTGTATTCAAGTGTATAGAAAATTATACTGCAAAAGAGCTTTAGAAATCTTTCAGCAAATGTTCTGCACTGAAGTCCTATATTCTCCATTTCTCAGCCTCATTTTAATTCATGTGACAATTGTACAGTGATAAAAATACACAAATCGTTCTGAAATAAAGTTCAACTCTATCAAAATTATACATGTTTTTTATGTAAGTTTACTTTCATCCAGAATTATCATCTGAAACTGGATGGGGTAACATGTACCTTCATGGAAATAAAAGACCTATTTCCTAATAGGAAAAGTAAAGAATCAAGATTGTATCGCTACAATAAGATTACATACCAATTACCGCTCAGAAAAAATCCCTTTGCTTTATGTTTATTGGCTAAAAGTGTAAGGAATCAATATTGCATATCTATGATAAGATTACTTAACAATTAGTTGCTCAGACAAAATCCTCATTTCTTATATTTATTGGCTAAAGTGTAACAAATCAATATTGTAACTCTGCAATAGCCTACCAATTAGTATTCAGAAAAAAATCCCCATTTCTTATGCTTATTGACTAAAAGTGTTAAGAATCAATATTATATATCTCTATAATAAGATAACATACCAATAAGTGTTCAGAAAAAATTTTATTCCTTATGTTTATTGACTAAAAGTGCAAAGTATCAATATTGAACCTCTATAATCAGATAACATGTCAATTATTGTTCAGAACAAAATCTGCATTTCTTATGATTATTGGTTAAAAGTGTAAAAAATTAACATTGTATCTATACAATAACATACCAATTGGTATTCAGAAAAAAATCCCCATTTCTTATGCTTATGGACTAAGAGTGTTAAGAATCAATATTATATAGCTCTATAATAATATAACATGCCGATTAGTGGGAAAAAAATCTCCAGTTTTTATATTTACTGACTAAAAGTGTAAAGAATCAATATTTTATCTCTATAATAAGATAACAAAACAATTAGTATTCAGAAAAAAATCCCTTTAGCTTATTTTATGTTTATTGACTAAAAATACCTTTCAGTTTATGAAAATTTGAAGCCACTCTTGCATTCCATTATTAGTATAATCACAATATAATGGATCGAGTTAATGAGATTGAATATCAATTTCAAAAATGATAAAGTTATTGCAATCGGAACTGATAGTATACAGCAATTCATAAAAAACCACTAACTTTAATTTTTATAAAAATTATTAGCACCCACAATGTCAATTAATGCAACAATTAAAGAGAAAATGTATAAATTTTACTTTATAAATGTTCAATATTTCTTTTAAAATTGTGTCAAGGTAATATGAAAATTCGGAGAAGACACGTTCCAATATACTGATGGTAACTATTTCTAATGCATTTTAAAGTTTATTCACGATTTAGGCACAGGTGGTAAAAATATCTGATCATTCACATACTCTAAGAGTCCTATATGATATAACTATTGACTTATGAAGCCAGCTGTTCAAAACTGAATCATCTGATCCACTGCACCCAACTGACATCGCACAAATGACAATACCCAAAAACTTTCCACTTTTTCAACTGTTGCCTTCTGTTCTTTATACATTAAAATTCAGACCATTCCATACATTAAAATAAGGATTAAAATATGAAAATTAATGTTCGTACATTAAAATTCATACCATTCAAAATTCCTTTTACATTCATGTAATCTATTAAATAATGTGAATTTTTAAAACTACAATTTGAAATCAGGTAAGTTTTCTGAATTACCTCATATTAAAATACTGCAAATGCATTGATTTTCTCTCTAAGCATTAATATATTGTTAAATTTAATGGTTGTACACCCTATCTAATAAATGCTCATTCTACTCCAGTCTGATGAATTCCCTCAACATCAATCATTTTCCTTCAATACTCTAGTATTTAAAAAAGGTAAAGTCTGCTAGAGAAATCACCCTTAAAAATAACAAACAAACTTATCTAAATTGATTACACAGTTAAAACTGAATGATAAAATCAGCAAAATAATTTTTTTGATTAACTTTACATACCGTGGAAGAATAATTACACAAAATATAAGAAAGCTCTTAATACTTTGCCATAATAAATATAACTAACAAATAATGTATGAAATGGTAGTATATAAATTTTTCTTTGTTCATAAATAGCTCATTTGGTGAGGGCAAATTTCATATTAATGATAAATGTGTATTTATAATTTAAAAAATATAACTTAAAATGCCAACTTCAAGATTTTTAAATCATAAGAACACCATTTGCTGAAAATATATGATACCGAATTTCAGCAAATTATTCATTTATTACTAAAAGGCAAAAAGTAATTAAAATTTTGAAATTTTAAATAATTTTGATAATTTTAATCTTAAAATGAAGGGGCAAAACATTCTAATATATATCTTTTGCTTCATAATAATCAAACATGTATTTTAAGTTGGATAATAAACTATGTTTAATTAAACAGTTAAAGAGAAATGTATTAAAAGATTCATAATAATTCTATAAACACATATACTGTTTCAGCAAATTTAACTGTATTTTTTATCTACCTTCATCTGAAGAAAATTAGACAACATATACCAATTTAAAATATTAAAAGAACAAAATACTAGTTAACTAAAAATGAATTAAACGATAAAATATTAAAAAATTTAATTAAACATTTAAAATGCACAAATAAAATATTTTACCAAGTCAAGTTTTGGTAAAAATTAAAAATCAAAATCCCAGAAATGTTTCACATCCAAAAGAAAAAAAAAAAAACATTTTCCAGAAATGTCTGTGAAAATCACATAAATTTCAAATTAATGCAGCTTGCATTAAAATGAAGGTTAATGTTCCTAAGGCACTAGTTCTTTCTATGGATAACGTATAATATGTGTAAAATTTCCACAACTGTTGTACACTGCGCCTATCATGTTGCTATTGAATGTATGCAAGGTTTTTGAAAACACGGCAGTGTGTTTATGTACAAAGATCTTTCAATATCTTCCAACATTTCTTCAATGCAGTGCCTCTAAGATTTAATTATAATTAAAATTTTAAGAACTCGTAGAGAAAATCTTGTAATTGATAAAGACTAAACTATAAAAAATATATTCAAATATATTTACCTTTTTGGAGATTGAGATGTTGCTAATAAAACAAAGGTAGCGTTTTCAAAGAAATTTTTGTTAATATTTTGAATGCATGAATTGTATACATACATTAATTATGCCTGATGTTAAACATTAACAGACTGCAAATAATTAAAATGATTTAATCATAGCTTAGGGTTTTTGTTTGCTAAATATTATACTGAAATATTTTAGCAGGTAGAGCTGAAATTTTTGAATGTTGTCTCTCTTTTTTAACCTTTTCTTTTTGAAATATCTAGTTTCGTAGATGTGTAGAAAAACACTTATTCTCTTCAATAAAAAAAATTACTTTTGAAAATGATGGATATATATATATATTATGTACACAGAATGAAAGAGAATTTAAAAAGACTTTTAAATATTGATATTTTTCATTTCAACCTGCTTTGCATAGCACAGATTTTTCTTTGCTGTTTCAGTGTGACGTTATATGAAAAGTCAAAGTACTGCTGATTTTATGTTCAAAGAGCTGTACCTTTGTTGCACGATGCATTTATTGTAAAGAAAAAAAAAAAAGACTGTGTACTTGTTAAGACTCAAACTTTATGAACTTGCATTATACACAAGATTATATTAAAATAATTTGCAATACTTTTGTAGATTTTTTGTAATATGGTTGAAGCATGACGCACATGAAAAAAACATTAATGTTATGAACACAAAACCCTATCAGATAACTCCTATGGAAATTTAAATATTCACTTAACAAAAACGAATCCACTCCGTGATTAAAGTTATTTATGTAAAAACAATTAAGCTAATGTGAAGGAGCAAATTTCTAGACTATTTCAATATTTAAAATACAATCATTTAATTACTTAACTGATTCAATATTTAATTTCTTAAAGTACTACAGGAAGTACAAATAAGTCTCCACCATTTTTTTAACAAAAATTGGGCATTTATTGCGAAAGAATGGAACATTATGTTTCATTCAAAATATTGTCCACCGATAGCCACTAAATTTTCCCATCATTCTGACAGTATAGGAATGGCACATCGGAAGAACACTTCATCTTTTGAGGCTATCTATAAATCAAACAAATTTTTGCTATCTTCATATGCAGTGCTGTTCAGAGAGACTATGCGTCATCAATTGAAACAAATAGTAATCAAAAAGAGCTATGTCTGGTGAATGCAGTGGGAGAGTCAAAACTTTTCATTTGAGTATTCCCAAGTAGGTTTTGACCAATGCCGCAACATGCGCATGAGCATTATTATGCAGGAGAATAATTTTGTTATGTCTCTTGAGTGCTTAGCTCAATCTCATCAATTTTGTTTGGTAGAAAGTTCCAGTAATGGTTTCATTTAGTTTGAGAAACTCATAATGCATGACACCAAGTTGATCCCACCTTATACACAATATGATTTTTTCCCATAACTATTGATCTTAGCTGTTAATTTTGAAGCATAGCCAGGTGGTCCCCATGATTTCTTCTCCCTTGGGTTATCACAGTGAATCTGTTTATCATCACCAGTGACTATATGATGCAAAATCCCCTTTCATTTATGCCTGGCGAGCAGCATAAAAAATAAGTGTTCTCAAAATAAAGCATAAAAATTGGTGTCAGTTTATATGGAACAGAATTTCCTTGCTTTGGAATCATTCCTAATGACTTGATGTGAATGTGATTAAAATGATGTGAAATTGTTTGTTGAGTCACACCTAATGTAAGTGCAAAATCTAACTGTGTTGGTATTGAATCTTCATCAAATAATGCTTCCAATTCTGCATCTTCATACAGAATCATCCTTCTACTACATTCTTTGTCTTCGATGTCAAATTCACTGTTCTTAAACTTTTGAAACCACTCATGACAACTTCTCTCACTTAAGGCAGCCTCACCATATGGTTCTACAAGCAACTGATGTACCTCAGCTGCAGATATCTTCAAATTAAAGAAATAAATCAAAAGTTCTCACAAATGATGCTCATTTGGCTCAAAACTAGAACATTTTCATATGAAATAAATATATGATACTGATACAAATTTGCTAATATTTCAAGGTTATGTTGTTAGCAGTTGTCCAACCTTACAATATGAGATTTTACACCAGATAATTTTCATTATAACTTACTTATAGCATCACTTTTTTATCAAAAGGCAGATTTATACTCACAGTAATACGAAAATATATTATTTTATGGTTTACATGGTAATGCAATAGCATTCAGTTTCAATTCAGCATTCAATCTATCACACAAGTATGAGAAAATAAATGCACAGAAAACAAATCCTCCAGTAATTAAGACAACATTCAAAGCAGAAATTATAAAAATGTTTGATTACACGAAAGTACAATGAATTATAATGATTGCATATCATAGTACAATGAATTATAATGATTGCATATCATAAGTACTATTATAGCATAATTTTATTATGCACTGATCATTTGTAACATGAGCATTTATCTTAACCATGCAATAATTGAAATTTGGCTTCAAAATTTAGTTTTCAAAGAGAATTCTGGATATTGTAACTAACATTTCAAACAAGGCAGATACATTTTTTTTCACTCATGCATTCTTGTCTGATTATTTAATTGTTCTTTTAACTCAGAATTAACCGATGATGCCAATTATAAAAATGACTTTCATCTTCTCTTAAAAAATTCTGTAGCAGCTATTTTCAAAATCCTATATATCACTCATTACATACATATACTTGCCAACACTACTACACTCAAAAATCAAAAGATTTTTTTTAAAAGAAATCAGCAGAATTTTCGCAATGACAACAAGATCTTTTAAATGATAAAAATATATACAAAAGAAATGCACTTCTTAATATTCAATTAACTAACTATTTAGTTGCTGAAAGTTCAGTTACTAATTCTTAAATGGAACTAATACAAAAATACTTACATGTAAAAAAAAAAAACAATTTTATTACTTGTACGTTTTATTTTCATTAAAAAAGAAACTCTTTGGTATTTGTCTGCTTTTGCTAATAAAAGTTTTTGTAATGTGTCATTACTATACTAATATTGGATCCAAATTTAGTCCTTGTTTCAGTAACAATACTGAAAAATTCTCTCACACTCTGCATTATTATAGGGAATTGCCAGGATGTTCAACATTATTCTAGATAGTTCACTGTAATTAAAATTCCATCAGCGCCCTTCAATTTTCTAATTAAAATTCCACTAGATGTTGATTACTGCTGCTTTTATAAATTTTTCTACGTTTATATGAATAGGTATTTTACAACCTCCTTTAGATTGTGTGAAATCTAAAATTCGCAATGACAAATGGGATTATGTTCCCTTGATGAAATAACAGAAGTCATCTGTGTATAGTTTTTGAAAAGTACATGAGTATTTCATTTTTTCACAGACTCAACTAAGACAAAAGATTCCAATTTCTTAAACTCTTTCTCAATGCTAGGCAGCGAAATGAGTAAAATAACAACCTTGACCCACAGCGACACTTGATGCTCATTGGAGAACAGGAACACAATGCTTTCAGACATCTATAAGACACTCATTCTTATAGAGAGACATTATGGCGTGATCATAATGTCTCTCTATAAGAATGCCATAATGGCTTTTATATGTAACCTCGAGAAAAACCAAGCATTTTCAGATAACAAAAATCACATGTTTGGATGCAAATAATGAAGTATTAAGCAAAGCTCCATAAACATTGGAGAAATTTTAAAAATAAGAGAAAATCCAGGGAAATATGTTGTAAATAAGGTTGGCGGGAGAACAGTTGGGAATCAGGAATCTCACGTCTAAATCGGGAGAGTTGGCAACTCTGCATGCAGCATAAGGTAACTTTGTCACCAAAAGCCAGTTTTTGTCATTATTCCTGTTCCTTTAAAATTTTAAATTAGAAGTTATGAAAAAGTAAATATTATTCTTCCACATGGACCAAAATAGAAGATAAAAATGCAGTTCCTTACTTTGCCCATAGCATTCATCAATTAATAATATAGAAGCTCATATGAAACACTAGCTTACAGATCAATACGTACACTGCACAAAAAAAAAAAAAAATAAATAAAAAAAATAAATAAATAAAAAAAAAAAAAAATTTAAAAATGGGACAGTTTTATATCTCTCTTTCTATCAGGCCGATTGACGAATTTCCATATTTCAATTCCACAACTCAAATTATGACAAACTACGAAGTTTTGTAAAAATCACAAGAGTAGTTTTTAAAAAATTAGCTCTCAAAATTTTAGCTTGTCAATGTTAATTCAATTTGGTATGTATTCATTAATATCTCTCTTTTTTTATTAAACTTATTTGATTCCTTCTTACACAGTTCTAAATTTAGTTTCATTCCAAATAAAATTCACCCATTTTTTTAAGATTTATTTTTAAATATTTTTTTTTAATTTTTCGAAAAATATTTAGAATTATAATCTATACAATTTTTACAATCATCTTAAAGTAGATGTATTTTTAAGCATACCTGCAAAAAATTAGAGATTTTTACTCAAAATTTCCTAACATATACGTGAATTTACATTTTGGCGCTATTTGAAATTTGCCGTATTTGTTATAAGCAATAATAAAGAAAATGTGGTTTAGGCACTTTGTTAAAATTATTTGAAATAAAGAACAATGTGACTTTTTCAGCTCATCTACAATGTAAAAAGATAGGAAAGAGGTGCCTTTTTTTCCGTTCCGGCATAATGGAAGGGTAAGAAAAATAGTTTGCCATATAGTATTAAGAAGTTCGCCAAGTAAATTATTCTTGGCAAAAACTGAAAAAATTGTGTCCGGATATATTTTTGAATTTCTCCATAAATTTTGCACCAAATTTTACAAAATTTAATAGCTAAGCATAATTTGAGTTGTAAAATCGAAATATGGAAAAAAATTGGTATGTTATTTCAGAAAATGTCCGATTTTGTATGTAAATACCTATTTTTTAGAACAATGCTATATATAAATCTAATATACATCCAAAGTTGTGCTTTCGAGAGGAGCAATTTGAGTTTTGTCAATCGGCCCAGTAGAATGAGAGTTATAGAACTGTCCTCCCCCTTTTTTTTTCGTTCCTTTTGCACAGTGTACATATGTATATTCATGCATACATTAACACAGACCTCCATTTATACATACATATATTTCTGCCATCAAAATCATTAGTGTTGTGAACAAAATCTTAGCAAGTTATATTAAAATTTCTTGTATTTTCCCATCCTTAAAATTTATGTCATGTGAACTCCCATTAAATATTTGTTTCCTTTTTTTTCCACTATAGTTTGATTTAATAAGGAGATCCACTATTTTTGTTAACAGATCTTTCTCTCTTCAAAGAAAGCAAAGCAAAACTTTTTTTTTTTTTTTTTGAAGATCCTGCAACAATTTTTTAATTTGTTATTTTAGAATGTTGTACCAATTTTTAATACAGAGTTGTTAGAATAATTTATATAAAATAACAGAAAAATTAAATATGATGCAAATTGTCTCTTATTTGCTGAGCAATTAAAAAAAAACTTCTAAAATCACTATCATCACTGTTCCACTATTTTACAATTGATCTAATGTAACAAATATGATAAATGAATTTCCACATATCTTAGATATTTTTTAGTCCATTTTTAAAGCAATGCAGTTTATAAATATATTTATTTCAAACAAAATAACCAAAAATAAAAATAGGTTTTTAAATATCAAGTGATAATTTAATGTACAAAAAAGACCTAATTATTTTGAAGCTATAATTCTGAATGAACATGAGCTATAGATGGATGTGGAGGATCAGATGGTTTTACAAAAACACCTTCTGCTGCTTTCCAGTAGCAAGTACTGTCAGAATATGAAATAGCACAGACTTCTTTTTGTCCTGAAATAGGCCTTCCGTAAGAATGTCCAGATATGGCCATCCACCTGGATAATATACATAAAAAGAATGCTTTATGTATTTCTAAATCATATTTTATATGAAATAAAACAAAACCTATCATTTCAACTACATCTAAAGACCTAAAAATTTAGACCTATAAATTCAAAACATCATTTGTTAAAAGGCATAAATCTCCATGCAAGATCAAAATTGTCTGGACTTGTAGAAGTCGTCTTAAGCAAAATCTGCTCAATATAAAATTATGCTAAAATACTTGAAAACTTTAGGCGTCACCAGCGGCCAATTAAAACTACTAAATTATAGGAATTTGATCCAAGGCGAACAGGCTGGCTGTATGGTTGATTTTCATGGTTTTCCCCATAATTTAATATGACTACAAGCCCATTTTCCTTGGAAAAACTACAAGGCTATCCCTTCCCTTAAGCAGATAACTTCTATGAGCTTTGCCATATTCAATTACCCTAACTTCAGAATTATTTCCAATAACAAGAAATATTACTTGAGTTAATTTTTAATTATAAATATATATATTACTGGACAATTGCTAAGGATGGATCTCAAATTTAAGTAGCATAATGAAGCATAACATTAAGCAGAGATGAAGGCTAAACAGGATAAAATATTATTTCCCTACTGTTTGAACATTAAAAACAATAGTATACCAACAGCAGCAGGCACCTTCGAGAAAGGTGTCCATACAGGATTTGTTGTGTCACACTTTGCATATATCCAGCAGCTGCTGTGATTCAATGAAATTTAAAACATATGTAGTCTCATAAAATTAGTAACATAGCAACCTTGAATTGGGCATAGATTTAATCTACACTATAAATCTACACCAAACTCGAGGTTGTTGTGTTACTAATTTTATGTTTCACTTGGCATGTTTCTCTTCTCCTTTCATATATAGCCTCATCAAGAATGCCTTTCATTTCATTACGAGGGCCTACGAACATAGCAGTCACTATGGGACACTTCTTCAAATTGGCTGTGTAGACTACAACTACATGTATGATAGTGAATATGGACATACTCTTGAAAACAGCAAATCTAAAGCTATTCTGGCATTAAAATATGATAAATATAGTACATAAAAAGAGGCTGAAAAAGAGGGATTTTCATTTAATAAATCCAAAACTTCAGTGCTAACACTTTTTGCAGCATTAATAACTCAATTGCACAATTATGAGAAAATTACATAAGAATTCAATTTAAGAAAATCCTTACTGTTGGGGATTTTATAAACAGTGTATTTATTTTCCCTCTTATTTAAAACAGTAAAAATTACTTCAGTGGATGCAAAATATTTCAACATCAAATCCCTCAATACACTTTTATCAAGAAAATATTCTTTACCTTCTCAAAAAGTTTCATTTCTCCACCATGTTTTTCTCTTGCATAGACTTTTTCTATATTAAATTATATATTAAAAAAATAGTTTTATATTCAATAAATCTGTAGTTAGTTTGTAGAGACATTAGGAGTTTTCTGGAAGCAGGAGATGTGAAAAATGAGCAATGCCCTCACCGGGACTCGAACCACGGACCTCTCAAATACGCGTCGAGCGTGCTGACCACTACACCAGAAAGGCATGCTAAGAAGGTGGAAGATATACCTTATATACTCCCCCTTTTAAAGGGCAACTGAGGATTAGGGAACCAAATTGCCAAATCCTGGTGTGGAGAATTACTATCCACCACCTTCTTAGTTTGAGCATCAGTGTAGAGCTAGTATGTTATTTTGAAGCAGGAGAGATAAAAAATTAGCAATGCCCTCGCCGGGACTTGAACCACAGACCTCTTGAATACGCATTGAGCATGCTGACCACACCACTATGAAGGCACGCTAAGAAGGCGGGAGAAATACTTTATAAGTTATTTATGTGCAAGCAATAATAAAATATATTTTATGTGCAAGCAATAATAAAATATATATGAATATAAAAGTTAGATTAGAAAAAAATCTAAGCAAAACTCAGAGAGACATGACCAATCTGCAAAATTCACTAATCCATATAACCCTTGGTCCCCAAAGTGTGTAAATTATTACAACTGTACACCAGAAAATTATGTCATGCAATACAGTAGAAATAGGATGATAAAGAAGACTTAATAAAATGCTATTGATAATTTTCCATTCCAAAGAACAGAATAAAAGGTGAACAATAAAAGCCATATGCTATGTGTCTTAGAGTCACTTCTTTAAAATTACTCGATCTCAGAAAATAAACTCCTTGATTTTAAGTATGAAAATTCTAGAAGTATTAACAAAAATAGTAAATAGTTTATACTTGTCAAATTAACTTCAAAACTCTTAGAAAAGAAGATAAAGAACAGCTGTCATATTTAGACAGAGTTGGCAAAAAATTTCCTGCCAAACATTTTTGGCAAAAGAAATGAAAACGAATTTACAAAATGAAAGCAATGCAAAAATTAAAATAACTCTATACATAATTAAAACAATAAAAAAGCAAATTCACTTACCATTCAAACTAGTTCTCAAAAAAGCAAAATATTAATTTCAAACAAAAACTTGTAAGGACAGACATATCACATATATAATCCAATATAATTTCATTAATAAAACTTTGCCAACCACACAAAGCATGTGAACCAAAATGCCATGATTAGCTATATCAGATGTCCTATGATTCAACATTTCAAACATTACAATACCCTCCAAAGTCAACTTATTGCAGGAAAACCAGGATCCAAACCTCAAACTTGGTTAAGAACCACTTTCTTTACCTTCAACAATTTTTCTGTAAATCCACAAAAATCCATCAGAAACACAATTTTTCTTCTGAATCTTCATATCAGAGCCGCAGTTCTCACATGTCAAGTTGGGCTTCAAAAATCCTTTACTCCATAAAAACTGCAAAAGTACACTTCTGTCAGCATGAACAAATGAACATGAACAAATGCTTCATTAATAACTCCAACAACGTATCTTCTCGAACTAAATCTAGCTTGAATATGCTCTAAAACATGTAGCTATTACATCTCCACAACTTTCTTCATGGAACTATATGCCATTATTCAACATATAAACAAGCAATCACGATAAAATACAACCACATTTTCCCCAAACCTGTCCATGTAAAAAAAAGAGTTGCCATACAAACAAAATCTGACCAAAATCTTAACTAAACCATCCAACACAAAATATCGCCACATTTGCGACCATATGTACCCCAAGCCATATATGACATTTTAATCAAAGATCTTTTAACAAAAACATAACACCTACTAAAAAAACTCATCTATCAGAGAATAATTTTTAAAGTTACTGCTTATAAAATGCAAACGGAATAATAACCAAACTGAGACAAAATTTACATTTTTGACAAACACCATACAAAGTATACACAAAATCATTAAGAAGGGGGAAACCAAATCCACTTCTTATAAGGAAAATTTCAAAAAAAGTGTAACAAGGTTTTTCATTTTTTTTTTTTTTTTTTTTTTTTTTTACTCACATTATCGATAATAATTACAACCAAGTAACAATTAACAAAAGGTATAAATTGCATACAGATGAAAATCATTGTTTTCTGACTAATACTTTACCCAATTAACATAAATAGTTACAATCAGTAGAAATATAAAGCTGTACAAATACATTTTGCATTTCAGAAAATAATAATCAACACATATTCTGAGATACATAATAACATGCACAATTTCCCCAAAACATAAATAAGTTTATATTAATCATTTCTTTAATAATACTGCATTTACATCCTTTAAATGAAATGTTCAACATATACCAAAAGGAGACAGAATATAAAAGATAAAGTTTGTGCTAACTACAACTGCTGAAGTAGGGTGGGGGTGGGATATTTATTATTTTTCTAAACTTGTTCTTTATATCTCTTTCATTCGAAGCAGAAATTAGCATACTTGTAATTGTTTGTCTAAAGCCAAGTATCATTTAGATGTGTTTTGAAATGTATTCAACATATTCAGACTAAAACAAATTACACAAAATTTGCAGCGACAGTTATTTGCATCTGTAATAAATGCAAATGAACAAAATTTCATGCTTCCTTCACTCTCACTTCAATAAAATTTCATGATGTCCACTTGCTCTTGTACAATTTAATTGTTCAAAGAAGCTACAGAAACTTCAGTTATATGTTACTTAGATATCAGTGTAAGACACAACTGAGAATTGTTAATGCTACAAATAGATTTGACACGGATAGTCAGTAATAATTAGTGTTTACATTTCCTAAACAATGTTATGCAATAAATATTTAAAAACATTTCTTACATATCAGTGTCTGCATGTTTCAAACGTATTGTTCCTGAGCGTTCCCAATTATCAGAACTACAAACAACAATCCAGTGGTCACCTGTAAAAAGCAATATAACATATAATAAACATAAATTTTAAAATATATATGTTAATAACAAAATGAGAATCATTAAACAAATGATAAAAATTTTGCAATAACTCCTCTCAATTTATACTTTAGAGAGGAGATCATTAAAAAGAAAGTGGAAAAATACAGTGATAGAAAAGATTAATTATTAGAGAAATGGAAAAAAATTTAAACATTATATATTTTGAATAAATGCATCTTACAGATAGATTATCATAAGTTATCTAACTACTGTTGCAAAACTATGTTGTGTGTTTATTAGATGTATAATTACCTAGATTACAGGGAAAGCCAATAAATAGGTAAAAACTGCTGCAGGATTACAAGACAGCCATTAATAGTTTAACAAAGTACCATCAGATAGCAGCATAATCATATTTCAATATTGATTCAATAAACATTGCTACTGAGCATGAAGTCCTGTTAAGGCAGTGTGAAAATGGCAATTGTACTGTTTCGAAGTGTGCACATAGATAAGTAATTTAAATGCAAATATACTTGAAATTGCGTTTTTTTGTGTAATGTAACATAAAATTGAGACAGAGAAGCTCTGTCGAAAAAGTAAGAATACAGAGGCAAGTCTGTTTAATATTGAGTAAATGAGTATCTCAGTAATTTGGCAAGATATCACCAAGCTGGGAATGGTTTTGGCAACTAATTTTCGTTGCCAAATTTGGCAAAAATTGCCAAAGGTTGCCAAACTTGGGAACCACTTGGTGACATTTTGTCCAGACTCTGAATCACCATAATAGGTATTGTAATAGAATAAATATAATTGACCGCTATATTAGCTGTAACCTTAACTCAGCCCTCATACTGCCTTCCAGTAATTTCGAGAAATAGAAAGTATTGGAAATATCTCAGCGGCCAGGTGAAAACTATATAAGGCTGGTGAGAGCATCTGCTCTTAGTTAGTTAGCTTCGCTATTAACGAGTTCAATGAATTCATCTGCAAATAGTTCAGTAGCTGAAGCATTTTCACCTGAAATTTTTTCTTGCCTTATAGTGTGGTAATTTTTTAATTTGGTTAACCAACCTGTCAAATATGTGCACTCAGTTTTTAAGATAATTTCTTCATAAAATACTGTGGTTTGAGCCATTAGCATTGAACCCGTTAATGGCACGACCTCGCTGCAACGCTGCCTGATACATTCAATCATCACTTTTAGCATAACGAATAATTTTTCTGTTATTCATTGCGAGTGGGGTATCTTACAATCCCCTAAAAATTCAAAAAGATTCTTTTTCTTATGTCACATATAATGAGTTTCCAATGCCATATTCCTCGCATAATTCTGAGACAGATATACCTTTATTTTCTATTTGCAGCAATCCCACTTTTTGTTTAATGGACATCGAAACACCTTTCACTTTGTAGATTCTGTTGCAGCTTCAGAATTAGAAACTCTTTTCAACATAATCAAAAGTTCAAACATTAATTTTCATAAAATTGCTGCAATAATAATAGCCTGCAAAAATAATAAGCTGGATCAAATCAGAACGTTAAGGAACAGAGCAATCTGCTATATTAACTGAAATTCCTTGGAATCAGTAAAGTATAATTTTAACCTAGCTTAATAGTGCCCACTGTGTACATTATTGGCTATGTATCATGAGACTAGCAAAGAAAGACAAGTTGTTCTACTGAATGTCTTGCTTCTATCAAGCACTTGAGACAAATAAGCCTGAATTGTATTAGTTTAGTTATTTATTATACTTATGTCTATTTCTTGCACATGCTTGAGGTTTATCCGAGTCCTGAATAAATTCCCACATATACTTAAAAGACTTATCGAGGGCCAGAGCTAGCTATCTTACCATTTCATGCAGTCTCTGCGAGTCCTAAATTCTGCTACCAAGCGCCTCTCTAAGATCTAAAATGTTGCCGCCCCTAAATTTTGGGTTCCAACGTTTTCACTAAACTCTAAAAAATTTGTCATCCCTTAATTTTGTTGCTCGGTGCTTCTCTAAATTCCCAAAATTTTGTCTACCATAAATTGACGAAGAGACATATCCCCTGACCTGAAATTCTGGAACCACTGCTTAGCGGTTCGTTCGTTAAGAGCATCATTCCCAAAGGCTTAGCAAATTCACCAACTCAATTCTGCTGCTAACAGGCCCAATTTAAAATCATACAGCAAACACCTTTAACGAGCATCTTTGATCCGTCCATTTCAATCAGTCGCTGTGCGAGTTATAATTGAAGTACTGATGCAGTGCGCTTTTATACTCTTGGTCAATGTCCGAACTCCCATCCTAACCACTTCATCGCCAGGTTTGGCAACCACTTTACGTTGGGGTCCACTCTTCCAATGTCATATCAGAAATGGCAATAGCGATCACATTTCAGTGAAGCCTTGGTAGTGGCTTGCTTGTGTTGCCATCTATTAACGGTGGTAAAAAATGCTTCATCGCATGACCGAAACTTGAACCTGCGGCAGTTATTTATGAGTAGAATTCTTTACCACTAGCCCACAAGAACTCTGTTGGGCTAGTTTCAAGAATTCCAATTCTTTCAAATTTGTGAGTGTTGAGATGTTCTCCAGATCCCTACACACTCCCCACCCAAGCATCTATGATGAGATATCAGGAGAACCCTGTTTTTGTTGGCTGTATGTTACTATTAGATTCTGGGGTGAAGCATGTGACATGGTTCATCATTGTGTCCTCAGTGGAGGGAGGAGTCTGTAGTTCTCTAAGTCACCAATGTAGCTATCACACATTTCGGTGCTCCTGTCACCATCTATTAACACCGTTAAGAAGTGCTGCATCACATGACCAGGACCTGAACATGGGTCAGTTACTTATGAGTAGAATGCTTCACCACTAGCCCAAAACAGCTCTGTTACATCATCAGTTTCAAGAATTCCGACTCTTTCAAATTTACAAACATTGAGATGTTCTCGAGATCGCTACACCTTGTATTATGGGGTAAAAAAAAATCAAAAGTGCATATATATATATAAAAAAAAAGGAGGTTGCTGGTGGCTTTAAGGTCTGGATTTCAGATCATTTCAGATATTAAATGTCTGGATCTTTTTTACTGTATTTTTTTTATTTAAGTTTAAAATATTTACATGAGTTTTCTACCCAAATTATTTCTTGCTATTAAACTAATACAATAAAACTACTTAAAAGCTACTAATAAATGGAACTGATTTATAGATATTTCACTTTATATGATCAGATCAATATTACAAAGTAAATGAAATGTAATAAATAAATAAAAAAATAATATTGCACTTTTATTAGGTGAGTAATTTCATAACTTCAAAATAAAATATATTACCAGTATCTCCTTCTCCATTTTCTCCAAATGCACTCACTTCTTGGTTGCTTGATAAAGGCGATGGAAAATGATGGCTATGTAAATTCTTATGAGTGGCTAGATGTTCCAGCCTGATAGTAGACCCACAAGCAATGGGTTCACTGAAAAATTATAATGAATATAGATAAAAGCTTATGTGCTTGAAAACTACAAAAGTATTAACACAGATTTATAATAGATCTACAAGTAGGATTAGAGAAAGAGAAGACAGAAGAAAAATCAGGTCATCTAGAATAATTGCAGCATCTAATGATTATAAAAACCATTATGCATAATGTTTCAAATTTTGGTATGAAGTAAACACCTTTAGATATCCACATGGTAAAATTTTTACTTCAGTATAAATACACAGTTTCAGTACTGCATGATTTGTTATGTTCAAGAATAAGATAGCAAGAAATAAATAATAAATGGATGCACCCAAAAATGATGTCAATCAAATAAAAGTACATATCTATGCCCAAAAGCGGGAAAAAAAAAAAAAAAAAAAAAAACAGTAGTTGATTTAAAACAGTCATGATTACAACAGCATGTTTAAGGCAGAAATTATACATGGTAAGTGGAATGCTATAAAAATTATACACAAATACTTTAAATTGTCTTAAATTGAAACAACTGCAGAGCAAAAAAAAGACAACAATTTTGACTGTCAAGTAATAACTTGAATTATACACTTATAAATAAAGAAGCAACTGACTGAAAAATGTTTTTGGGGAAAATAAACCCTCTTGCTGCACATCCTACGATTTCCACAGACAACATAGAAGTAGCAAAATTTGTGCAACTTGCTATTTCCACGGGGATGAATTTTTGCTGTTTATTTAACTGTGCAACCCACTCTTTCCCTGTTCAAGGTTTCCTTTTGGCTCTTCTGTGATGTTTAATTGTTTATTTAGATGTGGGTTAACAGATGGCATTAGTTGTCCACATTTCTGCCCAAATATAAAAGAATACATAATGTAGCATTTTGCATGCTTTTCAGAGCTGAAAGATGTCTGGCAGGAAGCGTTTCACAAGTGATATAATCTATATTCCTGACGATATTTCCAGCACTGGTAGTAGTTTTGACTCTTATTTCAAGTATATTGAAGATAATTATAGTGAAACTGATGAGAATTTCTCGGATTCCTCTGCAGATAGTGATGAATCTGAAAATTCAGTTTCTATTGAAATCGTTCGAAAGTGGTGCAAAATATTACATTATGCAAATATTTTCATTAGCATTTATGCTTTACCTTTGTATTTTATAAAATAAATCATAATTTAACCAATATTAATTTTCAAAATTTTCTTTTTATATCATTATTTTTCAATTTCAGTATTCTGAAACCTTTTCTATGATCTAATTCTATATTGAAAAAAAAAAAAAAAAAAAAAAAAAAAACTCTTTCACAAAAAATTTTTGTATATTTTAACTCTAAAATATATGTAGATTTGAAATATGTAATAAAAATATGCAATTTTTGAGCCTATTTTGATAAAACAGTCTGCAGTGAGAGGGTTAAGACTTGTATCTAAAAACTTCCTCAAAATGGATCATTACTTCACTACTAGCTTTAACTACCATGAGTTTTTACTAGTTGGTTAGTTTATTGTGTTAAAACAAATCATGGTAAATTTTTTAATTATGGTGTAATCGCACCTTAGACCTGGAGGCAACGCTGTTATTTTGGCAAAGTCTAGAATTGAAAGCTAAGTTCGTAAATTCACAAAGTTCTTATCAGCGGGTGAATCAAGCACTGCAGTCTTAAAGTCTTAATATTCTGTCTCTAATTCATATTTTATTTAATTCATATTTTATCTAATTCTATTTACACAGTGCAGAATGGTGAAACTTCCGATTTCTTGGTCACGTGACGTGCACCAGCTAATGGGAAAGTTTTCACTTTCACAATTTACATAAATGGAGAAATAATCTTGAAAATTCATTTTTAGGATTGAAGTCACATGTTGCAGCTCGACAGAAAGGAATGTAAGTAAAGTTGCATAATGTGATTTGGCTAATGGCGCATACGTTCACGCTCAAACTTTGGTAGCAAAATTTTTACAAATACACTGAAACATTGAGAACACTTCCCATGATTTACCATGCAGTAATCCATGGATAACATCACCAGCAATATAAAATGTATAGAATTGCATAAAAAGCATCAGACCCAATAACTAATAATATGCATTTTAGTCAAATCATTTGCTTTTTTTAGTGGACAATGAGACTTCCAAAAGAAGCATATCTTACAGACTGTTTGGTTCCAACTGTGAAGAACAGTATGAGATACCCATATTTCTTCTAAAATACTCTTTTCAGCAAATGTGACATGAAGATAAGCAAGCAGGCCTCATATGCTTTGCCATAATTTAAAAATTAGTCCAATTCATATAAACTCTGAAGTATAGCTGTAAAACATGATGATCTCAGTTACTATTTTATGTGACTGTAGGTCTATAATCCCTAAAGGTTTTACTACAGGGTAAACATACCTTGAAAATTCTACAAAACTAATTTTAGTCCAATAATTTTTGTTGTGTTGTTAAAGATGGACAGAGCTTCATCTTGAACAAATCAGCAAATCTGGATCACAAAACACAAAACCACATTGCCCACATCATCCTAATTTTTATAGAACTTCAGAATGAAGTCAATTGGTATTCACCACCACCAGATCTTAATATTAGATAACTCCTGTGAAACATTAAGTAACAGAAATATCTCTAGTAACACTCTAACAACTGTACAAGATTTTGCAAGAGGGATACAAAAAGATATAGGTACTTTTCGTTTTGCCGGCACAAACGATAAAGTCACTAATAATGGTACAACTGATGCCAAACGGAATATCTTCACTGGTAACCTTTTACGCCTCATTTTCAAAACAAGTCACAGCCATTTCTTACCAGATTGATTGTTTCTTTCATAACTGGCACATAATTACATAGAATATAGTCAAAAGTCGTTAATTCGGACACCCATAATCCGGAATGATCTATAATCTGGACCTCAAAGCTAAAAACTTTCTGCACATGCGGCGCGGTGACACATGCACATAGGTGTTTACGCTGTGCGCGTAAGACCTTTACGACTGCGCATATGCATGTGCGTAAGTGCAGAACACGTTTTCGCATGCGCGTTTAATGTATAACGGATGGTATACGCTAAAATTATCTAATTATCTATTTCAGTTAATGTTGATGATTTCGTTGTTCCTTAATCTCCGAATTGGATCCGGCTTATTATTTTTTGCAGACTGTAAGAGCAATTTTATAAAAGTAAGCTTGAACTTTCAATTATGTCAAATAGAATTTCCGATGCTGGAGCTCCCAAAGGATCTACAAAACGAAAGTATAGGCCTCATTCAATTGAAACATTTAGTGATCGTTAGCCGTCATACGTCATCAGTTGCGATTGATTGTGCTGTTTTGGTATTCAATTCAAACGCAACGATCACTCTGAGCTCGCGATCGCTCGTTCTCATAGCGATCACTTGGAACCCATCATTCCTCGGCGAAAAACGATCGAATCAATATGGCGGCTGTGTTGTTTGTGCTTTCACGAGGACAGAAATCAAGTGTGCTAAAGAAAATGCTTTAGATCTGCTGAGTGAGCATCAACTTATATCAAAGTATAGGGTGCATAAGGATCCTAGCAAGGGCAGCCGACGCATCATCTGTGTTGTATCCAAATTAAGTGCACTTGTTGCTAGTGGACATTGATTTAGCGTTGTGTTGTTTACATTTGTTTGATGGATTGCTACCTAATTCAGAGAAATATGCGTGGATGCACTGCATCAAATTATTCATATCGTTCCAGAAATAACTTTAGTATGTTCTATTTCCCGAGAAATGAAGATAATGGGTAATTAATTCTTGTCCATTGGAATAGATTCCGATCGCAAGACCGTGCGCTTTTGAAGTAAGTTCAACTTCGTATGTTTGCATAATTGTTAAAAAAATAAGTGTTCATGTTTCAGCGAAATGTGTATTATCATTTAAGTATTGCTAATTAATGACAAACTGATTTATATGTACCAATTGAATATCAGAATGTGTATAGTCAATACACAAATACCGACGGCGATAAGTAGATGCTGATGTGATTTTCTTTATTGTTATTATCGCGAAAGGACAAAGTTTAAATAATTATATTATACATTTGATTTCAATTTTGTGCGTGATTATAACTATGAAGTGCACTTTTTATTTAAATTTTAATGCGGGATTCATGGTTTAAAATCGTATGTTATTTTTTGACCTTATTATATTGTCGCCAAATCTGTCAGTCGGCCTCCAATGTAAAAAAAAAAAAAAAAAAAAAAAATGTAAACATTGGATAATATGATTGAAATTATGCATTATATAATGTTTCCCTTAAAGTAACATTAATATATCATATTTATATTCATTTTGAAGAAGGTAAGCATCAATTTAGGTATTTAACGAATAATTTTGACTGTATTTATACATCGTGTAGACTGTATTTCCAGCTCTTTCATTTAACTGCGATTGCTGTCAATTTATTTCCAATGTATCAACATAAAATACGTTTTAAAATGCTGTACAAGCTTAGTCAGTGATTCTTAATTTAATTCAGGCAATTTTTTATGTGTAATTAAAATAATTTAATTATATATGTTACTGTAATTTACTATTTTTGATTTTAATGTTTTAGAAATTTGCTAAATCAAGTTTATTTTTGTGTGACCTTGCATCAGAGGCGCCAATGATAAATCTGTTTTGGCTTTCACTGCTAAAGTTTTTAATGAAAAAAGTATTACTGATGTAAAAGAATGAAAAAATGATATTTACTTCCTAATCAGTGCCTTATGATATTGCAATAACTTAAAAGGCTTCTTACTGTTTCTTAAGTTGCATAACGTGTTTTCATAACTTCTTGTCATCTTTATATTTTATTCGTCTATGTTATCAAATAAATATAAAAGGTATGTTTCTAATTAAAAATTCTTCCTTTCATAGCAGTGTTATGTACCATGATGTGATATGTGTTGGCGTTTATTATATAGTTATGAACATTACAGTCATTATAGAGTTTTATGTATTTATTAAATATATGTAATCTACATCATTGTGTATTATATAATTTTCCTTTTAGAATATATTACATTGTATTTTTTGAGTTGTTAATAGAACTAGGTACATTTTTCTTTTCTTTTGCTTTAAGAGGTCTTTTGAATCACTTTTTTTTCAGTATGCAAAACTTACTTGACCTATATTTTTCACATGTATATGATTTATGTGAATGGAATGTGTCTTTTAGATTAGCTGTTTTCATAAAGGAATTAAAATAAAATAATACCTTTGAAGAATTTTCACAGATAAAACTTTGAAACAATAGCGCTGGAAAGCCAAAGATGGCACACCAAACGTGAACTGCAACCCTAAAGAATGGTTACAAGGAGTCAACCTGCACATCTGGTAGCTCTTTCATTGGTTATTTCGAAACAAACGCAACTTCCGACCACGTGACAAACAGCATCGCGCATCAAGTAACCTCTGGCAACCCCTACGAGTTCGACTGGTAGGGAAGTGTTTCAAATGAATACGAAAAATCACTCGTTTTCAAAAGTGATCGCTAATGCTGGATACAACGATCGCTGTTTGAGCGATCATCGCTGTTTCAATTGAATGAGGCCTTATGTTTCGATGTCAATCAAACAAAAAGTGGAATTGCTGCAAAAAATGGATAAAGGTATGAAGAAAGTGACAGAGAGGTGATTTGTTTCTCTAATCATTCCGAAATCTGTTTATCAATTTCACGCTGCTCTGCGGGCTGTTACGCCGCTGAGTTTAGTTTTTTAATATAAATAAAAGCCATTTTCCCTTAAAGTATTATCAATGAAAACATTCTTCCTCAGAGGCTGATAGTAATCAAAGCAACTTCTTTCTGTTCCCCAAGCAGAAATTAGCACTTCAGTGCTAATAATTGTGTTTTATGGATACTGAAGAAATCAAGAAAACTGTGACAACCAAACTTAACAGCATTTAATAAATGATTCCAAAAACAGTTTTGAACATTTGGTGGAAAAAAATTAAGCATTGAGAAAAAGGAAGATTACTTAGACATGACCATGTTTACTTCAGTGCCTTTAATTTTAGTTATCAAAAGCAACATCTAGGAAAACAATGTCAATGAAACTGCTGAGAACACTCATAACAGAAAATGCATATTTTCCTCAATGAAATAAACTACCGATTATGTAATCCTATTTAGAGTATTATGAGAACTGCAGAAACTTACCCTCTTTTGCATGTTTTTCCACTTTTACCTTTTATAACCCAATGACTATTTACATCATCAGCTATATCTACTGCAGTGACTGACTAGAAAGAAAAAAAATTTAAGAATACCTAGACAATGCAAAATTAATATCCAAACAGCTGAAAAGTTTTTAATATTCAAAATTTTTAAAGAAATTGGATAAGTATACACTTTTTATTAAATTATTTAAAATTTCATTACTTTTCACAATTCAGAATTAAATATGGCAGAAATTATGCCTTTAGAAGAAGTTTTTAAATCTAACTACAAATCTAGCATAACATGAGAAAATTAACCAAAAAAAAATTCTGAGCCAGAATTTCAGAACAGAATATTTTCACAAACAAATATAATGTATAACTTGCACAACAATTACTGAAAAATCAGAGATACAATAATATAATATTTTACATAATCAGATTTCATATGAAAATTTTGGGTTAATAAAGAATTGTTATTTACATACATATAGTGAACAGTAACTCAGACTTGTTACCTGGTGCATAGTAAGTCCAAAGACTTACTATGAATTATTATGCACTGGTGAAATAAATTATGAAAATTTGCATATTTTATTGAATTGCATGAAAAGAACCGAATTGAAGGGAAAATCAGCGCTTCTAGGCAAAAACGCAAATTTTGTACGGCAAATAGGTACGTGTACACAAGTGTTTAGGCGGAGTCAGCAGAAAAACAGGTTTTATAAGCGTGTGAAGGGTACGACGAATTGCGTTCGCTAGCACACCTCGGTGAATTTCTTGGTGCTATCTTGCAGCATTACATTAAATTCACATCAGAACAGTAAAAATGAGTAACCACCAATGTTTAGATGATGGAACGAGGTGGCGAATTGTGAGGAGGCTAGAGGCAGGCCAATTGCAAGTCCAGATCTGCAGAGAGATTAATTTAATGCCCAGCATTGTGTGTAACCCATGGAAACAGTTCCAAGATACCGGATCCATCAAGAGAAAACCTGGGCAAGGTCATTCAAGAGCCACGACAGCCTGAGAAGATCGCTATTTGTCCATTTTAACGAGGTGTAACAGAAAGGCTACAGCTTCTCAGCTCTCTCGGGACCTGTATGCAAGGCTGTTTCCATAAAACTGAATGAGTTAGGTTTGTTTGCCAGAAGTGCGGCTGTTTGCATCTCACTCAGGTCTATAGACAGGAGAGTCCTATTAGCATGGTGCAGGCAGCATAGTGATTGGAGTATGGAGCAATGAGCGACCGTTCTGTTCACGACGAGTCCTGTTTTAGCCTAAACACTGATTCTCGCCATACTTTCATATGAAGAGAGCCAGAAACCCACTACCTACCCTCCAATGTCTGTGAAATCAACAATTATGGCGTTGGTGGTGTAATGTAGGTGGTTGTGATTGATTGGTTGTGATTGGTTGTGTTGTTGTGATTGATTGGTTGTGATTGACGTTGGTGGTGTGATGGGCAGGCATCATATTGGATGGTCGCACATCTCTCCACTTCTTTGACAGAGGCTCTGTGACTGGTGTGATGTACAAGGATGAAATCTTCGCCTTTTCGGAGTTCACCTTTTCAGGGGTGCAGTGGCCCCTGAGTTCATCTTACAGGACGATAACACGAGGCCACACAGAACTCTTCTGGTCGATGAATTTCTCAAGAGTGAGGATATTTGCCGGATGGATTGGTCAGACAGGTCTCCAAACCTCAACCCTATAGAGCATGTCTTGGAGGACAATTGCAACTTTCAACACCCGTCCGAGAAAAATTATAATTTAAACACTCAGTCAAATTGATAATTTGACTGAGTGTGTTTAATGTGGAGAAACACAATTTTAATTTCAAAAGAATTAAATTCAGAAAAGTAATTTCAATTAACAAAGTACAGAATCATTTACAAAATTTTAATGAAAAAATTTTTAAAAATATACAATAAATTAAAAAGTAGTAACCTGCAATACCAAAGAGGCAAAACTGCTCAAGTAACTTATAAATAAAAATAAAAAAAAAATTAATAAAATAATAAAAATTAAAAATCTGAAAGCTTTCAGATCTTACATTAAGCCCAAAGGGGCATTTTTTTAACATTTTGTGTGTTACCATTATTTCTTAATTATCATGTTCTTTGGACTTAAACCATAAAATTCAAGTCAACAGCAATATGGCAAACTAATTTTAAAATGAGCATATTTTTAGAATTTCCGATTCAGCCTCGCGTGGTGAAGATAAAAATCTTTTTTTTTTTTTTTTTTTCTACATACAGTATTGCCATTGCTGACTTTCAATTCATCGAGTTTCTTGATAAAAAATCCATTAAAGTGTTATAAAATATGCAATCAATAATAAAAAAAATTTCAAATTCCAAATTAGGGTTTCCAGATGTATTCGGTGGGAGATTACATTATTCAAAATTTGATGGCTTTGGATACCGTTGTTTTATAACAATATCAGAAACATACATACATTTAAGCAGATTCTTCATTATTTAATTTCTTTAAATATAACACATGGCAATAACATTTGGTGGCAACAATTTGAAAAGTGAATCAATGTTTATAGTGAATCGACAGAAAATGCCAAAACAAAATTAATATTCCTTCTGGGCAAACAGTTGCTTTGGACTAAAAAAAAAAAAAAAAAAAAGAGAGAGAGAGAGAGTCAAAGCCTTGCAAATTTACAAGAATGCAAATTTTTTTTTAAAATATACATTATTTGTTTTTTAAAAAAATATCTCAAGTACTCACAAAGAACATTTCAGTGATGAAAAACAAATGAAAATACAAAAACAAAATGCTAAAATATGCATAATTAATTTCTAAAAATTAAATTAAAAAACTAAAATAGAAATAGAAAGAAAAAAAACTGAAAATAATTAATTAGCTAAAAGAAATGCTTATAGTCCATGCGCAATGCTTGAAATTCTAGACAGGGTAAAACCAAAATAAATATTTTAAAAAATGAAAAGACTGAAAAATGTATAACTTAACATCTGAACAAATTGAGGAACTACTCTGATATGTTCTCTCAAGTCACCAAATTTCTCGCCAAACACGCTGCCATATTACTATCTAAATTTTTTGTCTACATTTCGAACTTTAAGCCTAAAATGTCTCCAAAAACCACGTTTTGAACACACAATTTAAGATAAAAATTCAAAACAAAAACAAAAAAATTAGATAGCAAAAACGTAAAGTTTCTAACCAAACATATTTGACAAAAATCCATGTACACAGCGATACATTTTAACTTCAAAAAACATCTACGAATGGCACAATCTAGGCAACGAACAAATCTATGAACTATGCACACCCCGCATTAATGGGTAGAGTAGACTTTAACGTAACCTTTGTATTATGGCGAAGTTGTTTGATTTATTGCCAAGTTGTGGTTTCATTTATGGTAGCCTGAGTAGTTGAATGTTATGGAAACCCTATTGTGACGTAATCGGGTGCATGATTCTGGGAAATTTTGAATCATGGGATGTTTTGTAAGCGTTTTTGTGGTGTGTGTTGGTTTGATTCTTTAAGATGGTAGAATGGCTGAATGTAGTAAAATTAATTTGAAGTTTCTGTACGATGTAGAGCGAAAGGGGAAAAGAGCTTTAATTGACTGGTGTGTAAATGAAGGTTTACTTATTAGCCATTATAAGTGTCCTGTATGTAGGAAGTATATGCGTCTAGTCGAACGTAAAAACCATTTAGATGGGTTTGTAGGAAGAAAGGTTCAGATGGTCAGTATGTGAAGCGTTCGATCAGAAAGAGTACCTAGTTTGAAAAAAGTCATTTGAGTATGATTGATATTTTGATTTTTACATGGCTCTGGGTGTACAAAGTGAACTTGAAAATCACGGTAAGTGAATATTTACTTTTGGTAGTGCTTAAATGTATAACATGTTTTCCCTTTTTTATGTTATTTTATTGTTTGGTTTAAAATGTATTTTATTGAGATTATGTATTTTTTGTTTGTCTATATTGTAGAATTCGGTGCTCCTTTAACTTTTTAAGTGAAAATATATCGATGTGTACATGGACAAAGTAAAGGGAGTGTGTAATGCAAGTTTGTGCAGTTCTGGGATATACATTTTTTTTTTTTTTTTTTTGAAGTGAAAATAGGTCAACGTGTACATGGATAAAGAGTGTGAAATGCCATTTTTGGCTGATCTTTAGAATATGGTAACTGGTAGTTTGGCGACATTTTGGAGGCGATAAAGGTTACTACCTGGGACTTTGGTAATAATGTGAGCAGTACTCAGTTCCGATTACGCATTATTTTGTGTGAGGGAAATGAGAGATCATGGGATATGTCATGTGATATTAATGGACAAATTATGGTTCTTTAATCAGAAAAGGGGGGAAATCGGGAAAAAACCTGGAAATTTTGTATTTGGCTTTATTCTGTGTTGTGTGAAACAGTGTTCGTTAATTTTTGGATCCCATGGCCCTAACTAAAGTGAATTCAAAATGGGTATTTAGTGGGATTGAAGGTAGTAATAAGTGTTTCTTTAAGGTTGTGCGAGATAGAAGTAAAGATGTTTTATTAAGTTATTTATTTTACCTGGTACCTTGGTATGATTTTAAAGATCCTGAAACAGAAATAAGAAAAGTTTATCGGACACGTAATCAAGATTCTGAAGAAGAATTGGTAAGTTAGTATTTTTAATTATTTGAGGATATTATTTTTATGCATTGTTCTAAATGTAAGGTGGAAGTAAAGTAATTTGCGTAAATGTGCATGGAAATAATTTAAATATTTGACACTAAGTATTTGTAATCATTTGTAATGTTTACGGTATGAATTAGTTAGTGACGTTTGTAATATAATAGATAATGTAGAGGTAAAAGTTTCTGGATATTTTATTTATTTTATACGGGGAAATGTTCATATTTGGAAAGGGTATATACTTTTTCGCGATCAGGTAATTTCATATATGTTCTTTTTACCAGGTTTGAAGATTCAGAAAATTGTTATTCATTTTCGTGAAATTTTTCTAATTTATGAGAAAAAAGCAGTGTATGTGGATATAGTGAAGAGTGTGCGCAATGCCATTTTTGTGCAATTCTGGGATTTTTTTTAAATAAAAATAAGTCGACGTGTACATGGTTTAGTGATATTTTAATTAAATGATAGTTGTTTTGTGAATTTTATGTTTGTAGGAATTTGGTATACGTTTAAGTTGAAGTAAACGTGCATGGAAATAATTTAAATATTTGACATTAAGTATTTGTAATGCTGGCGGTATGAATTCGTTGGTGATGTGTATAATATAATAGATGATTTAAAGGTAAAAGTTTTTGGATATTTTATTTATTTTATATGTGGAAATGTTCATATTTGGAAAGTTATATACTCTTTCGCGATCAGGTAATTTCATATATGTTCTTTTTACCGGGTTTAAAGATTGAGAAAATTGTCATGTATTTTCGTGAAATTTTTCTAATTTATGAGAAAAAAGCAGTGTACATGGATATGGTGAAGAGTGTGCGCAATGCCATTTTTGTCTAATTCTGGGATGCTTTTTAAAGTAAAAATAAGTCGACGTGTACATGGTTTATGTGTATGTGTTATTTTGAAAAACACGTAAGTATGGTATTGTGCACTTTTTCCCAATTTTGCAGTGAATATTTGTCATGATTAAGCAGTTTTGTTAGATAAAATTTCTAGCATAAGTGTAATTCGGCTAGTAGATTGTTGGAAGAAGTGTTCAGTAGATAAAAAGAAAAGCAACATGTCTTTACTTCGTGAAGACAAAATGGCGGGGGGGAAAAAAACAGAGGGTTGCTGTAGGAGAGTTGGTCGCCAAATTTTCGCCAAAAAATCGCTAAGTTACCATAATGTAAAGATCAACCAAATTCTTTTAATAAATGTGTATTTACAAGCATATGTTTCAGTTTTCTGTAAACGTCTATAATATATATACAGAAATATTTGATTTTCAGTAGAATTGATAATCCTCCAGACAATATAGTGGTTAGGAAAGCCTACTACAATACTGAAGGGTGAGGGTTCAAATCCCGGGTAAGACATGGATGCTCGTAAATTTATAGTGTCAGTGTGGCATGTCGGCACTCTAAATATGTGGTGTATGTGGTGTAGTCCTCTTATGTGGATTGGTGGGTGGCGAGAAGGGTGGGAGACTCCCAGATCCCCCCGGGGTGCTCTCCGTCAAAATTGGGGGCAGAAAATAGAAGTTCAATCTCCCTTCGGAATAGGCTCTGGCAAACACTGTTCTATGTAATATGGACAAGACAACAACAACAGCAGAATTGGTAAATTTGAGTTGAATGTATAAATTTGAGTTGAATGTATAAGTTTGAGATGATGAAATGTTTAACTAAAATATGCAAAAACTTTTAATTTTAACACAAAAATTAACACAAAAATTTAACACAAAAATTTTAACACACATTTAAATTTTAACACAAAATGTATTTATGAAAATTATTCAGAAACCATAGACGTTAACAGTTTGCATAACTTCAAGAGCCAAATTTTAATATGACAGAGGGGTAGACAAATGTAAATAAAACTTGCTTTCACAACAGCACTTACTTCTAGATTATATAATAATTATTTAACTCACCTGCTGACCGCTTCCCGAGCCGTACTTCACATCATGAGAATGCAACCGAACTTTCATATTATTATTAAGTAGCTTTATTACAGAGCCGCACGTAACATACGGATAAGAAACTGGAAAACATAAAATTAAATAACTGATTAAAGATAAAATATGTATGAATTAAAAAGTCCACACATCAGTTGCACAGACACGAGGCATTTAAATTCAGTAAATGGTATTAGTTAAAACCCCACAGAATATTCACCTGAGATTACTAATGGAATGAAACAAAGTTCAAGCACTAGAACAGTGCAAGATATAATTAACTTTTCTAAATACATTTTACAGTAATATAGTAAACAAACAAATACAGAACATGAAACTTAAATTTACAATAACTTCATATTCACTAGCAGACCAACTCGTAAACAGTGATTCACCATAAGGAACTATTGCCAAAATATATATAATAATTCCTGCCTTAAATTGCTAACCGACCGCTTGCTGATTCGCCCAACTATTATTGCATATATCCGAGCACCCAATTTTAGCCAAAATGCCAATTTTCTTTTATTTATTCATCGGATAGATTACTTACTTAAATTTCTGCTTTTGCTTCTACGGAAACAGAAATATTAAGGATGTCATAAAACACGAAAACCAAAATTAAGCATTTAAATCGCCGTAAGTCTGCATTTAAAGAACATGTAGTGGCCCAGTTAGTGCATGAGAAATAATTATTTTTTTATTTCATATATTTGTTCATGTGTTTAATTATTTTATAAAATTAACTTTAATATTTTGTTAATATTCATATTTATATTTCTTTTATGCTGAATGGCAATAAGTAGTTCATATTTATATTTAAATTTCTTTATACTGAATGGCAACTAGTTCTAGTTCTGATTCATGATTGCTAGGTTTTGGTTTCAAAACGTTGCTCGTAGCGTCGCATTTCGATAGCTGGAAAATAAAATGCAATAATTTAGCTATTTGTTTATAATTCATGCTGTTACTAGTCATAAATTAATTTTAAACATTAGTAGCCAAGGCTACATCGTGGTGACCCTGATTAATTTTCGAAATGTCAACAAATGACTCTTCTGAAACTGCTATGAAAGATACGATGCAGTCACCGGAGCTTCATAAGGTGAGTGTAAAAATACCTCCTTTTTGGATTGATAAACCGGAAATATGGTTTTTTCAAGTTGAAGCTCAGTTCAAAATTAGTAATATCGTTTCAGAAGAAACGAAATTTAATTATTTAGTTTCACAGCTTGAACCTAAGTTCGTCGAAAATATTTGGGACATTGTAACGAACGATAGTGCCACAAAATATTCGGATGCTAAAATTAGGTTATTACATTTATTCAAAGAAAGTGAACATGTTCGGATTAAACATTTGATTACTGGTATCGAACTTGGAGACATGAAACCAAGCCAACTTTTGCAGAAGTTGAGATCAGTTGCTACTACAGATGTGTCTGAAAATCTAATCAAAACTTTATGGCTGGAGAAGCTACCTGACTCCATAAAAAATATATTATTAGTTAGTGATGAAGATGTAACCAAGTTAGCGTCTATGGCAGATAAAATTAGTGATATGAATCGGAAACCAGAAGTATTTAGTACTAATGCTCCTTCCGTTCCCGCAAATGATTTGTTGCAAAGAATTACCTTTCTTGAACAAAAAATTGATCAAATAACCATTCGCTCAAGACGCAGGGACACGAATTTACGTAATTCACGTTCACGATCTCGTAAACGATATGACCCTACTGGCAAATTTTGTTTTTATCACTTTCGTTTTGGAGCAAAATGCATTCCAGAGAAATGCAAGCCTCCGTGTGCTTGGGTAAAAAACGATTTCAAAAACCAGGAAAACTCGAATCTGCAGTAGGTTCAGCGGCAAACGCTGCTGCAGAAAATATGAAGGATTGTCGCAAATTTCGTTTATTCGTTCGTGACCGAAGATCAAATTTGCACTTTCTTATTGATAGCGGAGCTGACGTAAGCATAATTCCTGCTACTTCACAGAATAAATCTAAAACTGAATATAAACTGTATGCAGCTAATGGCACAGATATTTCCACTTATGGCATAAAAACGCTAACTCTTGATTTGGGATTACGTCGTGATTTTCAGTTTCCATTCATAATTGCTGATGTCACAAAAGGTATTTTAGGAGCTGACTTTCTTCACAAATATAAATTGCTTATTGATATAAATAAGAAAAAATTAATTGATGGCGTAACACAGCTTTGTGTCCAGTGTGATGTCGCTGCTATTTCCAGTGATTACTCAGTAACCACATTAAATAAATCCATAAAAATTTTCGATTTACTGTCGAAATATCCCGAAATTTCTAAACCTAACCTTTTCCCTACACAAATTAAACATGGTGTTACACATTTTATTACGACTGATGGTCAACCCGTTTATTCAAAGGCACGACAGCTCGATCCAAAATGCTTAGCTATAGCTAAAGAGGAATTTAAATTTATGCTTGACAATGGAATAATTCGTCCATCAAACTCCCAGTGGTCAAGCCCCTTGCACCTTGTTACGAAAAAGGATGGTTCATATCGTCCTTGCGGAGACTACCGACGATTGAATGCTCAGACGATACCTGATCGATACCCAATTCCTCGCATTGAAGATTTTCATCATATTTTAAGAGGTACAAATATTTTTTCTAAAATTGATTTATTCAAAGCTTATTTTCAAATTCCCATTGCAGAAGAAGACAAATGTAAAACGGCTATCATCACTCCTTTCGGTTTATACGAATTTAATGTAATGAGTTTCGGTTTAAAAAATGCTCCTGCAACGTTCCAAAGATTTATTCACGAAGTCTTTAGAGGATTAGAATTCGTTTTTCCCTATTTAGACGATATACTCATTGCATCCAGTACCCATGAAGAACACGAAAATCACCTTAAATTAGTTTTCGAAAGATTACATACATTTGGGTTAAGAATTAATGTTTCAAAATCTGTCTTTTCTGTTCCCCAAATCGAGTTTCTAGGCTACCTAATTACACCTAAGGGTTCCCGTCCTTTGCCAGAAAGAGTTCAAGCTATTACTAACTACAAACAACCAGAAACAATTCATGAACTTAGAACCTTTCTTGGAATAATTAACTTTTATCGTCGTTATATAAAGGATGCAGCGAAGAATCAAGCATTGTTGCATGCGTATCTCAAGGGAGCTAAAAAGAGGGACAAACGTAAAATCGAATGGACTGAAGAAGCTGAAAAACAGTTTGAAACGTGCAAGAATGACCTGGTGAACACGGCACTGTTGTCTTTTCCCAATTCTGAATTACCTCTGGCGTTATTTACAGATGCTTCAGATACGGCGATTGGCTCAGTGTTGCAACAATATGAAAACTCCTCGTGGAAGCCAATAGCATTTTTTTCTAAAAAATTAAGTGATACTCAGCAAAAATATAGCACCTATGATAGAGAACTATTAAGCATATATCTTTCGGTTAGACACTTTAAGCATTATCTAGAAGGAAGAGTATTTACAATTTATACAGATCACAAGCCCTTAATATTCGTCTTTCGTCAAAAACTTGACAAAGCAGCACCTAGACAGGCTCGCCAACTTCAATACATCTCCCAGTTTTCGACTGATATCAAATATGTAAAAGGTGAGAATAATATTGTGGTGGATACATTATCTAGAGTTAATGAAATTTCATCGATAGATTATGATAAAATAGCTGATGAACAAACTGAAGATGAAGAACTGAAGAGTTTGCAAACCACTACTTCCTTGAATTTCAAGCAATGTTCTCTACCTTCGGGGAAATATTTGTGGTGTGATACATCAACTAAACATATTCGGCCGTATATTCCTCAGGCTTTCAGAAAACACGTCTTTCAACTAATTCATGGTTTATCACATCCAGGAATAAAATCGACTATGAAATTAATGACATCAAAATTCATTTGGCCTAACATAAAAAAAGATGTACAGTTGTGGACAAGAACCTGCATTCCTTGCCAAAAAGCTAAAATCAGTCGGCATACCAAAACAAAATTAGGTGAGTTTGAAGTACCACCAGGAAGATTTTCTGTTATCCATATCGATCTCATAGGGCCACTTCAACCATCTAAAGGGAATATTTATTGTCTTACTTGCATAGATAGATTTTCGAATTGGATGGAAGCAATTCCTTTAGAAAATATTTCCGCTGAGAACGTCGCAAGAGCCTTTTATAGCAACTGGATTGCGCGTTTCGGAACGCCAAGTAAACTCATTAGTGATCGTGGATCCCAATTTAAAAGTGATACATTACGAGCTTTGTCCAAAATCTGTGGCATCAATTTACAACACACTACTGCCTACCACCCCTCGTGTAATGGCAAAGTTGAGCGCCTTCATCGAACATTAAAAACAGCATTAAAAGCTCACAACAACATATCTTGGACGGACACGTTACCAACAGTACTTTTGGGTTTGCGTACTGCTATTCAAGAAGATACCAATCATTCTATTGCACAAGGAGTTTATGGCCAGAGTCTCAGACTTCCTGGAGAGTTTTTCAGCGAACCAAGTATCCAGACAGCATCGGAGACTTTTGCTAATAAACTCCAGAAACAGATGGAAGTTGTTGGACCGAGACTAATTCGTAAAAATTCATCTGAACAGATATTTGTCCATAAAGACTTAAAAACTTGTTCTCATGTGTTTCAGCGAATAGATCGGGTAAAAAAACCTTTGGAACCTCCTTATGAAGGACCATTTCCTGTTATTGATCGCAAGGACAAATATTTTACTATTAGCATAAAAGGAAAACATGTTAATGTATCCCTGGATCGCTTGAAACCAGCATATATTTTAGCTAAGGAAAATTCTCAGTTGATACAACCTGACTACACTAATTTGCAGAGACCGGACTCAAATTCGGATGTGAATCAAAAACATTCTCGCACAGGCAGAACTATACGTTTACCTGTTAGATTCAAGGACTGACTAAATTATTTTGATAGTCGTTAACACTGCAATACTAGTTACTACCTATTTCTCCATCTTCGTAACGTAACTTAGTTACTGGTGGGGGAGTAGTGTAGTGGCCCAGTTAGTGCATGAGAAATAATTATTTTTTTATTTCATATATTTGTTCATGTGTTTAATTATTTTATAAAATTAACTTTAATATTTTGTTAATATTCATATTTATATTTCTTTTATGCTGAATGGCAATAAGTAGTTCATATTTATATTTAAATTTCTTTATGCTGAATGGCAACTAGTTCTAGTTCTGATTCATGATTGCTAGGTTTTGGTTTCAAAACGTTGATCGTAGCGTCGCATTTCGATAGCTGGAAAATAAAATGCAATAATTTAGCTATTTGTTTATAATTCATGCTGTTACTAGTCATAAATTAATTTTAAACATTAGTAGCCAAGGCTACAAACATAAACAGTCTTTTTTTTAATATAATTAAAAGGTTGTTTAAAAAGAGAGATATAAAAGAATCTTGGTAAAGTCCTAGTACATGGTACGGCCTTGGGGCGATTGTGAAAAATTGCGGCTAACAAAAAATGACGAATTTACTGCTCATCATAAACAAAAAATAACGCTATTAAGATTAAAAAATGGCTATAAATTGTTAAATCTAAAATCATTTACGCTCATGGATGAAAAGTGGCTATACAATGAACAGTTCAACAAAAACGCAATAACCTACCAATCTCGCCACACCTACTGATACAGAATGTGAACTGTATCAGCTTTCGAATGTCACCGAAAGTTGACAAAAGAACGTCACCAAGTTTCCATGCGTACCATATACTAGGACTAGACGGCTAGAATCTTATTTATAATATGTGTGCTAATATGAAATTACTTCAAATGAAATGCAATATTCTCATTATTTACATACTGAAAACGTATGTTTATTTCCTGCGTATGAGTCTAAATTTGATTCCAATCATTATATATTGTAATTAGATTTAACTTATTCTTTTATTATTTTTAATAACAGTTGAGTTAAAATTCTAATGATGGATGATTAAAAAAATGGAAGCCGTACTCGTAAACGTTGAAACAGAAAATAATGCTAATAAAGCAGTTCCTATAATCGAATGAACAAAGCTGAAAATTGCTCATCAGCAGGAGATTTTTTGAAAGTGATTTATTAAGTGAAATTTATTTATGTCGTAAACAGTGTAACCAAGAACGCATAAGCCATATACAGAAGCACCGTTTGTTCCAGGCTTAGAAAACTGAAAGGATGGATGGGCTCAATCAAACCGCTCACTGTCTAGACTGATTTCTTTCAATTGTACTTTTAGATTCCCTAAAAATGCCTTTCTGTATAGAACAACAATAAAACTCTGTAATAAGAAAATGCTAAAACCTTTAAAAAATAATGAAAACTAAACTCACATTTGTTAAAATTACATTACTTTATTACTATAATTTTATTATTACTACAAACACAGTAGAAAGTTAAATTTTCAGTTTGCAAGCAGATCCCAAAGAGCAGGAAATTGTATGCTGACAGTACTGAAATTTTCCTTTTTTTTATCTAATTTGACAAAATGATAGCAATTATCGCTCAAGATTCTTCTATGCAGTAGGATCGTTTTTTTTTTTTTTTTTTTTTTTTTTTTTTTTTTTGTACTACAGCCTTAAAAAATACATTAGATGAACACAAGCAAAAACCGAAAGCACACATATATAACATACACATAAAAAAAGGTCAGATACGTTTTTGGTAAATAATAAAGGAAATAATTTTACTGTTTAAGAGGAATAAAATTTTGGGTACGCTTCCCAACAATAGCTCTCCGTGAACTGTTAAAGAACTATCTCTCCGTTTTCGCAAGATCGGAAATCAGTCTCTCAGTAAAGTGAATCGGTTCTTTGAATCAGTTCCGAAGCGGATCATCCATCTCTATTTTAAAGAACGATGTGTGAACTTTGAAGGGAGTGTCCAGGACTTTTAGAAACGATTCACATTAAAAGACGCCATTTTTCCTTTGTCTGTTGCTCGGAAAAATGTGAAGAATATTATGGCGTAAATTGTGGCTTGTGTCCTTATGTGGCTGTTGATAGATGGCGAATTAATTGACAAAAATTCTCTTGGTTTTAAAACACGTTCGGCGCCCGTGGCTAATATCTTAGATTTAGTTCGAAAAAGGTTAATATTAGTGAAGAAGATGTGAAGTACTGTTCTTTTCACACTTTGTCAAGGCGACAACGACATAATTGGATATGTAATGGAAAACTAGAAAGGTGGTGACGCGAAGGGGAAGGATGAAGATGAACGCGACACGCAGAGTAAGATATTAAGTTGATATTAAGGCGAAAACATCGCGGAGAAAACAACGTAAAGCGAACACGTCGTCATGCAAAACATCGTGGGAGGAAAAAAGCAAGAAGAAAACATTGCAGCTCTAAAACAACGCAATACAAAACATGACCGTTAAAAATAGAGCGGTTCAAAAACTTCGCAGGTTAAAAATATCGTTGTCGAAAGTATCGTGGTAAAAAACACTTTCAAATAAACGCACGACGATAACATCGCAGACATGCCTTTTTCAGGCAGTCGTAAATGCGTATTTGTCTAAGTGACTTTACGCGTTTACGCTCAAGAAGGAAAGAGGAATATTTTTACTTTCATATTTTTGAATTAATTAATAATTTTTTGCTGAAAAACTAAGAGGGAAAATTAAGCATTCAGAAACTAAAATTGAGTAGAAAATTAATGCTACTTCTAAAAACTGACAGAGTTTATAATTTTATAATTAACTGAACAATTTTAATAGAGGTCATCACATAGTTCTACTTGTCTGCCTTTTTCAAATCTTTTCTAAACTATATTTCTCATAATAAATTACCAACAGAACTTTCGAAAAGAGATTAATTAATTAATTAATTTTATTAGTTAACTGTATGTGTCAAAAATTCTGTTAAATACCCAGCATCATTTTTCCATTCATTTTCAGTTTTTGAATGCTTAAATGTTTTACTTCTTCTTATTTTTTTATTTATTTTGTCTCCTAAGGAGGTTTCAGGAATTCAGAAATAGCATAGCGATTTAGCCTTTGTTAAAATCCTCTCAGTCCTGACGTAATAGAATTAAATTTTTCTCCCTTTAACATTGACATGTAGCTTTTAGAAAGCAATTAGTGGAATTAAAAGGAAAGAATTGTGGAGCTCCAAGTTTGAACGTCTTATACTAACATGGAAAACTTGCGAAAAACAAATGTACAGGGGAATCTCGAGATAAGAGCACCTCTATATACGAGAAATTCGAGGTACGAGGAAAGTATGAGGGAAACTTTTGTCTCTAAATACAAGCATTGACTCGAGTAACAAGCAATGAGCCAGGCTGTTGGTATGCATGGCGCCCAAGGTTCTTTAATATACTAAGGTTAGGCCAGGAACGGAAAAAGCGTGCCATTGGTTGCTGGTAGTGACGTCACCCGGGAGACAAGACGCATCGGCCGACGCGTCTGCTACATGATTTTGGTAATGGAAAAAATGTAAACTAAAGCAAAATGATCATTTTATATGTAGTAGATACACCGAAAATACCTGGTATATACTTTCCGATTAAGTATTTTGTTAAAGAAAATGTTTATGCACAGAATTCGTACGAATGCTGAAAATAATTGTAAACATTAAATTCTTTTCGTAAAGGAAAGCATTAGAAAATGAAAAACGATATTTAAGTTAATTAAGGGAAATAAATATTGTAAAACAAGGTATTTTTCAATATTTTTTCGTAGTATTGTTTGCACTAAATAAATCTTGTTGAACAGAACACATGATGGCATAACTGCTAAGACCATGGTAAAAACATAATCAAAAAGTATTATTCTATTTATTTTCATTACTCATGCACTTTTTTTAATACAAATGAACTTTGACATTCCATGAGAAATATATGATCGTGATTTTCAGTTTAAATTACATATCTCAAGCAAAAATAAATATGTAAAGAGATTTGACTTTACAAATTCATATTTAAATACCATAAAATTCTACAAATTTCTTAATATCCGTCATTATACTTTTAAATAGTATACTTATCACATTCTTTTTAAAGTGAAAAGTCACTTCATACCGATTCACTTCAGATTTTAGCAGAAGTGCGTATATTTTCAGTATAATCTAAAAGTACTCTTATAATCCCTTACACTCCCAAGATTTCTATATAACATTTATCCTGATGTGATTATTTGCTATAGTAAATAATCTTTGATATTGGCATCCTATTCTTCCTTCCATACATTAAAAATGGAACAATTAAAATACATTTTCTTACACATATACGCACAATAATAATAATAATAAACTTGCCTTACATCTTAGTTTCGGCCCACCAGCGGCCGAGCGGTAAAGTCGCTGAACACTGGGTAGTTCGGTTCGAATGCCGCGAACGGGCTGGCTGCATGGGTGTTTTCGTGGTTTTCCTCATGCGTAACGTGTATACGAGCCAGTTTCCCTGAGAAAGTCCTCCACGAAGGCATCACACCTATTACGCAGATAGCCCTAGTGTGCTTTGCCATAATTAAATACACCACCACATCTTAATTTCAATTCAGTCTGTACACAAATTAAATATTTTTAATCACTAATGTATTTTTATTAGGTTGTTTCTTAAAATACTTTTGTTATACTCGAAATATGTGTTCAATATTGAATTATTTTTCTTTCTCTTATAATTAAAAACAAGTTATATGGAATCAAAATTAAAACATATGCAGCAGTTAAATAACACTGAACAGAATATCTTACTTTCTCTTTCGCTATTCGTATTCTAGCATTATACACAGATTTGTTTTCCTTCAGGTTCAAGCATGTGTAAGTTATATCAATTAAATTACATCACACATATCTGTATGCATCAGTTAAATAACACTGAAGGAAATATGTCACTCACTCATTCGATGTTTGCATCATAGTGTGGTCGAGAAATTGTCCTTTCCTCATGGTGAGGCATGTATCAGTTTACTTAGTTCGCAAAGCTTAACCCAGATGCTGCTTCAATACATAGAATTACGTTTGGGATGTAAAGAAAGTAACCAAAACATGTGAATGAAGTTGGATACGCGAATTTATTAACTAATCATTCAGGTACTCAGTATTGATAAACATGACACTGAGTTTAAATATCTCACTACGATGTAAGTCTCATACACAAAATGAAGATTATGATAAAAAATGATTTAAAATGAGAAATTTTTCAATTTAAATGTAAAATAGCAGTAAAATGAAAAATAAATGTAAAATTACATCACAGTTATGTATGAAAACTACATAAATTCATTAAAAAAATAGTTATTTTATCTGGTTGTAAAGAGTGTTTTCCGTCAAAAAACGTATTAACGTGTATAATTCTGACACAACGCTATAGCAGAATTTGCCACTTCCGCTTAGGTATAATAGCAAATTAACAACACAAATCAAATCAAACTGTTGATGAAGTAACGAAAGTAAACAAACGCCAAGAACTAACGCTGTCACCCACATGACGTCATGCGTATGTGGCATAACTTTCTCCCTGCACTGCGCATCGCTCTTGGGCCCCCCTGCATGGCGCCATTTCCCGATATAGTTCGACTCGGGAAATCCCCTCGTCAGATCACTCGGTGTACTTTGATCTACCTGTTTGTGTGCTTGTGAGTCAATTGTTTATTACATTCAATGTGAAAATAATTATTTCCCGATGCCTCCCAAAAAGATTGTTGCCTCACATAGTACTGCAAAGAAAAATAAGGACGCCATGACCGTTGAAATTAAGAAAGAAATCAGATAAACAAGCGTGGTATAAGAGTGACGGAATAGGCGAAGACTTACAGCCTTTCGACATCTACGATTTGCACTATTCTGAAGAAGCAGGAAGAAATTAAGAAACTTGATGTAGCCAAATGAGTAATCATTATTTTCAAGCACCATCCAAAACGCCTAGAAAATGTTGATAAAGCAATTGGTGTGGATTAAGGAGAAGCAGTTAAAAGGTTGGTGTCGGAAGTTATCATAAAGGTAAACTACGGGGGTTATTTTATTTACCAGTGTTATTTATTAGAAAAAATTATTTTTAATTTGATATTTTTGGGGCTGCGGAACGGATTAACTGGATTTCCATTATTTTCAATTGGGAAGTTTGTTTCTAGATACGAGAAATTTTTTATACAAGCTCAGAGAGTTAAACTCGTATCTCGAGGTTCAACTGTAATCTTAATTCACAGCAGAAGTGGTCCGTTTTGAAAGTCTTGGAGAAGGAAGGTATGATAATTTTCAACGCCTGAAATAATATTCTAGATTCATATGATCAATTAAAGTGCTAGCATTTGCTGTTCTTTCACTATTTGTCTCTACTTATTCAAACGAATAATCTTTTTCAAGCATCAAGCATGAAACTTATCAGAAGTTACTTGAGAACCTGGAATCCTGCTTAAAAATAAAAACAACGGAATACAAATCTGACTTACTCAAACTTTTAAAGAAAATGCAAGTTATTGTTTAAACTTGTCTTTTGCCATATTTTTATATCTGGGTTTATTTAACGTTGGTAGGTAGTTTAATCTCTTCGTCGTCCGTAACGCGTCTAACGCGTTCTAGTGAAACTTTCGCAAGGTGTCCGTAACGCGCCTCAAGCGTTCTTCTACATTTTAAAACTTTTAAACGTTTTCTAAATGTTCACTTGTTTGAGGTTTTATTTTTGTTTGTTCTAATACCTCCTAGCAGATAGCACTAATCAGGCATTCTATTTCGGTATTCTAATTGAATTTGCCTATCAGGTATTCTAATTGAATTTGCCAGGGCTTTTTGAATATTCGCGCCATTTTACGTAAGATACAAGGCAGCGAGAGATGGCTTCAACATCTACTCAGCAGAAAAAGAGAAAAAATGAAGTTGTGAATTGGAAAGACAAGAAGGATATACGTTTGATGAATAAAGTCCATAATAACTCGATGATTGATGTTGGAACACGGAAAAGAACTGTAAGGAAAACCAATAATTGTAAAAGATTACAACAACAAAATGGAAGGAGTGGACGGCCTGGATCAGATGTTATTAAATTATCTTGCTGTTAGAAATAAGCAGAGATATTATTATTTTTTCATTATGCTTTTTTTACGTATAATTTTACTTAATATTCATTGACATTCATCCACTACGAAAGTCATGTATGGAAAGTTATGATGTACAGAGAAAACAACATTACACGCTACGAAAAACAGACGGCCGCTGGGGGAAAACTTTCGCGGACAGGAGACCGACTCCTAAGGGTTAAACCGACTTCTAAAAGCATGCTCCATGATAAGAAATTTGAGCCTAAAAAATATTAATCTGCTAAAATCTGTATTGATGATCTTTGGTTCTTTTGACTAATGAGTTTATAGAACACTGGTACATATGATCAAATTAGCATTTTTGCAAGATATGTAATGATAATTAAAGACGGTATTATTTGCTTCGCAAATACATGACAAAACACTCGAGGGAAAGCTAAACATATAATGTCTATAAATTAAAGGAAGAAAAATCTGAAAGATTTCACATTTTATATTACGCCCAAAGGGGCGTGTTTTTCATTTACACATACATACATGTTTTGAGAGCATTTGGGCTAAAAATATTTAAAAACAGCAGTCTCCAGCAGACAGTCTCCTGCCCTGGATATAGAAATATTTTATTCCCTAGAGTGTTGCTATACATTCGTGAAAGTTTAAAAACTATGAAATAAAAAATGAAACCAATTCGAAATTCAAGATTCGGGCTTCCAGGTGCCCATATTCGAGTGAATGGTGAAGGTGAAAGTGTTCATATTCTGGTGAAGTTATTCAGAATTTGATGGCTCTAGGTGTCATTGTTTTTCAACAATAAGAGAAACATACATACATTCATGCAGATTCTTCATTATTTAATTTCTTTATATATAATACAGGGCGATAATATTTGGTGGTAACAATTTGAAAAGTGATACAGCCGTTTATAGTGATTCGACGCAAAATACCCTTTCAAAACTAATAACCCTTCTCGTCTAATAATAATGAAAAGCAAAACAATTGAGGATTTTTTTAAGATTTATAACTATAACAATATACGTAGCTAACAACATGAAAAATATCATACTAACTAATTAAAAAAGGAGTTTAGTTTGAAAGTAAAATTCTCATTTTCTACAGTATCATTGGATGATGTAACAGGAAATATGAGGCATATTCATTTAACAGCGAAAGCAAAATTTACAAATACGAATTACACACATTATAAATCTATTGTGGTACTTGATTTTTCAATTTAAAGATTTTTATGATAGCACGAAGAATAATTTGCAAACACATAGAAAATAAATACGTTAAGAAAATTTAATTTGTGTAAATATTTTCTTACCTTAAATAGAGTTATGAATAGGGCGTCCAAAGACACACAAGTATAAAAAATGCAAACTACTCTATTCGGTGAAAATATAGGCTTTTAATTTATACTGTGAAAATAAAGACTTCTTAAGTTATGCTGAACCCCAAATATTTTCAGTTACTCGTACATTGATTTAATTATAAAATCAGTCAAACTAAGACTATGGTTGGTAAAAATTAATATTTGGATCTCTGCAATCCAATTTTTTCTTACCTCGTTTAAAATGCTAATAGTTAATTGTTTTTACATTTAAAATGTTAACCAATAAATAATTTGTATTGTAGCTTCCTCATAAGCACAGTTCTTATAGAATGTCAGAAATTCAATATTAATATAAAAATTCGTAGGCTGAAGATAAGACTGATTCCATGAGTATTTCCAAGTTTCTGTTGGTAAAAGGAGATAATTGTATATCATAATAAACACACTCAAATTATACATATAAAAACAATTTACAAACGTTTTCTTTTATATTAAATGAAGATAATTTAATTTAATACAGTTAACGTATTTGCTTCTAAAACGGACTGATAATTTTATTGGAATCTAGTAATTTCAATAACTTTTCTTTGAATTTTGATATTTTCTCAGGTTTCATCAATAGATGGCGTAAGGTGTATCTCGAACAACTTTCTTGGGATTTTTACCCTACTCGAAGAGCCGCATAAATTTGATATGAAAATAAGTATTCTTTTTTTTAACCCTTCTATTGTAGTTTGAATAAGTTAACACTAAAAGAAGTTGGTAAAAATGTATATTATCATTCTAGCTAACGAGGTCTTTCACAGAATAGCGTTTCATTCGGCATTCTCATGACAAACAAGGTCATGAAAAGATTCATAGATGGCGCCAGCTACTGCTTTTATGCGATTATTATTTGGCCTCGGATTATTATTATATTATAACGCATTTATAATACGGAGGCTAAATGTAAATGTTATAAAGTGAAGGATTCTGAAAAATAATTTTTACAGTGGCCATTATTAAATAAAATTTAGTAGTTTAAATTATGTTTAATAGTTTAAGTAATAGTAAAGATTAGTTAAAAACATAAACAAACCTTTAAAAATATAGAAACTTACTTTTAAACAGTACTAAATGATTTATAATATTGCTTCCCAAAAAGCACATTTTAAGATAAATTTTGGCCAACTAAGTTTCATATCATATCTTGTTGAGCAATTAAAGCAAGAGATAAGGCCTTTCAGAACTTAATAGCATATATTTCATGCTTTTATTATTTATTAATGCTTATTGTTTCCGTTGTAATTGGCAACAAAGTGATATAAAGTCTTGCATACGAAAGAGAAGGGAAATTTTTATTTGTAGGAGCACTCGCATTTTTAAATTCTACTTCCTGGAAAAAAGGAGGTTATACTATACATTGCATACATAACTTTACTGCTTACTTCTCCTTTCTTGATTTTTAGGCTGATAAAATGTTTTTACGATGAAATTTTCCCTTTTTTTAAGCACAAGAATATCTTTGTATAAGGTCTTAAATGCACTATATAGTGCTGCGTTTGTTTCGAAATTTCATAAAGTATATTTGAAAAACAGAAGATAATAATAAAAAGAAAAAATAGAGAGTATGATAAATAAATAAAGCATGCAGTGTAACTTAAACATCTGCTAAAAGAAGACATACACAGATTTTTACTTTTATTTTTGCTGTTTATTCTGTCTTCTGCAATGGTAGCAGTCTTGCCCTAATGCATTTTGCTTATGAAAGTTTACCACTTTTCCTATTGTTGCTGAGCTGTATCCAGGAAACAGTTTGAAAGGCGTTATGTACAGAATGTCATAAAATTACTTAATATGTTTTGAATGACTGCTCATAGATCTAGTATAATTCCAAATTCAATAGTTAATAAGCTTTCAAACTGCAACAAATTTGATCATGTAAAATATATGAAACTTACGTTTATGTAGTTGCTGTAGCGAAAAAGAAATGAAAAGTTAGTGAGATAGGTATCTTTTATAATTAAATTGATTTAGAAAAACACTTCTTTCCTTGCATGATCAAAAATATCCGAGATATCGTTAACTAAGATTTTGATGAACCCAATGTCTCTTCTGTTAAAATTATCAGGTGTGTAACTTCATCAGCACAGATTTCTAAAAGACAACATTTACGTCAGAGAAGCTATCTATAAAAAGCGCAAGTTTTACGTTCTCCATTCGTAGAAATCTTAAAAAAGAAATGGCAAATTTTTGTTTTAGTTTAGTTTTCATACGCAAAGGATATTGATTCTTTCAGCGTTTCACTTTGCTTAGCAAATAGCTAATGCTGGAATAGTGGGCAGAAAGTAAAGTTACGAGCGTCGCTGCCAAAAGCTCTGTATCTAAAACACTCTTAATTCATTTGCATCCTAATGAGAGCTAACAAAAAGAAAAAAAAAAAATCTGAAAAATCTTAGATTTTATAATACACCCTGGGTGTTATTTTAATGTTTTGTGTGTTACATCTATTTATTAAAGGTTTAAAGGTACCTTATTATTCTTCCCAATGCCCATATTCGCAGCAGGATTACGTCATTCAAAATTTGATGGCTCTAGGTACCGTACAGTGCGAGAAACATACATACATTTATGCAGATTCTTCACTATTTAATTTCTTTAAGTATAATACAGGACGATAATATTTGGTGGCAACAACTTAAGAAGTGATTCGCCATTTATAGTGATAAAAATAGCCATAAAAATTGTTTAAATATATAAAATACGCTGTAAATTAATTTAAAAGATTAAAACAGATACACAAAATTTAAAGGATCATTAAAATTGAAATGAATGACTGTAATTGATTCAATCTAAATATTAAACTTGTTACACAAATGAAGAAACGGAGTATAACTACCTGTTAAAATAGAATCAACCTTTTTAAGAGGGAAAAAGGACACAGAATTCCTTTAAATGCTAGCGATTAGGTTAACGACGCCGACTGCTGTCCCGAAGGGCCCGGGTTCGAATCCAGGAGAAGACATGGATATTTGTAAATGTCCCGGAGAAGGCATCTATCTGTCCTTGCGGCATGGGAGCACTCAAAATATGTGGCGAGCCGAAAGTTCTGTCGGGACGTTGCTGGTAGAGGAAGAGGGAGGATCTTTGGACCCGTCCATTTCGGGGTAATGTCCATCAAAATTGGCGGCTGAACTGAGTAAAAGCGTACAGTCAGAGAGTAAAGTCTGTATGGTGCTCAAGGCTCTTGCCAACGAGAGGTACAATCTTGCCCTCCTTGCCACGATGAATTTCGAGGACTTTCTTCTGCTGTTACTGTCAGACAAGTGGGTAAGTCTCTCTCACACACACAAATTTAACTCATTAAAAAAGTTTTTGTCGAAGCAAAATACATAGGAGAAAATCTTGATAAATTACACATACCATGTTAAAGGAGAAATCCAAAATATCTATCAAAAACTATAGATAACAAATTGTACATTGTAAATAAATAAATAAAAAAAAATCTGAAAGGTTTCAGATTTTAAATTAAGTCCAAAGGGGCGTTTTTTTAACGTTTTGTATGTTACCTTTATTTATTAAATATCATGTTCTTTGCGCTTAAACCATAAAATTGAGTTCAATAGCAATGTCACAAAATAATTTTAAAATGAGCATATATTTAGAATTTCTGATGCACAGTTCGACGCGCTGGAGATAAAAAAGTTCCCCTCCCTCGTAGAGTGTTGCCATTGCTCGCTTTTAAATCGTTGAGTTTGTTAATCAAAAATTCCTTAAAGTTTTAAAAAATAGGAAATCGATAATAAAACAAATTTCAAATTTCAAATTTGGGCTTTCAGATGCCCATATTCGCAATACGATTACGTTATTCAAAATTGAATGGCTCTTGTTTTATCACAATGCGAGAAACATACATACATTTATGCAGATTAAGTATTTAATTTCTTCAAATATAATACATGGCAATAGTATTTGGTGGCAACGATTTGAAAAGTGATACATACAGCCTTTTAAAGTTTTCAACGCAAATTCGCAAAACGAAAACAATAGTCCTTCAGGAACAAAGCCCCTCTGGAATAATAATGGTCTTCATGGTTAATGAAAATATTTAAAAACCACAATTGATCTCTTTGAAAAATTAGATTACAAGTTGGACTCTAAACAACCTTTTCCATCTGCTCGTTATTGGCCGCTAGCATTAAGATTTAACCGATGTATTATTAAAAGTCAATTACGGATTTTTATGAAATGCTACTAGCGAAATAAAGCCAGTTAAGATTTTGGAGCAACCGGGGTTTGCAATAAAGGATGCGAATCGAAGACAATTCCAAACAGTTTCTCCGTTGATTAATTTCGGTTATTTCAGTCGTAAATTTTCTAAATTCCTTCCCTTAACTGGATATCAAGAGTAATTATTTCTTCCTTTCTTATTTGTTGATTAATTTTGGAATGACATAATTAGAGCTTTATCATGGGGCTTTTTAAATCTGAGAATAAAGGAAAAACAAAAATTTTAATGGATTTAATATAATTAATTATAATTTTTTTTTAACACAGATTTTTAATGCGACGACAAATTATTCATTCTCAGAATTTAGCGATCCTGCCGTAGTCTATATTTTAAAAATATGAGATGTTTAATTACCGTACAGGAAAAATGTTAATATAGACTGTACTGCAAGTAGTTAAGAATACATTTTAATATCTCTGTTAATATCTTTAGTTAGTTAAACTCTGTTACTATTTTTTAGTGTATCTAGATTAGTTCATGAAATTAGTGTTTAAGAAATGTGACTGTTATTTTTAGCTTTGGATAAGGAATATTAGATACAAATATAATGAATTAATAATTTAAAACGGATATGTATAAAGAGTACAAGATGGTTCAGATTTTTGTTAATGTTAAGTGTTTAATTAAGCATTTATTAATTTGAAATTCTCAAATTTATTCATAGATAATATGGAAAATATGTATAACTAATGATTAATATAACATTTGACATGTCTTTTATTAAATATACTAATGTTATATGAATTACATAAATTAGAGGTAATCCTAAAAATTAAAAATTAAATTTTGTGAAAAGTTTTTAATTTTTTAATTTATTTTTTTTAAATAATTAATGCCTTGGTAGTATAACGTAACGCATCGTGGTACAGGGAGGGGGGGCAATAATAAACATTTTGAAAATAAAAACTAGATATGTCTTTCAAAAGTTAGATTAAAGTGCTTACAGTTATATTTCCCAAGAAAAAAAAGTTGCATTATGCTTCTAAATTCCAAATTAGTTAAAAATTTCTTTTTTACAGAATGGAAACATTTTTTTTCCGGTTTTGGTATAACTATATTTGGTATTGTAATTGAATAAATGTAATTGTTCCCTATATGTAACTGTAACCGTAAGTATATAAGTCCTAAAAGAGCATCAGCTTCTCAGTTGTTAGTTCAGAGTGACTTCGGGGTACTCAGATATTCGTCAGTGCTTTCCCTTTTAGATTCGCTTTGCATCGTGTTGTGTTTAACGTTTTTAGTAGTTCGGAGTGTAATTACGGATTGTGCTCTTTGATGCTGAGAAGAGCTGTACGAGTATTTTTATGGGAAGGTCCAAAACTGGGTAAAGTGTTTCTTTTAGCAAAAATAAATTTTATAAAGCTATCATCGTTTCTGTGGGCATTCAATATCCATTACGAATCCGTACGCACCCAACAGTATATTTGTGGATTGGATTGGATTATTTAATTATGGCAAATCACACGAGGGCTATCTGCCCTCGTGTGCCTTTGTGGGATGCCTTTGTGGAGGACTTTCTAAAGAAAAACTGGCTCGTATACACGTTACACATGGGGGAAACCACATAAACTTCCGTGCAGCCAGCCCGTTCGCGGGATTCGAACCTCGGACCGAAGTACCAGTGTTCAGAGTCTTTACCGCTCGGCCGCTGGTGAGCACAGTATGTTTGTGAACCGCATTGTGGAAAGATGGCGACAATTGGAATAAAAAAATTTTGAATATATATAGTCTTGCACGCAAACATATGCACCTCGAAGCCAGAATTTTAAATTCCGAATTTGTTTTTATTTGCTTTAAGTTGCTATTAATTCATAATGGTTTTATTAAGACCAGCTAATGTGATTTCACAGGTCCAGCTAGTAAATTATAAGAGTTGATATGAACTGCGTTTATTGCTTTTAATGGCTTAGTTTATTACTCAGCAACAGACGCTTCAGATCTGAAAGAAAATGACTGAATGGCAACAATCTGGTGCTTTAAAGATGTAAATAATTTATTTCGGCATAATTAAAAGAATAAAATGATTTTCATAATAAACATTTTCTTTAAGGGACTGCAGTATTCATTACAGCTCACAGTATAGTTTATATTGCATCGGCATTTAAAATAGTCGGCTTGAACAACTTGATTAATTAATATAAAAAGCGATATTTCTTTGGATATTATTAAAGTCACTAAATATTTTTACGAAATTACATTAATGTTTACTGCTTGATTATAATAATTACGGAAGCAGAACATGTCTAATCTTAAACGTTTTAAAATAGTGTTACGGATTTGGTATTTAAATAACAATATTTTTAATAATAAGGAACAAAAACAATATTTTTAACAATAGTGTTACGAATTTGATATTTAAAAAGCTAATGTTAGTTGAATTGTAAATTAAATGGTTTTATTTCCCGCGCAGTGCAGCGCGTGACGAATATTAAAAGAAAGCTAAGCCGGAAAATTGGAAATACAACAGCGCGTGGAGGAAAACCGGAAATTTAAGCATATTTGTTGTGATAATAATAAATTTTTGTTCATTTTTCATCGGACTTGCGCATTCATTTCGTAACGAACCCGTACGCACGCAACAATTTTTGGTGTCAGATGTGGGATTCGAATGCCAATAACAAGAGCGATGGAAGAGCAATTAAGGCAGTTGATATCATCCTTTGCCTCATTTAAAGAAGAAATCAAAGAGGAGATGAAATCTAATCAGGAAAAGATTGAAGCAGGACAGGAAAAGATTGAAGCAAGACAAGAAGAGATTGAAAGAGAAATTACCAGCTTAATAGAAAACAAATTCGAGGTTATGGGAGGCAAAATTGACGCAGTTGAAAATAAAGTTGGAAACATTGAAGGAAAAGTTTCTTCGGTAAAAGAAGAAACAAAAGAGAGAGTTTCTGCCGTGGAACAACAAATTAATGATAGAGTTTCTGCGGTCACCAAAGAAGTTGATGATTTAAAGAAATTCGTAGCGACGGCAGGGAGCAATCCGGATGGTTTTAAATTTCTACCGATGCCTGCTCGTCCATCTCTGAAGCTATCCACATATGATGGGAAGACATCCTGGAAAGTGTATAAGACCCAATTTTCTATAGTTGCAGATGCGAATGGATGGGATTCCCAAGCTAAGGCCTGTCATCTCGCCGCTTCTTTAAGAGCAGACGCAGCGGATATCCTTCAGACTCTTCCCGATAACAAAAGGTTAGATTTCGAAGCTTTGTCCGGCGCCTTGGAGCTGCGCTTTGGGGAGAAGTGTTTAAAAGACTAAAGCAGGCTCCAATTAAAATCTCGTCAACAGAAGCCTACCGAAACACTTCAGGAGCTCGCCACGGATGTTGAAAGGCTGTCCCATCTCGCCTTTTCGGAATGCCCGACAGAAACGAGGGAAATCCTGTCGCTGCAATATTTCATCGATGGCATCCGGGACCCTGATTTACAGAAAGCACTGCGAATGGTGGATGTTAAGGATATAAAAAGTGCTCTGTTGTACGCCTTGAAATTCGAGGCAGCCCAGCAAGCAACTCATAGAGACCGCTACCCAGTTAGAGCTATGCGAGTCCACGAGCCAGTGGATCAACTGATGGCTCGTTTAGATGATTTAGCTAGAGAAGTCAATGCTTTGACACGGAGTAGGAGTGAGAACAAAGTGGCTCTAAGGTGTTTGAAATGCGGTATTGAAGGGCATATACGACGGCAATGCAGAACACCCCAGGGCACGGATAATAAAACGGATGATTTGACAAGACCAATGAATGCCTTGAGACGGAATATTGGTGAGAAGAACCCAACCCTAAAGTGCTGGAACTGCGGTGTTGAAGGTCACATACGAAGGAACTGCAGAACACCCCACGGAAAATAAGAGAGGCGGGTTAAATAGACAATTAAATGCCATGGGACAGAAAAGGATTGAGAAGAAACCAAAGTGCTGGAACTGAAGGCCACGTAAGAAAGAATTGCAGAACACTTTAGGGTACGGAAATTGAGACCATTTCTCAGCAACGACGCAGGAAACAAATTAATGACCATATCAAGGAACGGAGGTTGCCAGATAATGAAAAACCTTGTTTTAAAGCACTCAAGATTTCTAGAGTGAGTGGCAACAGTAACGGACTACCCATCAACGGAAATATCGATGGAGTTCCTTGCAATATGATCATTGACACAGGAGCTAATGTTACCATCATTAGGAAAGATGTAGCTGAACAGTTTAAAGATAAACTTATTTGGACGCCCTCCTGTGTTACCCTTCAGACTGCGTCTGGTGACAAGATCGAGATAGCTGGGAAGTTAAACGTGAATATCACGTTTGGAAGTGCCGCCTACCGTCACACGGCTTATGTGGCGGATATTACAGATCCATGTATACTCGGCCTGGACTTTTTAAGGAAATACAATTTTTCCTTAGACTTCAAAAACAACAAACTGCTTTCAGCATCTGAAGACATGACTATCCATCCTCAGAAGGGATCCTCACCTGGAAATGCCGACGCCTTGTCCGAAAGACCCAGCTCGGGAAGCTGCCGAAATTATTAGGGTCGAAAAGAAATACAAGACTACCAGCTACTCCCCATCACAAATGCTCTTCGGTAGTGACCTACGTCTCCCTTGTGACCGCCTGTTTGATCGCCATACGGACGCGCCTTCATCGCCTGAGGAATAATCCAAGATGTCCAGGCCCATTTTGAAGTGATGCTCGGTTCCGCACGAAAGCGAGTCAACCTGGCGACGGAGAAAGTTAAGTCCAGATACAATACCAGAGTTACTAGACACAGATTCAACGAAGGAAACAAGGTGTGGTTGTGGAATCCGACTCGACGAAAAGCACTTTGTCCGAAATTACAGTCATCTTGGGATGGTCCGTACACGGTCCTAAACAACAGGCTGAATGACGTCGTGGTTCGAACTCTAAACCTAAAGTCGTTCATTATAACAGGTTTGCTCATTACTATGGCCATAGTACGTAATGTAAATAGTGTAAGACCATCGTCCTTTTTGTTTCTAAATGTGTATTTAGTATTTGATTTGTATTTTGTATTTGATTTGTGTTTGATAGCATTTCATTTGTTTTATTTATTGCATTTATTGTTCATGTTGTTTATTATTGTAATGTAATGATTATTATTGCATTTATGCCACAGTTGTAAGTTTGGCTTCCTGTCCAGGGATTGTACTACCCGGGACGTGCAGTCCTTGGGAAGGGGCAGTGTTACGGATTTGGTATTTAAATAGCTTATGTTAGTTGAATTGTAAATTAAATAGTTTTATTTCCCGCGCAGTGCAGCGCGTGACTACTATTAAAAGAAAGCTAAGCCGGAAAATTGAAAATACAAGAGCGCGTGCATGTAACATTTAATAAATATCTCTTTTTGATTTCGAGAAAGTACTAGAAAATTCTCGCGCGCGATTTTAAAATCTTGTAAAAGGAGGAGAACCTCTCAATTCAGTTATTTTAGTTAGCTTGTTGTTGTTTTAAGAGTTTGTTTAGAAAACTTCTCTTGTTGATTGTAGCGAATTCGTGGATTAGCTTTCTTTAGCTGTTTTGAATTAAGCTCTCTTGAACATTTGAGTAGGTAAAAGATAACTACTCTGAGATATTGTAATACTGCACGAATATTTTAGGAAATTTAAGCATATTTGTTGTGATAATAATAAATTTTTGTTCATTTTTCATCGGACTTGTGAATTCATTTCGTGACGAACCCGTACGCACGCAACAACAGTTTTGAAGTGCAATCGTTTGAGTTGTTTATATTCAAAACAAGGTTAATTTTCGCAAGGTGGAATTGGTGGTGCTAGTTTCGGCTCGCTCATTAGATTTTTTTTTTTTTAAACATCGTAATCATTTGTAACTGAAAGATTGAGCACTGATTTATTAAGATGTCATATTCCGAAAATATTGAAATTGAATACACTCAAGAAAATATTTATATATTGTGAAGACATTATAGCCGTTTTTGAAGCAGGAGACTTGAAAAATGGGAAAAAAGGAGGAAAAAGGAGGAAGAAAAAAATACCTTATGTACTTTTCTTTTAAGGGTCGACTGGGGATTAGACCCATTCCCCAAATCATGGTGTTGACGAATTATCTTCCACCACTTCTTAGTTCGGACGCCGTTTGTAGATCCTGATTTTTTCTGAAGCAGCAAATGTGAACAATGTGGCGGGAGAAAATACCTTATAATATTAAAAATAAATAAATAAATAAAAATAAAATCTGAAAGTTTTCAGATTTTAAATTACGTCCGAAAGGATGTTTTTTCAACTTATCGTGTGTCACCTTTATTTATTAAATATCATGTTTTACGTACTGAAACCATAAAATTCAATTCAACAGCAATATCTCAAAATAATTTTATAAAATGCGCATATATTTACCGATACAGAGTCTCGCGCTCTGGAATTATTATTATTTTTTTTTTCGTACAGTGTTGCTATTGTTAGCTCTGAAATCTTCTATTTTGCTAATCGAAAATTCGTTGAAGTGTTACAAAATCTGAAATCGATAATAAAACAAATTTCAAATTCCAAATTAGGGCTTCCTCATGCCCATATTCTATGAAAGATTACGTTATTCAAATTTTGATTGTTCTAGGTACCGTCGTTTCATCACAATGCGAGAAACATACATACATTCATGCAGATTTTTCATTATTTAATTTCTTTTAATATAATACAGGGCTCTAATATTTGGTGGCAACAATTTGAAAAGTGATTCGCCGTTTATAGTTTTAACGTAAACTGCCAAAACGAAATTAAGGATAAATTGCCCCTTTGGACTAAAAATATTTTTTGTAACATGTGCCTGGGGACGCGAGCGTCTACTATGATAAATAGCTGGACATGAAAAGGGTCATCACTCTGTTATTTTTTCACTAATAAATTTTATATACTTCAGTGCTGACAGAGTTGCTTAACACTCGAATAACACTTCGTATTGTTTCAGCGTCGAAAACTGAAATTCACTGATTCATTCCTTCTGTACTTGGAGATGTTCGGAGACAAGTTAGTGATTTATTTAACGATTCGAGATACTTTTACCTCCCAACGCTTGATTGAAACTTTCTGTATCAGTCGATGGCAACCTCGGCGGTGATTTCGAGACCGTGAAATCTATGCCTGCCTAAGAGATAAAAAGAAGAAATGAAGAAGAAGTAGTAGTCGTTAAAAAGAGTAAACTAGGCTAAGTCTATGCAAGGGCAAGCGGTTCTTCCACAAACCGAATTTTCGAAAAAATAAGCGTAATTTCAATAAATCTAAATGATTGAATATATTTATGCTGCTTCTGTTAGCACACAGATATGCTGCTTCAACGTCTGCGAAACAAAAGGAGTAGGTAAAAGTACGCTTTTTGCGGATGTGTGGGAATGAATTAAAAAAATTAAATAGAAATGATATGAAAATTTGTTTAACTCTTGCGGTTTGGTTATAATAGTTACGGAAGCAGGAAATATCTAATAATGAACATTTTAAAATAGGTTTGAAGTGTAATCGTTTGAATTGTTTACATTCAAAAAAGGTAAATTTTCACAAGGTACTTAAATTTGGAATTAGTCAAACCAGTTTCTGTTCTCTCATATGAAGGAATTCTTTAAAACATCGTAAGCGTTTGTAACTAAGTATTTTGAACCCGATTTATTAAGATTTCATGTTCCAAAAATATTTAAATCGGAATTTAAGCAAAATTTCTGTCTGCGGCATGCACGGACGATTTAAGTAAATTGGAGAATTTTCGTTTGAGATGAAAAATTCTGAATGACTGCAAATACTCAAATAGGATTTTGATCAAACTTTCTGTCTACGACATGTGCGAACGAAATAAATATATTGGAAAAATTTTCGTTTGATATAAAAAATTCATGCGCTAATAGAAGTATACTGGATAGAAATGAAATTTATTATTAATATAATACCATAATTGACAAAGTTAGTCAGCATAACTTATTTTATTACTTTTTCGATTTGCTGAACATTCACATAATACATTTTAACTTAATAATTCTCAGTATTCATATAACACATGTATTAAAAAATCTGATATGTACACCACATGACTTTCTTTTGCGTAATATTAAATTAATAGCTGATACTAGCCCGCTTTTCTGAGTACATTATCTATTTGATTGTGAACCTAGACTTCTTATATGGACGAAATGTCTAATTTCGAATTGATAATTAATGTAAATTATTTAAATTTAAAGTCGGAAAATATAGTGCCAATCAAAGAATCTGTCATACACAGATTTCCACATCACCCATGAGGTATTGCATATTGGGATGCGTTCCCATTATTTAACATGGCGGGATCCCTCATAGGCCTACACCACGAAAAACTCTCAACATAAAACTAAGATTTTTATGTATTTAACTGTTATCCAAACTCCCAAACTCCTATGCTAAATATCCTTTCGCGTAAAGAGTTTAAAATTTTGACCGATTTTATTCCGACATTGTATTTTAAACTGAATTTTCAGCTGAACACAAAATGAGCGTGTCAGGGGGGATGTGAACATTTGTTTGCATTAGCAATCAAGCAAGAGTTCATGAATTCCTGTTCAAGAGTGCGAGAATTTTTGACAGATGTGAGTTAACATTTTATTATTTAAATCACCTTTATTTATTGAGCTAGCGGTGGCTCTTTAAGAAATGTACCGCCAATGGTTTCCTTCATTGCACTCTAGTTTAAGCAATTAAGCAAGTAGAAGGGGAAAACCCCGTGGGGCAGTAAGCAAAGGGGCGTCCTCGCCGCCTGCGTTGGGTAATTCAGTTTGAATTAGCAGACACCTTTGCACAAATAATTTTAATTACAATTTATAATATCTAGAACAGCTGTCATTTCGCATGACCGCCGGGCATTTTAGTTTTAAATAAATAGTCTCTGTTGGAAACCTTTCTGTCTCAGGTTACGTCTCAGATACGGGATGTTATTACCATGTTAATTCTTTTATTAATACTAAGAAAAAGTTGTTATATTATATTAAATTTAAATAATGACGTTATACGCATTATCCTGAAGTGTCAAAAGTTTCCATTTCTTGGTTTGGCAGCAAAATATTATTTACGAATTGGTTATTATTTGGAAAATGTACACTGCGCAATTTTGACGAAATTCAAATTGCGTTTTTCATGTCTTGAAAGCACGAAGTAGGTTATGTATTGAATTTATATATAACATTGTTCTAATGTAAGTATTTTGAGAGAAAATCAGACTTTTTCTGAAAAGACATCCAATTTTTTCCATATTTCGATTCTACGACTCAAATTTCACATTTATATGTTAAATTTATAGGAATAGGTAAAAAGATATTTTATAGGAATAGGCAAATAGGTAATTTATAGGAATAGGGTAAATAGATAATTCATAGGAATAGGTAATTTGCAGATTAAATTTACAGGAATATATAGGAGAAATTTTATAGGTTATAATACAAAAAGGGGTTCGAAAAATTTTATAAAAATTATTTAAAAATACAAATTTTAAAAGTAAATCATAAAAAATATGCGAATTATATTTGGATTAAGCTTAAATTTCGAATTCTGGAAGAAAGAATCAAGTAAGTTTAATGAAAAAAAGAGTATTGATAAATATATATATCCAATTCGATTAACATTGAGAAAATAAAATTTTGAGAGATGATTTTTTAAAAACTACTCGTGCGATTTTTACAAAACGTGGCAGTTTGCCATAATTTGAGACGTAGAAGTGAAATATGGGAAAAATTGGCATGTCATTTCAGAAAAAGTCCGATTTTGTGTCAAAATACCTACATTAGAATAACACGATATATAAATCTAATACAGATCCTAAGTCGCGCTTTCGAGGCATGAAAAACTCAAATTGAATTTCGTGAATAGGCCCAGTAGAATGGGAATATAGAATTTTTTTAGTCCAAAGGAGCCCCCCCTTTTTAGTCCTTTTTTCGTCCAAGTCCCCCCTTTTTTACTCCAAAGAGCTTTGTCCTTGAAAGACTATTGTTTTCGTTTTGCGATTTTGCGGTGAATCATTATAAACGACGAATCACTTTTCAAACTGTTGCCATCAATTGTTAGAGTCCTGCATTATATTTGAAGAAATTAAGTATTGAAAAATCTGCATAAATGCATGTATATTTCTCGTATTGTGATAAAACAACGGTACATAGAGCCATCGAATTTTGAATGACGTAATCCTCCTACGAATATGGGCATTTGGAAGACAAAATTTGAAATTTGGAATTTATTTTATTATTGATTTCAAATTTTGTAAAACTGTAACACTAATTTTTGAATAACCAATTCAACGATTTAAAAGCGAGCAATGACAACACTCTACGGCGGGGGGGGGGGACCTTTTTATCTCCAGGGGGCGCGGAACTGCGTATCGGAAATTCTGAAGATATGCTCATTTTAAAATTATTTTGCGACATTGCTATTGAACTGAATTTTATGGTTTAAGTGCAAAAAATATTATATTTAATAAATAAAGGTAACACACAAAACGTTAAAAAAAAGTGCCTTTGGACGTAATTTAAAATCTGAAACTTTCAGACTTTTTTTTTTTTTTTTTTTTTTTTTGCTCGGTGTATTGATTTCATTCGTATTGAAATATTTTTATGCATTTTCTTTTTAGGTGTACACAGAACTTATAAATTTTTCTTTGACTGCATCCCGATAGTCTAATATAAAATCTAAATCTCTGGGCTTTTCAGAAAACTAAAATTATTCCTACAAAATTATCGATACAATTTTTTCCCGAAACTAAATGTTTTGAATAGCACTTATTAAAATATTTGATCAAGAATAATAAGGAGGCATTTTTAGAGTTTAAAACGTTACAAATGATTCAGCTATAATTTACTGTCATAATAATGAGTATTCACAATACCTTATTCGACATTTGTTTAACTGAAGTACATAATTGTAATCGGAAAAAAAGGTGTATAAGCAGTTGGAGATTGGCAATTACGTATTTTATGTGATTTATCTAATATAAAATACTATGCAAATAATTTATAATATTTATATATACACCTGTTATGAATCCTCAGTTGATACAACGCAATAAGTTGCAAACAAATTCTTACTATTCTAAGGATGTTTGACTGAACTACAAAAATAAAAATAAAATGATTAAAATGGCAACGCGAAATATAATTTTATTCACCAACTTAGTAGTCAGAATTCATCTTTTAAAAACATATTGGATTCAAAAGACAAAAACTGTTGCCAAAACGATGATACAATATAATGCAAAGAAAACATTTATAATTATTCAAATATTTGTAAGTTACTTTCAAACTAATTATTTACATTTTATGACATATATTCGTCAAATATAAGCATAGAAGGAACCACGCATAAATTGATATCTTTTCAATTATTTACATAAAACATTTTTCTTAAGATTGACAGGCAGGATTATAATACAACAAATTCTATATTTATAACATTTTTCACTTTTTTTAAATCTATGTTATTGTCACTGTGTAAGACAAAAACTATCTTTTCACGCCTGGAAGCATAACCAAAGAAAGTCAAGCGTTGATTGTATTGTTATAATTTTTTTGTTTTTTTATTTGATTGAGGTAGCATTTTCTTATCAACCACTTAAAGATGCCATCATAAATAACTCGCCTCGCTTGTGCCATTTGGCGGTCAACGATCTGACATTGCTACAGAATTCAGATTAAAAACTGCTCTTTGATTGAAAAAAATTGAAATTCCATACCCTCTTATTATTAACCGAACCGCAAACCCTATTCGTATTTCCGCCGCTCCGCTTCTCAAAGCAAACAAAAGACGATCATTCACATGTTATACCAGATTGAAGTCATAATTTGGAATATATTCTTTTTCTTATAATCCAAAAATATGTCGCAAAAACAAAAGAAAAGAAACATTGTTTGATGTATTTTTTCCCGACCCAGATATAAAACGTCTCGCCTAGCAACATGCGAAAAAATATTGAATAATAAAGTTAAAAAAGACTTTTTAGTCTTTTATTATGTGACGCGCGTGTCACAAACATTGAATACTGAAGATTCCTTGGCATATCACCGAGCAGCACTGAATGTTTTCCAAAACAATCATCCACAACTAATGGCTGAGTTAGTTTCATCCTATTGCTTTATTCCCTAAAGGCAGAAAAATCCTTAAAACGGGGAAATGCTAAAGTGATCTCAATTCCCTAACTGTGAGAAAAGTTTGATTGTCTCTTTAATGGCAATTTATCAAACTTCAGCATATGAAAGTAACGATAATTTTTCTTTGAATTTTACATTTAGGAAAGTTTTGGTGCATGATATGCATATGCGTATCAGTTAGATAACATATTCGAGTTATTGAAAGAAAATCTATGAAGAAATGTTTTGGCTTAACCGAACAAACTGATAATGCAGCTTAACTGTATAAATTTGGAAATTAAATGGTTTTATCTTATTAAATATTAAGGAAATAAAACGCGTTTTCCCCATACATTATAAAGGAAGCAACGATTAATATTCTTTATGTGTGGTTTTTCAGATTTGGTCTTTAAAGCCTGATTCTTGATATCTCCTGGATTAAGAGCTACAAAATCAAGACGTATATTAAAATATCAATGAAATCGAATTTTATTAGCCTAAAGGGCGTCAGCCCTAGAAGGGGTATTAATTTCGTTTTGGCATTTTGCCTAGAAAACTTTAAATGTCTTTTCATTTTTCAAAACGGTTACCACCAAATATTACAGCCCTGTATTATATTTAAAGAAATTAAATAATGAAGAATCTGGATGTATTTATGTACGTTTCTCGCACTGTGATAAAACGACGGTATCTAGAGCAGTAAAAGTTTGAATAACGTACGTTTCCATTCGAAAATGGACATCTGGAAGCCCAAATTTGAAATTTGTTTTATTATCAATTTTATATTTTGTAAAACTTTAACGAATTTTTGATTAACAAACTCAACGATTTCAAAGCAAGCAATGACAACACTATGCGGAAAAAAAATAACATTTCTATCTCCAGCGCGCGAGAATGTGTATCGAAAATTCTAAAGATATACTCATTTAAAAATTATTTTGCGATATTGCTGTTGAAATGAATTTAAGTGCAAAGAATATTTAATAAATAAAGGTAACCCACAAACGATTCAAAAAACGTTTTTAAAAATTTTTTAACGCAGAAGAGAATAAAATTTTGCCTCTAACAATGAATAGATTAAACAGAACTATTTGTGTAAACAAATAGTTCTGTTTCACTCTTTTAGTTTAACACACTAAGTAAAATGATTTTTTAGCAATTATAATATATTATTCATATGAGCCAAAGATAGCTCGATAAAATTTATTTTGCCAAAGAAACAATTTACAGTTCTGGAACTTTACACAGAAATACTCGAACAGCTCTTCACAGCATCACAGATTACAATCAGTAGCTACACTTCAAACTACAATGTAAGAGAATGTTAAACAACTAAGAATGTTAAACACAACGTAATGCAAAGCACATCTAAAGAGCGAAACTCACACGGAGATAATCTCAATACTCCTAAGTCGTCTGTTAACTAAAAACGACTGAGAAACTGATGACCTGTCCGGTCTTATACAGTTTTCCCCCAACCGCCGACAAATCTCTATACCTTGCTCTTCTCGAAATTACTGGAAGGCATATGAACGCTGGATATGGTTACAGTCGCGTATAGGGACTAATTGCATTTATTCAAATCATAATACCAATTACAGTTATACAGAGACTGGACCAAATAGTCGCCAATTTTGGCGACTTTTGGCTATTTCTAGCCATATTTTGCGTCCCAAGTCGCCAGAACTGTCGCTATTTGGCGAATTTAGAAAGATAGTCGTTTACTCAATGTTAAATATACTTCCCCTGCAATTTATTTTTCGGGCAGAGCATCTTCTCTTTCAAGCATTTCTTGTTACATGTTGCAAAAAAATATTACAATTTCACATATAATTTCTTTAAAAATATTTACATATATACAAGTTTCTTGACAACATTCTAATATGATTCACATCTAGGTACCTCACAGTTTTATGTCTAGTCACTTATGAGCAAACATTTTATGACAGCTAAAAAGTTTTTTACAATTTTTAGTGTATTTACTATAACCTTATAATTTGAAAATTTTCTGTAGGATAAGCCAACCTAAAAATGAGACAAATTCCAAGTCTTTTTGCCACATTTCCGATACGCAGAGGATTATTCCTCTGTAATACGTGCGATATGAGAACCTGTAGATATATGCATCAATCAGCATAGTGAAAATACTCGTACTTCAGAAATATAATCTTGCAAACGTGACAAGGGGAAAAAACTGTGTGTTACATTTGAAGAAAAATTCCTTAATGTGATTATTAAAGGATCAAATGATAAAAAGGATATTAATTAAAGGATTTGTCATGTGTCCTATAGTATAGGATATATGCTGTTGTCAACTGTTGCTTAAAATTAGACAAAACAGCAATATTATTTGGGCGTAGATTTTAAATAAAAGTTTCTACTTGCTCCTGAAGAAAAGGGACCCATGTTTGATAGCCCTCGAAATGAACGGAGTTTTATTTAAAGTTATACAGAGACTGTACCTTTCCAATTTAATGAGAAAGCTATTCTTTAAAAATGAGTTACTATGATTAACATCTTCATACTACAGAAATCTGGCATTAAAATGCGATTTGATGGCGATGAACTATACAGTGTGCTTCAGAAGCAGCTGAATTCATTGAAAGCAAAAACCGATTTTCATTACTTCGATTTCATTAGAATTCGATAAAATATTTCTCGGGAAACAGTATTCAGAAGAGTTTGTAAGGATATTATTTAAATTAACCGTTATGATTTTGATATTTACTATGACTTTTCGTTTTCATTTTCCTCAGCATAATGTAAATTAGATAGCCAGTATTTAAACTAAGGGTTTTTTGAATTTAAAGACAGTACGTATTTGTGGTTGTGCGTGCACGCTGCGTCTCTTTCTTTCCAGCTTTGACAGTTGTAATTATTCGGTTTTGCGTTAAATCTCTGATATGTTGATTCTGATGCTCGGGTAGAACTATTAAGCCACCTTCGAGTAAGATTTAAACCGTGTATTCTTCGACCACTGTTATAAGTGTAACTTAAATCTGACTTTTTCTGTTTAGTTGTCTTACCATGAGTAGTGGCTGATGTAGTTAGCACAAAAAAATGCATTTATGTTCTAACCTCTGTTTTCCTATCATGACTTGTAGTTACTTCAAATCGGATAATTCGCGTCGATAGGGGTAATTCGCGTCAATGGGGATAATTCGCGTCACGTCTGATGGAGTTATTAGTTGACGCACTGGGGAAACAGCGTAGCACCAGGGTGCCTGGGTCAAGGACCCTACCCCTTGTAGAACAGATATGTTATTTCGAATACTGCCATGAGTAACTAGTATATATTTAGAACTTTATATATATATATATATATATATGAAATGTAATTTCTCATACATTATTTGTTTTGTGCAGCCGGGGCAACAGGAATGAGACAAAATTTTGGAATATAAAGTGGTAGGTTTATTTTAGCATCCATCTCACAAGCGTTCTTCTCATACCTTGAGCAGAAGCCCAATTTATACATATGTGTACGTCACGAGGCTCCTCCAATCAGCGATATTAATTGAAATCACGAGGTGACGCTATCTTCTCATCAGGAGTGTTCTTAAGTACTTTATGTAATATGACAGATTTATGAGTTTGGCGATTTGGCGGGCGCCAACAGGTTAATATATTTTATACTGAAGAAAGGATTTCGCCAAAATTTAGGAACAGGGATGCAATTTAGGTAGAGAATCGCCAACACATTATTAAGCAATATTAATAGAATTTAATTCAATCAATTGATTTAAAAATATCATTACATATATATATATATATAATTAAATCATGTTTTTAGCATTTTTTTTTAAATTATAAGAATAGAGATAAGATAAAAGATAAATTAAAAGTTAAATTTCTAAAAAGAATAAAGTGTGCGTCAAGTTTCAATAGACCCGAAGTGCTATCTGCGAAGGCCGAGAAAGGAGGAATGAGCAGGCTATAGCCTGATGCAGAAAAAACATTCGTATAAATAATAGGCAAAGTAGTGTGAGTTTCTTGCTGCACTAGTAATAATTAAACCTTAAATCTATAACACAATATTAAGAGGTACATAATTAGATTAAATAAGTTATACAATATGGGTCCTAAGTATGGCGGCCATAGGTCATTTACTATTATTTGGGTCATTAAAGTAGTAATCGTAAATCCTTATAACTGGGCTTTGATATTAACAAGATTGGCATAAAAGTTCCGGGCGAGCCGGCAGTAAAAACATTTAAGTTGTTCTATACCCAATTCTTCATGTAACTTTTGATTTCGAACGTAACAGGGCGAATTGGTAATCTGTCTTAGGACAAGCTATTAGTTCGAGATCAAGTAAAAACCTATAAGTATTCGAATGATATTTTGGTTTAGGCTTTTCGAATGAAAGAAGAAAGACTTCCAGTATTGCGAAAACTAGAAATTTCCTTTCCATATTTCAAGGGCAGAAGATTTTATAAATTTAATATCCTGACACAGATTCACATACATCACAAGATGACAACAGAGACATCACTGCAGTGGTTTTATGAATTCAATATTTTTTTTAATGGCCAGGCACTTTATTTTATAACCATTAGTCTTGCGCCACTACGAGGGCCGAAAGTGGTAGTCATTTCATTATGGAAGCGCCTAATAAGTGGCCACGTTACATCTTACGAAGGGACGGACGGTTACAACCATGTCTTCTCCGGGATTCGCTTTTTTCAAATTAACAAAACTGAGGAAAGGTACGCGAAGACTTAAAGAATTAACATGATTGACTGCTGCAATAGAAAAGTGCATTTTCGACGCTATTGTAAATATGGGTAAAATAATTTCAGTTACTATTTGAAAATTATAAATTTATATCAACAACCTGTCAATATTAGTGTACAAGGTGTTTCCTCCCTCCTGCTCATCTCCAGCATCTCCCCCCCCAAAAAAAAAACTAATGACTCCACAAGTTTCATAAACACATCAGTTAATATTTTGCGCCCAAAAAGCAAATAAAGTTCTAAAATAACATTCTGAGAATGTTATTAAACTAATGAACATCTTACCTTAAAATACAAGAATGCAAAACACTTGACTGTAAACAATATACGTTAGTAAGCTTAAAAGGCTGTGTACGTATTTACTATAGCTCACTTAAACTCGCAAATGACGCAATGTTTATGTGTTCAAACGTAAGAAAAATCTAGCATAGCGTATTAGCATACATAGTACATTAGTACGTATTATAAAACATAACATATTATAAAACTAGATAAAGCAGTGCTGTGCATGTTAGTATAATTTATTTAGTTTTTGCAATGACCTGAATCTTATGAAAATTAGGAGATTTTTGAAGAGTTAAAAAAAAAAAATCTGATGTGTACACCACATAACTTCCTTGTACGGAATATTAAATTATGCGCATTTTTTCTTGCATTTCATTTAAACTTATTGGATTGAATTAAATCTAATCGCCGACAGCGCATAAACCACAATAGAATAAATGCATTCTTTAAAATTCACTCTAGTATTTGTTTACCATAGCGACACTCTGGCGCTAGATTCACTTAACAGTATTAATAATTATATAGCAGTTAACTTATATAATAATTATATAACGGAAACTAAGTTAACTGTTATATAATCCAATAATTATATAACAGTTAACTTATATATTTCGTTCATATTATAACTCATAATGAACGAAATTTATATCATTTAAAGAATAGAATTATCTAATCGTTGCCACATGTTCTATTCAAATACTATAATAAAGCTAGAACGATGTATAAAAGAAATTAAGCAAACAAAACAAAAAAGAAACAGTTTTTCACAGACGATTGAGTATTTCTCATTTAATTAATTCAGTTCTCACTGCGCGAGAAGGCAAAAATACATAAAAACTCAAAATATCTATATTAAAAATTACGAAGTAAATCTCAAACACATATTTCCTCGAAAATATTCCAAAAAGAATTAAGCATGATTTAATTGGCAATAATAAATGGATGCGTTATCTTTGTTGTTGCGAAGCTAAGTTTCTCTAGATTGGCAACAAATCCACTAGTCTCCTGCTTCAAATGTAAATATCAACGGCCGCCATAAAAAAAAGGCTTAGCGGTACTTAGACAACTTTAAAATTGTTGATAATTCTCAAAATATTGCATACAGATTTACTAAAGGCATAAAACCCTTAACCGGAAGTTAAAAAGAACATAATACAATCATTTTTAAAGCAAAATATGTACAATTTACAAACATATAAGAGTAAAGAAACGGAGATCACTGAGCCGGGTAATAGAGTGGATATATATATATAAATATATTTATATACGTTTAGTGCTGCCGATTGCAACCAAAATACGAGGTGCACATCTACATGTTATAGCAGTCCTATATACAAAATTTCAACGTTCTGAGGCTACTCGTTTTTGAGTTATGAGAGATACGTACGTACGTACATACGTTCGTACAGACGCCACAAAAAATTCTTTTCAGAATTAATTTTAAAGCAGTTTTATAATTTTTTTGAAGGAAAAGAGTATTTTATTCTGTCCTTATGTACAGATATCAAAAACATCTTTAAATTGCATTCGATGGCGGTCAAAATGGATATTTTCGTTGAAATATGCTGCCTGAAACTTTTCGCGATTACAATACTTCCTTTTTACTTCGTAGAAGGAAGTAAAAAAAGAAAAATATGAAAATAAGGGAAAAAATACGAAAGCTTTCATATTTTATATTAGGCTCAAAGAGACTTTTTTTAAACGTTTTGTGTGTTACCTTTACTTATTAAATATCATGTTCTTCGCACTTAAGCCATAAAATTCAATTCAACAGCAATGTCACAAAATATGCATATCTTTAGAATTTCAGATACAAAGTCTCGCGCGCTGGAGATAAAAATGTTTTTTTTTTCTTCTTTTTTTTCCCGTACAGTTTTGTCTTTGCTCGCTTTGGAATAATTGACTATGCTATTCAAAAATTCTTTAATGTCTGACATAATATGAAATAGACAATAAAACAAATTCCAAATTAGGGCTTCCAGATGCCCATCTTCGTTGGAAGATTGCGTTATTCAAAATTTGATGGCTTTAGGGACCGTTGTTTATCACAATGCGAGAAACATATATACATTTTATGGAGATTCTTTATTATTTAATTTCTTTAAATGTAACACAGGGTGATAATATTCGGTAGCAACTCTTTGAAAAGTGAATCAACGTGGAAAGTAAATCGATGCAAAATGCCAAATCGAAATTAATAGCCCTTCTGGGCTATCGCACTTTACAATATACAAAATACAATTTCATATTGTTGTCTCATGCTTTCGCGATCTTCGTACATATTTAATATACTCCTTTTGTTCAAACGTTACGTTTAATGATATGGGCTGTTAAGGGCTTTATATGGATGCATGCATTATATTGTTTGAATTAAAAATATGGTTTTTTTCAGAAAAGATTAATTAATTAAGAAATCAGTAAGGAAAATCAAGCAACAATATTCTATAATGATTATTTTTAATTTCAATACATACGTTAATTTTGATCTGTACTTTTATCCATTATGTTTAATATATGTGATGTTAAATTTGAAACCCATATCAATATACGCTGTTAGTCGAATGTGAGTAACAATTTTGTATTTTAATTTGTGCTACACGCAAAAAATTCATTGCGATAACAATAAAATCGGAGTAACTTGTTTCCATATAATCACACTTAAAGGAAAATAAAATGAACACACACTTCTTTGTTCTTTGATACTTAGTGCAATAATTCAACTATGATACTTAACTTTCAATTTTCAGCCTTTGATAGCTTTAGCTTACTTTGAAACATTATTTATTTTTTCATGATATTCAGGATTGACATTTTGATTAAATATGAGTTAGTAAAATAATAACATGATTAGTGCTTTTCTTGTTAACAAAATTACTGTAATTCGTATACCGTAATATAAACTCGAAAAACTGAATACCAAAATGGGAAGAAAGAAATCAAATGTATAAAAACAGAAATTGAAAGGTAGATTTTTTTTTCACTACGATTACTTACCAACATCAGATGTTCGATGAAACGTAACATTTTCTCTCAAACGTATCAACTCACTTTTCTAGGTCAACAATCGAAATAGCATTACTTTAGCGTCTTTTATAATCCGTTTTATTTCCAAAATAGGACTTCATATTAGGTCTATTGCCACTTAATTTTAGAGCTGAACTATCACTGTTCCCAGAAACATTCCTTATTTTTGAAGTATTCGAAATGAACCTTTTCACACCTTATTCATGCGAGACAATTTAATTTCCAAAATTTTGCTGAAAAGGAATAACTTTGGTGGGAAAAAATTATTGTAACAAATAGAAAAAAAAAAAAAAAAAAAAGTTTGGAAACTGCGTATTCTTGTATTTGCACTGATTCTTCTTAAAAAGCGCAAAGTGGCGAAAACTCTCTGGCAACACTTTTTCCTTTTTACATTTCCTTCTTAAATATAATACAGGGCGGTAATATTTGGTAGCAACAATTTGCAAGGAGACATGGACATTTACAGAAAAACAGCGCAAAATGCCGCTTCGAAACTAACAGCCTTTCTAGGCTACCGCCCCTTTGGGCTAATAAATTAAATTAATAGTAAATAAATAAAAATATCTTATGCAGAACTAAAAATAAATTCAAAAAAATAATCATTATAAAATACAAGCAAAATTAATTACTACGGTTAAATACAATTTTAATATTAGAATTAAATGTATAAAAATTTTTAAGGAGTCAAAAGTGTTTATCACTATGATGTATTATGAAATATAATTGAAATAAAATTCCTTTATAGAAATTGTGCTATAATACTCATCTATAATTTAAAAAAAGCAGCACAATTTAGAATTTTAAGCAAAACTTTCAAAATTCGTTTTTAAATATTTCAGTATTTTTTACTTATTTACACCAATAAAAAGCATAAAAATTGCAAGTGAAAAGTGCTGGTTTAAATTTTCTATTAGTTCAGATTTAAAATATTATTTTCTAAAAGGAGTAGTTACAAATTTCCTTACAGCATAGGAAAAGCTAAAAAAATATCCAGCTCTGAAAGCATGCAATAGCTTTATAATTATTTGGAACGTTAATTATGCTTGATAAATATGCTAAATTTTTAAAAAATCAATCTCAGTTTCAAAAATAAAAATATGTAGAAATTCTAATTCGTGAAATGAGGCGCTACAATCAGCTTTTTCTTGATAATTATACACGCTGCAATAGGCAACTAATGTTAAATTTCTGCAAGTCGTCCCTACTCCTCCGGATGTGATCAAGGTGACAGCCGGGAACGCCTCAGACGAGGGAGAAAACCCATTTGGGTTAGTCTATTTCTTATAAGGTCCATGGCAAAATTTGGGTGATGTCAAAGTTCAGTGCGCATGCGTGACCTCGTGGGATTGCAAGGTCATCTATTAGGCAATCGCGCGTAGACAGACAGTGCGTTCGAGTGGCGTTTGCTATATTTAATTTTATTGCTCCAAGTGGCAAGGCAGTCTGGTGGATTGTTGCTCGAAGATAGACAGTGTGTTGGAGTGGTGTTTACTGTATTTTATACCACATGAAAAGGTATTCGATTTTATGAAGCATCATTTTAATCTTAATACGGTGTCAAGTAGCTATCCAAGTACACTTGGTAATTCATTTATAGATTGAACAATTACTAGAAATATAACTGCAGACGTCTTAAATTATATATTTTATTTCTCATATCATCAATCAATTTTACATAGAGTCACCCTGAATGAATAAATGTGATAAATAAAAAAATAAAATAAAACACATGCATGTGTAAAATCTTTTGTTTGTTTTATTTGTTCTATAACATCCTCTCATTTCCGTTAGTAATCCCATGCATTAAACACCAATGGCTCTTTAAACAACAGACGGCCTACCGCCAATTTTTATTATTATTTTTGCATTAAATGTGATTTGAATTTTTTATCCATTTTTCAGAAGTATGTATGCCGTATGCGTACTGCAGAATTCAATTAAAAACGCTTTACTCATATTATATCCTTCTGATATAATATTCCAAATTTTCTTCAATATGCCTTATCAACCGTATTGTATTTGAGAGTGTAGCGTGTTTAGTATAAAGACAAACAAACGAAATTTACACTCTCAATTAGAGGAACATGAAAAAATGCACATGTAAAAATGAAAGTGTTTAACTTTTTGTTATCAGTATAGGCAGACAGAAAAGATAGGTTATTACATTATAATATTAAATTTTTTCCCCCGGAGGATAAAAATTTTATATTTAAAGTAATATCTGGTAAACATTCTGGCTTTACGAGCTTTTTGGTTTCCTTAGACTTTTGAATCAATTAAATAGTAGCAAATTTATCTTTTCTAGGTCTGAGAATTCTAGAAAAGATAAATTTGCCACTATTGTAAATACTAAAATAAAAGATAAGTTTACTACTATTGCAAGTACTAAAATAAATGATAAATTTACTACTGTTGCAAAGATAAATTTGCTAAAGGGTAAAATTTGATAATTCTCTCAAACCTCGAGAAACCTTTGACCTTGTGACTCTTGAGAGTCACGAGACTTGAAATACAAAATTTTGTTTTGTAAAAATTGATTAAAATTGATTACAGTTGATTATTGTTGCATTGATTAGAATTAACATACAAAACAAATTAAAGAAAATTATACAAAAATAAAAAAAAAAAATTCACTACTAAGTGAATTGTATACACTCATATTTAAAATAACACAGCAAAAGATAGCAAGTTAAAGAAATTAACTAAAAAGATATAAGTGCAAATTTGGCTAGCTGTAAAACATTTAATTTTGAATAAGGTAAAAATGCTCCAATGTATTCCACATCCTGTTCACATCTTATAACAGAAAATTCCCATGAGATAAAATGTCAAATAAAACTGAAATATCTTTTGTTACACTATTAACTTTCAATGGAATTAATATCTTTTGTGAGAAGGATATTTAATATGAGAGATTATAACTTTTAAAGTGATAAACGGTATCTGTCAAAGCTTGTTCGAAATCTAACTTTTCTACAGAACCTTTCAAGGACGCCTATTTCAAGTAACAAACAAGGACATGATTTTTGAATCAAGAAAAGGAGTTTTACATCAAGTATATCTTCGTGAGAATCTAATTCTAAATCTCCTATCCCGTGGTATAAGTATTTTTATCCCGTGGTATAAGAACATGCCGATAGCACAGTGCCCTAAAGAGGAATGGTCTATTAATGATTCACAAAGGATTACTTCTGTTCTTACCTTGTTTTTATCCTTCCTTTTTAAAATGAAATTTAAATATTGAAATTTGAATATAATAATTTGAATAATGGCATCAACTGATACGCTTAGTAAAAATTCCCTTCGGGGATTTCAAGCCTGAAACATTTCTTCTATTAATAACTTTATTAATGAGGAAAAGTTTATAATTTATATATTGTGAATGTAGATCATTGACCAAAATATTGAGGAGGAAAAAAGTTCATAATTGAATTAATGGTAGTATTAATATTTATAAAAATTTAAAATGAAGAAGATATATGAAAGCACGTCTTGTAAGCAAATGTTTTAAATCTTAATATTAGTTTAAAAGTTTGCAAACCGAAAGTCATTAAGATAAAAATATAAACGTAACTATATAGTATATTTACTACTTTTTCTATTGAAACGTAACTATATATATTTACTACTTCTAATTGGAACGAAACTATATATATTTACTACTTCTATTGGATATATTACTACTTCTATTGGATATATTACTACTTCTATTGGATATATTACTACTTCTATTGGATATATTACTACTTCTATTGGATATATTACTACTTCTATTCTAGTTATATTCTATTGGAAATACAACTACATTAAATATATTTTATTTGGCGGTTGAGACTCGAAGCAGTGTCTTCCTTTTTCCTTACATTTAACTCTAATTTGATGGAGTGTGCTTCCTTTCTTTGTTTATGTCTGAAAGTTGATTCTGAACCCGATTTTGAAATCGACGTAAAGTCGTGTTGCAAAATAAACATGGAAAGTTACATTGTGATTCAGTAAAATGATTTGAGTTTTACTAGATTTGGCAGAGATTAACAAGACGTTGTATTAGCCCTTAACAAATTTCAGAATTATTATTAAACTCTAAAATTCTTTTTTTTTTCCTAAAAGCGAAGCGCTTTAAAAGTTTAAGTTTATAAATGTTTTGGTGCAATTTTTTCTCATCATTTTATATATGTCTTTATTTACGTAATTTTGAGAGAAGAACTTCTTCTGAATTAATAAAAAAATCACACGTTGTTAGAAATTAATTAAAAGGAGGCAAACCACAAGACTTCAGCAGAATGAAATGTTTTCCTTGCAATAAAAGGAAAGAGCAATGTGTTTATTGCTAGAAATGCTATCGAAAATATTGATTTAAAAAGAGAAGTGGAGTTCTGTATGTCTAAATGTAATATCGAAGGACTCAGTTATAAGGTCTTCCTCCCGCCTTCTTAGCGTGCCTTCGTGGTGTAGTGGTCTGCATGCTGAGAGCGTATTCCAGAAGTCCGCGGTTCGATTCCCGGGGCGTTGTTCATTTTTCATCTCTCCTGCTCCGAAAAATACCTAATATCGCTACAGTGGCGCCCGAACTAAAAGGGTGGTGATTGATGATTCTCCACACTCAGGATTTGGCGATTGGGTCCCGCAAAACCCCAGTCGTCCTTTAAAAGGGGTAGTATATAAGGTATTTCTTCCGCCTTCTTAGCGTGTCTTCGTAGTGTAGTAGTCTGCATGCTGGGCGCGTATTCCAGATGTCCACGGTTCGATGCCCGCGAAGGCGTTTCTCATTTTTGATCTCTCCTGCTCCGAAAAATACCTAATGTCTCTACACAGTAATTTGAAGCAACAGAGAAAATATTAAAAGATTGAAACATAATCTTGATTTAAAATACAGTAGCTCCGAGATTTGCTAACTCGGTTTAAACTGAAGCATCAAGGCTACATTTGAAGCTGAAAATGTTATTATTAAAAGTTTGAAATCATATAGCAGATACATGGTTGGAGAATCTGTTAAAATTAAATATCACGAGAAGAATTTTTGCAAATATATTCCCATCAAAAAGTGTTCCAAAAGTATAGAACTGCTAAATAAAAAAGGATCATTAGGAGTGTCATTTAATGTTGAACTCATCACAGTGGGCAATGATGACGAATATAAAAAGTACGCGTATGGAGACTTAAACTAGTTTAGGCGTCATTCTAGTATTGATAAAATAGTATAGAATCACCTTGAAGATTTAACTTCAAAATTTCCGTCAAAATCAGATTTGATGGAGACTACAGATAAGGTGAACTGGAAACCCTTAGGTTAATATAAACTGGACAAAATGTCAGCCATGGATTAATTAAATGTGAACCATTAATTTAAGAATTCTTTAATTTTACAGAAATTATTCCGTAGCCAGAATATATAGAATATTTGACAAAATATTTTTTGCTCCTTGAAAAAGAAACTTCTATGTCTATTTTCCTCAAAGCTGATAATGTTTTTAAAAAATTAATGCTGATATAAAACTATGTCTATTTCCCTCAACACTGATAATGTTTTTTAAAAACATTAATGCTAATATAAAAATGACTGTTGCCTAATTTTATATTTGATGCTGGTGGGTTTTTCTTCTTTACATATTCACTATAATATGGCAAAAAATTATTTAAATGTTTAACGAAAAAATTTCCTAAGCAACTTAGAAATTTTATTCTTCTCTACGTTTGCTGATATTTGATCGATCATGACAGAGCAGGCTATATTCTTTTAGACTTTTAACTATTGACATGTCTTAAAATAGAATTTTAATAATTAATATTACTCTGATCTTACATTGTACCGAATGATTAATATAATTTTTATTACTTTTATTACAAATGCACTAAGATAAAAAAATTGCAAAATTCAAAGCAAAAATCTGTGTAGTTTAATTTCTAAGATTTATTTTAAAGAAATTTCTGTATTTTGTAAGGACAAAGTTCATAATCTCATGAAATTGAAGATTAGAATATAAATAAAGATAAAAAGATAAAAATAAAGGTAAGAAGATAAAAATGATCAGAATTTCCTTGTTATTCCATTTTCCCCCCATTGCTTTTAAACTTGTATATAGATTTCTAAGATACCTTTTGCGTGATATAACAACTATTAAATGTAAAAATGCAATGAGAATCTAACACATGTTTCTGCCTCATTTACTCCAACAGCGGTGGCAATGTCTCAGCCAGATGAATGTTTTCCATTAAAAAGGTGTTATCACTCCCAGAAGGACAAAACCTATATATTAAAAAAAAATCTAATGGAATTCACTAAATCGTTCGACGGGTGATCATCTTATGTTCGTACTGAGAACATTTTTGCTAACGATCATTTGCGATGATCATCATTGCCAAATGTTAGAAGCTTGGAGTTCGTTAGACCACAAATGACGTTTTTTGAAAGTCACTAGGGGAGGCCGATCACCTCTTATTGAAAGAAAATCAATTTCACGCCTGATTTACATGCTAATAAAAGTTGCTTAAATCTAGAAAACTATATGTAGAATCATCGTACCATCATTAGAAGAAACTGAAGTTCATTTTATTGTTTTAAAAGGTTTTATTTTTTAAATGCAAACAGCAGCAGTTTCGTAAATAATAACAAAAGCGGATGAGTCGGAAGATTAAAATCTTGGGGATCGTCCAGTGTTACAAATTTAATACACGTGTATAAAATATAATGTTTAAAGGAGAGGTGGAGAAAAATCTGAAAAATGATTATTTTCCAAAATACTTTAAAATTAATGTTTTGCACTTCATAAGCCCACGCAGATAATTTAAAATTAAATCGTGTTGAGATTGGAATATTTCTTCTTCATCTATATTGAAACGCTAAATAAATCAGTTTTACTTCTACCCCCCTACGAATCAAAATGGGTAAGCCTGACAATATTTCTACTATTGTAATCCAAATATGTGACAGAAAATTTATATCACTCAAGGAAATGTTTTGCTGCATAGGTAAATCTTAAAAGCATAGCCGTGACTTTACATATTGTAATGTTCCAACCTATAACTTACAGCTATAAAATACGGCCGAACATAGAAATAGCTTGAGAGAGAGAGAGTAGCCTAAAAGATGAAGGCGCGCTGGTCAGAATCTCTGGCTCTCTGCAGTAGAACATCAACTTTAAAGACTTGCTCTTTCTTCATTTCTTCATTCATTCAATCTTCATTTCAACCGCGAATCTGAAAACACGTTCTAGCAGGAAATTGTAATCTGAAGTTAAGAATGATAGGAAAGTGATTTTAACTCAAAATTAACTGTTAAAAACTTAGGATAAACTTTACAATATGAATCAAGAAAGGAAGCATCTAAAAAGTAGAAATACATGATTTTTCTGCTGTATGCGGCCTAAGAAATATCTGTTTGATCGATTTGATAGATCACCAGGGAGAAGGGCACACAGACCCAGCTTAAGTTAGCCATGCACGGTTCATCGCCCAACTCCTGGAGGCGATCCGAGAAAGCATACCCCTCGGCCAACACTGGGGTACTCCTGGCATGTCACGTATCCTCACGGGAGATACAGATATTCGAGCGAAGAGGTATTCATTTGAAGGAACGGGCGTCTCGTACACCAAACTCTTCATATGACATCAGAAGAAGAATTCCATGTATGATAGGTCCGGTGATCTGGCAAGCCAATGAACCGGGTAACGACGACCTGTCCACCGCTGTCCAAAGGTTACGTCGAGGTGTCGGCAGACGTCAGTCGGGTAATATGGAAGAGCCGCGTCATGCTGGCACCACATGGAGCGGCGGAACGACGGAGGAACATGTGCTGCGTCAAGAAGTTCGGCAGGACTTGTTGCAAGAAGATAAGGTATGCCTTACGAGGCAGAAGGTAGGGTCCAATGAGATAGTCTCCAAGAGTGCCGGCCCAAACACTGACCGAGAAACGTCTTTGAGCTGCACGTAGTTACGTACGATGATGATTCTCCAGACCCCACACATGAGCGTTATGCTGATTGAAGGCTCTCTCACATGTGAAGTATGCTTCATCCGTGAGCAATATGGATGCAGCAAATGCGCTGTCTGTAGCATTCTGTTGCAGGAACCCTGTAGCAAGCGTCCTTCGGAGTGGATAATCCCCAGGCTCTTATAATCGGACGCGATGAAGATGGTATGCGCTCATTTGGTTTGCTCCGAGTATTCTTCGGACAATGGATTGAGATAAACTCACTTGTTGGGCTATCGTACGAGTACTCGTATTGTCTTCTGCCGGACATAAGACCGCCTCCCCATTGCCAGGTGTTCTCATTTTTCGCTGACGATTCATTGTAGCTCTAGTTAAACAACCAGTCTCACATAACCTTCTGTTCATACTTGTGATGGTCGCGTGATGTGGAGCACTCTTGTTCGGGTAACGTTCTTAGTAAAACAGCTGAGCGGCTTTGTCCGTTACAAACCGCAGCTCCATACACAACCAGCATGTCGACCAGTTCATCGTTTGAATATGCGTTCATCCTACTACCTCAGGAAAAGGATCGCAATGATGACTTTCAGCAACTCCGCTGTTCAGGCGACCTTCCATTCAGCGCTATCTACCGCAAGACTTGCCGGAGAAATCTTCCAGAATGCAAGGAATTCCATGCAGCGCTACTGTCAGGCCTGCTTGAGGACTTCTGGTCGTAATTTCGAACACCTGTTGTAGTACAAATCTTCAATGTAATGTTTTCTGTCCCATTAATGTGTTGCTGTTTCTGTTTTTTTTTCTCTGCTTCTTTGCACCATAGCTCGGAACTATGGCATTTGTGACCCTGCAGTCCTATGTGATTTCCAGTCATCTCTATAACCCACACACACCCTGCAAGTTTGTTGGTATGGTAGCGAATCACCCTATAGATTGAATTTTTTTAAAATCCAGGCAAAGAATGCGAGGACTATCTGCTTAAACTGAATTCCATGTTTCATGCAGAATCTTACAGGCTATGAGATTAGTATGAAAATAAATCTATGTGGTAATAAAAAAAATGAAGTTTTGATCCCGTAAAATTTCTCACGCAGCGTTATGACTCGTCCTGCTTTCTCGACTTTTTAATATCATCAAAGCAAATATTTTCTTGACATTATTTTAAACATTTTTTAGAGAAGCTTTAAAACTAAGTAAATTTTGAATTCATGCTATGCATTTGCGTGGAGTTAACTCGTTGCTTGTCTGTATACGCCTGCTAATAACAGAAGTCTAGTACAGAAGTTCAGATCTATTTCATCTAAATCTATCCAAATTTCAGAATTAAAAACTCAGAGTATATATACTATATTTTATACGAGTTGTTGCAAGTCTAATGGGTGCAGGTATAAGATACAATACATTAGAGAATTCTAATCTTCCAAGCATTTACTGGCGATTTAATTTCGCAATCAGTTTTATCATATTAAGATATTTAAGCCATAATCCTTTTATCTGGTGGTTCTATTACAAGGACGAAGAAAGCGACGTTTCATGGCTTTCAGAAACATCTCGCAGGCTTAACGATGCATTCCCATATTATCAAATAACCAAGATCGACAATAATTGTAGTTATTAGTGGATTATCAATAATTGTGAGTGATCGCAAAAATACTATAATTAAATATTCAATGTTTATCTAAAACAGTATTTGCGAATAAACAGAAAGCAAACTGTGACAAAATTACTTTGACCTCTTAATACTATTTTACATTAAATTAATAAGTAAACACAAAATTCATTAACTTTAAAGATTTAATTTTAATTTATTCTGACTTTTATTACAAAATAAGGAACAAAAGCTTTTTAAGATTTTATAGTCTCAAAAGTTAAACAACATAGTTAGGATCTGCTGGCATAAAATCTCTAGCAGGAAGTTGATGTGCATTCTGATTTTGGAATCGTGGCTTCATAAGTCATGTCATATCGCTTAAACTATAAAAGCATGATGTGAAAACTTGTCTTAAGTTCCTGAAAGGTAAGGATGATCATTATGGATGTTTAGTGAGTTGTAGATGTGCTTCAAGCAACGAAACAACATTAGGTTTATTTTTTTTTTAAGTTTATTTTGGCAAAACACATTAGTGCTATCTGCCGAAGGAGAGGGATGTCTTCGTGAAGGTCTTTCTAAGGAAAACTGTCTTGTATACGCGTTACACATGAGGAACACCGCGAAAACGCCCATGCAGCCAGCCTTTTCGCCTGGATTCGAACACATGTCGGAACTACCAGTGTTCAGCGAATTTACCGCTCGTCCGCTGGTGGGCTGAAACATTTCTTTGTTTAAGACAGAATAACTGCAAGCTGAAAAGGCAAAGTATGAGAAATGAGTTTAACAAAATTAGGTATTTTCTGTAGCATTCGTTCACGAGCACAGGTAGTACATAAATGAGGGCCAAAAATATTTGAATAGCTCAGTTATAACTACTTTATAGTACCACATCTAGCAATTCTCAACCGATGGTACGCGTACCACTAGTGGTTAAGAGAAAAATAGGTAGTACACAAGGTAAGCAAAATACTTTTAACTGTTAACTTCAAAAATTAAATATCTCAACATCCTGTTTAAGTTTTTTTTTCTAACACTCGTAAATTTATGCGATCTTAGCTTTGTTAAAGATCAATAGCCACTCATAGACTTTAGCAAAGTAATCCCTTTTCATTTGCACAACTATTCTTTTAGTCATAGACATAACTAAATTTGTGTTAAAGGATACTTTTAAAAGGAGTAAGAGAAATGGATGTTGTATTTGATAGGAAAGAAAATTAAGTTTCTATGAAAATATACTATATCTCATTAATTATTTTAGAGTTGATCAGTTTATTAGCTTGTCTACACTTAATGTCGCTACCATTTTCGGGGCTCATGTTGCTTTAATTTAAATTAGAATCATTTTTTAGTTCGATTTTGTGTTTCTAACAGCAGTAACATCATTTAACACAGTAACAGTCAGTAACATCATTTAACACAATTTTCTGTTAAATGATACTTTTAAAAGGAGTGAGAGAAATGGATGTTGTATTTGATAGGAAAGAAAATTAAGTTTCTATGAAAATATACTATATCTCATTAATTCTTTTAGAGTTGATCAGTTTATTAGCTTGTCTACACTTAATGCCGCTACCATTTTCGGGGCTCATGTTGCTTTAATTTAAATTAGAATCATTTTTTAGTTCGATTTTGTGTTTCTAACAGCAGTAACATCATTTAACACAGTAACAGTCAGTAACATCATTTAACACAATTTTCTGTTATATGATACTTTTAAAAGGAGTGAGAGAAATGGATGTTGTATTTGATAGGAAAGAAAATTAAGTTTCTATGAAAATATACTATATCTCATTAATTCTTTTAGAGTTGATCAGTTTATTAGCTTGTCTACACTTAATGCCGCTACCATTTTCGGGGCTCATGTTGCTTTAATTTAAATTAGAATCATTTTTTAGTTCGATTTTGTGTTTCTAACAGCAGTAACATCATTTAACACAGTAACAGTCAGTAACATCATTTAACACAATTTTCTGTTAAATGATACTTTTAAAAGGAGTGAGAGAAATGGATGTTGTATTTGATAGGAAAGAAAATTAAGTTTCTATGAAAATATACTATATCTCATTAATTCTTTTAGAGTTGATCAGTTTATTAGCTTGTCTACACTTAATGCCGCTACCATTTTCGGGGCTCATGTTGCTTTAATTTAAATTAGAATCATTTTTTAGTTCTATTTTGTTTTCTAACAGCAGTAACATCATTTAACACAGTAACAGTCAGTAACATCATTTAACACAATTTTCTGTTAAATGATACTTTTAAAAGGAGTGAGAGAAATGGATGTTGTATTTGATAGGAAAGAAAATTAAGTTTCTATGAAAATATACTATATCTCATTAATTCTTTTAGAGTTGATCGATTTATTAGCTTGTCTACACTTTATGCCGTCACCATTTTCGGGCCTCATATTGCTTTAATTTAAATTAGAATCATTTTTTAGTTCGATTTTGTGTCTCTAACAACAGGTATTTTGTCTTCTTGTTGCTTTGTATTCCTTAATTTTCTACGCGATTTGAGAATATCGTCGTTTTTTCTTGAAGCTCGTAATATATTGTGCATTTAAATAATTGTGAAAAAATAATAAAACAAACCTAGATTTTTAAAACGGAAAAATGGCTAGGATTGACTAAGCGGAAAAGTGATGATTCACAGGTGATGGATTCAGGATAATCTAACAGACCTAACAGCTTTGAAAAGAAAAGAAAAATCATTTCTAGAAAATATAATGAAAGTTATTTATCGTTTGGGTTTACTTGGAATTTAGATGAAATGGACCGCAACCTCAGTTTGCGGTGAACTATTAACCAATCAAAGTGTGAAGCCGTCGTTTCTTAAAACACATCTTGAATCTAAGCATGACAATTTGAAGGATAAATCTGAAGAATATTTTAAGAGGAAGTTATCGGAGTTTAAAAATAGTAAACAAGTAATGAAAGGTTTTGTTAGTTCAAGTGAAAAATCTTTGAAAGCTAGTTATCAAGTAAACCTAAGAATTACCAAGACTGGCCAGGATCACACTATTGGAGAAAACCGTGCATTAGAAGCAGCTAAAGATATCGTTCTAACAGTATTCAACGAAAAGTGGCTAATGAGCTTAATAATACTCCGTTATCAAATGATACAGTTAGTCGACGAAGTCATGAAATAGAAAATTCCATAAAAGAAACACTTATTCAAAAAATAAAAATCTGATGTGTACACCATATGACTTCCTTGTACCGAATATTAAATTATACGTATTTTTTCTTGCATTTTATTTAAACTTATTAGATTGAATTAAACCTACTTTACCGAGAGCGCATAAACCACATTAGAATAAATGCATTCTTTAAAATTCACTTTGTTTACCATAGCGACACTCTGGCGCTAGGTTTACTTAACAGTATTATATCTCATTCATATTATAACTCAGAATGCGAAAAATGTATATCATTTAAAGAATTATCTAATCGTTGCCACATGTTCTACTCAAATACTATAATAAAGCTATAACTATGTATAAAAGAAATTAAGCAAATAAAACAAAAAAGAAACAGTTTTTCACAGACGATTGAATATTTCTCATTTAATTAATTCAGTTCTTACTTCGCGAGAAGGCAAAAATACATAAAAACTCAAAATATCTATATTAAAAATTACGAAGTAAATCTCAAACGCTTATTTCCTCGGAAAAAATCCAGAAAGAATTAAGCATGATTTAATTGGCAATAATAAATGGATGCGTTATCTTTATTGCGAAGCTAAGTTTCTCTAGATTGGCAACTAATCCACTAGTCTCCTGTTTCAAATGTAAACATTAATGGCCGCCATTAAAACAGGCTTAGCGGCAATTAAACAACTTTAAAATTGCTGATAATTCTAAAAATAGTGCCCACAGATTTACTAAAGGCATAAAATTCTTAACCAGAAGATGAAAACAACATAATTCAATCATTTTTAAAGAAAAAAATGTACAATTTACAAACATATAAGAGTAAAGAAACGGAGATCGCTGAGCAAGGAAGTTAATCAGATGTACCTGAAATTTTATCTCGTGAAGAAAAAGGAGAATTGATAGAAATTTCTTGTGGTAGTCTAATAGAGTATATATATATATAAATATATTTCATTCATACATTATATTTATATACGTTTGGTGCGGCCGATTGCAACCAAAATACGAGGTGCACATCAACATGTTATAGCAGTCCTATATACAAAATTTCAACGTTCTGAGGCTACTCGTTTTTGAGTTATGCGAGATACGTACGTACGCACGTACGTACATACGTTCGTACAGACGCCACGAAAAATTCTCTTCAGAATTAATTTTAAAGCAGTTTTATAATTTTTTTGAAGGAAAAGAGTATTTTATTCTGTCCTTACGTACAGATATCACGCAAAAACATCGTTAAATTGCATTCGATAACGGTCAAAATGGATACTTTCGTTGAAATATGCTGCCTGAAACTTTTCGCGATTACAATACTTCCTCTTTACTTCGTACAAGGAAGTAAAATGCAGTGAGTATTTCGCATTGTAATTGGATGAAAGTACTGGCATAACGAAATTTGTTTAATTTTAAGTTTACATATGTTTCGAAGAAGATAAACGAACTGTCGAAGAGTGTTTACTTTGTGAATCTCCTCAAGATAGAGTAACTGCAAATGAAATTTTCAAAGTAATTGACAGTTTTATACTTGAAAGCGATATTCCTTGAAATAAGTGCCTTGCCGTATGCTGTAATGGAGCTCGGGCTTTAACAGGAAAACATTTCGAAGTTATGTACCTCCAATAAAGTCGCACCCGAAACGAAATTTACGCCCTGCGCTATTCATCTTGAAGCTTTAGTAGCCAAAATAATCGCCGGAAACCGGAAAATCGTTTTGAACCAAGCTTTGAAAATTGCTAATTTTAATAATAGCCGAGCTTTAAATTCAAGAATATTTACGATTTTCTTCTAAGAGATGGGCAGTGAACATGAAACGCTTTTGTTATATTCCGAAGTAAGGTAGTTATCCAGAGGCAAAGTTTTAATTCATCTTTTTGAACTTTGAACAGAAATTCAAATTTTTGTATGTGATTCAAAATTTGAATTGCAAAAATGTTTATTTAATGAATTATGGTTGGCGCGTTTAGCATATTTAGGTGATAATTTTGGAAATTTAAGTGAATGAAATTTAAGATTACAAGAACAAAGTGTTGCTTTGTCTACCATTAGAGATAAAAAAATGCAATGATAAAAAGCTCGAGCTAATAATAAAAGAATTGGGTAATAATATTTTAAGATTTTTGCCACTTTTGGAAAGTTTTCTAACCGAAAATAATTTAAAAATAAAAGAATTAGCGTACTACATTAAAAATCATTGTCTTTCATTGATAAATAATTTTTTAACATGTATTTTCCTGGGGATTATTAAAAAAGAAAATTGGACTAGAAATGAATTTTATTCAGATGTACCCGAAATTTTATTTCGTGACGAAAAAGGAGAATTGATAGAAATTTCCTGTCATTCATCTCTAACTGAAGAGTTCAAAAATATCACACTTGTTAACTTTTGGCTGAACCGAAAATAAAAGAATTTAAAAGCATTTCAAAGAAAGCTATTAAATTTTTATTGCCTTTTTGCACAACCCAGTTGTATAAACAAGGATATTTTTGATAAATAGACCCAGAAAAATATTAAAAGTGGATCCTAATTTATGGTTAAAATTAAAAGAAATAAGACCACACAAAAAGAAATTTATCTCTCTTAAAAAGACCTGAATTTCACTCTAAAGTATCACAACTTAAATTTTGATAACGTAACTTAATTTGATAAGGTAAATTAAGGTAAATTTTGATAAGGTAAATTAATATGATAAGGTAAATTAATATGATAAGGTAAATTAAGGTAAATTTTGATAAGGTAAATTAATATGATAAGGTAAATTAAGGTAAATTTTGATAAGGTAAATTAATATGATAAGGTAAATTAAGGTAAATTTTGATAAGGTAAATTAAAGGCAAATTTTGATAAGGTAAATTAAAAGACTAATTAAAATGGTAACCAATTTTTAATCTAATATTTTTTATGCGTACATATTTAAAACAAATAGCCAATAGATTTCGAAAATGACAAAATATATATTTTTTAAAAATATTTCTATTAAGAAATTTAAAAATAATCATTGTAAAATGTAGCGGTGGTAACCAAAGTTTTTCAGTTTTTGTTTAGATGGTTACGCGCTAGTCAAAAGGTTGAGAATCGCTTACTTAGTCTAACAGAACCAACATCAGACAGAGGAAACAATTGCAGACCATTTGAACAGATATACGGAGCCCAATTATCGCTATTCAATCTGATTGATTTACATAAAAATGCATTTAATTCATGATATATATATATAATTAAAAATATTAAATATTTTTATAGAATTACGTTAAGTATTTTTTCACTTTTTAAATATACGGAAGATATATTAACATTGCCATGTTTGTCTAAATATATATTTAGCTAATGTCCTATAAATTACTTCTCTACCTTAAATCATAATCCTCCTATAAGATACTTTGCTACCTGGGCCACCTGTACAGATAATCTCTCATATTAACCACCGGCGGTTGTCAAAAATCTGAACTCTTTCAGAATTGTTTTAACAGAGTCTTGACATGCCACACACGTGCTGCTGTTCTAAATAATCCTTCTCATTTGAAACTAAGCTAAATCAGGTCAGCGAATTTTATAATGGCCAAGTGGCAACGGTAGAACTTTCATCCCATTTTTGATAGAGAACACACGGAGATAACTGCAAGATTCCTTCCTCTTTCCTTCTGCTACCAATCTCTCGAGAGGACATTTGGCTGGATGGTATTTTCAGTGCCTACAGGTTTCAGAGGCTCTAGAAATTTACAAATATCTTGCCTTTTCGAGATTCGAATCCAGGTTCACTAATATGGGATCTGGCATTTCTAACTGTACCAATCAAATTTTGAAACCTATCACGTGAACGAACACCCGCAGCATAACAATTTCAAATAACAAAATGAAAATGCATCAATAACAAATTTTTACTTCCTTGTACGAAATAAAAGAAGTGTAATCGCGAATGATTGTAATCGCGAAAAAAAATCCGGTATCATATTCCAGCAAAAATAGCCATTTCAATCGCTCTGTTTATATATATGAATATATCTCGCAGAACAAAAAACCGAACGGTCGTAGAACGTTCAAATTTTGCATATGGGAGTGCTGAAACATTTAGTTCTGTACCTCTTTTTTTTTTTTTTTTTTTGCTGCAGTTGCCCTCACCAAAGATACATACATATATATATATATATATATAATATTACATAATATATATAATATATTTTAATATATATAATATATATTTCTACACTATTGCTCGGCTCAGTAAGCTCAGAGTTTTTATTCTTATATGTTCGTTAATTGTGCACTTAAAAGTGGTTGAATTATGTTGTTCTTATGTTTCGTTGACGTTTTTATGCCTTCAGTTAATACGCATGCAATAGTTGTAGAATTATCAAAAATTTAAAAGTTTGAGTGACTCTAAGCCTAACGAGGCTGCCTTTTATTTATATTTGAAGCTCTTAGTAGAATAGCTAACTATGTCAGTTGGTGCACCAATTTTTGTGCGTTTTTGTACAATGTGACCAAAAGTTAGCTTTCAGTTTTGTGCACGAAAAAGTTGATCTTCCTGCCAGTTGGCTGAATCGCTTGTAGTCGCGCAGAAACTTTAATTTTAATTGTAAAAAAAAAATTAAATGTCTTTTTATAACTGTATTTAGCTTTTTAGAGTTTTTTTTATGTGTGTGTGTTTTACAATTTTTTATCTCAAAGGGTTGCCCTGAAGGATTATTAATTTCGTTTTGGCATTTTGCGTTGAAAACTATAAACGGCGAATTACTTTTCAGATTGATGCCACAAAATATTATCGCCCTCTATTACATTTAAAGGAATTAAACAATGAAGAATCTGCATGAATGCATGTATGTTTCGTGCATTGTGATAAAACAACTGTACCTAGAGCCATAAAATTTTGAATAACGTAATCTTCCATAGAATATGGGCATGTGGAAGCCCTAATTTGAATTTGAAAAGTTTTTATTATCGATTTCAAATTTTATAACACTTCAACGAATTATTGATTAAAAAACTAAACGATTTCAAAGCGTGCAATGGCAACACTGTACGGAAAAATTTTTTTTTATCTCGATCATGCGAGAATGTGTATCGGAAATTCTAAAGATAGGCTCATTTTAAAATTCTTTTGCGATTTTGCTGTTGAATTGAATTTTATGGTTTGAGTACGTACAACATAATATTTAATAAATAACGGTAACCGACAAAAAGTTTAAAAAACGCGCCTTTGGTCGTAATTTAAAACCTGAAACATTTCAGGTTTTATTGAAATGTTTTGAGTGTTTGGGTCTTTTTGAGAACTGTGCGAAATGATTGAATGAGAAATATATTTCTAATGAAATGAGATACATTCCGCAAGAGAAGAAGAGGAAGAATGAACTTGCTTGTTTGCATTAGCTGTACATAAGTCACGTGATCTCTGAAGTCATCTGCATTGTTTGTTTACAAAAGGTATACATAAGTCACGTGATCAATGAAGTCATCGGAGTGTATCTCATTCGAGGAAAGCGCAGCAAAAATGTATATAATTTTAATAGGCCGTACGAGAAAGTCACGTGGTGTCTGTATCAGATTATTTGCATAAAAAATGCGTGTATTAAGCTGCAGTATTTCAAGATAATCGAGATATTTGTTTGTGTTTTTTATTGCAAAATTTTAATCCATACAAGAACCTTTATTAAATTATATTGTGAGATGTATATGACAAACAGCTTAAAGTTTATATTGGAATAACTCTTTTTCAGACTATGCAACGTGAAGTTTGTTACGAGGAAAAAATACCAACAGATTAATAAGATTCTACACGCATGCAAAGAAGAAAAACAGACGATAACCAAATATTGTGGTTCTTGTTCAGTATCATCGTATCATGCGGATGCGGAAAATGTTTCGAAAGTTCAATAAAAGAGAATAAGAACAATTTCTATGAATAGCAAATGCTTTTAAAATAGGTATCTACCTTTTCTATGGATTTCAGTTTTATGATTAAGCCGTTTATCATCATTGTTAAGAACAAAATGGCTGTGTTATTCTTTTTCGTGGTTTTTTTTTTTTTTTTTTTTTTTTTTTTTTTTAAACACTCGCGACAAGTGACTTCATTATTTGCTGAAAGAAAAGTCCTAGTAGCCCAAATTAGTTCGAATTTCCTCCTCTGAAAGAATTTACGAACAACTTAAAGATCCGGATCTTATAAGTACTTGTGGCCAATTATGATAGAAAACAAACAGCCTTTGGGAATAGCAGTCACAACGCCTTCGAAGCGTTACGCTTAGTTAACTGATAGAAAGCCTCAAATAATAAGAACTGAATTTAACTCGAACATCACATTGTCACATTTAGACTTTAATGGAGGCGACAAATTGAAGATTATCTATTGAGGATTTCGACACGTGATGTGATTTCGAATAACAATTCAGAAGAGAACGGAAACAGGAACAAATACTGATACTAGACCAAATAACCACGAACATAACGTAACTGAGATGCAAATATTTCGTTCTAGATCGAAAACGAAGTAAATGGTATATGGCATTCCGGGTTCAACCTATATTAGTAGCTTCGTTTTATATAAAAAATAGGACACAGTTTTCATTAATAATAAGAAAATATTTCTTCTTCAATCATGCTTGCAATGGTTAAATAAACATATACCAAATGTGCTTCTAAATAAAAATTCAAATAAATTTAGATGAACGATTTTTTATATAGTAATAATGTTAAATTAACTGATACTTAAAAGATTTTAATGCTAAATAGAGGATTTTAATGCTTAAGGGAAAAATCCATTCGGGCTTAAACGCTTATTTCTCAGTTATTATTCAGTTTTATTAAATAAGATAAGCATTGTTATTCTATTTGATAAAACTATATGCTGGAGTATAAACATTTTTAGAGTTCTTATGTCCCCGAAATCATGACTGTTAAAGATTAAATTGTATATATTGTTGCGTGCGTACGGGTTCATAATAGTTTAAACGCACACAGCTCCGATGATAGGTTAATAAAATTTATTTTGCCGAAAGAAACACTTCAGAGTTCTGGAAATTTCCACTATAATAGTGGTATAACTCTTTCACAGTACCCCAGAGTACAATCAGGAATTACACTTCAAACTAATAAGAAGGTTAAACACAATGCAATGCAAAGCGCATCTAAAGTGCAAAAGTAACCCCGAGCTATCTCCGTACGCCTGAACTAACAACAACAACTAAGAAGCTGAACTAACAACTAAGAGCAGATGCTCTATCTGGTCTTATATACTTTTCATCTGGCCGCTGAGATATTTCGAGTACATTCTGCTTCGCGAAATTACTTGAGGGAATTACTGGAAATTACATATGAGGGTGGAATTGCGGGCTGCAGTTACACATGAAATGAATTGCAGTTATTCAATTACAATACTTATTACGATGATACAGAGAACCGGACCAAAATGCCACCAAATGGTAGCCTAATTTGGCGACTTTTGGTGATTTCTCGCCAAATTTAACAACAAAATTAATTGCCAAAACCGTTTCAGCTTGGCGATATCTCGCCAAATTACCGAGATACACATTTACTCAATGTTAAATAGGTCTTTTCCTGCGTTCTTATTTTTACGGCAAGCTTCTTCTCTCTAGATTTTCATGTTAGAATATGCAGAAAAATGCGACAGTTTCACATACAATTGCACTAAAATTATATAGCTATGTACAAAATTCGCAACAATATAATTAAACTACTCTTAGTTCAGTGTGTTCCAAAATTGTGTTTTATTTTCGTATTTTGTTTAGTTAATCAAATACAGAAAACATGAGAAGTCGAGATTAGCAGCATAAGAAGAACAGCACTGTCCAGAAAGACTTTGCAAAGGAAACTGCATTCTTGCTATATATTTAGGAAACCACAAAATGCCTAAGAGAAGATTCACCCGATTTACATCAAAATACCAATGTATTTTCTCATATTTATTAGACTTGTATCTCAAACTAAGAAGTTTCTGAAATTAAGAACAACATTTTACAAAAACAATTTCAAGGTTCTGGATGGGACAACTTCTCTAATAAGTTTTACCTATGACTTCCGAAGAGCAAATGCTCCAGTCAGAAAAACATTTTTTTTTTGGTGCTTTAAGGTAAGTGCAAAATGCTCCATAGCTTTGTTAGGCTACGTTCAGTAGTGGTATAAATGTCATAATTGGTTTAAGCCGAGCTTCGTTGCTAAGTAACCAGAGCTTGCTATGTCCCAAAAATTGGTTTAGGGATTTTATCATAAAGTTCAAAGTTTCCAACTTTATGCCTACTTGGTATAAGTGTCGACCAATCAGATCGAAAGCGTGAAACGTGTAGACACATGCACGCATGCGCAACTCCCGCCTTTTTGCCTTATGACTATGCTTCTATGACATTTATACCACCGTCTGAACGGAACGTTTGGTTCAAAAGCGTTTGGAGCGTTGGTAGTTTTGCACAACATTTTCATAGAGTCGATTAAATACTCAGCAGCAGATATCGAAAGAATTTCGTTTTGTTTTATGGCAAGTACAGAAAAGGGGCTTAAATCATTAAATCATTGCATCATTAATGCGAATATTATTTGTAAAAGTATGGAGTTTTTATATTCACATTACTAAATCATAATGAAAATTTTACTTTTTCTCTGTGGGACTACACGAAAATTTCACTTTTGCTCTATGGGATCGTATGAAAATTTAGATTTCATAATTAAAAATCGTGTTTCGGTTCGTAACGTTGAACTTACTGTATTTATTATACATTACTTTGAAAAGCTTTATGCTTCAAATTCGGTGTCTAAAATCCATATTGAACGAAATACAACTTTTTTTACTTATTACGTGCTCCGCCATTAGGCACTACACGGTGGGATGCCCCGTGGAGGTCGTTTTAAGGGAAACTGGCTCGTATCCACGTTACACATGGAAAAAAACCACGAAAACACCTATGCAGCCAACCCGAACATCGGACCGAACTACTAGCTTTTACCGCTCGGCCGCTGGTGGGCCTCGAAATACAGCTTGTACCATCATTTTCCGAACACACTGTATATATGCAGGACGACTATTAGCCCAGATACGGGTTTCTTCACGAAGGATGTCCTAAAAGTAATCACCCTCTATTTATGTTACACATTAAGAAACTACGAAACCAGTCTCGTCAATGTATATAAAAGCTTGATGAAACTATCAGTACTCTGCAGCTTTAGTCACAAGACCACTAGACTTAATTATCCATGAAAATAATACTTTTAAAATAATTTTTTTTTTACTTTTGGAGAACATTTGTGATACAGTAATAAATGTGTATTTCATAAAACAGCAGGGATTAAAAAGCTGATTTCATCTTTAAATAAAATTAGAAAATATACGTATTTCATTGGAATTTTATTTTCTTCATTCATTAATTTTTTTATCAGTTACTGAAAAATATTATTTGGTTAGGTTAAAAATAATTAATTAGATTTCTACTTCGAAAACATTTGCATATTAATTAATTGCAGCTGTTTGCATACAAAATATTTAAGTAGTCTTATTTGTTGTAAACAATGCAAAATGTATTTACAAATCGGAAAAACATAAGGAAAATTTTAAACGAATAAAACAAAAGAAGAGGGAAGTAAATGCGAAAGCAAGTGCAACCTAGAGTTCCATTACAGTGTCTAATTATTTCTCAAAAGCTCCCACCAGTGGCTGTGTGGTTAAGACGCTTGGGAGCTCAACCCAGGTTCGATCCTAAGCAAACGGAATAGAATATTTTAACGCTTAAGAATGGTCTCATAGTTCCATGATTGATGTTCTCCATGCGTAAGGTAACTAAAAATCAATTTCCCTCAGAAAGCCTTCCACGAAAGCCTCCTTTCCCTTTAAGGGGATAACCCTTGAGTGCTTTATCGTATTCGAATGCGTGATCTATCTCACATGTCTGATGGTAACATCAGAATACGACTACGAAATTCATCGAGGCAAGGAGTGCAAGATTGAGCCTATCGTTGATAAAAGCGTTGAACACTATACAGGGGACAGTACGACTTCGCTCAGTTCCGCCCCCAAATTTGATAGTGGGCACCTCGGGGGGGGGGGGAAGACGGGTCCGAGGGTCTCCCACCCCTCTTTCCCTACCACCAAACTCTCGAGAGGATTTTCGCCTCGCCGTACATTTAGTGTGCCCCATGCCGCATGGACACTATACATTTAGAAACATCCATGCCTCCTCCGGGATTCGAACCCGGGTCCTTTGGTGCCACAGTAGACTTCGCTAATCAACATACCATCTGAACGGCTCATATTTGAGTAGCATATCCTGGCCATTATTTATCAGAAAGAAAAAGGTAATAATCCTTACTTCCTTACTAATATTATAAATGCGAATCTGAGTTTGTTTGCTTGTTTGTTACGATTTCACGCCTTATTACTTAACCGATCATCATGAAATTTTCAAGAAATATTTTTGATATATTAAAAAAGGTTATAGGTTATAAAATGTCTCCGTACGACTTTAATTAGCGGAGATATTAATTAAAAACTACTTTTCCCCTACATTTTTCACTTGTTGAGTTTTTCCCTATTAAAGGGATTTGGCTACGCGCCAATTTATACTTTCACAAATATCTATGGAATGGCGGTTAGTTGAATTTCAAAACACATATGGTTACAGCCGAAAACATCGCGGCAAAAACATCTTTGACGAAAACGTCGCGGAGAAAACAACGCAAGAAGAAAACGTCGTGCTACAAAACATCGTGGGAGAATACATCGCAAAGAGAAAACATCGCAGTTCTAAAACATCGTGGTACAAAACATCGACATCGAAAATAAAGCGGCTCAAAAACTTCGCAGTTTAAAAACATCGTCGTCGAAAATATTGTGGTAAAAAATAAAGTATCTACAAATCATCGCATGACGATAACATCGCAGACATACTTTTTTCAGGTTTTAATAATTGTAAATGGATATTCCCGTAATGATTTGTGAGCGCAAGATGGAAAGAAGGATAATTTTTACTTTCATATTTTTTATTAATCAATAAATTTTTTGCTGAGAAAATAAAAAGGAAACTTAAGCATAGAAAATTAATGCAACTTATAGCACTTAATAGAATTTTAAACTGACATACTTAACTAACAAAGGCCATTAATAAATCGTTTTTATAAAGTTTTTACTGGTAATTTTTCATGAAAACTATAATCTATAAGTTGCATTTAATTTTCTATGCTTAAGTTTCTTCTTACTTTTTCAGCAAAAATTTATTAGTTAATAAAAAAATGTGAAAGTAAAAATTCTCCTTCTTAACATCTTGCGCTCACAAATCATTATGGGAACATCCATTTACAGTTATTAAAACCTGAAAAAAGTATGTCTGCGATGTTATCGTCACGCGATGATTTGTAGATACTTTATTTTTTACCACGATATTTTCGACGACGATGTTTTTAAATTGAAGTTTTTGAACCGCTTTATTTTCGACGGCGATATTTTGTACCGCGATGTTTTAGAACTGCGATGTTTTCTCTTAGCGATGTTTTCGCCCACGATGTTTTTTAGCACGACGTTTTCGCCTTGCGTTGTTTTCTCTGCGACGTTTTCCTCCGCGATGTTTTTGCGGCGATGTTATCGGCGGACACCAACACATATACGCTAAAATTCGCCGGAATCCATCGATACCATTCTCAGCTTCGTACGACTTTAATCAGCTGAGATACTAATTAAAAACTCTGAAAACGCTAATTTGAATGCGACTCAATAACGACATTAGGGATTTTTTGAGTCTTAATGTGTGGGTCCAATGAATTGGTGATAAAAATTACAACTTTTGATCTAATTATCCAAACTTCTCGAAATTTAGAAACTTGTGTCGCTCTCTGAATGATAGAAACAATGGTGTAACTGTTTTTGTCGCTTAATTTTTTTCAGCTTAATTACAGATGAAACAATACTCCACTTGCTATTGTTAACTCTTTGTTAACAGGCTGCAATTCGAAAGCGACGGAGGGAGGGGGAAGCTGATATCCGGTCGACAGTTGGGTTGGCGAAAAGTCAAAGTTCACGGATTTACACGTCGAAAATCATTTTAAAATTAATAACTCCTAATTAACTCATTGACCTTAAACTGTTATCAATATTTCGACGTTTGTGATATATTTAATGTTTTATTTCGTATTTTTTATAAAGATCTATTCATTCGTGTTATATATTTTTGTTATTGTTGCTTGAAAAATTGCATTTACATTTTATATTCTTTACATTTTACTGCGTGCGATAAAAAATTTTGTTTTATCATTTTAAGGCGATCAAATGTTCTTTATTTTGCAATTTTACGCGGAGTGTATTTTTAAAATGTACGCGGAGCTGAAACTTATTTAAGGACAGGAACGCCAGCGAAGCCGTGGGTAAAGCTAGTAAAAAATATTTTCAATAATTTTTACTTCCTTGTACGAAGTAAAAAGGAAATATTGTAATCGCGAAAAGTTTCAGGCAGCATATTTCAACGAAAATATCCATTTTGACTGCTATCGAAAGAAATTTAATAATGTTTTTGCGTGATATCTGTACGTAAGGACAGAATAAAATACTCTTTTCCTTCAAAAAATTATAAAACTGCTTTAAAATTAATTCTGAAGAGAATTTTTCGTGGCGTCTGTACGAACGTATGGACGTACGTGCGTACGTACGTACGTATCTCGCATAAGTCAAAAACGAGTAGCCTCAGAACGTTGAAATTTTGTATATAGGACTGCTATAACATGTAGATGTGCACCTCGTATTTTGGTTGCAATCGGCCGCACCAAACGTATATAAATATATTTATATATATATCCACTATGTTACCCGGCTCAGCGATCTCAGTTTCTTTACTCTTATATGTTTGTAAATTGTATATTTTTTGCTTTAAAAATGATTGTATTATGTTGATTTTATCTTTCGGTTAAGGATTTTATGCCTTTAGTAAATCTGTGTGGAATATTTTTAGAATTATCAACAATTTTAAAGTTGTCTAAGTGACGCTAAGCCTTTTTTTTATGGCGGCCATTGATGTTTACATTTGTGGTGTGGTGTGGTGGTGATGTATTTAATTACGGCAAAGCACACTAGCATGTTTACATTTGAAACAGGAGAGTAGTGGATTTGTTGCCAATCTGGAGAAACTTAGCTTCGCAACAAGAAAGATAACGCATTCATTTATTATTGCCAATTAAATCATGCTTAATTCTTTCTGGAATTTTTTCGAGGAAATAAGTGTTTGAGATTTACTTAGTAATTTTTAATGTAGATATTTTGAGTTTTTATTTATTTTTGCCTTCTCGAGAAGTGAGAACTGAATTAATTAAATGAGAAATACTCAATCGTCTGTGAAAAACTGTTTCCTTTTTGTTTTGTTTGCTTAATTTCTTTTATACATCATTCGAGCTTTATTATAATATTTGAATAGAACATGTGGCAACGATTAGATAATTCTATTCTTTAAATGATATAAATTTTGTGCATTATGAGTTATAATACGAACGAAATATATAAGTTAACTGTTATATAATTATTGGATTATATAACAGTTAACTTAGTTTCCGTTATATAATTATTATATAAGTTAACTGTTATATAATTATTAATACTGTTAAGTGAATCTAGCGCCAGAATGTCGCTATGGTAAACAAATACTAGAGTGAATTTTAAAGTATGCATTTATTCTATTGTGGTGTATGCGTTGTCGGCGAAGTAGATTTAATTCAATCCAATAAGTTTAAATGAAATGAAAAAAAAAAAAAAAAAATGCGTATAATTTAATATTCCAATTTAATATTCCAATACAAGGAAGTCATGTAGTGTACACATCAGATTTTTTTATTTTATGTAGAACTAAGAAAAAGTTTACATTAATGTGCTGAAAGCACAAATTTTGGCATTTTCTCTTATACTTTAAGTTTCTCGTAGAATAAGAACTTGAATTTTTATAAATAGGTATTCATGGATGTTCTCCCAAGGAGAGTCCACATGAAAAATCAAAATGGCTAACATAAAAGCACCCATTGAAGCAAAGAGGTTTCTGACGATTAAAACAGCTCCGAGCGAAATGCTGCCAAATGTACCGTTTCGAGGAGAATATTTTCCGTCATTAGGTTGAAGTAGAATCTCAGATTTGTTTTGTAGGTGGGTCGTTCCGTATCAATGAGCAGAGGTGGCTTGTCTCTTCGCAAGTCTCACTTTGGCGGAACCATCGCGAGATCGAAAGAGCGATAAGATTTTGGCGAAATATCTCTCTACTTGGCAATGACTTTGGTTACAAATGGTTCAAAACTGTATTTGAAATTTCCGTGCATTGATCTAATGCGAATCCGTTGAAATCCGAAACTCGAAACATTTTGCGATTACAATATTTCGTGCAAAGAATTAAAAATGTGGAAAAATATAAATTTTCTTCAGTAGCTCTCATTGTGTGTTTTACCCTAAAACGAACAGAACAGCGGTAAACTTATTTTGTAAACCTGTTTTAAAAATACATTTGCTGCCATATATTTTTAAGAGTATAAGGGCATAACTTTACTTAGAGTTTCAGAATAGAATTACGAAGTCGTAAATACACTCCTTTTATAATTTTCATAAAAGATATAAAATCGTTTTATCGAAACCAACTGAGAATTAACATAACACTCTACTTGAGAGAATGAACTGTAAAACTAGTATAATTAATTCGTTTTCTGAAATGCAAAATTAATAAAGACAATGGGTTCATAAAAAGGATAATTTCTGATAAAATATGGCACAGAATTATAGAAGTTAATGATATTTATGATAAAACTATTTGGGGTTATGCAGGGAACAGATCTGATATAAATAATGTATATAAATTATGATTGTAAAATAAGACTAATGCAGAAAACGTACCACTTAGAATAAGGGAATTTTAATTTCATCCAGTAAAAAATGCAGTGTTGAGAAGAAATTCAGTAGTAAGACTGTCATATTTAAATATTTCTTTGGTATGATTAATAAAATGCAGCAAAAACTGAAAATATGTTATCCAAAAACAATCTATTTCCTTAAAGAAGGTACCAGCGACCTAGCGGTAAAGTCTCTGAACACTGGTAGTTCGGTCCGAGCCGCCCAACCGGTATAGTGGGTTAGCGTCGTTGACTGCCGTGACGAAGGGCCAGGGTTCAAATCCCGAAGAAGGCAGGGATGTTTGTAAATGTATAGTATCCATGCGGCACGGGGCACTCTAAATACGACTATCCGAAAGTCACCTCAAGAGGTTGGTAGTAGAGGAAGAGGAGTGGGAGACACGTCCCATGGGGTGCTTTTCATCAAAATCGGGGGCGGAACTGAGCTAAATCACTTGTAAGGTGCTCAAGGCTGTTGCCAACGACAGGGGTATGTTGCGCTCCTTGCCACAGGAATTTTAGTGGGTTTGGGCTGACTGTAGGTCAGACAAGTGAGCATTAGTCAACAACCACATTTCGGTTCGAGGTTCGAATTCCATGAACAAGCTGAGTACATGGGCGTTTTAGTGGTTTTCCCCATGTGTAAAGGCTACACGATCCAGTCCCCTTAGAAAGTAATCCACGAAGGCATCCCTCCTCTTAGGCAAATAGCCGTTGAAGCTTTGCCGTAAAAACCTTAAAGAAGATGTGGAAGAGGAAGTAAAACTATGCTGAAGTACTCAAGCTCAACGTAACAGATTTCTAGCAATTTATACTTAGAAATTAAAAAAATAATAAAGTACAGATTTATAGAATTCTTTCTGCATGCACGATTTATTATTCAGTACACTTGTAAGGATTATGTTAATTTTATTAACAGTTAAATTTTAAGTTCCCTTCCTGTCAAATTCTTACTTCAACTTATTACTTTCGGCCAGAACGTAGTACTGGAATCACTCTGAATACTTAATGAGGAGGAGCGGTATTTAAACAGCGAAGTCTGCTTGCTGAGTTAGAGAGAATCAGAGTTTCTGATTTGCGCGCGTCTGCCTTTTGGATACTCTCTCCCAAAGCTGTTATTACTCTCGGCCGTACTCAGGCCCTTGATAAGCTTCGTAGTCAAATAGAGTTAAGGGCTAACTCGATTAGAATCTTGATAGCTTCGACAATATCTCTTTAGTTAATCTCAGTTTTAGTTTATTTCTTAGTCTCTTAAGTTCAAGCCCAAGTGTCGGCTTTGATTGTACACTCCAAGATGGAGTTCTGTTAAATCTTATTGGAATAATAAAGGGTTAGTTACCCTTCCATCTTGTTGTTTCTTGTCACACGAACTTAAGCGATTATTCGCTAACTGGTTCTTAAGGTTACTCACTTTTGACTGCAAATACACAGTGGTAAACCTCACACACTTTGAAAGTTTATAAATTAAAAGCAATTAATTCAGTTGTAAAATCTGATGAAAGTGCACTTTGTTTCAAATCTATACAGCAGAGGGAAATTAACAAAAGTGTCTGGAAGATGGCAATAACATATTAACAAACTTTAACTCCAGATGAAGAGATACAGTACGTTAAAAATATAAAACTTCAAAATGGCTTTGGAAGATTCTGCTTTTTTTGCCATATTTTACGTCATGATCAAAAAATTAATGGTTGGAACAAATTAACATTAAAATATGCTTGACATTAATTAACATTAAGATAACATTAAGTTGCGAATAAAACTGGGTAATGCTCTACTATAAACTTAAACAGTACACATTTTATTGATCCGCAACTAGGTCTTCAGTAACATAGCTTATTATCTCAAATGCTTAATGGGGCATTTTCTGGCTTTTTCATCGAAATTAAGAACTAGCATGATACTGATTTCATGTTCTAACCATTAATTTCTGAGACGAACGTAACGATTGAATACAACGAATACATTTAACATCAGTGATTTCGGCGAGTCTACTTGAACGGGATACTTCTAAACGCAAGATTAAATGTCTTCTGGATGAATTGTGGATGGGTATTTCAAACAATTGACTGGAAGTTTTATTTCCTTGGCATATACTTCTTAGACAGACATTTCCAAATTCGAAATTATTAAAAATAAAATCGAAAGTGTGATGGAAATAGTTTTAAAACTGGGGGGGGGAATACGAAATGCAATTTTTATATGGTCCCCATAGAACAATCCGAGATTCCATAGAGTAAAAATTTCATAATGTTTTGGTAGGTTGGTTTAGTTTATTATGGCAAAGCACTCAAGGCCTATATGCCTAGGGGAGAAACACCTTCGTGGAGGACTATTTGAGGGTTTGTTTGGTTTGGGTGATTATGGCAAACCCTCGAGGGCTATCTGCCTAAGAGGAGGGATGGCTTCGTGAACGATTTTCTAAGGGAAACTGGCTCGTATACACAAATGGTAATGAAAAACACTTTTACAAAATTTATTCATATTTGCTGGATTTTTACATCATCGATTTGGATAAATCGTATAAAAATTCTAGCAAATGCAACAGAATTTCAGTTACTCGAAAGTAGATAATTCAAAATTTTCAGTAAATTTAAATGAATATCTTCTCTCTTTCCCGAAGAAATGTACTTTAATTTAACTTTCTTTGGTATGTAAAATTTCTTCAGTTCGAATAATCAAAATGTAAGTCGAATTTTCTCAGTAAATCTCAAATTGTTTAACTATATTTATTTTTCGATAAAAAGAAGTGGAATATTATTCCCATCCCCTCGTAAAAACCTTAAATGAAAAGAACTTTGTATTTCTGTTTTTGTTCAGAAAATTCATCAGTTCTTATTCTTACTGATAATAAAATTGTAAGTCATAGAAAACAATAAAATATTTTAGAAATGTTATTTGTATTTTTATTTTAAATAAAGAAAATATCAGCTATTGGATGTCCATCACTTTTATTCTATGTTTTGAAAAACATGCATTTTCTGTAGGAAGGGAAGTACAGCATTTTAAAATTATTTTTATTACACTTTTTTTTTAAAATTTTATTATGGCAAAGCACGCAAGGTCTAGGGGAAAGACACCTTCGTGGAGGACCTTTTTCAGGGTTGGTTTGGTTTGGGTGATTATGGCAGAGCCTCGAGGGCTATCTGCCTAAGAGGAGAGATGCCTTCATGGAGAATTTTCTGAGGGGAACTGGCTCGTATACACGTTAACCACAAGAACGCCCTCAATTAATACCAATATGTAGAGTCAATAGGTTATGTCGGTGCAAGACTGCAGAAAGTGTTTCCAGTTACATCTGGAAGCACACGTTTTTCGTGAAGGACTTTCTGAGGGAAAATGGCTCTTATGCAAGTTGCACAAGAGGAAATCCACGAAAACGCTCATGCAGTCAGCCCGTTCACCTCAAACGGAACTCAGGTCGGAACTACCAGAGTTCAGCGACGGAACTACCAGAGTTCAGCGACTTTACCGCTGGGCCGATGGGGGCGTCCATAAGGCTTTCATAAGTCGAATACTAAAAGTTTCATGCCTTCATGTGCTTACGTTCTTGAACAAAAGCTAGAGTTCAGTGACTTCGGTCACTTTTTAATATTATATCACTTTGTAAATCTGAATAACATTCACTTGAATTCATGGAGAAGCCACCAGAAGATATTATCTCAGCTTCACAATTAATATTATATCACTTTGTAAATCTGAATAACATTCACTTGAATTCATGGAGAAGCCACCAGAAGATATTATCTCAGCTTCACAATTAATATTATATCACTTTGTAAATCTGAATAACATTCACTTGAATTCACGGAGAAGCCACCAGAAGATATTATCTCAGCTTCACAATTAATGGACCCATACTGGGTAAAATAGCATTCTTAATAAACTTTGTAGATGCTCGCATGAAACTATTAATTACATATATCTGTAACAAGCGTAATGCACGCGCATACACATACGTGTATGTGTCGTTTCGAAAGCAAAACGAACATTTTATCAATTGGGCCTTTTCCTTTATTCCTGTAAGGCATTAAATTTCATAGTTACAAAACCGTTCTAACCATATTGCTGGATTTATTTGCATGAAATTCTCGAAATTACTTGGAGAATAATTGAAAGTACATATATAGGATCAATAGCAAATAAAGTCTCATTGCAAATCTTTTCACAAACCTAGCTTTGCGCGAGAGGTTCCCAAGAGTTCATCTGACGAACAGGAATTAATATTCCTATTGAACTCTATTTTAGTTGAAGAAACATAAAACATTATCGATTTTCAAGCTCAAGTTATTAATAAAAATGGTTCAAATCGAATTTTGGATTTTAAGGCACGAAAGTAACTCAGTCTTAGATTATTCCAAAAACGTAATGCTTGTATATGACTGTAAAAAATTAAAGATATGAGATATGAAACATTTAAATGTGTAAATAAATTCTTCCAAACCCCTCCATTTAAATGGACATGTCTGTATCAAAATTCATTCTCACTGACAAGTATTTGTTCTAGGGCTTACGTGGTAAATGATGCAATGTGGAAAGCAATTACAAAACCTGTTACAGATTATGATGATAATACAGACATGCCTGCATCATTTGATGGCAGCATATGGTAAAATTTGAATGTTTAAAAGAACATTGTTCGTTATGTACAAAAAAAATCAGTATTAGCTCGTGACTATCAGAAAAATTTTGAAGAGCACAGGGGTGGGGGAGAGAAGTATAACAAAAATACTTTACTTGAGAATAATATTTCAATATTCGAATCATCTGGTGGAGTGGAATATGCAAAAAACCTTAAAGCTTGGAGCGAGAAACCTTTATTCAACAAGTTCCGGTAAGGTCCAATGACGCGAATATTTATAGCTTTGATATTTTAGTAGAAAAGCTGGAATGCATTGCGCATGTGAAAATACGTAAGGGGTTTAAACATTTCGCAGTGACTTGGAAAGTAATAAACTTGGTGATAGAAAAAACGAATATCTAGTATTGCTCATTTGACTGATCTTTGAATATTATAAATTCAGACTTCTTTTTTTGGTTTAGCAGTTTTTCATAATGTCAACACATCATCTGATGGCATACCTATATCATATGAGCAAACTGGCTTCCTCAAACTATTGCGCCGCCGGCGGTTGAGTGGTAAAGTGGCTGAACACTGGTTGTGCGGTCCGAGGTTCGAATCCCGCAAACGGGCTGGATGCATGGCGTTTTCGTGGTTTTCCCCATGTGTAACATGTATACGAGTTTCCCTTAGAAAGTCCTCTACAAAGGCATCCCTCCTCTTAGGCAGATAGCTATCGAGGCTTTGTCGTAATCATATAAATGAAATCAAATTAAAGCATGAGCTGTCTAAATTTAATAACCTGAAGAAGTAATAAAAAATCTCGTTATAAACCTTCTCTATATTGTATACTTCACTTGAAGACAAAGGCGATCAGTCGTCTGATTGTCTGCTCAAAGTCTGGAGTCAAAGATAGCATTTAAAAGAATTAGGTTACCTATAATTAATTTAGAAACTGGAAAGGTAAGAGCAGTTATATAAGTACACAAAATATATTTAAGGTAATATTAATTTATAAGCATTTAAGTGTGTCACAGATCTTCTCCGGATTTCGAACGATTTTCGAATGTATATTAATTTGCTGCAAAATGAATTTATTTTTTTAATGCATAAGTTCTTAGCGTCAAATAATAATCTATAAATACTGTTTACTATCGAATATTACAGAAAAGAAAATACTGTTGTAGCTTTTCTATTAAACTAATTGATATAATCAGTTCAGATTATTTTCTATAGTATATACTTATATGCCTTTTAAGAAAAGTAATTACACTGTTCATTTCTTTAATAATTAAGAACAAAACCGGTCAATTGGAAAAAGACACAATTGGCTCTATTTTTATTCGCGTCATTGACTTAGATAATGTCTAGAATCAAACTCAGATTAGCGGAAAAATTAATCCGATGTTCACATCAAAATAATGTAATAAGTTGGATTATGGTAATATTAAGATAATACGAATATCAGATTAATTGTTCCACTATTTATAAATTAACCTATTTAACGATAGGACAAAAAAACATTTAAGTCTGAAAGTTTCCTTTCCTGTGCCTCACTTTTATAGTAATAAGTTTATGACCTTGTTCTTTATTTTTCTTTTTTATTGTATTTCGTAGTATATTTTAGAGTTATTTTATGGTATTTTTCTTTTATGGTAATTTTCTTATGTTTCTCTTTTATAGTGATGATAAATATAGAAGGTCCACTTTGATCTTAGCCAAAAGGCTGAGAAGCGATATTTTCTCCCTACTTCCGGCATGCCTTCGTGGTGTAACGGTTAGCACACTGGGCGCGTATTCGAGAGGTCCAGGTGCTAGTCCTGGTGAGGGTATTGCTATTTTTCATGTCTCCTGCTTCAAAAATACCCAATGTCCCTACAAGTATATAACTTATATTATTGCATATATCGAGAAACTATTTATTACAATAATTAGCATTAAATGGTTTTCTGCCTAGAGTGAGAATTTTTCATGAAGATCATTTTCAAGTAAACTGTGTTGTATTTATGTTAAAATAAGAGAAACCACAGGAACACTCCTACTGTTTCTGGCATTAAAAGTTACAGTTACTTTATCATTCGTGTAACAGAATGATCCGATATGCTCCTTGGGAGTACTTTAACGGGTTTCAATGGATTGACAGAAACGTAGCTGCGGTTTGAATAGCAATTTTTATACAACTATTTCCTTCTAGTTACATTCACCTCGAGAGAAGAAGTTAGAGGCAACGAAACTCTGCACTACACACACTCGCGTGAAAAGTTAAAAGAGTTTGCACATTATGTCGAATTCCGAAAGAAAACCCAGCAGATTTTATTGAAATTTGATATGAAATTACATTTATGACAGAGAAGGAGATGTGCCATTCAAAAGCTATTTCGCGTGTCTAAGTGTGATTATCAGTAAAACTCGTAGCGCAGGGATGTTCAAAATCTACGCTGTAATATCGAATTGAATACGAATTTAATATCTGGTGTGATCCTCTGTTAAAGTCAGCTTGGTCGTAGCGAAACGACATTCTGAACAGGAAGCAGTCGAAAATCTCTGTGGCAGTCTATTCCACTCCTGCAGCGAGACATTTTTCGTTTCTGGGACGGTTCTTGGAGAAGGATGGCGAGGTGAATTTTCCCTCCCAAAAAACATGCTCCATAAAGTTGAGGGGATAAGGCTGGCTAATCCATACGAAGAATATTCTCTCTTTCCAGATAACCGTTTACAAACTGAGTCCTATATGGATGAGCTTTATTGTCCATGAACAGAAACCCAGATCAAACTACGCTTCTGAAAAGTAGTATATTAAACGCTAATATGTTCTTTCTCTACCTCATAGCAGTCAGGAAGACATTGTGAAACATATGCAGGAGTGTGCGGCCATCCAACTTAATGCCTGCCCAAACCATTACACCTCCATCACCGCAATCATCCTTTTCTCTAATTCTTCCTGATTTTCCACCGTAATCATCTCCCGAGAAAGGGATGCTATCGTGTTTCAAGCTCTTCCCAGATGCAGGTAAGTCATCATTGTCCAAGCTGAATCTCGATTTATCTGTAAAAACACGGTGCTCCACAGGAGTCTGGTCCAAGTCACATGTTGTCTGTATTATAAACGTACTCTCTTTTATGCTGTTGTGAGCATGACACAAACAGCGGGTCTTCTTTCTAACAGCCCTTTCTCATGAAGGCTTTGGGCTACTCGAAGACCATGAAACTCGGATGGTTTAGACCATGAAACTCGGATTCTAATGGCAGCGTACAGCTCATGGGCGAGCTCTTAAGCTGCATAAATCCTGTGACGCTGGGCTGAATTTGCCAAATAACGACCTTCATTCATCATTGTGGATGATTATCGATCTTGTCCACGTCTTTTCGACATGGATCTGGAGGGGCAAAGGTGGCCCACCTATTACGTGCCTCCATAATAAAGTGACCACCACTTTTAGTAGTGGCTAAGCAGTTTGGTAAAGGCCATGAAAGCCCGCTATTGGTAAATATAACAATAATGAATATTTCATCTGCATCGGCTGCCAAGATTGCTGCTCGTTATGGATCAATATCTATGTAATCAATTTGTTTAGGCCCAGATTTTCAAAATTAGATGGCAACCACAAGCAGACGCAAATTTACTTGCTCGAGCTAAATGGCGAGAATAAAGAAATGATCATGCATTGCCTTGGTGATCATTCGTTGCTTTGTTGATTTTTATTTTATTTTTGCTGTTCTTTTATTATTGAATAAATATGTTTTTAGTAATACAGTCCGCTTGAAATTTTATTTTATTGCACAGGTTCTACACTGATTACAATTTTTTCTACAACACGCACATACACACAGATACACAGACACACATATATATATATATACATACATGTATACAGATATAAAGACAAAAATTAGAAACACATTTTTTATACTCGTCCTGCGATATAGCTGCAGGATTAAAGTAAAAGAAACTTAAAGCTTCTAAAAGTAAATTGGAGTCAAAGCAAGGCAATTCTTCAACATTATTAATAATTGCATCCTTGTAAAAGAGGTTGAACACAGTATCAAACAAGTCAAGATTATTAAAAAAAAGGGTCATAGTAGTACAAACTCGAAACCTAAATATGCAAAGGGTAAAAGCATGCAACATAATAAAAATATAAAAAAATACCCCTTTTTACTGAACCTACAATTCAGAACTCATCAGGGAAGAAAGGGAAGAATGAATTAGAGCTTCATAAAAGTCGATTAATATGCTTCGAAAACATGTTTCGTTCTCCTACTTCATTTGCGATCAAAAACCGAAAATAGAAACAAATTTTCATTACATTAAAATTCATATAAAACCGAAAAACGTGAAACTCAAATGTGACAAGATTTTCCCAACACGTCTTCGAAATACTTAAGAAAAAGAATAAAACATAACATTGTTTCAAACTGACTACACAAAAGAAAAAAAAAATAAATATTTTCATTATGTAAAATGACCATTCGAAAGAAACGAAATTGGTCTAAAAACATTACATGCAAATCCAAAATTCAAAATCAAATATAAATACAGAGCACAATACAAATATACTTTAAACTAAATAGTCGTTTAAACAATACTCTAAAAATGGGTGGTCCCCGATTATGCTTAACTAAAACTTTAATTCCAAGGTTTTTAGATTCCTCATGTCTAGCACTCGTAAAAGCAAATAAGAAGTAGAAAATTCAAATAGAGTAATAATAATCCTTAGAAACCAGAAACATTTTTTTCAAAGTAGTACCATCAGTGAAAAGTCCTAATGGAGATCAGAAATAGAATAGAAAACTAGAACAGGTTGGGAAAATAAATGGGTAATACACTGATTAAAGGAATAGCAAGTATCTCTCGTATTCCTGAAACTGCTACTAAACGAATTTATCAGACTTAGACAAAAGAAAATTAAATACCGTATTTATGCGAATCTAATGCGCCACCGAATCTAATGCGCATCCCCATTTTGAAACTTTAAATAATAAAAAAATTGTTTGTCGGCGAATGTAATGCGCATCAATGATATGAGGAATTTATTGAATCTTATTTTATACAACAATGGATTTGTATATAAACTATCAATTAATGGTATGATAATTTTATTTAAATTTAGATACCATATTTTATACAACAATGGATTTATACATAAAGTAGCAGAACATAGAATTAACCTATTAGTGGGCTATTGTCATGTGAAACAATCATTGTTAATTAGCACTACCGTATATACGGTTTCTATCGTAAAATATGAACATGAAATAAATCGTAGCATTTCTATCTAGCTAACAGTTTCTACAATCAGTGATTAATAGTAAACGTCTTTATTCACTAATGTTTTCATCACTGGAATCCTCGCAGCTCTCTTCGTCAGAAGCAGATTCATTTCTTCTTTCCTCATCGTCGTCATCGTCATCCGCGGCGTTCCAGAGCACGTCATCGTCACTGCCATTCAATGCATTTGAAATGCAGCATTTCTTGAAAGATATCACAATCATTGGTGCTTCGATGCTTTTCCAGGCAGCAGAAACCCAGTGTGCAACAATGTGCGGTGTAGCACGCTTAATTTTTCCTGTCGGGGTCAATACACAGTTTGGCTCACAAAACCATTTTTCGGGCTCCGCCTGGACGTACCCCTTAAAAAGTTTATTTATACTAACGTCCAGGGGTTGTAACACAGACGTCATCCCTCCAGGAATGATAACAAGATCACTGCCTAGGCTGTGCATCTTCTTTTTTACGTCGTCGGTGAGATGGCCACGAAATGCGTCCAGACAAAGCATTGATGGTGGATTAGAGAGCCCACCGGGACGGCGTTTCCATACATTTCGGAGCCAATTAAGCATTAATGATTCCGTCATCCACCCCTTCTCTTGGTTTCGAATCAGGACATCATCTGGGAACAGCTTTTCATTCTTAGGGGTTTTAGGGCATGTTTTTCGTTTGAAGATTAAGAAAGGGGAAAGTTTGCACCCGTCTGCTGTTATTGCCAGCATCACTGTTACGCGTTGTTTTTCACATCCCGAAGTTTTGATGATAACTTCCTTAGTCCCCTTCTCCGTAAAGGTGTAGTTACGAGGCATATCAAACCAAATTGCCGTCTCGTCAGCGTTGCCAATTCGCCCCATTGAAAAATTCTTTTCCTTCCGAAGTGTGATGACATACCGCTAAAATGTTAGTAATTTTCCTTCAAAATCTGCAGGAAGCTTTTGGCATATTGTTGTACGGCGCCTTAGAGATAAACCCATCCGCTTCATTTATGAAGCGCTAGCCGTGGATGGGTGGATCGTTTTACCGATCGGTTTACCGATCCACCCATCCACGGCTAGCCTTAAACTTGTTTCGGTATTCCAAGAACTTCAGCCTCCTCTTTTGCTTTATTTCTTATGGTGTCACTAGTCACAGGTTGTCCATTCTTCCTCCTTTCACGTACAAATTCCAAAACTTTTTCTTCAATTTTAGGGTGTCTTCCTTTGCGAGGGCCAGTGAATTTCTTTCTACTAGCTTTAGTTGCAAACAGTGCCAATTTCTGTTGCCGCCACAAGCGAACATTGCTCTCAGCTACGTTGAACTCTCTCCCTGCCTTTCTATTGCCATTTTTTTTCAGCATAAAGAATTACTTTACGTTTGAAAGTAGCGTCATATGACATTCTTCTCTGTTTGCCCTCCATTTCGTGACTACGTACTCTGCAGTTTGTATCCTCTATGCAATAATGTGTCAACGATAAATGTAACGGTAAATGTAGTCGAGAAATTTGGTTGACGTCATCGGCGAACTTTGCACTCGAATCTAATGCGCACCCCAATTTTGAATACTACATTTGGCCAAAAACGATGCGCATTAGATTCGCGTAAATACGGTATATTATTAACCAGTTAACTGTGATTGACGAGTATACTCGTCATAGAGAAGCAGCACGGTTTTGTGTACTGACGAGTATACTCGTCATGCGTATAATGAAATGGAAAGATAAGAGGGAAGTTTATTTAGTAAGTACTATACATAATGACAAAGTAATAGAAACAGAGAAAATAAAACTAATAACAAAGAAGCGGGAGCTAGTGATTGATTGTAATAAAAAATTGGGTGGAGTGAATATGAGCGATGGAATTATCATAGCGTACTCCACAGTAAGAAAACTACTCAAAAAGTACTACAAAAAGATATTTCTCCATTTCTTAGACACAATGTGTCTGAATGCATTCATATTATATAAAAAAATAATTGAACATTATCGCGAATCAACTTTTTGCTCAAATTTATTGCAGACACTTTTGCGACATATCCAATTGAAAGAAAAGAATTGACACGAACTCAGCCATTTAGACCTAATATAAGCCAATTAGGCGGGAATCGTGCTCTGGATTATATAGCTGGAACATCGAGAAAAAAAATGCTACGCGAAAGTGTTCACTTTGCTACAAACCTAAGATCAGGAAGGAATCGCGTTACTGTTGTTCGATTTGCAAAATCCCATTGCGTATAGTACTCTGTTTCGCTGAATATCACTCCACAGCAGGAATTTAAATTCTTACTCTTATATGTATAATATTTAATTTAATTTATTGCGTTTTTAGTTAAATATGTATGTAACATATTCTTATGTTAACCAAATAAGTGAATATTAGTAACAAAATTTACAATTTTATAAAATAAAGCCATTTTTTTCATCCAATATCTTACCAGCGCAACTTACTCTGTGATTGACGAATATACTCGTCATGGCTCGTTTCTGGTAATACAAAACGGTGCGCACGTTTAAGGGGACTCATACACCTTAAAACCCATAAGATCTTCGAATATGGGACTGTTGCAAGAATTGGGATAACTTATTTATTTTAGAAGCAATTACTTCCAAATTTTTACAGTTGACTACATAATATAGCTGCTTTCTGAAATAGTAATCAGAAAGTTTGTGTTGCCACAAATATTTTTACAATTTAATCCGCTTTGTGACAAAATGTTTCGTCATGTTTCCACCTTGCGCACACAGTTTAAGACATTCTGTTGCATAATTTAATTTCATATTTAATATATAGCTTTTATAACATTTGGAAACTACTGTGAACCTAAAATTATAAGAATTTCATGTTAAATTTTTATTTTATTTGGAGTTGAGTTTATAAAATGTATTTTATTAAAAAAATCTGTAATGTTTTCGTCCATAAAATTTTTTAATATTAAAATATTCATCAGATTTTTGGTTCAGTTAGAAAATAGTGCTCATATAAAGAATTCCATGAAATTTTAAGTATGTACCATTAGCCATTTTTAAAATATCATGCGCGCAAGATAGAAACATGACGAAACATGTATGAGGCCCCTTAAACAAGGGTGCGACAATTAACTGGTTAAATTAAAGTAACATTCAGATTTTAAATCAAATTAAAATTCACCCAGAACCGGCTCTTTTTCAAAAGAATGACTAAGACAAAATAAAAATCTACACTTCAAGAAATGGCAAAAAAACGTGATAGTCAAGACGATAAGGTAATTTAATGGGATGTAATTTGAGTTCCTGTATTTTTATAAATTGATTAATATTCGATGCAATGAAAATTCTACCTCTCACTTAAAACAACAGCAAGGGGGGGGAGATTAAATTAGCAAAATGAACGTCAGATATGAAGAGGTGGATTTAAATAAGTAAATAAACAGCTATTCATTGTAATTCAAACTTCATACCAGTACAAAAACAAACAATATCTAAAGAACTTATAAACATACATTACTACAAAAGCGGCATACACTATGAATGAATTGTCAGTTTTGTTGATGTATTGTATTTAGTCGAAATACAATTCATCAACGAAAATGACAATGCAATGTAACACACAAAGAATATTGATAGATTAATGTGCTGCGTTCAAAGCAGAACACATTAGAGACATACAGTGGATGGACAAAAATATGGAAACACCTTGTTAAATGCATGTTTGAAAAGAAAGATTGATTTTAATGAAATATGTAGGTGGCGCTGGCGTTTTCGTCTACTGACGCCACCTATACAACTTCTTAAATGTGCTAAACAGTTCAGTTGTTGTCGGAGTACTGTTATGTGAGGTTGTCATTGCATTATGTCAGAGTTAACAGACTTCGAACGTGGGCAAATTGTTGGAGCACGTATGGTAGGTGCTTCCGTAAGCAAGGTAGCCGAGGTGTTTAGTGTTTCAAGAGGTACTGTATCGAAGATTTATTCCGCATATTTGAAAAGCGGAAAAACATCATCTGCTAAATCACAGCGCGGACGAAAGTGTGTCCTGAGTGATCGTGACAGACGATCATTAAGGGCAATTGTGACGAAAAATAAGAAGACCACAGCTGTAAAAGTTACTGCTGAAATGAATGTTGTGTTACCGAACCTTGTGAGTACTAAAACAATTAGAAGGGAGCTTCATAAACAGGGAATTGCTGGCCGTGCTGCAATTGAGAAGCCACTCATAAGTGATGCTAATGCCCGTAACAGGAAAAGGTGGTGTTTAAGTCATAAAGCCTGGACTATAGAGCAGTCATAAAGCCTGGACTATCTTACACATTGTTTCCCACTTCTGGCAGAGTTTACGTCTGGAGAACGCCATCTCAAGCCTATAATACAGACTGCTTGTTGCCAAGAGTGAAACATGGTGGGGGTTCTGTTATGGTTTGGGTAGCCATATCGTGGTTCTCTGCTAGCCCCATGATAACTGTGTCAGGGCACATGACTGCCAAGACTTATGTGAACATTTTGACCGATCAAGTTTATCCCATGGTACAAACTTTGTTCCCCGATGGTGATGGTGTCTTCCAAGACGACAGAGCCCCTGTTCACACAGCTCACATTGTCCAGGACTGGTTTTCTGAGCACGAGGAAGAGTTGTCCCATGTCCCCTGGTCACCACAGTCACCAGACCTGAATATTATCGAACCTTTATGGTCTACATTGGATCGGAAAGTGCGTTCTCGTTATCCACCGCCAACATCGTTATCTGAACTTGCCACCGTTTTGCAGGAAGAATGGTATAATATTCCCTTGGCAAACATACAGGAACTGTATTTATCCATTCCGAGAAGACTACAAGCTGTTTTGGATGCCAACGGGTTTCCTACACCGTTTTGCAGGAAGAATACATATTAAGCAAAGAAACATGTTTTTTTAAAGGTGTTTCCATATTTTCTCCAACCCCTGTACTTTAACAGTACTGATAATTTGCCTTGAATAGTAATTATATGCAAACAAACTTTAAGTGATTTAACAGTAAATAATTTTAATCTAATGCATTTAATGCAAAATTTGGAAAGCAAATCACCAATCTCCGCCGGTTTTATAGAAAGAAAGCTAAGTACAAGAAATCAGAAAGATATAAATAAGAAATAAAATAAGAAAACGTATTTTAAAATAATGCAAAAAATATGAGTCAGTAGAAGTTGATTGGCATATTGCATTGTCTTCAGTGAAGGAAATGTGCTTATCTCAATCAAATAGCTGCTTTTTTGATAATTTAATTTACACAGTGGATTTTTGTCCCAAAAATTTGAAAAGGAAGTTATTAAGTGGAAATAGTTTAAGCCCAAACTGCGTAAGGTAAATCATTGCCCATAGTAGCCTAGTAGCCTAATAGAAAACTAGATAAGTAATAGAACTCATTACTACTTTAAATTTGACACTGCAATTGTGAAAGAACAAGTGAAATTGACTTTTAGTCAAAGTTAAAAATTAATTTAATAACAAAATAATATAATAATTATCAGAAGAATAAAATATGAAAAAGAAATACGCTATCAGTAAAATATAAGAATTAAATATAAAATAAGAAATTTAGAGGAGACGTATAAGCTATTTAGTGTTTAATACTTAGTCAGTGGGGTGAATACTGCCTTTGCTTAACTTTTGGCACATCAGTTGTAGAGTCATTAAGTTTTTTGAAGCAGGAAACATCAAAAATGTGCAATGTCCTCGCCGGGATTCGAACCCGGACCTCTCGAAGACGCGCCAAGTGTGCTACCGTTACATCACGAAGGCATGCAAAAAACACAGGAACAGGAAGGTGAAAATAACTTACACAGTAACGTTTTGAGTGACGTAAGTATCTGGTTAAGACAGGGCCGGATTTAAAACCTTAACAAAATTTATGTTAATTGATTATTATACGGACGGGCTATATGAATGCTTCCATAGTTCTCCCTCTTCGCAAAGGGATCTTTAGAGGATCGTTCAGGAGAGAAAAACCTTCCCTCAGGCAGAAAAATCCCTGAGTATTTCCCCATTGAGATTAGGTCGATTTATTTAGATTACAGGAAAGCACGTAAGGACTATCTTCTTAAATGCAATGAGTCTCGGGATGTACTTTCTAAGGAAAACGTTGTTTTATTATCATACATAAGAAAAAAAGAACGAAAAATACCCATGCAAGTAGCCCGTTCACCAATGATCTGAACACAGAACGAACTACATACGTTCAAAGTTTTTTGTCAGGAGATTGATCGGTTGTATTTTGCGGTATTCAAACAAACAACTATTTTACCTTTAATAAAGAGCAAAGAAATTTTTATAGGTTGTATATGGATGCAACATAAAATCTTCGTTTAGTTTTCCCCTAAAAGCTCTTGCTGGAAAATTATTTTAGGACAAATTGCTCTTTCAGGGAACATAATAATAGTTTTCAGGTATTCATAAATGGATTGATAAATTCAGAATTCAATGTAATATTGTTCTCCTCAATAGCCAGTCATTTACTAATTGAAAATTTCTCGGGAGTTATGACCAAATCCACAGACCATTTGGTCATCTTATAAGATATTTCTCCCGCCTTCGTGGTGTAATGGTCAGCATGCTCGGCGCGTATTCGAGAGGTTCGAGGTTCGAGTTCCGGTAAGGGCACTGCTTATTTTTTGCGTTTTTCAGCATAAAAAATACCTGATGTCTCTACAGTGGCACCCGAACAGGAACAAAGTAGTGAATGAGGATTCTTCCCCACCAGGATTTGGCGATTGGGTTTCCTAATTCCTAGTCGCCCTTTAAAAGGGGGAGCATGCCTTCATGGTGTAATGGTCAGCACTCTCGGTGCGTATTCAAGAGGTCCGAGTCCCGGCAAGGGCATTGCTCATTTTTCACGTCTTTCACGTAAAAAAATATCTGATGTCTCTACATTCCCATGAGCCAAAACATTACTCATGGCTCACCAATGTGGAAAACTAATATTAAATTCTCAAGCGGAGTGGGAATACAGCGCATATACATCCAAGCATACCTATATACATCCTTACAAGAACGTCAAGTCCACACATTTATGAGCAAGTATTCAGCCTCTGCTAATCATACTATGAGCTAGTAGTCACCATTCAGGTGGGCTAATAGTAGTTATTTTTTAAATTAGTTTTCTAGTCATACAGTAAGTACTGTAAAGTTTGTATGACTTATGCAATATTCGTGAAGAAGATTTTACCTTTTCTGTTTTTTTTTTTTTTTTTTTTTTTTTTTTTTTTTTTTAACTTGGTAAATTTCAGTAATCAGTATCCTATAAATTATAATAAAAATCAAAACTGAAAACTATTCTGCCTAATATATTCTGCCTGTGCTTAAAAATATTATTGTTCAAACTGTACCTAAAAATTATAAATTTCGTAACAAACATATTTATGTTATGAAATTTAAGTATTTTTATATAATTATAAACCTCATTAATACATTAGGAACAAGAATGTATTTATCAAGTAACGTATTCATCGAATAAATGCAACCTGATATTTTGGGAATATCTTCAGCTGCAAGGATAGTTTTATGTAATTAGAACCTTGAAAATTTTAAGCTTAGTTTCAATATCCATCTGTAGGATGAATGAATGTTATTCTGCGTTCAATGCAAAAATAAAAAAATGTCATTAAATACTGAAAGCACTTTTCGTTACTGTTATAAAAGTAATACAGCTAACTTTGTTCAAAACTGAATACAAATTGCATAAAAATATTACTTTTTTTAAATGTTTGTTGCCATTTTCCTTTTATTCAACCAATCTTATCAAATCCCAAATAAATAAATAAAAAGATGGAGTTCCTATTTAATTAATTTTTATTAATTATAAAAAATTAAAAATTAAAAAAGCAATTAATTTTCATCATCAGTCAATAAAACGCATCATTTTGATTTAAATAACCTTAAATCTGGTTATATGGGATAATTACCGCACAAAATAATCACTTAATTCGTAATTAACAAGGTAAAATAAAAGTGCTGCTTTTATTCTTTTACATCAATTCACTAAGCAGAGCTCATTATACAGTTATTTTGCTTTAGCGGTTCTTAATGAAGCGAGCGTGAGGGGAAAAAAAATGTCGCCAAGAGTCATCTTTGGCGCAGAAAAAATTTCCGCCAGGTAACCCTGGATCATCTTTCAAGGTGCTCCCTTTTCCGAAACGAACTTGAACGGTTGTAAATAAACCTTGAGCCCTACATTCATGGCATAAAGACATTTGGATTCTCATCATCCACATCATTCTCTTGGAGATGTAACGCATATTGGAGTTCAATATTTTCTCTATCTCTTAAAACTAACCTAGTGCCTACTGTGAGTGCCTTTTGCACGTGGTTCTTGGGGAGCACCACGTCTGGTTTGGAATACCCCCACTTAACAGTGTTTAGGATTATATATTAGTAAGTTATTATATAAAATGTTACTTCTCTTTCTCTCTGTCTGTCTGTTTTTCTTTAAATAGAATTTCTCTCTCTCTCTCTGTCTGTTTTTTTTTTTTTTTAAATAGAATTAAGCTATAATTTTTCTCGCATTTTAAACTAAATCCAACTAAGCGGAGTTCGGTAATGTAAAGTATCAATATTTAAAATTGTTTTAAAAGGAAGATTTTTTAAAAGCGACGGGTGAATAAGGCAATAATTGTAAGCTGTGCAAAAAAGGTTTTGCTTTGTTTGAATGGGAGTTTTAATATACGAATTATGATAATGGGAAATTTAAGTAAAAGCTAAAAAGAGTTTTTAATCAGTGTCCTCGAATTATAACGAAGATGTTTGAAACATTTAGTTAATAAAACTCAAAGAATTAAATCTAAACGATGTTGAATTTTCCACTTGAGAATATAAAGCAGGTACAATTACTTGCATAATTTAGCCGCCTGTTTGATGAAAGTATTAACCTATTGAATAGAGTAAAACACAGAATAAGAAGATTTAACCTTAAAATTTTATTAACATTTATTCTCAAACAAATTTAATTTAATATAAGATTAATATTTTGATAGATAAGATCTCGAGAGAAAAGAATGTTGATTTTTTTAATGAATCTACATTTCAGACTGAGAAATTATTCAGAACTACCCAGCCTGGTTATTGATACAATTCGAAATATATTTGGTTTGATTTTAAATACATTTTCCCAAATTTCTCTCATCCATTTGAGATGCTTAATTTCTTAAATCATAAAGTAGAAAGCTAGACAGTAACTCGAATATTGCTAACTGATAAAAGCATATCTTCGATGTTGATTTCCTTCAAATAAGTTCAATTTATTATAAAAGAAATGTTAAAAGATAAATAAAGGATATCTGGAATTTAGAAAAAAATTTAACGCATCTTCATTCTTTCAGGCTTCAGTCGTTCTCTTAGTTTCACCTCTGATAAAGCTATATAAAAAGCTTCTTTAAACGGATAGTTGATGCCACTAAAATCTTTTACTTTCTCGTAAATTTGAATTAAGAATATTATTCTAATTCTCCATATTCAATAGTGATTAGATATACTTTCTGATTTTGTGCTTTTAAGCACTTTTTTCAATTCTAATTTTGTCTATGTATAATATACTGTGTCATGTATAATATAATATGTCAATGTATATATATACTGTACTTACCACTAAACTATTGAGCATGTACAGAGTAATTTGCCTCAGCAGATTGGAAATTTGTTTTATCTCCCAAATCGCAGTAAGATTTTTCTTTGAAATACTAAAAAAAAAGATCAGAACTAATCTGTGAGTTATAAACCATGAGAATAATTTATTACTATTAACATCTCGTAATAAATTATTCTCATGGTTCATGGTCAGTTATAAACCATGAGAATAATTTATTAGTATTGGCATCTTCAAGAATCTATTTGAACATTTATAACTGAGCAGTTAACATGAATGCTTTAATTATATTTGCTCTTTTATGGTTGGTTAAATGAATTGTCTGTATTGTAGACAATTTCACCTGAAACCTATTACATGTTTTTAAGCGTAGAAAGCAAATGATTATAGGAAAATATTTAATAATAAGAATTAACGCTTCAAAAAAGCCGAAAACTTTTAGATTTTATAAAGGGGAGTTTTTTACACATATATACACGTTTGCACATATATACACATATATTTTGCACATATATACACATATATTTTGCACATATATACACGTTTTGAGAGCATCTTTGTGCTAAAAATATTTAAAAACAGCATAGTTTTAGAATTTCCGATAGACAATCTCGAGCCCTGGAGATAAAAATGTTTTGTTGTCTACACAGTTGCCACTGCTCGCTTTGAAATTGTTGAGTACCTTAATCAAAATTTCGTTAAAGTTTAGATATTATGAAACAGATAATAAACTAGTTCGAAATTCCAAATTCGAGCTTCCGGGTGCGCATATTCGGATGCAGGACTACTTTATTCAAAATTTGATGGCTCTAGGTACCGCCTTTTTGTTCACAGTTCGAGAAACATACATTAATTCATGTAGAGTCTTCATTATTTAATTTCTTTAAATATAATACAGGGTGATAGTATTTGGTAGCAAACGATCTAAAAAGTGATTCAGTGCAAAATGCCGTTTCGAGAACTGCCGAGAGATGCCGTTCCGTCTTTGGAATAATGAATTTTAATAGCTATAATAACAAGCTATTTTTCTTCTAAATTCTCAGTTCTAACAAAGATTTAAGGAAGAATAAACACACGAGAAAAATGATAAAATTTTCATTATATCAAGCGGTTTATTTTATTAGTTTGGTCTCTGGAAAAATAAATTTTTAAGCGTAAAGCAATAACACATGGTTAAAAATAAGAAGTAAATTCTTTTAAAAAATTAACAGAAAAATAATGTGATATTCTAGAATTATTGTCAGGTTTTTTAGCAATAAATGACATATTTTTTATAATAGTATTAAATAAATCTTAGGAATGGTGAAAAGGGAAGACATACTTAAAATATTATTAAAATATCATGTTTCGAAAACTTAAAATAGTGTAAATTTAAAATCTCACCATGACGTAAAAGTATTTCAATAAATCAAAATGACGATGCGAAATCTAAAAGAACGAATAAAATGCATTAAATTAAGAACTCGTGTTATCTGAACTTTAAGTATCGGGTATTAATATCGGGTATCGGGTATTACAATGGAAGTATCGGGTATTACAATGGAAAAATCCATTAAGATCATAAGAATTACCTCTCTGTGGGAAATGTAAATTAAACTTGTTACTAATTTATTGGCTCGTTTGTATTATTTTGTTTGACTAAAATGAGATGAAAAGTTGACACAATATTTTGATGTAAGTCTAACTAAGTATTACAAGTATTACAAGTTTTACTGTAGCTAAGTATTACAAGTTTTACTGTAGCTAAGTATTACAAGTTTTACTGTAGCTAAGTATTACAAGTTTTACTGTAGCTAAGTATTACAAGTTTTGCCGTGCATTAAAACTCTAAATTTATTGCAGAATGCAAATGAAAAAAATACTAAGACAACATTATTTCGTTAATTTTATTATTTTGCGGCAAAACATTCTAATTAGCCTAAAGCGGCAATTTGCCCAGAAGGGCTATTATTTTTGTTTTGGCATTTTTCGTCGTGCGTGAAATGTCGGTTCACTTTTCAAACTGTTGCCACCAATTATTAGAGCCCTGCATTATTTTTAAAGAAATTAAATACTGAAGAATCTGCATAAATGTAAGTAAGTTTCTCGCATTGTGATAAAACTACGGTACCTACAGCCATCAAAATTTGAATAACGTTATAGAGACATTAGGTATTTTGGAAGCAGAAGTGATGGAAAATGAGCAAACGCCTTCGACGAGAATCGAACCGCGGACCTCTGGAATACGCGCCCAGCGTGCAGACCTCTACAGCACGAAGGCAAGCCAAGAAGGCGGGAGAAATAACTTATAACGTAATCTTCCATAGAATATGGGCATGTGGAAGCCCTAATTTGAATCTGAAATTTGTTTTATTATCGATTTCAGATTTTTAACACTTTAGCGAATTTTTGATTAACAAACTAAACAATTTCAAAGGGAACAATGGCAACGTTGTACAGAAAAAAAAATTATCTCCAGCACGCGAGAATCTGTATTGGTAATTCTAAAGATATGCTGATTTTAAAATTATTTTGCGATATTTCTGTTGAACTGAGTTTTAAGGTTTAATGGGCATCTGGAAGCCCTTATTTGGAATTTGGGATTTGTTTTATTATCTCTTTCATATTTTGTAAAGCATTTATGACTTTTTGATTAAGAAATTCAACAACGATCTCGAAGCAAACAATGGTAACATTGTAGGGGAAAAAAAATTATCTCCAGAGCGCGAGACTGTGTATCGGAAATTCTAAAGATATGCTCTTTTTAAATTATTTTGTGATATTCATGTTGAATTGAATTTTATTGTTTAAGTGCGAAGAACATGATTTTTAAAAAATAAAGGTAACACACAAAACTTTGAAAAGTCCCTTTGGGCGTGATATAAAATCTAAAAAATTTCAGGGTTTTTTTTTATCTTATTTTAATTTTGTTCAACAGGAAGAGTTTATGTGTTTCGTTTTAAGCAAAAAAACAAAATCATTTATTTAATTTTAATAGTAAATTTTAGTAGAATTTAATTTTAATAAAATAAAACTAATATCAAGATTATGGGGTTAGGTTTTGGGCCCTAACGAGAAAATTAATGTCATTTGTTCATTTTAGTTGGAACAATGATATGCTGTGATTAGACAAATAAAAATCAATTTAACTACTTAATTTTATTGAAAACAGTAATTTTCTTTTAGTTTATTTGATAAAAGTATTTTTAATGTTTTTAGTTATATAATCTTTGTAGGCATAAAATCTGATAAATGAAAAAAAATAAAAAATACCCTCTTGTAATACAGTAAATAAGTAAGTAAGTAAAAGGTAACCCAAGTGTCTAGATTTTTCGATGTGCTTATAATTAGTTCAGACAAATTACGCATTAAACTCATTTTCTTCTAAATAAAAAAAAAATATGATATAAAATATATTTCTGTTGATTATGTTTAAAATATGTGGATATTAAGACAATAAAAACTAATTTTTGATTTGAATTCATTTATGAGAGAGAATTTGTGTATATATTTTCATTTTTGTGTTTATAGTGTAACAGTCTGCCAGCAAACCCTTTTGCAAGTTTTTATTTTCATTATTTCGAAAGCTGTATACGATGTGAATGTTGTTCTCCTATTAGATTAGATCGAAGTCGCAGGTAATTAGGTACATTATTATAAAAAAGAGAACAGGGACTCCATATAAGAGCTATTAACGGAAAAGATAAAATGTGTGAGAAAATCGTTAATCTTAGCAGAATCGTTTTATAACTAGCAATTTAGGAAAGAAAAAGTGAGATAGAATATCATTAAATTTTATACAAAATTCCAAACGCAATGTCTGCTTTCTTGATGTGTGATACCTTTTCTTTAAGGAGGAAGATATATGAACACATTTCATTTAGAATGTGGAAGTATATTTGCCTTTGTTTGATATTACTATACAACATACAACATATAGTCAAAACATATAGCATAATTTATACATGATATTGACACAGCTATAAAAGCAGAGTTTGTCTGTAAAGACATTAGGTATTTTTTGGAAGCAAACAAGATGAAAAATCAGCAACCGAATCGAACCACGGACCTCTGGAATACCAGCCCAGTGTGCAGAACCACTATACCACGAAGATACGCCAAGAAGGTGGGAGAAATACCTTATATGCTTCTGAGAGTAAAGCATATAAGAGTTTTTCTTGACGGCAAAATTGCAAACTGCATGGATGAAGTTAAGAATTTTGAAAATTTTGAATGTGTTTTGAAACACATTATTTTCTTGGGTTCACCAGCGGCCGAGCGGTAAAATCGCTGAACACTAGTAGTTCCGACCTAGGTTCGTGTCCAGCCAAACGAGCTGGCAGCATGGGCCTTTTCGTGATTTTCCCCATGTGTAACGAGCCAGTTTCCCTTAGAAAGTCGTCCACGAAGGCATCCCTCTCCTTAGACAGATAGTCCTAGTGTGCTTTGCCGTAATATAAATTAGAACATTATTTTTTTGATAAGCGTTATTATCAACGTATATTGGTACAGAGATTATGGCTTGTTAAGAGCAAATATATTACATAGTATATATTTAATTTTAATGAAATTGGAACATTGACGTGAATGAATGATATTATTAGAGTTTAATCTGTTAAAGTGGATACTGAATATTCTCCAATACTTCCTTTTAGCCCAGAAGCGATGATATTTGCGTAAAAAATCAACAAAAATAGCGTGAATATGAAAATTTTAAGTGCGTTCCAGCTTACGGAATTTAGAAACAGTGTTGAAAACCCACCAAAAATATTTTTTATTTGCATGCAGGAGAAATGTATTAGATATTGAAAGGTACTAAATTTCTATTTGTATTTGTTTCTTTTTATTCAAAAGAGTTCAAGGCAATACATTACGACCGTGGAGGAGCTAAATACGAAATTTGTTAAAACACACAAGGAAATTGAGGAATGTGAGGTGAATGTCCCATCTAATGAATATAAGAGTTTCAGTTGCCAATTAGTATAACAAAATTTTTATATCTAATTGTAACATGCGGGTTTATTTACAACATAACTCTTAGTTCGACTTTAGGCCAATGCAGCATTACGTCTTCAGTTATTAAAGTTGCTATTTACGTTGTTCTTACATATAGAAAAGCATCGGATTTTTCCAATGCAGAAAAGTATTGGAAATATTTAGTCTTTATTTTTAAGAGGCTTTGTGAAATTAATTAACTCTTCAGAAATAATACGAAATCTGCAGTTTATGAGTGTTTTCATTTATAAGATTTTTTCTCCCTTATTTTGTTATACCTTCGTGGTGTAATTGGAATCATACTCGACGCATATTCGAGAGATCCAGGATTCGAGTTCCGCTGAGGCCACTGCACATTTTCCTTAGTCTCACGCTTCAAAAAAACCGAATGTCTCTACAAGTGGCGCTTGAACTAAAAGGTGGTGGATAATAATTCATCACTACCAAGGATTTGGCTACTGGGTCCCTTCATTCTCATCCATATTAGGGAAGGGGATGAGTAGGAGTATATGAGGTATTTTAGTTCGGGGGATGCGGGGATTATATGCGGTATTTTCTACCTCTTTTCTGCGTGCCTTCGTGGTGTATTTGGAAGCATACTCAACGCGTATGGAAGAGGTCCAGGTTTAGAAACTCGCCGAAGGTGTTGCATAATTTTCATGTCTTCTGCTCCAAATGACTTAATGACTCTACAAATTTCCCTTTTGTTATAAGGCACTCATTTATTAAAGGTGGTTGTAACTGATTTCTTATTTCATTCGTATTTATTCCCAGCTGAAAATTTTTTTAATTACAGCTGGCGGACGAAGGATGCTTAACATACAGCATTCAATACAGCATTCAACTAATATTGGTTAAATAAGGATGCATCAGTTTAGGTGCAACGTTTTTAATTTTTTGATATTAAAACAAATAGCTATGAATTTTTCATCTTCTTTTTAATGCTTCTAAGTCTTCTGTAGTTATTACTTTCTAAAAATATCTGCACAATTTTTTTTTCTTAAGCAACATTCATAAAAGCTTAAGCAATAGCTTTTATAGTGCAAAAATACGTTTGGAACACTTTCTAGATTCAATATAACTAGCTGTACCCATTGAACCAGTCATTAGTAAACTGGATAAGAGCGTTGGACACTTATTCAACCTGAGTTCGGATCCCTGTACGCAAGGGCGATTTATTGGTTTTTATTATGCGTAACATGAGACAGTTTCTTTAAAAAGTCATAGCCGAAGAAATGCCTACATTCACAAATAGCTTATAAGGCATTTTCTTCCTATTTTCTGCATGCCTTCGTGATGTAACGGTAGCACACTCGGCGCGTATTCGAGAGGTCTAGGTTCGAATCCCGGCGAGGGCACTGCTCGTTTTTCACGTATTCTGCTTCGCAATAACATAATGACTCTACAGTGGCGCCCAAACTAAAAGGTGGTGGATGACGATTCTTCCCCACCAGGATTTGGCGAGTGTGTTCCCTAATTTCCAGTCGCCATCTAAAAGGGGGGAGTATATAAAGCATTTTCCCCTCTTTTCTGCAGGTCTTCGTGGTGTAACGGTAGCACACTCGGAACGTATTCGAGAGGTCCATGTTCGAGTCCCGGTGAGGGCATTACTAATTTTCCATGTCTCCTGCTTCCAAACTAACCTAATGACTGTACAAGCTTTCATATGCTTCGCCATTTTTCAAACCGCCTATTCTCCAAGTCTTCCAAAATGGGATATTTGAAACTTATTCGTTTAGAAAATTTACTACAAAACTTAATATGAGAAAAAAATATAGTTGTCTTAAAAAGTCTCGTGTCTCTTTCTAGAATTTGTCTCTGAGTCTTTTTAGAAGTTTCTAATTTAGAAGTCTTTTTAGAAGTTTCTTTTTAGAAGTCTTTTTAGAAGGGCTTACACTTTCATCCTTAGATGTAGAACGGTGTCAAAAAGAACGAAAAAACTACGATTAAAAACCTAATTTTGTTTCTATATATTAAGTAGTAAACCTAAACTATAGTCACCGTATTCTTTGTGTGACTATTTCACATATATTCCCAAGGTTGTGTTAAAATTACAAATTTCATTTGTACTTTTCAAATGAGTGTTTTGACTGAATTTCAAAGAGATTATTGTTAGTTTAGCTCCAAAACTATAGGGGATATTGATAGGTTCTGTGCATAATGTGATAGCCTATAGTATCGATGGCACAACATCGTATGCTAGGATCAATTGTGCGAGGCAAATGAAGCTTACTAGTAGAGCGAGAAGGCTTATTATGCCAAACGGTAAACTACTGCGACAAAGTCTACAGCTGAGGTTATCATACATCTACAGAATCAAATTTCAACGCATACAATACGAAGCGAACGGCACAAGCAGGATATTTACGGGAAAGCTGTTATCCTGAATTTTTAGACTGCAAATAAATGCAAAAAGGAGGCTAAAATAGTGTCGCGAACATAAAACGAGGTCTATCGATCAATGGAAACAGGTATAGTTTTCTGATGAGTTAACTTTCACATGCTCTTCCACCTCAAGATGGGTATATATGTGAAAGAACAACAACGGAAGTTTTAAAACCAGATTAATGCTCCTTGGACTAAAATATAGTAGTGAATCAGTTATGTTTTGAGCACTCCTGTCGTGACATTTTGATTGTCGTTGTGATTTTGGACTCATGGTGAACTTTATCGATCTCTTACCAGCACCACAGATAACCCTGGTAAGGGAAACCATGCCTAATTACCTCTGCTTTGAGTTGCATAATTACATCTGCTTACCATGCATAATTACCGCTGCCTTTGCTCAAATGAGAGAACCGTAGAAGAGTAATACCGTTGTTTGCAATAGGTCAAACTGTAGAAAAAGGAAAATAAATAGCGGTCATTGTGTAATCCTTTTTAGCTACTGTATCTATTCAATGGAGCTAACGTTATATTCTTTGGATAACTGCGACGTTCCAAGTAAAAATGCCTCCCTTCATCGAACATTGTTCGGTTATGATTTAAAGAACATGAGGATAAAGTTGAACACTTTTCCTGGCTTGTGCAATTACATGACTTAAATGTTACTTTAATGTTGCAAGTCTGCTATTGAAAATATACTGAGACCCCTTTTATCTCCTTTGGCATCTCTTAGAGAATGGCAACAGATTCTGGCAGAAGAATGGTACAAAATACTTATTAACATCATGTAAACATTATATGTCTCTACCTCAAGAAACATTCCATGATTTTTTGGATGCAGAATCTGCTCCTTCACCACATTAAATACACAATTCTTCAATTGTTAGATGTTTCCATTACTTTACGTTTTAAATATACGTTGATACTGCGGATATTTCCCCAGAAGTCGAGTCTGTTTAAGGGGTTATCACATCTAGCGACGGTCCCCGCCACACGGGACTTTTCTGAGAAACGAGATTCTAGTAGCATTAGTTTAAACGGAAGGATTCCTAGAAAAAACAGCTCCGCTGGAACATAAGTCCCACTTAGCTTCAGAAAAGATGTTCCGGCTACGCGGGTATTTTAAAACTTCGGCAGAAAATGTTCCGTCTGCAGATCTGTCCCAGGTAGAGATCAACCAATTAAACGAAAGTTCTGCTTCTGAAGGAACACACGATCTCTATCTGAGCGACAATCGATTACTGTTTGGTGTTCAAGTGTGTTTAGTAAGTGGAAATGGTAACCTAGCTACACGTAGGTTTAGTAGAAATGTGCAGCGGTTTCTCAGAAATGACCCTTTCGACTTCCAGTCCCGCGTAGCGGAAGCATATGTGATAGGGACTTTAGATATTGACTAAGCCAGAAGTCGGATTGACCTAGCCGGAATTGTTTGCAGTCGACCCCTGTGGGGAGGGTATAATCACAAACACAGACTAAAGTTTCTTGTTAGTACGATGATTTCATGATCAGCACGATGGTACTGATGATGAAACAAAGGTGGTTAACCTTCGCAGTTTCGAAAGGATGAGAACGCTAACAGAGTTCGATAATTGTTGTTGAAACCTCCTCTGACGGATAGCTGGTGAGCTTAACTAGTCACCAGTTTACTGTTATAAAACTGTCACAGACATAATATTGTTCTTATAAAATTGCCATGTCTTGAAAATAAGTTTTTTTTGTCCAGTCATGACTGTCAAACGTAATGAAAATTAAATTTCTGCATCCCGTGATTTGATACACACTACAGATATCAATCCTGATTTTGGTTTTAAACAAAGTGTGGCTGAAGGGAAATTCGATGCTTTGCTTATTGTTCTGAGACTAAACAGCTGTCGTCTACTTGGGTTTCCAGATGGTTTACGTTTGCGGCAGAAGCTTCAATTTCAGAAACCTTGACACAGACCGTGCTGGCGAGTTACTACGTCGCATGATTCTCATCAAGAAGTTTCTAGCAGAGAAAAGTATCACAATTTTCAACCACACCTTTTATTCACGAAATGCTTTCCTTGAAAATTTTCCCTTTGCTAAAATATTCCCTAAAGTGAAGTCTAACTTAAAATATTGTATTCTGATAGATTCAGAAAAGCGTTATCAGAGATTTAAAACAGTACTGCAAAAGATGATTTCTGCGAAGGAATCAATCAACTGTAAACGAACGAAGGTAAAAGCTTAGGTATATACAAGAGCGATGATATATACAAGATTTACAGGCTTATATGGTATAAGCTTACAGGAATTATACACAGCTTCCACAAATTCCTTACCCGGCCCTTATTTTCGAAACCATTTGCCTAGATTACAAAAGTGTTTTAGAGGACGCAAAGATACATGTATTGGCATTTTTAAATTGCTGACCCTCAGACCACTAAAAATGCTCAATACATTCACTTTGTTGACTTTTAATTCCTTAAAAATAGACGGACACTTAGTATTGAGATAAACTTTCTGTTTTAAAATTGCTAATTTTTAAGTAGGAAACCTAAAACATTTTTGGCATCGGAATTTGTTCAATGAAGACGTTCTGGATAATGAGAAAATAACGCAGAATGTTGTACATAGTTCCTTGAATAGTTTAAGCCCCGTATAATGTTTTACTGATATACACCAATCAAACCAATTGAGTACTGTAGCTATAAAAACTCTGTATAAATCTTCTTGTGACGTCATATCTCCCAAAAAGCAGTGGAACTGAAAGCGTCCATTCGGTCATTCTTCTAGGAATCAGCAGAGGACTTGGGCTGTAAAACTGTTAAGAAGTTATGGGTTGTGAAAGAAAACTCTTTAAAGAAATTTTCCATGCAGTAGTATAGACATAGTGAATTTGTCCTCCATACTGGCTAGTCATGTATATTCTAATGACAATTTTAATGCAATCGGTACACATGGCATATTATACCTTTCCTGTAGCATTCATCTTATACTATTTCATGCCCTATCTTGTAAAAGGAGGAGGACGGTTGTAATCGATTAATTAAATGGTGAAATAAGTATGGCTTGCGTTTGCCATTTGAATACTATTGATCTAATAAAAGATTTGATAAAAGAGAAAGGACTATTTAATATCTTTTCCCTACTTACAATTCCATAATTTAATTCGAATCTTTAATGGAAAATCAAGGTACGAAAATATTCATCTCTTGGGAGAAAATTACTTGTAATCTAATTTATACTAAATTACGATACTTTTGCGTGCACTTAAATTAAAGGCTTTTAAACGGAATTAGCTGATTATATAAACCAGTTTCTGTTTTTTATGTAACACTAAAATTAATCAGATTATTGTAAAATACTACCTCACAATACGAATATCCACTAAGGAAGCAATGGGAAGGGTAATTTTTAATGAATGATTTTTACTCAATATAATCAAATGGTTAGTCTAAAAACATAATCTCAGTAATAATATTTAAAATAATATGGTTGAACGTCAAAGGAAAGGTTTTTGAAAATTAATCTGGGCAGCATTTAATTTTCAAATGCTTCCGCAATTTGATATTTCTAATGCGTTTTGTTTTGACTCAGTAGTACATTCTGCATGAACAGCTATTTTGTATATAAAACTAGTAAGGCACCAACTTTGAGTTCGGCGTAATTTTAGTCAATATTTCAATCGATTTCGAGGGAACTCAGGTACAGGTCCCTCTTCATCAGGAGCACAGGAGCAAAGAAGTGTTGCGAATTTTATGTTGGCGTATTTTTCTTCTGTTTTCATTTTTGCTTTATATAGTAAGAGGTCAAAAATTACAAGTCCTTACATACATATAATTATTAATAAGAAAATGTTTTCGATCAAAAGTCTTCTTAAAGTTAAATTAATGCATCTCAATAACGTTTTTGGTGAAAATTTCACCAAAAAATCCGATTATCAAATAAAAACGTATTTCAAATAGATTTCAGTAATTCAATATGCATTTTTAAGCGTACTCGATATGCATTCGTAAATCAGTCAGGGTTTCAGCAAAAGCTTTACGTTGACGTAAAGAACATAAATTTGTAGAGATGGGCATTCTCTATTAGCATTAATATTTTATTAAAAACGTTAGACTTTTTTATACAAATTATTTGTTTGCTAACCTACTAATATACTTCAATAAGAGATTAATATAAACGGTAATGGTATGAGCAAGTTAAAATAATATTTACAGGAATTTGATTTCTTTGATTTTATTATAGCCATTTAATAGACATTTTAAGTTAAGAGTAAAAAACATGAAATTGTGGAGACAGACATTCTTTTTCCTTGCACATGATTTAGAACCATGATGTATACTAAATTAGAGAGGAAGAGAAAAGCAGTAACATCTTCTTTAAGCTTGATTTCAATATATTATTAAGCAAAGCACTGGCATTAAACATCAATTGAACTAAAATTCAAGGCTAAGGAGAACATTAAACTCTCTTTAAAACTAAGTTTGTGATTGAACAGAAAAGAATATGTTTAGCTATAGTTCAAAATATGCATCGCAATTAATACAGTGTATTATTATACAATATAACTGTTTTTTATTTGCTTACTTATAAAATAAATCTTTTTGCAGGTATCCTACAACATGTACAGTCCACATTATCTGTTTGTTTTGTGTTTTCTTATCAATATTTTCAACAGTAGTGCTACTGTGCCAAAAGCTGAAAAGAAACAGTGGCAAGATGATCCAATAGCAGATGATGAACCGAAAATTGAAGGGGGATATTCTTCTGGGACTGACTATTCAACAGGAGATGTCAATAGCTACTCTTCAGGGGGTGAATATTCTGGAGGAGATATAGGTTTTGGTGGTGGGTATGGAAACAACTTCGGCGGTGAAGTTGGCAACGGTGGATACAGCGCAGATATTCACGGAAGCTCCTTTACTGGTGATGTTAACAACAATGGTTACGGTGCTGACGTCCACAGCAATGGGTTTGGCAACGGTAATGGGTATGGTACCGATGTTCATAGCAATGGATTTGGCGGTGGTGTCAGCAACAGCGGCTATGCTTTAGATATCCACAGCAATGCTGGTAGCAGTGGATTCGGCGGCGTTAGCAATAACGGATATGGTACAGGTATCCATAATAATGCTGGTAGCAGTGGATTTTCAAGTGATATTGGCAGCAGTGGATACAGCACAGACACGCAGAGCAAAGACTTTGGCGGCTTTCACGGAAATGGTTTTGGCGGAGATAACACTGGATTCGGAGGGAACCTTCATAGTGGAGGATTTGGAGGTGATCTACATAATGAAGGATGGGAGAGACCCGTAAAAACAGTTGTGAAACACATCGTAAAGAACATCGCTGTTCCTCACCCGATTCCGGCTCCTGTCCAAGTACCAGTTCCAAAGTACATCAAATATTTCAAACCGTTTGCTATAGGTAATTATATTTTTATATATTTATTAATAAAACATGTTCGGATAGTTTGAATTTAATTCTTTTAAAGTCTATCATAGTTTTAAGAATATTGCTTAAAACGTTTTGTGTTCCTTAGAGGGTTGTTTCAATTTATGGAATATCCAGATCCTACAGTAGTGGATTATAGTAACTTTGGTACTAAAAATAAGCATTCAAGTCATTGTCTTAATCCATCTGCTCATTATATTTCCATGGATGGAAAATTGCGCGTCCATGAAAGCAAATTAGATTTTCATTCGCAAAACATTTTTTCGTTTCTCATTTGGTTAAGTTTGTAAAACATGCATCAGGTTACTAAAAGCCACACTGCATAAATCAATTGACTTTAGACAGCTTGTAAAGGATCCTTAGAGAGAATTCTTATCCTGATGTTAACTTACCAATAACATAAAGTTAATCAGAAATAATTCTCTGATTTGTTTTGCAGATAGCGTTTTTTAATCTACTTCCGCGAGAAATATTCAGACTACACAGAGTAGTTATGTTTTAGAAAAACTCACACAATAATTCGCTCATTGTTTAACAATTTTAGAGCTTTTTTTAATTGTGCTTTGGCACTCCTAGCATAAAATAATGCTGCATCCTTATTTATACTTTGATCCAGAATATACAAAGCGAGCTACGAGGTAACCACTCAATGGTAACTGCTGCTACGAGGCTCAATTTCATTCGTTTCTTAATTAGTCAAATTGAACAAACTGAACAGAAGAATGGAGCTATCAAATTATCATTTTAATTCTAGAGTTATTGTAAGGAGGTTTTTAGAAAGCATACATTAAATGCCAAGCTAAACAAACCATTAATTGTTTCAAGTAATTTGTTTAGAGACCATTTTAATTTTGCGGTTTAGATATGAAGCTAACTTGTGTACTCGACTGATTGCGAAAAGGAAGTGCTCCAACTATAGATCTACATGCATGCTGCAGTAAATGTATGTCCAGTGTGAACAATACCGTTTTTAAAACAATTACTTCACTAATTCGTTAAATTATACATATAGTTTAAAGACATTGATATTTATATGTAGTACATATCCAGTGAAACTTAACATGGACATTCCTTGCTGTAAGACGATCGCTTCCGTAAATAGCTAGTTTTTCACAGAATATAAATAAATACTGTAATTACCTCTATAAGGCAACTGTCTCTAAAGAACACCAAAATCTTCAAAACAGTAAAGGTTATCTTATACAGGTTTCTTTGTGCTTATTTAAGAAGGATTGCAAAGTAAAAGGCAGTAAATAAATTAGCTCTGAAAACCACAATACAATTAATTTTAATATAAATTTTCAAGACAAAACAAACGACTACTCAAGGGAGACTTAATATAGATTTCTGCCCAGTCCTGGAAGGTAGCAAAGACTAGCGTTTGGTTTATCTTCCTTCTTGTGCGGGTTCGCCCTTCAGTTCCTTCCTCTATGAGCTTTCTTTTCCTTCCAGTGCGGTCACCCTTGAAGACCTTCTTTTTAGCCTCTGCCTGTGGTCTCGGCCGTTTGATGGCAGCTGGTCTTGGCAGAACCGGGACAACTCTCTCTCGTTCCTGCTTGGATCTCGTTGCTGGCTGTTCAAATTTTCCTTGTTTCTTTGCCTCCGCAGCTGGTGTTCCTTCATCAATTCGTCGACATTTGCTACGTAGACGGGGAAACTTTCTTTTCAATTGCTCCTGCCTCCTAATGGCTTGCCCTTGTGATTGTCGTTGTTTCACCTCTGGTGCTTGTGCCTGCAGTGCCGGATCCTGCAAAAGATGTTTAAATATTGGCATTTTATTACGATTATAGAATGGTTTTATCTGGTCAATGTTTGTGGAGCATGTTTCACCATTCCTGGCTTTTAACACCACTACAGCCTGAGTTATTTTTTCTATGACATATGGACCTTCAAATCGAGGAAACAATTTGGCAGTTTTATCTTCTGGTGCTGAAGAAAGTGAATGCTTAATTTTTAACACTTCATCTCCTACTTTATAAATTACTCCCCGTCGTTTCATATCATAATAAAGCTTCTGTTTTCTCTGTGCTACTTCAGTGTTCTTTTTTGCTTCTATAATTAAATTTTCTATATCACCCATTTTAAATTCTGGGGCTCTTTTTTGAACATAAAATAGTTTATGTAACGGCGTTATAATCTTTCTGCCTAAAAATAACTCAGCAGGAGTTTTGCCCGTCGTATCATGTTTTGCGGTCCTAAGGGTGAAAGCTAATTCATTGACATAGTTATCCCAGCTTTTATGAAACTTTTTAACATAACTACCGATAATTTTCACTATATTTCTATTAACCCGTTCCGCTATATTTGATTGCGGCCGATACGGGACCATTTTTAAATGACGTATGCCCAGTTTTTGGCACATGTCTTCAAATATATTACTTACAAATTGAGGACCATTATCCGATATAACTTTTAGAGGCGCCCCGTATTTTAAAATATATTTATTTAAAATAGAATCTGTAATTAATATCGCGGAGGCTCGTTTTAAGGGAACAATTTCGGTCTACGTACTAAAATGATCAACCATAACAAGGAGATACCGACTTTTATTTAACTGACTTTTTGAGAAAGGGCCCAATAAATCGTTGTCAATTATTTCATTTGGAAATTCCGATTTAATGCTATTTAGAAACCCGGCCGGGCGGAAATTAATATAATTAACTGCTTGACATGTTGGGCAGGACTGGACATACGCCCCTGTTAACTTTTGCAGCTCAGGAAAATAAACTGCTTCGCGTACGCGTTGGATGGTTTTTCGAATACCAGCATGAGAAGTTAATAGCAGTCGTGTAACTCCTGCAGTATATTTAATCTAAGACTAGCTGGGATAACAGGTCGAAATTCGTTGTTGGAATTCGTAGTTTTTGTATAAAATAATAGACATCTATTAGTTCGTAATGGGCCACCCTATTTCTTATCGCCACAATATCTTGGTGGCTAAAATTTTCAGGATCCTTTAAATACTCATAAATGTTTTTAAATTCAGGATCCTTACCCAGTTCGGTTATTACAGTTTCTCGGCACTTTATTGTACATGCTGTGAGCATTGCCACCTTTACAGTATTACCTTCTTCATCTATTTTAATTCTGGCTAGGGCATCTGCTACGATATTTTCCTTTCCGGGGGTGTGCTTGATTACCAGATTATACTCTTGTAACTTGAGTGCCCATCTTATTAACCTTGGGGATAAGTTTTTCCCTGAGTACAATCTAGTTACCGCCGCATGATCAGAATACACTGTTATTGGCGCCCTTCCAAAATAGACTCGGAACTTTTGCACTGCTAACAGAACTGCAAGTGCCTCTCTCTCAGTCGCGGAATAGTTTCTTTGTGTTTGATTTAAAGTTCGACTAAAAAATGCCACGGGCTGCTGATTTTGCAAGTACCACTCCTACCGCATAATCCGAAGCATCCGCTGAAATTTCTAAATTCTCATCATTTTCAGGAAATTTCAAAACAGGGGCTTGCGTTAATGCTTGCTTTAATTTTTCGAAAGCACTATTGGCTTCGGCCGTCCACGAGAATCTTGCCTTTTTCCTTTTTAATTTTAACAATGGTTCAGCAATAGCTGCAAAATCTTTTATAAAGGACCTATAATATGAACAAAGTCCTAGAAATGAAGAGAGCTTCTTCGCCGTATTTGGCGGCGGATACTTTTGCACAGCGATTATTTTTGATTCGATTGTCTCGATTCCTTTCTGAGATATTTTGTAACCTAAGTATTTTAATTCAGGGGCTGCAAATTTGAACTTTTCGACATTAACTTTTAGACCGGCCTCATTTAATAATGAAAACACCTGTCTTAAATCCTGTACATGTTGGTCCAGATTATCACTAGTAATAATGATATCGTCTAAATAGATAAATGTGGACTTTCCAAGAACAGGCCTTAGCACAATGTCCATACATCGCTGAAATGTTGCCGGTGCCCCTGAAAGGCCAAACGGCATACGCAGGAAGGCATAAGTGCCAGACTTGGTTATAAAAGCAGTCTTAGGCACATCTTCCGGTCTAACCCCTATTTGAAAATAACCAGTCGTTAAGTCTAAAGTAGTCATATATTTGGTAGAAGTTATGTTCCTTAGAATTTCTTCGATAATAGGTAACGGATATACCGGATATTTAGTCATGGACTTTAATTTACGATAGTCAATTGCAAAATGCCACCTTTTCGGATGTGTTACCGGATAGTCATTATTTTTCTTACATAACACAACCGGGCTAGCATAACTACTTGAGATGGGCGTTATGATCTTTTTACGTAACATATCTCGAATGTGCCACTCTATAATTTTTTCTTTATTCTTATCATATCGGTATGGTTTGTGGCGAACTGGCAGTGAATCTCCGGTGTCGATACTATGGTTAGTAACTTGAGTAAATCCGGGAATATCACTAAATAACGAAGCAAATTCACTTACCATTTGTCGAATTTTTTGTTGCTCTTCCTTAGGCAGGTGGTCGAGGTTTAACGTCGGTGGTTCTGTTTTTTCTTCTCGAACTGGTTTCATCGTCAGCTTAAGGGACGCTTCATTAAAATCCAGCGTTGCTTCTGCCTCTGAAAGAAAATCTATCCCTAAGATAATATGTGCTTGCAGATTCTTTACTATAAAAAACATAACCTTTACTTGTTCGTCCTTGATACGAATGTATAACGGTAATTTACCTATGCACTTGCATCTTTCTCCCTGCGCAGCTAACACTGTCGTATTATCCGAATTATATATGCGGTATTTACGGAAATACTTCCTAAAAAAATCTTCTGCCACATAGGAACACTGCGCGCCTGTATCCAGGAGTGCGGTGGATGGGATGTTATTCACCAACACTTCAATCTTTGGAAGAGTCAAATTTTTCACCATCACTGTATTTAACTTGAAGGAAGAGGGGTTTTCTTGGCCTTCGGATTTCCGCACCCTCCCGTCAGAAGAAATCCGTTTTAGTTTAAATCTTGTTTCTTCCTTTCCATGCTTTCCTTCTTTTTCCGCTGGCCTTTAGACTTTTTTTCTGGCTTACTATTGAACTGTCGACGTTCGCCGGTTGTTTTTGGATACTCGGGTTTCCTTGCCCACTGAGTCGCTTTGCTTCCATAGCCGTGTTCTTGACTTTGCTGTGGTCTTGGCGCACCAAATTGGCTTCGTTGCTCATACTGGCGTCTTCTTTCAATGTCCGCCGTTCTTCTACTTTCAAACTGGATTGCTAGCTCTAATAACTTTTACAGTGTAGTCGGATTCCTTAATTCAATAAAGTCTTGTACTTGGGGAAGTAACCTCGGCAAAATCACTTGAATTATCTCAGGATCCGGACGGTTTCCATACAAGAGTTTAAAGACGTGAATTTTTCTTAAAATAAAGGTGGAAAGATTTTCGATTCGTTGCTGATATATGCTGAAAAGTTCCGTTTCTAATCTTGCACGATCCCTTACGACAGGGAAGGCTTTTACTAAGGCAGTCTTAAAATTTTCGTAAGTATAGGTGGGACTTCCCGCTTGACCCAAGAGGCTTCTGCCTATACATTTGAACCAATTAAGCGCTTGGCCCCTCAAAGCGCTGGTAGCTAAGGTGACTTTCTGGAACTCATGTACTGGATACAGCATGAAGTGGTCATCCAATTTTTCCCAAAAAATGGTTACCGGTGAGTTTCCATTAAATGTTGCTTCTGGTTTCATCGATGCGCGCATGGTCTGGATGATGTAACCAAATCCTTTCAGGGCGGCAGCTGGCATTTCTGGATTCTGAGCCGCTTCTGCAGGCAGCACAGGTTCTTCTTGAAACTCGGCCATGGTTATTCTTCTTCGTCGGGCGCCACTATCAGGTTCTGTGTTCCTCCTTACTTTCTTAGGGAACATTGACTGTCCTGACTCGGAACAGGGAGCTTACTCAAGCTATGTTCAATAAGTTTGGGAAGTAGACAATACACACAGGAAGGGTATACGAAACCCTTTATTTTTCTCTCTTTACAATGATTTCCGGAACTTCGGAATACAGAGACCAACCACTTGTGGTCTGAACGTAAGAATATAAAAAATATTAACTAAAAATCTAACTAAACTAACTTTGGATTAATAAACAAGTGCCTAACTCCAAGATTGGCCGTATATTAACAAAAAGCCGTATGTAGTACAGAGAACTGCTAACACTACGATACGTTTAAAATTATCAAGAGGATTAAACCTCTGGACTTGAAGTCAACCAGCAGCCGAGTAAAACTACTATGGCAAGCGGCCTGCTTCTAATAGCTCCTTCCTCTCTCTTGCTTGGCAAAAAGCCACAACTTAGTACTTGGCGTTCGCAAGACAAATTTGCATAAATAAGTTAAAGCTTTTAATTCTGGCCGGAAGTAGAAAATAAGAAGTGATAGTAAAGATTTAAAATAAGATAAACGTTAGTAAAACTTAGGATCCTTACAAGTTCGCTTGGGGATTAAACACGGGGGGGGGGGCTGCAACAAGCTGACCACTAGTTCAAGGCATATGCTCACACACATCGGAGCCCCCGGTCAAGAAAGCATATTTCAGGGCACTGCAGGTCTTTCTTGGCCCACTATGTTGTTGTTGTTGCGCCACTGAGTTTAGTTTTAGTTAGAGAATTAAACTATACTCTACAACTTATCAATTAATTAAATCTACTATTTAACCAACTCCCATTTATCCAGGAGCGGATTAACGGAAAAATCCCATCTATCCAGGGGCGGATTAAAGAGAAAATTAAACTTATTAATTGAGAAACAATAGAAAAATTAGTACCTGACACCTTAATATAAAATAAACTGACTGCTGAGAAATGAAAAAAGAAAATAAAACATGTAGAATAATTTCAGTAAATATTTTCTTAATATTTGTGAAATATATTTATCTTAAAAAATTACACATTTAATTGTACATAATTATGAATATACAAATAATATAGAATAAAAACAAAAATTCTAATCATCTTTTTACGCGATTTTGAAATCAATGAAAAATATTCAGTTCTTTTTTAATAGTGTTCTTTAATGCCATTTACAACTTAGTTTCTTTTAGTGATAATTATTCTTTCGTTATTTAGTGTATTATTTTTGCTATGAAAACTGATTTAATTTATGTGATCAAATGAATTTTTTTCTCCAGATTAAAGTTCTTGAAAATAGAGGTAAATACTTAACAGTATTTTATGGTAATTATAATACATGTTATTCCTTTTTCTTGTATTTTTCAAATGCATTTGGACTAACTGTAGTTTAAGTTTAGCGTGGGCATCATTCCCGATACTATCATGAATAGGAGCCTATTGTACTTATTTATAAGCTGGATGGAGTATTAATGTTGTGATCTTTCATAAATTCAAGAATGCTTCAAACGGAACATTAGTTAGCGAAGATTGACTGATTCTTACTTTGCTGGTTTGGCGTAAGAATCTTGGATAAGGCTCGGAGTTTCTAGGGTTTATTTTGGCTTATTTGATTACGGCAATGCGCAAAAGGGCTGTCTGCCTAACGAGAGGGATGCCTTCGTGGAAGACTTTCTAAGGGAAATCGGCTCGTTACACATGGAGAAAATTTGAAAAAGCTTATGCAGCCAGCTCGTTTTCCGGGATTCGGACCCCGGACAGAACTACCCGGTGTTCAGCGATTTTAGCGCTCGGCCGCTGGTGGGCTAGGAGGTTTCTAAAGGTGAGATTTTTGAGAAATAGACGCGGACTTCTCTCGAGAGACGTGTGGTAGGAAATAATAGTATGAAACAGATTGGATTATTTAATTATGGCAAAGCACACGAGGGCTATATGCCTAAAGAGAGGGAGCCTTCGTGGAGGACAAGTGAAAATTAAACAATCTGGATATTTTGGCTACTCTGTTTTTCTTCCGTGGTTAGGCCGAAACTAAACAGTCACCACAGGATTTATGTACAGTGAGATATATGCTGCTATTAAATTATTTTCTTCTGAGAAGCATTAAAGAAGTTTTAGCAATAAATCCAATTCATTAATTCAAATATTACAGACGCACATAATTTTTCTCTGCCAAGATAAAGAACATACAGCGTCAGTAGCATTTTTTATTAGTTACGGTTTTGGTAAAAATATATCTTAAAATTATTGATTGGATGTATTACAAATTACACCAATTAAAAGAGTTATAAATAATATTAATTAAATAAATTACTAAACATGAAATAAAGATAAATGATTATTAAATACATTTTTAAATTGCTGAAAAGTATATTTATAACTTTTAAAATGTTTCGTTTGGAATTGCAGTTTCAATTTGAATGTTTATTCAGAGATATTATTCCAAATCGAATCGCTATGCTCTAAAAATTGCCTACGCAGGTCACATGGAAGTTAAAACAACCCTCTTGCATCTCTTTGTATGGTCATGTGGTGCGGATTGTTAAGTGCTGCATAACACCATACAACGGCTTTCAGAGTTGCAAAAACTCCACTGTGTTTGTTTCTTACACCAAAATCATGAAAAACGCTAAAATATAAAAAAAGAAAATTTTCAGATCATACCAAATAATATAACTCTTATTTCTTAATATGGGAAAATATGTAAAATATATTGTTATTCTCTTAATTTAAGATAGTACATCTTAATAAAAAGATATAACAGCTGTAGAAGTTACTTACTGTGCATATGAGGAAAAAAATCTCCTTTAGTGAAGTAGAATGTTAATGAGAAAAAACAGAGAACTATGTTAGTGAGAGTTATTTCGACAGGAATCAGAGCTTAACGTCTAATGCTAATTGTTCGTTTTTTTTTCTAAATCCGCCTTCCTTTTAAGTGCCTGAATGTGACAAAAGAAAAGAAATTTAGGATTAAATTGTGGGAGAAGATGTGTCAATCTAAGTAGTTTGAAGAATGACAAAGGAAAATGAGATAGACTGTTAGGCCACGACGAGTTGTCATTCATTTCTAATTCCAGTGTTTCAAGGGATCGTTATGAGTTACATTGAAGCATGCGTGATTGGCAGACCGTGCCGAAATAAGTCCTTTTTTATACGTCAAATGAAGTATCTAGATTGCAAAATTAAACCGCGGAAAAAAAGTAGTTTTGTTTATTTCGTAAAGAAACAACATAAATTTATTTTATAAGTCTTATAACATTTATTTATAACATTTATTTCAGATCAAAGCAAATGGTAAATGTAGATCAGTTTGCAGTGTTCTATGGAACGTACAATCTATACTCTTAAAATCTGGTGCGTCTGAAATATTAATTAAAAACTCTCAAATCTCTAATTTTCGCCCTCATTTTTCCCAGTGACAACAGTCTTGCACGATGGAGGTAAAATTCTGCTTCATTTCAAGAAGTGTTGCCACTGCTCGCTTTCAAATCGTAGAATTTCTTAATAATAATTTTCTAAGTTTTACAAAATATGAAATAAAAATAACATTGCCAAACATTAAATATGTTATTCCCGATTACAAAAATTTGTGGGAGGCCATTTCGTCTGGACCCATCTTTGTAAGACTTTAATCAACCGAGATTTTAATTAAAAACTCATAAAACACTAATTTTCCCACTCATTTTTCGAGTGGCAACAGTCTTATGCGTTGGAAATTAAAACGCTTTATTTCGAAAAGTGTTGCCACTGCTCGCTTTCAAATCGTAGAGTTTTTTAACAAAAAATTTGTTTTACAAAATATGAAATAAAAATGACATTTCACAACATTAAACATGTTATTATTATATAAGGTCATATTTTGACGCTGAAGAAAGCATGCGATTACATGTGACGTCACTGTATGTCGGAAATTGTTCGTTAATGTTAGCATTTTAAATAAATAGCTATTGCTGGCAACTTTTTTTGTTTCAGGTTAATATTATTGTCACGTTATTTCTTTTATTAATAGAGAAAATGCTGTTATATTGCATTAAATTTAAATCATGGCGTCATACGTATTAGCCTGAAGTGTCAATAGTTTTTCTTTCCTGGTTGGACAACAGAAAAATTATTTACGAATTGGTTGTTGCTTGGAAAGAATGAACTAATTTCTTTCATACTGAAATGTTTTTATACATATGCTTTTCAGGGGTATATATAACTTCCAAATTTTGCTTTGGCTGCAGGCTGCTAGTTTCTTTTAAATTTGAATGAGAAAATAACTGCACACCAAAAAGTAGCTATTAAACCCATCTATGACTTTATTAAAAAGTGCTATAAGTAAAACAAGTACCCAGCTTAGACCTTCATCGACAAAGTATTGTAACAAAGTCTAGTAAGTCTATCGACAAAGTCTAGTAATTTATATATAGAATGCGCCAAGAGAGCATTTGAAATCCATTTAAAGATTTATTTCTATTTTACTTCTTTATAAAATAACTTAACTTGGATTAGCTATGCTTTATTGTCAAATAATACTATGAAAATAGCACATCAGAATGTATTTACATTTAGTTATAACCGACGGGAAAACTTCCGACTTGCTCTAAAAATCAAACTCTCTTGTCTCCCTCTGACTTCAGTTACCAAAATGCTCTTTTTCTCATTCAAGTGTGTAAAGTTCCGGTATAAATGATTCGGAACCTTTTTTTATATAAACTTGCAATCAAAAGGAAAGCTGAATTCACGCACTAGACAATATTTCGTCTGCTGTTTCGAGAATTTGCTTTATCAGATTCTCTATATCTAGCGTCATTATGCCAGATTATACAGCGAAGTATTACGGAATAAAGAGACACTGCAGTTTGAGATTTTAGCACTTTTTTGCTTCAAAACTGAAAACGAGAAAGTAAGGTAAAAATTAACTTTATTCTTGATATTTAAAGCATTTTATTCACATGCCTGATATTACTTGCGATAAAAGTTTCTGAAAAGGATCTCAATGATTTTAACTACCGCTTACTGGGAAAAGATCTACTTGTTCATAATCTTTATTACTTTATGAAAGCTTTTGAGACAAAATTAATCCTGTATGTAAGTCAGTTACTAAATAAGAATTCCCTCACTTTCCGAAATTGATGGAGTGTGTGAAGGACTCTACAACATGGAATTCAAATAATTATGTACAATGCATTTCAAATTTGAAAGAGGAATTCAAAAGCAGATTTTCCGATTTCAGTTAAACTGAAATTTTTATCAGAATGTTATCCTCGCCATTTTCAGTAAACGTTGGAAGTGTTCCACCTGAACTTCAATCAGAATTTATAGATTTACAGTGTGACTCTGCAGTAAAATGCAAGCTTTTTTAAAATCCTACATTAATTGACTTTTATTTGGAGTACGTGACTGAAGAGAAGTATTTAGGAATTCGTAAACATGCATCCTTCCTGTCTTCTATCTTTGGCAGTACCTATAAATAAATTATATACCTATATATTAAACCATATATTGAAGCTTTAATCAAGAATAAGCAATGTCAAATTTCTCATTAAAACTAAAGTAACTACCCTCTCCCGCTAGTAATGTAAGTTTTTTCTCTTTATTTTTTACCGTAAATGCATTTTGTAACATCGTTGTGTGCAATCATCTTTATATTTTTTTACCATAGTTAAAAAATGTTGCAAAACATTTAAATTCGACTTCCGTATGACGTTTTGGAACCAATGCATATACACTGTCTACCAATAAGTATTTGGACACCTATACAAATGACGATATCTGCGGTCCTAAGGTACGTCACGGACTCCGCTGGTATATATCGTGTAGGAAACAGCATCGGCTTTAGTCGCATGCAAGATGCCTCGCAGTTCGGAGCTCTCTGATTTCTAGAAAGGTATAATTATAGGGTATCACAAATGTGGCCGATGCTTTAGGGACATATCTAGCGATCTGAAGTACCCAAAATCGACAGTGGTCTATGTGATTAAGAAGTGGAAGGTGAGCGGTGATTGTCGGAATGTGCCCCGAGTCGGCAGACCAACGAAACTGGGAGATAGAGACCGACGAGTGCTGTCCAGAGAAATTCGGAAGAACCGCACCCACCGATGGCCCTCATCCGCGAGGAGTTTCAACAAGCATCCGGGAGTATTGTTTCAATGAATACTATCCGTAATAAAGCACATCTGCTTGGCTTTCATGGTCGTGCTGCTGCCCATAAGCCTTTGATCACAAAGTCTAACCGCGCTGCTCGGCTAATATGGTGCAAAGCACATAGAAATTGGACCGTAGATCAGTGGAAACGGGTTCTTTGGAGTGATAAATCAAGGTTCACCCTTTACCGTTCGGATGGCAGGGTCTGGGTCTGGCGTCTACCTCCAGGTACGTCTCCTGCCAGAATGCATTGTGCCAACAGTCAAGTTCGGCGGAGGTGGAATTGTGGTCTGGGGGTGTTTCTCCTGGTATGGGCTGGGACCTTTGGTTCCCATTCATGGTAAGCTCAACTCCGATACCTACTGCACTATTCTGAATAACAATGTGCTTCCTACGTTGTGGCAGTTTTACGGGTTGTACCCCTGTTACTTTCAGGACGACAATGCCAGTTGTCATGTTTCGACGTTAACTAAGGCTTGGTATGGTGCCAATGGAGTTCATCGAATGGACTGGCCTGCCCAGAGTCCAGACCTGAACTCTATCGAGAACCTCTGGGACGAGTTGCATCGCCGAATTCAGGGGTGCACTACCCGTGCAAAATCGGTGAAGGAACTTCTATGTCTTCTCCAAGCCGAGTGGAAGAAAATACCACTAGCTGTCATACAAAGACTTGTGGAAAGTATGCCCGGAGGATCCACGCTGTAATTACCTCTCGTGGAGGCTCTACCAACCTATTGATTTTGAATAAAGTTAGTTTTTCTTTTCTATCACCAGGTGTCCAAATACTTATTGGTAGTCAGTGTATATACAAATCTGTAACACTATCTCTTCGCTTAGTATCATTTGTAGTCTTGAAAATGGACTCCCTTTTTTATATAAATTTTATGACTACACTACTACACTATTGTTTTGACAGTCATGTGGCCCGCGGATCTTTGTGAATTTATTGATGGGGCTCTCGGGCGGGAAAGGTTTGAAGACCCCCTACTTTAAAATATGTTTTAAAATTTTTTCTCCTCTTTAATGATAACATATGGATCTCTTATTTTCACTGCTGTCATTTAAATACCCCAAAATTCGTAGTTTTTTTTTTTTTTTTTTTTTTCGCCGGGATAAATGTTTCTCGTAAATAATTCTGCAGTGGGTTCTTCTTTCAGTGATATGCCGTGGAGAGAAAGGATGCACATTATGTTTTGTCGTCTTTTTAAGATTAAAATCAGCATTAATCACTTTGTCTGCATATAATTCTGAGCATTTTAATGATTTTACAAGTGTCCTTTGACTTGGCGGATTTTTTTTCAACATTGAAGGTCTTACCTTTGTAACATTCGAAATATTTCGTTTTCTCTTTGGGTATGTATTTGTAAAACTTTTTCCACTTGAACCCAAACTCTGACTATTTTCCTTCTTCTTGTTAACACTATTACCTATCGTAGCTTTAGATGTCGAAAAATCATGGCTTTCACAGCGGTGTTTAGCGACCAGATACGAATAATATTCTTCGGAAAGAGCACAATCGTAACCTTCTATCCACTGCTTCTTTAAAGGATCCATTTTTCATAAAACAAAATTGTAAAGTATCAGATGATAATTTATGCTTTCAAAAATATAGTTGCAGTTACCAAAAGAATTCTCAAGCAGACGATTGTTTTTATAGCAAAGCAAAGTCGTCTAAAAATGTGCGAACAGCCTCGATCTATTTATTTAATTAACAAAAATAAAATTTACATATTCATTTTCCAAGCCAATCAGTGTTTGAACAAAATCTTTCGCTGGAAATGCTCGCAATTCATCTCTCTGAAATTCTGTTCATTCTTCTGAAAGTATTTCTCATTAATGTCAGTTTTGCCTCTTTTAAAAATTTTAAACCATTTCAACATCGACGGATATCTCGCTCTCGCTGTGTGTTTTACAAATTCCATTTCCACAAAACTGACGTTTGGAGTAAGACAAAGTAGGACATAAATATTTTCATTATCACTGGTAAAAATCTTTATTTTAATCTCTTTTTACCAAAATATGTTTTATGATATATACATTAAAATAATCTTTCTCATGTTCAATTTATAATAAAATAAATAAGAAAAAAATAGAAGAAAGAAAGAAAAACTTCTATTATATAATACCTTAGTTAATTTAAAGACTTTTTTATCAAATAATATAACTTCATTAGCTACAGAATTTGGAATAAGATGTTTTAGATTCTGTCATTTAAATAGTAAATTATTCATAAAAATGCAAAATAATGTAGTTAAAGTCATCAAATGTTACGTAGTGCATGCAATTATAATATTAAATGCTATTCGTATTTTGTCAAGAAGTGGCTGAAGATGAAAATCTAAAGTTACGCCGAACTCAATGTGCAAAATGAGTCGATAATTGTATCAATAAACATTCTTAAGTATAATCTAGCAGTTACTTTGAAATAAATAATAAATTATTAATCATCAATTTTTACAGGTGAGATATGCTGTTGGTAAAAACAGAAATATCTGAACTTTGTAGTAAATGTAATTTATGCCATAAATATGTTCATTTTACCCAGAAGCGCATTAGGCTTAGAATTTAAATAAGATAAATCTGTTCAATTAACCGATGAGCAAGGCGAGTCATGAAATATATTACCAGTAAATTTAGTAAATTTAGATAAATTTATTTCTCATGCTGATATGAACGTTTTATACTGGACTTTTGTTTTGCAGCAAAACCTGTAGCAATACCTCACGTGATTCCTGTAATCAAGCATGTCCAGAAACCGATTCCTTACTTCACTTCATTTCCTGTCCAGCAAACCGTTCCTGTACCTAAATTTATCAGCCTGCCGATTCCAGTTCGAGTTCCAAAGCCAGTATTCATCCACGTGCCAAAGGTTGTTCCAGTGGCTAAGAAGTTCCCCGTACGAGTACAAGTAAAAGTGCCCAAGCCTTTTATTGTACCTGTCTACAAGCATGTTCCTGTGCCTATTCCCCACAAAGTGCCTAAAATTATCAACGTTATAAAAGAAGTGCCACATTATGTCAAGAAACATGTTCCAGTATAGTAAGTACAATTTCTTTTTATTAAAAATATGTTAAAGTCAGTTACATACTCCTATGGTCAAAATGTCTACAAAAAAGAGATACGTGTGTAAACTTTTAATCATACATGAAGTAAAAAACAGTAACCAAGGAGCAGTGGTGTAAACAAACTGAGAGTCTTGACCCAACTGACTCGTACTAATAGCCTTTTATCGTGTCAGTTCATAGTCGTGTAAACAAACTGAGAGTCTTGACCCAACTGACTCGTACTAATAGCCTTTTATCGTATCAGTCCATAGTGGTGTAAACAAACTGAGAGTCTTGATCCAACTGACTCGTACTAATAGCCTTTCATCGTGTCAGTCCATAGTGGTGTAAACAAACTGAGAGTCTTGACCCAACTGACTCGTACTAATAGCCTTTTATCGTATCAGTCCATAGTGGTGTAAACAAACTGAGAGTCTTGATCCAACTGACTCGTACTAATAGCCTTTCATCGTGTCAGTCCATAGTGGTGTAAACAAACTGAGAGTCTTGACCCAACTGACTCGTACTAATAGCCTTTTATCGTGTCAGTCCATAAGTTCGTGCGCATTAAGAGTATGCTTGGAATTCACTTACTAAAACAATACAATTTTGAACCTTTTGAAACTTGTCATCGTTCGATTAACATATTATTCAGTTCATCACGAACTTTCGTAAATATCGAACGCGTTTTAGTACCCATAGAAGATGAATATAGGTAATCAGTACAAATGTGCTGTGCTGCATTTTTTATTTTCGTGTGGTGAATCTGCCAGGTTTGCAGCGATAAAAATTAATAGTGTACATGGTGAACACACTATTAGTGTAAGGACTGCCCAGAAATGGTTTAAAAAATTTTAAGTTGGAAAAAGCAGCATGGATGATGAATCCCGTTCAGGACGTTTTGAACTGTTAGAACCAAATCAAACGATTAATTCAGTAGTTTATAGTGAACAACTTTGCCGTTTAAACTCAGAATGGATCAAAAAACGCCCACGATGGGTGAATATCAAGAAAGTGTTGTTTCATCATAATAACGCTAGACCGCATATGGCTCGAACAATTAAATGCCGCAAACCTTGGTGGCGCTTCGAAGGAGGCATAACTCGTGGTCAACCTAGGCTGACGATTTTTTTTCACTATGTCTAAGAAATAAGTCACAGGTCAATGGTGGACGTCTGCGCATCCACCGAAAACGCATAGAACACAGTTGGATATCAACTGTCCCCCAGAATGGGGTCCCATATCCCCTAGAGCTGCCAAGGGAAGCCAAACCCCCAAGAACCACTTACGATATCAGAAACATGTAATAACCCCACATCCGAGAGGCAGACAAGACAATACCGTATGGTCCCTACTCAGCCTGAACCATCCTCCGAATGAACGAAGGTTCTAGTTTTGTAAAATGTGATTATATACCACTATGGTCGAGACTGCCTAGGTACAGATCCTAGCCAGTTTTCTGGCTTAGACCCCAGGGAGGGAACAGTTTTAAGACAAACTGAAGAAGATATGAATACCTTTTAACTGCTACCTGTGGTACTCAATGCTTTTCAATAAAGTTTACATCAGTATGCATTTATGGCTAGCTAACATTTAAAAGAGAGTTTTTATAAAAGTAGAAGTTAAACTCTCTCTCTTTCTCTAGCATTAAAAATTTTACAAATATTTACATTAAAGTTACAAGCAAACCAAAAATTTAAACAATAACAGCAGAGAAGTTAAAAGTTACTTAACAGCGAAAAAATTCCTACATAAATAAATGTGCTAGGAATATGTATTTAACTTTTTAAGAGGAATAAATGTGTATTTAACTTTTTATTTTTTCTTCAAAACGAAGAGCTTAACAAGGGATTTATTTATTATTTAAAAATTTATTGTCTTTAGATAAAGAAGTAATTTTAAAATTTAATGCAGTTAAAGTACAGTTTAAAAGCAGGCATTTATATGTGATTTTTTAAGAAACCGACTTCCGGTTTCTAATAGAGTGATTTGTATCATAATCTTTAATAAAAGTTTATCAATAGTTCAATGGAAAAAAATATGCTTGTTCTGTTAGTAATCATAACCCTAAATTTCAGATTCTCATAGCCAAAAAAGGATCTAAAAGGTTCAATGATAAGAGGCCTTAATATTAATAGCGGACAAGACGGGAAGGTGGTTAATGACTCTGACTTCCGTACCGAAAGGCCCGGGTTCGAATCCTCGGGAAGTCATGGATTTAATTTGCCCATATGTATGTAATTTACCCATTCCTTCATAGGAGGCAACGGTGAGCCACTTGTTAGATGCTTCCATAATAAAGAGGCCACCGCTTCCGGTCTTATGAGTGGCCAACATTTATAAACAGCTAAAGCTTGCAATTCGAGGGGGGGGAGAATTTTTTTCCTAAAAGCGAACACTGGCCCAGCCAACAGTATGAATTTCAATAGAAACTTCAAACACGTAAATCTCAAATGATTTTCTAGAGCCACAAAATCGGCAAATTTCTTCAAAAACCGCCAAATTTCTATCCTGAATATTTCTAAACGTAATGTAACTATTCATAACACTGCAATTTGCATAAAATCTTATACGATAATTCATTATATAGCAGTTAAATCCATATTTATTGGAATCATAGGAAGTACTATAATTTCCGTTTATAAATCCGTCTCAAAATTTTATATACTTAAGTCAATTAGTTAAGATAGATATGTATTACATGTAAGTATATATGTAAAATATTAAGAAGTAGATGCAGATAATAGGCGGGATGACAAGTAAATTTATGAAAAACATTATTAATGCACAGGTAGAAGTTTTCAGCAATTAATGCAGAATTTAAAGTGCAGTGTTTTGATCTGTGCTTTCAGTTAAAAGCTGATTTTTGAGGTATGATATGGCGGTTAATTTAATGTATATGATATAATGCAAAATGCTATTTATTCCGTTTTAATGTTTTTAAGCTCACGAAAGAAGTCATTGAAAATTTAAAAGAAATAATCAAAATTGATTTTCAAAATATTTAATCTGAGGTTTTTATGCAAAATGTTTAGATTTCTGAATGATATGAGCCTCTTATGAGATTCAACTAACATTTTCTAAATTCAAGAATATTTCATACAAACATTAATTTATTTTTTATCTAGAAAATTACTGTCAAAGATTAATTTTGCTTATTTTACAGCGTGAATTCACATTTACCTGATTATGGAAATGGCAACACATTTACTGGTAGCAGTTACAGCAATCATTATGACAGCGATTTTGGAAATGGGTACAGCAGTGATGGCGACAACTTTTTTGGTGGAAACCAAGGAAGCTCCCTTCATCAGGATGGGCCTTACAATAGCTTTGCGTTTGATTACGGAAAAGGTGGTAGTGATGACTTTGGATCGCATCAGAGTTATAGTAATATGCAACAGAACATTGATTTAAACGCTGCGCAATTTAATGAAAGAGAGAAACTGAATTTCCAACAGCAGGGGAAAAATTTCCATCAAAGGCCTTTCTATCCACCCCAGTCATATCCCCGGGCTCATCGCTTGCAAACTAACAACGCTAACAACGGAATAACTAAAAGCCAAATGTATTCTAACAACCACAATTCTAATATCAACAAACACCCTGCTGGTGTACACGGGACAAGCTATGAACTGGATGCCGATGTCAGTCCCCGTGGTGTGAAGATAAACGATGCTCCTTATAGCTCAGAGATTGCACCAACTAATTACAACCAAAATGGGCAGGATAACGCACCAAATGGTCTTTACTACAACAATGGGCAAGCAATTAATGACGGTAGAGAAAATTTAGGCTCAAACAATTATGCAAGTAATACTTACGGTTCCCAGCAACTATCTAGCAATCCTCAGTATACTCAGTCTTCAACACAATATTCACAACCTGTATATAATCCTGCAGGATATGCTGAATATCTAATGAGCCAACAGCAAAGTAATCAACAGCCTGAATATTCTCAGAGTAATATCTCGCAGTATTCACAATCTTACGAAACGAGTAAAACAGCTCAGGACAGTCTTCAAAATGTAATGGCACAAGCTTCCAATCAAGGAATTGCATCACAAATATCCAGTCAAGGAGTCATGTCACTACCCAGTCAAGGAGTTATGTCACATATGTCTAATCAAGGTGTCACGACTCAAGCGGATGCCCAAAGTATGATGTCGCAATCTAGTCCAGGGCTGATGAATCAACAACCCAGTCACAGTACAATGTCTCAAATGTCTAATCAAGGAATGGGATCACAATCATCAAATCAAGGCCTAAATAATCAAGAATCTAACCAAAATATGAAACAACAGGTGTCTAACCAAGGTATGATGGCACAAGCTTCTGATCAAGGCATGTTGACACAAGCATCAAAAACGCAAAACTATTATCAGCAATATCCATCTAATACTTTTAACAATGGATTCAGATCTTCACAACAAATGAATGGATTTAGCAATATTCCACAAATAGAACAATATTCAAATTATAACGCTCCAAAGCCGAAATATCCAGAAAAACAAAATTATGATTTTGATAACATGTACAAACAAGTAAATGAGTATCAAATGGGCCGTGGCAATTCTCTACCATGGCAGACAAATAATTATCAGAATCAAAATACGAAAGACAATAATTTTCAACAATTCCAACAATACAACCAGCACTTATTTGGGCAAACACCTACGCAAAATAATGAAGGACTGAAAAATGGTTTTTTTAATAGTCCAGGTAGTCTGAAACCGGGTTCTCAAGCCATATCTTCCATAAACACTGAACCAAAAAATAATTTCCATAACTTTAATGATTACTTACCATCTGGCTCTTCTGCTAGTAGTAGTAGTTACAGCAATAGTTACAGTCCGCCACATGCTGGATTCCAGGCTAGCAGCAGCGAAAACACGATGTTTAGGCAAAATGAAAAATTTGATCAAAGTTCCAGTCAAAATTCCTACTCCTCAAGCTCAAATATTGCTGTTCCTGGGCTTTTTACACCTTCTGGTTCTTCAGTGTCATACAGTAGCAATGCATATGGAAACAATTATGGTGATGCTCGAAGTTACTCACCGCAAGCCACGAATGAAGTCTACAGTCATAGCCATGGTTCTCAAATGACAAATTCAGTTAGTAAAAATCATCCAACTTCAGCATCAACTAGTCATTCCACTCATATTGGTTCGGGAACCTATAGTCAACCATCTAGTTCCTTAAGTAGCTATTCAAGTAAAAGCTATTCAAACAGCAATTCCTATGACGCTTCTTCTCAAGCTTCTTACCAAAGCCCATCATTTGAGTTTTCTCCTCCTGAACCGTCTTTTGAATTCTCCCCTCAAGCAACCTATCAGATGCCAGTTCAATCTAAACCAGAAATGCCATTATTTAGCCAAAATGAATCTGAAACATTAACCTCTTTCAGCAACACCAAACCGTTGTTAACAAATCCAGGGATTTCGACTTCGTACAGCTACAGTTACAGTCAGCAAGTTAGTGATGAAATACCCGACTCCTCAAGCTCAGCAATAACCAATCCCATTTTAAATATTGGCCTACCTAAAACATTTTCGCAACTCCAAAGCGCGCAGCAGTCACAGAATCGTGAACAAAACGATCCATTTGCCTTGCATGCAAAGTCTGGTACCAAAGCACAAAGTTCCAATGCCCTTCAGAATTCCAAACTGGATGAAATGGAAGAGCATGTCCAGTCATCAGCCAGCTCAATCATTAAATTCTATACTAATTCTCCAGATTCTGAAGAAGGTAAGAAAGGTCAATCATTTACATTTATGGATTCAAGTGCTTTAGAATCTTCACCATCCGCCACTTTCTATCATCCGGATGACCCAACATCCAGTTCAAAAATAGGCTACAGCAGTGAAGACCTGAAGATTGTCCAAGGTCCATCTTATGGTCAAGACCCTGCTGAGCCTCTTCAGACATCGCTGGATGCGTATGTTCCCGCTCAACCAATATATCAGGCTTCCAGTAGCGATCAAAATACAGTGTATAAAGAAGCTGTAAGTGAAAATGATGGTGTTTATAAAGAAGCCGCCAGCATAGCTTCTGAATCGAACACTAATAAATCGCGGTGAAAACTCCAGAATGAAACGTTGTTTTATATAAGACCATTCTGTGCAGTGAAATTCGAGCTCAAAATATTACATGTTCCTGTTACTTCATCAGATAAGTTGAAATTTGAAACTCTAGTTACCCATCCCATGTGATAACGTCGTACGAGAAATACGCACAAACTTTGCAAACGATTAAATGATGGTGGCCGTCATATTGTTTCACAAGATTCATTGTCTTAAATATAGTAAATATAGTAACATGATAAGCATAATATTGCTCTTAGCTAGGAGTATCGAACACAAGTGAAAAAGTGTGCTATTATCACCTATTGACGCTAGACGTCAAAAAACTGTTTTGTACATATGTTTCCTTTAATGTCTTCTTGATATTTAATGTTTTCTTGATTTTCTTGATATTTGTTACTTGATATTTCCAAAAAACTGTGCGAACAGATTTTGAAGACCAATAAATTTATTATGATATTTTAAATGATTTTCTTTTTTGTCCCGAAAAGAGTGAACATTTTCAAGAACGTATAAATCTAAATATTAATGCAAGTTTGAAGTTTGCATTAAGTGAAGATTTTAACTATTTTTTAAATAATAGCGATTTAAATGGGGAAGTATCATGCAAAATGAAATCTTTAATGAATGGTCTTATAATACACTAGCTTCAGTTTAAAACATAGAAATTTCTATAGCAATTCTAAAAGATAGATTGCTGGCAGTTCTATAGCAGTACTTTCCCTCTGAATCTTAGACCTAAAATAAAATATGGAAATGCTATTTATTTTTTCTTATTCTATAATATAAATAATTTGTATAGAAATAAAAAGAAATTTCTGTGAAAATATTTTTCTTCTTTCTAAAGTATTTATACAAAATAACATTATTTTCGAGACAAAGAGCTTAGCTGGAAATCATGTAATTTATGCCAATTTAAATCAGTTCTTTCAAAAATACGTTCAAAAACAATTCAACTTCAGTGTATGTTATATTCAATTCAATGTACTTACCGTTGTTAAACTGTTAAAACTCATTGTTAGAAATCCTAAACGTTATTAGCAAAGAAATTACTTTCATCTTCTTATCTTCTAAATATCTTCTAAATCATTTTCTTTAGTCATAAACTGCTGATAAATAAATACCATATAGGTTCGAATGTAAGACGGCCTCGCATATATGAGTTAACTTCCGATAGTGTTAATTAAATTATCTAAAAATTGCATCATTGGATAAAATTAAGTCTTCTTTTAAATTAACACCTTCTTTTAGCATCTGGGGTATAAGAGATAACACATTTTTTTTCTAATACTGTGCCGCTAAACTGCGTATTGTTTCAAAAAATTATTTTATGAGAAAAAGTATGGGTTTATATTTGGGCGAACAGAATTAAGGTTAATTCTTTTTTACTTCCTTGTACGAAGTAAACAAAGTATTGTAATCGTGAAAAATTCGGGTATCTTATTTCAACGGAAATATCCATTTTGACCCATCCTAAATCAATTCAAATGATTCACGTACGGAGAGAATAAAGTACACTTTCCCCCAAAACGGAAATGTAAAATGGATTAAAAATGTATTCAAAACGAATTTTTTTAATGACGCCTGTACGTACCTATATATGTATCTTGCATAACTGAAAAACGATTAACCGTAGAACGTTGAAATTTTGCACATGGAACTGCCATACCCTCTAATTATGCACTTCCTGTTCTATTGCAAATGGCAGTACCAAACGTGTGTATATATATATACGTAAGTAAAGTCCTATTAAAATTCTTATATTTCAAATTAAATTAAGAAAGCTAATAAAGTAAAAGATTTACAGTTTGATGTCTAAAAAAAATTCCAATTTACAAATTCGTAAATTTTAAGTATCATTTTAAATGTTATTATTAAAATTTTTTTAATTTTTAAAATGTTTAAGAAAAATGTTTACAAATATAAAATAGTAAAAGTTAAATCGGTATGAAAAAATAGCTTTACCAGCAACGGCTAATAGTAGCGGATTGCCGATTTAAACACTACCAGAGGTGACCACTGTCCTGAACTTCCCAAGGACAATCTTTTGGTACTAAACGATACTATTTAATACTTGTAAAAACTTGTTAACTGCTACTATTTAATACTTGTAAAATTTTTTCTTAAACGTTGCAAAATTTAGAAAAAATTTTAATACATTTTAAAATTTACGTATTTGTAAATTGTAATTTTTATAGTCTTCAAATCGTATTTATTTTACTTTATTAGCTTTCATAATTTGATTTGAAGTATACGAATTTTAATAGGAGTATTCCCCTTTAATTATAATTATGTTTAATTAAACCATTGCAGCCTAGGCACAGAACCAAAGTTCTTACACCCTTGCATTTGAATATTAATATATATATACCACTTCCTTACCTCACTTTCCTTACGTTTACTTTTTATGGCCTTTATTTCTGCAATCGTTGGTCATAGTCATATACTTCCAATGACAGAAATGTTTTAAATGACAAAAATAATCATGTTTCGGCAATATAAACTTTAAAAAATGTTCTTCGGCAAATAACGAAATCTAACTTTTAATGTGGTCTCCCGGTATACTAATGTTTGGAGAAATTTTATTTTCATTATGGAAAAATAAAATCGTAAGAAATTTGGTTCTTTTATAAAAAAATTGTCCCGAGTATTTGAAAATTTGCAGTTTTTGGTGTCATTTTCAGTTTGCCATGAGAGATCGGTTAATTGAGCTAAAATAATTCACAGTAAAAAGTTTAAACGATGTGCAACAAGAAAAATGTATAATTTAATAGACCGTACGAGGAAGTCACGTGGTGTCTCCATCAAATTTTTAAAATTTGATGAAAGTTTAAAAAAAGAAAATTTGAGTGCAAGTATGTTTTGAAGTAAATTGCCATGACAACCCTTTTTAAAAATTAGATAAAAATACTAGTTGTCTAAAAGCTATTTTAACACGTCTAATCGTCAATAAAAAAGCTGAAAAAAAGTAAATTAAAATACGAAAATGTAGCGACTTTCCAGGCAGACGAAATTAAAAATAAACATAGCATTAATTTATTTTAGCTATTTTATTCTATACTTCTCATATTTTAGAAGGATTATTTATCACAATTTAAAGAACAAAAAGAATCGAAACAAATCTCAAGAATAACCGGCTAACATTCCAACAGTATAAAAATCAAACAATTATCAAGGAATAAGGCTTTAATTGCAAAACAAATATGAAATTTTAGAAATATTATTGAGATGATTAAACTTAAGGCGAAATCCAAAAAAGCGATAAATCTGTAATAACTACCTACTCAAAAATTCAAATTTTGATTTCAATCGTAGATAAAAAATAAATAAAGGTATTTCATTAATTGAGGAAAATTACTTCTGCAGTAAATTATCCTACAAACTACAATTTTTTTTAAAAAACCTCACATCCGTTTTGAAGATCAAAAGGCGGTTAAAATTAAATCTAGTGTTCTTTTCTATAGTAAAGATGTCTTGGGACGTGTTTTAGTCTACTTACTGCAGCAGTGAAGCGTGACCCTCAACTCCGCCAAAGAGTGAATTCTATTATTGTTTACGCAGTCTTCTTCGAGAGCGGTGGAAACAAAAAGCCAATTACCATCTAAAGCAATGTAATCGCGATCAGGAGAACAAAATAACCTTAATTTCGATCACGATGTTTCAACTACAGTAACTTGTTTTTGGTACAGTTTCTGTCGAAATTGGAGTGGCACTAAATTGTTTTTGACACAGCAATATGTGAGTGTAATTTTTCCAGGATATCCACGTTGACACACTCCTTAAAATATCGAATATCTAACCTCAATCAATCGAAGCATTCTGTTCTACTTAACGTAAATGCTTTCCATGTCTTCCAAACAATTCTTTTCTAAAGTCTATTATGCATATTCTATTTTCTAAAGTCATATAGAAAAAATCATTTAATACAACTTTAGTATATATTTCATTAATATACACAGGGCCTGAAATGCCTTTCCAGATTCTTAATATGAAACTAGAAAAATTTTATTGTAACTGAAAATCAACACCGAAATAGCAAATTTAACGCATTTTCATTGCATAAAATTTAGAAAATTTCAAATTTTTTACTGTGTTTACTTGAAAAAGAATAAAACATTTCCATTTCAACCGTTTAGCTGATTAGATTTGGTTTGAGTTAGTAGATTATGGCGAACCACAGTAAGGCTATTTGCCTACAGGAAGGGATGGGATGTCTCTGTGGAGGACTTTCCAAAGGAAACTGGCTCGTATACACGTTACACATAGAAAGAAAACAATGAAACCGCTCATGCAGCTAGCCTGTCCGCCCGGAATCGAGCCCAGGTCTGAACTACCTCGGACCCGTCTCCCCGAGGTGCTCTCTTTCACTATCGGAGATAAAGTCGGGCTATCACTTATATGGCGCACAAGGCTCTTGCCAACGACAGGCCCGTGTGACTCCATGCTACAAAGAATGTCGTGGGCTTCCGCTGACCTTGAGGGCAAGTAAATTTGGTGACAACAACAAAAGTTAATCTGGAGAAGCTATAACTGTAAATGCAGTACTATACTGAGACATAATATCGAACTTTTTAAGGGATCATTTGTATGATATGGTGGTGGTGTAGTGGTGGTGTATTGAGAATACGGCAAAGCACACTAGGCCTATCTGCCTAAGGGCAGAGATGCTTTCGTGGAGGACTTTCTAAGGGAAACACGTTACACATGGGGAAAACCAGGAAAACGCCCATGCAGCCCGTTCGCGGGATTCGAACCTCTGACCGAACTACCAGTGTTCAGCGATTTTACCGCTCGGCCGCTGGCAGATGATATGGAACTCGAAGAAATGTGGTTTCAACAGAATGGGGCCACAGGCCATGCAGTAAGGGAAACCATCGAGTTTTAAGACAAACTTTTCCTGGTCGTGTGATTTTCAGATATTTTCAGATTTCAATAAAAAAATTAAATAATAATTTACTGTGTTTCATTTTAAAATTAGATCCATCATATCACCGCCCAGCTTCTGAAATTTCTTTTTTTTATATATTAAAATTTCTTTACAGACTATTTTTTTAAATTTATAATATTAAAATTTAAAAGAGACTTTTACATTTTAAAATAATCTTTCGAATTTGCTTATGATATTTTCCATATTTTTAGACTACTGCTATGCACTTGGCTGTTACCACAGCTAAAGATTTAAATATTCCACAGTGCAGCTTCATTTCTCGGAATATTATCTATAGTTTGAGGACAAATAAAAGTACTTTTAAATAAAAATATTTGCCTTAGCAGTAAGATAAAAATCATTTTCTCATTTTTTATATCATTGCGAGGTCAGTAGACATAATTAACTTTCACAGGTGCTTTCAAAATGTATAAAATATTGAAAATTCCCTTATGACCCTATACGGCTATTAGTATTCATTTATTTCATCAAATAATACATTTTACTAGATAAATGTTTTATTCCTTAAAACCCCAAAAATTTGACGAATGTGAAGACTTGATTATGGAATTTAAAACACTTGTAGGCGGTATATAAGATGACTTGATAAATTTATTTTAAAATGAAATTAAGAATAAGTGCATCGGTCTTTGAGATAAAGTGTCTGTTGTATGGAATATATTGTATTGTTCGGTGCGTAATAAATTGAATACATAAGTCCGATAAAAAGTGAATAAAATTTATTCTTCTCACAAGAAATAAAACAAAATGCTGAAATGTTTCCTCACAAATATTCGTACAATATCACACAGTAGTTATATTTTAAACTACTAAAACGTTAATGCGAATTCACTACAATTAACACAAAAAACGAACCACGGACCTCTGGAATACCGGCCCAGTTTGCAAAACCACTACACTACGAAGGCTCGCCAAAAAGGTGGGAGAAATACCTTATAAATTACGAGATATCTGTTTATTAAATGTTAAATGCACCCGCTTCTGTAATTTTACTTTTTCCGTGTAGCTTTCTCTTAGAACTCGTCACGCGCTACGTAGCACGGGGAAGTAAACAATTTTAATTACAATTCCACTAAAAATAGCTAAATAAATTCAAAATCCGTAACAGTATATATGTAATAAATGAACTTTCAATGCAAAGAAGATGTACACAGCTAATCTATAAAAGACAAAAACAATATTTTTAATAATAGTGTTACGAATTTGGTATTTAAAAAGCTAATGTTATTTCAATTATAAATTAAATGGTTTTATTTCTCGCACAGTGCAGCGCATGACGAATATTAAAAGAAAGCTAAGCCGGAAAATTGAAAATACAAGAGCGCGTGCATTTAACATTTAATAAATATCTGTTTTAGATTTCGAGAAAGTACTAGAAAATTCTCGCGCGCGATTTTAAAATTTTATAAATAGGAGGAAAACCTCTCAATTCAAGAGTTACTTAGTTTGTTGTTGTTTAGAAAACTGCTCTTGTTGACTGTAGCGAATTCGCGGATTAGCCTTCTTTAGCTGTTTTGAATTAAGTTCTCTTGAACGTTTGAGTAGTTAGAAGATACTACTGTGATATATTGCGATACTGCACGATTATTTGAGGACATTTAATCATATTTGTTGTGATAATAATAAATTTTCTTCAGTTTTTTATCGGACTTGTGCATTCATTTCGTAACGAACCCGTACGCACGCAACAATATAATAAATTTATAATAGAGAATAAGCATGTTACACGCGTTTGCTATGTAGACTGTACGTAATTTTACTCTTATGTTATTATTATAAACTACATTGAAACCAGGTAAGATTTATAGGAAGTTTTTCATTCTTTATATCTGGTTCGCATCCTTGTCAACGGCTTAATAACTTGAACGTGTTCTTAAGTCCCAAATAAAACTTCTGCGTGGATTATTATCATGTATATTTCTGAAGAGAAATTTTTAACCTCTGTAAAAAATATCCAGTCCTTTTATTCTTATTTATTTGTTACTTCAAGCTTCTTTGGCCTATTACAGCATTTCATACAATGATATCAATTAAAAAGTCTCTTGATTCCTCAAGGACTGCAGTAATTTTGAGAAGCTTAACATACTTGAATCCCTTACAGTTTCTTACCAAAGTTTTGAATCTGCTTTAAAATCTGAACCAAAATCTACATTAAATACCAATATATGCAATAAAGGAGAAATAAACGAATGCGTATCTGAATTATGTCTGTGGGAATGTATTCCAAACCCTTATTTCACAATTAGTTTGGCTTTTATTCATGTAAAAGAAAAAGAAAAATTTGTTAATATAGTTGAAAATTCCATTAATAATTTCAAATTAATTATTTTTAGATCTGCGTAATTAAAACATATCTTGTGAATTTCAGAAAATGTTGCAGAAAATATGAATAAATAATTGACTCAAATAATCGACCGAAATATCACTCAAATGAATAATTTGTTTTAATATTTCTGACTCTGATATGAGCAAATACATCAGTGAAGGTTTTATGAAGAATTGATATTATAAGAGAATTATAAGGCTATTTATAAGTGAATGAAACTTTGGATGTTTGTTCTTTTGCCATATAATACATCTTTAAAGTAATGATAAAATGTTGACAAATATAGCAAAAAAAAATCCAGGATATTTATTAGCCCTAGTGGACAGTAGCTCAGACGTGCTATTAGTCTCAACAGCATTTTGTGGCATTTCATTATAAATGTCGGTTTATTTTTTAAATTGTTGCCACCAAATATTATCTATCGCTTGTATTATATTTACAGAAATTAAATAATCGAGAATCTGCATTAAATGTACGTATTTTCCTCGCACTGGTAAAAAAGCGACGGTACCTACAGCCATTAAATTTTGAATAACGTAATCCTCCACTGAACATGGGCAGCTGGAAGCCCGAATTTTGAATTATTTTGTTTCATTATCTGAAAGCTAATGCGGTCAGACCAAATTTAGTTTCAACTTTGAAATGAGCTATTTTTCTGACAGTGGAATTATTATATGCAAAAGACCTACAAAATATTGCGCCATCCTAACATTTTCTGTAATTTAACATAAGCAAGCATTCAATTTTGCTGTAGGTGGAGAATGTTGCACCTGCCGTCAGTAAGCTTATAATTTTTCAGTAAGCTTATGTTTTTTGTAACTTTCGACTTGTTCAACTTGATTTTCGGTAAAATATTTTCGCGTATATCATTTGGAAGCGATTTCAGAAAACAGAAGTATGGTTTCGTTTGATCAACTAACTTCTAGCAAGGAGTGCGTTGCGCCAGAATAAAAATATAGAAATTTTTTTCAGTAGAATCAATTCGGGAAGAATTGAACAAAGAAAGTGTGTTCAAAAGTACGGATATGATTTGAAATGCATTAGTAAATATTCTAACACTAAAAAACGAATTTGTAATTATTAGCACAAAGGGGCTTCAACCCATCAGAAGGGCTATTAGTTTCGAAACGGCATTTTGCGTTGTTTCACTTTTCAAATTGTTGCCACCAAATATTATAGCCGGGTATTATATTTTAAGAATTAAAATAATGAAGAATCTACATGAATGTATGCATGTTTCTCGTTTTGGTATCTAGAACAATCAAATTTTGAATAACGTAATCCTCCAGCTGAAGCTGGACTCCCGAATTTCGAATTTGATATATTATCTTTTTTTATATTTTGTAAATATTTAAAGAATTTTTTATTAACAAACTCAACGATTTGAAAGCGAGAAATAGCAACACTGTACGAAAAAAAAATCTTTTATCTCCAGCGCGCGAGACTGTGTACTGGAAATTTTAAAGATATGCAGTTTTTAAGTATTTTGTGATATTGCTGTTGAATGGAATTTTATGCAATTTAAGTACAAAGAACATGGTATTTAATAAATAAAGGTAACACACAAAACGTTAAAAAAACACCTCTTTGGGCAAAATATAAAATCTGAAAGACTTGAGATTTCTAACCTTTATTAAAAAAAATATTTATTACCCGTGAAGCAATTTCAAAGCTTACCTTTTTATTGGGGGAGTTCATAAGTTACTTTTTTAATAAATACTCGTATTTTTGCGTAAAATCAACAATTATCAGTCTTTAAATGCAAGTCTTTACAAGTCTTTACAATATACAAAGTCTTTAAATGCAGTCGCAAGCTGAATTTCAAAAGAGCGTTTCGCCATTGACTGATAATTTGATAATTTAATAATGACTGCTAAATTAAAAGCAATAATCACTTTTTGTAGGCAAAACATTCAAAAGCATTTTAAGTTAACCAGATGCTAAATAGTTTGAATTGTTGTTACAGAGTTGAATTTGACTTTTCGGTTTCTATGAATGATTAAAAATACTTTTAGACATTCCGAAAGAATTTCTTTCAATAAGATGTTAAATAGAGCGTTGATAGTGGAATAAAAGAAAAATAAGCTATTGAAATACTTGAGAATTCTTTATTTCTATGAGGATTTAATAATTAACCTGTGAATATCATCAACAAACATACTGATGTGCCATTTTCCTGGTTATGATTCTTTTAGGTTAGTGATTGAAAACCTTCCGAGTAATTAATTTTTGACAGTTTTAGCATTTTTTTCCTTTTGAAGTTTCTTTTCTTTTTTTAGCTCAAAAAAAAAAGACGTTAATCCTGAATGGGATATTGGTTTTGGAACAGGATTTTGCGTTGAATCACTACATACAGCGTATCACTTTTCAAACTGCTGCCACCAAACATTAACGCATTACGCTTAAAATTGCATAAAACTTAACATTAATGTAAAGAATTTTGTAAAACCTATGTTAATCAAAATAAACATTAATACATAAAGTTACATCATGTATTAACCTAAAAATTTTTACAAAAAATCTTAAGAATTTATATAGGATCTTATATATAGGATCTATGTTAAGAATTTATATGAGTTATGTAATTGTTCGTATTAGTTTACATTAGAAAAACCATATCGGTTAAAAGGAAACAATTAAATACATAAACTCTTTAAATCTGACGCTAATTAATTCATGTTAATGAGTGAAATACTTTTTTCGTAAATTTCCCCTATTAAGAATACCTTTAAAGCATTTGCCACTTTAAGAATTACACAAGCCTGCCAAATTTGGGTAGTGTCATGTTTTTTAACTTTCGTTAATTGGTTCCAATGTGTTTTTTGGCGCTGAATCCGAAAATGACGTTCATTTTCGACCAGTCAAGTCAAGGTCTATTTTCAGCTTATAATAAATTAATCTAAAATGCACAATTTTATAATTTTGTGTGGGAGATTTCGTTGACCGCTTCGGACGTAGTTCTCGTTGACGATGTTCTTCTTTTTATGGTCTTGATGGTGTTTATCTCAATGTAACATCCAGCAGTAGTCAGCCATCATCGAAGTAGGCCATTTTCTTTGATACCTCCTGTCCAGTTCTTAGAGACTTCATGAAATCATTTACTCATCGCTTCATCGCTTCAACGGCACCCAGATTTTCAGGAAAATAGACGTGAACCTTTAAGCTCATGGAACAGCCTAAATTTCTGTATTTCTGCAGTTATTTTTCGATTCAAAGTTCGGGTCCTTATCTGGCAACTCAAAATCTTGTTTACTAAGTATTTAAAGGCTCCTCAGGCTTCGTTTTCCGCAACTTTCATTTGTTTCTCAAAAATTACCATCTTTGAGAAATTTTCTAATGCCACATTCTTTCAGTTTGGCACTTCATAAGTCTGGACATTTTTCGCAGATGCCTTTGACATTTTCACAGCGAAGCCGCCCGTAACGCCCATACAATCAAACAGCAGCAAACAACCTGAACGCCTACGTACATTTTCTATGTGATTCTTTTCCTCATAATGCTAGAGCATGGTTCATTGCTTTCGGGAGTAATTAAATGACTTGCCAATCATTCTTTTGAAACTGCTGAAGGAGCTCTGTTATTTGAATGCATCTTCCTTCTCCTTTGTTTGGCGTCAAACAAAGGAGTCTGTTGGTACTCGTAGTTGCAATCTTGTCCTACGAGAAAACTGCATACAGTGTATGAGACCGCACAATGATCCCCAAAAGAGAAGTAAAAACTTCACTCAGTTTACTAGGCACGGGAGTAAGAAAATCCATTTCAACAGAAATTCGTATACACCTGCGTTTCAGACGTTTGAGGTGAAGAAGTATTGGTTTGTCTTGCCACGAGAGAGTTAAAACATTGACTTTCTTTTGGTTGCTTCATCAAGCTTAACTTGTTATGCAGACACGAAAGGAGAGCTTTTCGGAGCATAGTTTTGGTTCCAGGTTCTATATAATCTTCCAGGCCTTTTTAGGACAGTCTTCCTTTACATTTTTCTCTGTATCTTCTATCCCATTGGCACAAAAAAACAAGGAAACACTGTGTATTCTCCTATTTGTCTTAGGGGCATCGATATTATTTTGAAGTCCCCGCAAATAATCCAGTTACGATCGTTGTATTTACGCTGCTTGCCATTAAAATTGCAACACCACGAAGGAAACCAAATACAAAGATATTTATTGTGCGAATACAGTATGGCGTGAAGACAAACTAATAAAATTTGTAGGCACTCTGGGGGTTTACAAAGGTGCGAAAACATCTGCCAGCCCTGGCAGCTAAAATGGCTCTTACCCGGTTAGACATGGATTCGTACTGGGCTTGGATGACAGAACAGAGCAACTCAATCCATGCTGCTTCAAATATATACGACACTTGATTGCACTTCATTGACCGTATTAGCTGGATAGGGGTGGGGAGCCAATCTCTCAGGAAACCATGAGCAGATGTTTTCAATGGGTGACGGATCTGGAGACCGTGCAGGGCAGGGGAGCAATCGAATACTTTGTGTATCGAGGAAGGTCAGAACACGATGTGCAACATATGGTCTTGCATTATCGTGTTCAAATAGGGCGTTTGGAAAGCATCGAAGATAAGGCACAACCACTGAACGTAAGATGTCAGAAATGTCCTAATCAGCTTTAAAATTACCGTCAATACGAGCTAGAGATACTGCCCAAACCATTACATCAGGTGCAGGGTCCCTATGCCGATATCGAATGAAAGCAGGCGCGTTCAGCCTCTTTGGAACCTCCAGACACGTATACGGCCATCAGAATACTGCACACAGAAACGGGATTTGTTTGAAAAGGCGACATTGTGCCACTCCTGTATCCAGATCTGTCATTCGGGACAGCAGAGTCGCCGTCTCTCTCTATGCAGCCTTGTCAAGAGAAGCCGAAGTAATGGTCGCTGTGCTGATAGACCACGTTGCTGCAAACGTCGACGCACCCTACGAGCGGTTACGTGACGTGCCGCAAAAAAATGCCAATTTCCTGACTAATGGTCCGTGATACAGTTGTATGGATTTGCAGGGCTGACCTCACAATATGTCTCTCCTCTCCGGCGCTAGTCATGAGACGGCGTTGAGATCCTGCATGCTATTCAGTATGACCTTTAGCAACTCGTTGATTCCATATTCGCATGACATTGGTTTGATATCGACCAGTGCAACTGGCGATATCATGGAACGATACTCCACACTCTCGACAGGCAACAATCCTATATCTACCGAATTCGGACACTTGCTGGTAAGCATTTCTTCTTATTATTCGAGGTATAACACGATATTCTCAGCAATCTCCGACCTCACAAAGCGCTTTCCGAATGAGGAATCCAATACACAACGTTTCTTTTATGCAGTATTTCAGCCGTTGCTTGCCCCTCCTGCGTCGGCTAAATGCGCTGAAATACTAATCATTTGCATATCCCAAACTTTTCTTTCATGTGATTTTGACGTTCATCAGATCTTCCTTCATGGTGTTGCAATTTGAATGGCCAGCAGTGTAATTTTATCGAAAATGAATTCCAAGCTTTCTTAATGAGCCGAATATCCGACGGGTACTAATTTTCATTATAAAGGAGAAAAACACTGAAGCTTCTTTTGGGAGAATAGGTATGAACAGTCTTCAATCAATAAAGTCGTACTAAATGTTAAATTGATTCAAAAATCCACGTCCATCAGTGCAGAAGATAAAGTTTTCGGTAGTAGTGCTTTCGAAGAACATAAGAACATGGGAGAATATGCTTTTCTCTGTACCTAAACTAGCAAAACGATGTGGCAGCTGCTCATTAAGCCTCAAACCAAGCAATTCTAAATTTTCTTTGGTCAGATGGAAGTCTTGAACCAAATCGTTCAGGTTAGATTGTGAAAAAACTCTCGTGCGCAGGTATCAGCAAACTGGTACACTTGGATGTTATTTTCATTTGAATCATTTGCGGAACAGTCTTGTCTCGGGTAAATTTTCTGCTAGAATTGACACTAGTACGTCTGAGCCATGAGGAACTAGCGTAAAGCTGGTGCCATATTTGGATAGATGATTTTTTTTTATGTTCTTCACAATGAAACTGTAAACATTAGTCGAACAAAAGTCACAATCATTTTCATGACTTCGTGACTCTCACCACGTAGTTGGAACTCGAAATTGGACACTTTTCTTTTATCCTTTATCGAACTTTTAAGTGGAGGACAAAGTGTTTAGCAATCAAACCTTTAAAAAAATTTTCAAATGTTAATTGAAATAAATAAAATATGTAAGTAATTTTTATTACAAAATGGAAGGGTTCAATTGACTTTTTACCATGTACAAGAATGCTTAGCCAGAAAAAACAACCTGTAAGGAAACATATATTATATCTATTTTAACATATCATATTGATGTGAAATACCCAGCTGCAATAAGATAGCTTCTCCTTCAAAGCGGGTTTAGGGTTTCCAGAAAGTGGCAAGGAAAGGCAGGGTTGCCAGATTTGGCACGAAATAACACATTTGGCGACAAAATCGGCGATATGCCATAGACGAAGCGAAAACATTCTGGAATGAATTCTTATCTGTTTTCCCCAGAATGTTCCCAAAGGCCGGTCAAAAGTTATAAATACGCCTGCACGCGGAGTAGCAGTGTATCAAGAGTTTATCCTGAAGAGTATCTTGAGTGTGTTGAGTTCAGTAGCAGTGCTTTGAGTTCAGAGATTACTCGAGAGTGATCGACGGAGTTGAGAGCTCTACTTTAGTGCTTAGCCGTAAAGCTGTCTTCGCCGTTACATTATAGCCTGAAGATTCACTATTGATACCCTGAAAGCTGTGATGCTGATTGTTCCAGCCTCTTTGTCGTTAGTTTTTTTACTACTGTTACGCGTCTTTGGGACTGTCCTGTGTAGTACCCGACGAATAAATTGTGTTTTGATTCTTCATCAAGTATTGTCATCGATCACGCCAAATCCATGAACCCGAAGAGCGCAACAATATTTTCGCAAGTTTTCGACTTTTAGCAATTCTGAACTTTCCGATTTACAGAAACTTCTGATGAAACTCTAGGAAAGTTCATTTTGGGATTTAACCCTAAAACTACGTAAGAATCAATTATCAAATGTTAAAAAAGGCCATAGTCCGGGTTATGCTGTTTATTACTATTGGCACACTGTAATGGTTTTCCTGTAGTTGCGTTCAATCTTCAGCTTAATTTATACGAGTTACTGGGCAAACAAGAAAACACTGGGTAAATAATAAAAGCATAACTCTAATATATTACACAAATGAATATTTACATAATTCAGATATGTACTGCAAATAATTGTTTGTGTGTTTAATTTATCTTCTGAGTAACCATAAATGCCCTTTTTGTAATCTCAAAAATTATAAATTTATTTGTTCTACACCTCAAAAATAGTTTTTAACGTGATCAGGATAATTATTACAAAATTCACTTTGAAACTAAAATGTTAAAATTTTTTAGTGCTTAAAGCAACATGGTCTTATTGGTTTGATTTTATTAAATATAATACAAAGAGGTTTCATGAACTAGAATACCATTTTATTGTTATGGCTCCGTGTCCAGAGTGATATTTCTCTGTAGTGGTGACAAAGTAAGACAATATTCCCAGGGGCTTTTGGGGTGCAATGCAGATATCGGTTCAATTTATGGAAGATCTCTTCCGTCTTAGATACTATTGCGTTCTACAGGTTCGTGGATTTGGAGTAGTTGACGCTATAACACTTGACGATGAATCAAAACACAATTCCTGAGCCAGTATTACACAGGAGAGTTCCAAAGACACCTTTACAGTCGTCGAAAAACTACGATAAATATTTTCTTAAATTTTATGCATTTTACATTTTTATATTATGCAATAAATAGAAATTAACTGTAATTCGACTGAAATTTATTTTAAAAAAGATTTTTTAATGTGTGTGATAACATCTGAAATTGGTTTTTCTGGCAACTTAGTTTCTCCTAATAAAAATCTGTATAAAAAATATTTTAATGAAAATGTTTTGAATTTTTATGTACTTTTGCCTTGCCGTGGAGTGAGAGTTGAATTATTTGAATGGGAAATATATCTGTAATGAAATTCGAGGAAATAAGTTTAAAATACGGGGCAGCAAAAAAGGTGTGAAATTTAATAGGCCCTACAATGAAGTCATATAGTGTCCACATCAATTTTTTTTCAAAGAAATGAATAATTAGATTTACTTTAAAAGGAAACAACAACCGGTATCTACCACTGCTGAAAAGTTCACGAAATGAACGTAAAACAAAATCACCATTTCACATATCCTAAGGTAAGAAATTGATGGAAAGTATTTTTTTCGTAATGGGAAAATAAAAAAAGAGTACAAAAATGACAACCGAATCGGGTACAAGAAACCGAATTTCTGCACAAATAAACAGCGCATCCTGCTACTTTACAAAGCGCGAGCGTGAAAGAAACCACAAATGAGTAACTAAGCAGAAATTTCTAACTTGAAACCCGTTACACCTCAGCAAATTCGCATCGCTCTATTTTTTTCCGACAAGTGAAATTTTCAGAACTGAAGAGAGGGAAAAGGCCCTTCACCATAAATATTTGCTAAAAAAATTCGATTTCGAAACTTTCTAAAGCTTATGAGAAAGCCGCATTGTTTTTGTTTAGCTGCAATATGGATTTTTAGCTAGTAGGATTTTGCTATGAAAGATGCACAGAAAAGTAAGAAAAGTGTACCAATGGAAGAATCAAAATTTAGCGTAATAATGCTAATTCTAACCCTTTCTAAATTCCATTATATAATTCTTGGACCTAATCCACCAAGTTTGCCTGGTGAAAAGTAGGAAACGTTTTCATAATTTTAAATACAAATTATTATCTAAAAGAAGAGAAACATTAGCCAATATTATAGACGTGAAAATACAAGTAAATCTTTTCTCTTAAAGTAAAACTTCCTCAAAAATCTTTAATGTAATGAAACTGGGTAAAGTAACATGATTTGAAAAAAACGCCATAAACTTTTGGAGTCTCATCAAAGTCTTGGTACACAGTTGAACCTCATATAAGCGGATATGCGGATTCCAAAGTGTTTCCAGTTCATTGCATTGAGCTCTAAACTTTTTGCTCTTTTACTTAATTTGCGCCTATAAAACCTGAGCATTAGAAAAACTGAATTATTGAATATTCAATTTTTTAACTTAGAGTTGAAAATGTGTAACACATGAGAAGAAATACATACTTATGTCTATACTTAACTTCTCTTAATACGAAAAATTCACTATGTAACATTTCATAACTGTAAAATCTAGCTTGATGTTTGAACATCGAAAGTCTTCTTGTTCTTTAATTAAAATTTTAATTAGTATGACAGCCGCAATATTGTTGAAATATATAAAAAGTCAATTAATAATTAGAGTAATCAGTTTTTTTTCTCAGAACAGGAAGTGCAAAAAAACAAACAAGCAAGATTTGCACCAAGACTAGAACTCTTGACTTCCCGACTGCTAGCTGGTCATGCTTTTCATTGCAGCACAAAGACATGCAGTAAGGAGAAAATTTTCTTCATTTGAAATTGAGCATTATTCTTCTCTAAAAGTATGGCAACAATTTGTCTAATCCGAAAATGGGATATACTTAATTACATCAAAGCGCACGAAGGTTTTTTGCTTCAGGAAATATCCGAATAACCTTCAGATGACCTTCAATGAATAACCTTCAAATGACCTTAATGAATAACCTTCAAATGACCTTCAATGAATAACCTTCAAATGACTTCTAAGAAAAATGCCTGATGTCGACACCACATTGACTTCCCTGTATGGCCTAAACATTTTGTGTTGCATTTCACTTAAACTTATTTTCACGAATTTCATTAGAGATACATTTTTCACTCAATTAATTCAGTTCTCACTTCGCGGCAAAGCAAAAATAAATAAAAACTCAAAACATTTTAATTAAAAATTGTAAAATAGAGAGAAACATGAAACACTAAATACAATTAAAGCAGAAAAAAAAAAAAAAAAAAAAAAAAAAAAATTAATTTTTACAATTAAAATTAGAGTTTCTACGCAAAACAAGCGTTTTGGCCAGCGGACAAGAATGTAGAATTTTCGGTCCACAAAACTGAAAGTTTATTTTTCGTCCCAGTCGGCAAAAAGACATTGAATGTGCAGATACTGACTTAATTCACTATTCTGCAGAGTTTCAAATGTAAACAAATGGTGATTCTTTAGGTTTAACTGGTCACTTTTAAATTTTCTATAATTCTACAGTTACTGCATGCAAATTAACTAAAGGCATAAAAACCTTAACCGGAACAGAAAAACCACATGACTTAATCACTTTTAAAGCAAAAAAATGCACAATTTACCAACATGTAAGAAAAAAACTGAGCTTACCGAGCCAGGTAACAGAGTCGGAATATTTATATATTCATATGCGACTCGTGCAGCCGATTTCAACGTAAAAGGGAGGTGCACAACTAAATGTTATAGCAATCCTATCTACAAAATTTCAATGTTCTACGACTACTCGTACGTACTTGCAGATATGAAGGGAAAAAAAATCTCTTCTGAATCCATCTTAAATCCATTTTACAATCCTTTTTGGCAAAAACAGTTTTTTATTCTGTCCGTACGTACAGATGTGAGAAAGAAACATCGTTGAAATGGTTTTGAGAGCAGTTGAAATATGATAACCGAAATGTTTCGCGAGTATAATACTTAGTTTTCTTAGGAAGTAAAAATGGTTACATTACCTTAGACGAAGAAAAAGGGACACCTTATAATTTTCGATGCATTCTCGAGTATTCAGTGATTCTAAACAATGTTGCACAAATGAATAGTGCCTAAAAGAAACAGAAAGATAAACAGAAAGATAGAAAGAACAGCTTGTATCATCTGGTTGTCAGTCAAAAAGTGATAAACTTTTTGTTTATTCATTTTACTCAACACGATTGATTATAGGGAGTGAGGCTGTCTACCTAAAGAGAGCGAAGTTATCAGTGAGGACTTTTCGAAGGAAACTGGCTTATATTTATGTTACACAGGAGCGGGAGGGAGGACTACAAAAAATACTCTTCAGAATTCAATTTAAAGCAGTTTTATAATTTTTTTGGAGGAAAAGAGTCTTTTATTCTGTCCTTACGTACAGATATCACGCAAAAACATCGCTAAATTGCATTCGAAAGCGGTCAAAATGGATATTTTCGTTGAAATATGCTGCCTGAAACTTTTCTCGATTACAATACTTCCTTTTTACTTCGTACAAGGTAGTAAAAAATGCTGAAGTATTCGCTAACTGCGTTTGTGATTTATATTATGAAGCTAATTTGGGCAGAAGAGGCGCTCACATGAAAGATCATATTCTAATTCATGAATTATATACGTTTCGTGTGTGGGTGGTTCTACTGGCAACGGATATCCTACACTGACTTTAATGCCAAGTCGCATATATGGGAACTTGTTGCATTGTGACGTATCTCATTTGTCTGACAACAACATTAGAACAAGTCCACAAAATTTATCGTGGCAAGAAGTGCAAGATTGCGTCTGCCGTTGGCAACAGCCTTGAACACCATACTGGTGACAGTACGACTTACCCAGTTCCACTCTCAAGCTTGGAGGACAGCATTCGAGGGAAAGTGTCCGGGGGTCCTTTCACCCCTCTTTCTCTATCATCAACCTCTCGAGAGGACTTTCGGCTCTCCTCATATTTACAGTGACCCTATGTCTTACAAACACTATACGTTTACAAACATCCATGCCTTCTCCAGGATTCGAACTCGGGCTCTTCGGTACAACATTCAGCGACGCTAACCCGGTTGGGCGGCATGTATCTTACGTAATTGCTATTAATGTCTTAAAAATTAAAAAAAAAAAAAAAAAAAGCAAATAACTGAGAATACCTTCTACATTTAATTTCTCACTGATCTTATTCGGCATAATTTGAATCAAATATACAAAGCTTATGGTATATATACCAATACATTACAATTTTCCTGATTGCTTTTCATTCAATTCAATACCTTTTTCTTTCTTTAACATTACAGGTAATATATATATAATACAACTACAAAACATTAAGTCCGAATTTATAAAGATTCGATATTTGAAGAAAACAATATTACTATTTAATCTTCTGCAAACACTCTTATTATTCTTGTATAATTATTGATATGTTGATAGAACCTTTGGGTTTGGATATTTTCATACATTCTAGCCACTGGCATATGCTCTTTCATTTATTTGTCTCGTTTTCGATATATATTTGAAATGCTACCAAATCTGCCTCTTTCAGTGCAGAATCTCTCTTCGTAGAAAAAAATGTGGAAGTTAATTGCCGAATTCCAAATCTAATGAATAAATAATTAAGATATTATCACTAGTTTCTCTTTAACTTATCCACAGGGCCTGGATAAAAGTTATGTCTTAAAAATTGTATAGCTCTGTTACGTATTTTTGAAAGAAAGTTGGATAAAGTCTAGCAGTAATCCAGAATTTAAATTTTCTTTTGTTTGCTTCCTTTGTTTATTTTGGTATCCACAGTTATTTACACTCTGAGCAATAAACGCCTTAAAACGAAAGAAGTATTTTCGAAAATTAAAATAAATTTTACAGTTAACAATATTAAACGGAAATTAAAGCTGCAAATTTCCTTAAAAAGTTTAATGCTTAATTAAATATGAATTTTATAGTTTCCAAAGTAATAAATTCTGAAAAATAGCATTTTTGGTGTATTTAATTATTGCAAAGCACACGAGGGCTATCTGCCTAAAGGGGGGGATGCCTTTCGTTGAGGACTTTCTAAGGGAAACTGGCTTGTATACACGTTACACATGGGGAAAGCCACGAAAACGCCCATGCAGCCAGCCCGTTCGCGGGATTCGAACCTCAGACCGAACTACCAGTGTTCAGCGTCTTTACCGCTCGGCCGCTGGTGGGCCCAAAATAGCATTCTTAATGACAGTAATGGGCAAAAACACTTATGGCTATGGTCAAAAACTATGGCGTATGAGTGTTTCCGGAGAGTATGATCGACTTCATTTTTCAAAAATGATCACTTATTTTATAAATTAAAGCTGCCTTTAAAGGCATTAAATTGAACAGTTGAATTTTTTTTCTGGGGAGAACAGCAAACGAGAAATCCCCCAAATACAGGGTGGTTATAATTAAAGTGATCCTATTCAGACCCCTGTAGAACCCGTTCTGCCTATCGGATTTTGATGAAACTTGGTATATTCGTTATATGGACTATAAGGAAAAGATTTCTGCAATAAAAAATAGTTCAAATTTTGACCATTAGATGGCAATTTTCAAGCATTCCTCATACAAATTAGTCAAACCTATAAAGAGACTTACAGTCAGATCCAGAAAACCATTTTGAGTGTATTTGTCATCGTAATAATGCCTTTACAGAAGAAAGCTTTAGCTTTACTGGTAAAACTGTTTTATCAGAACGGCAGCAATAGCTTAGCTGCATTGCATGGATATCGTAATTTAAAGGTATTGCGAAAAGGATCCATGCCGAACTGTTTTTTTATTGCAGAATTCGTTTCCCTGTGAACCATATAACTTATATACCAAATTACATCAAAATTCAATAAGTAGGACAGGTTCTAGAGGGGCTGAATAGGGTTCACTTTAATTATAACCTCCCTATATATTCGCTGCTTCCTCATTCAGATTACCATGGCTTGGTTTTAACAAAACTGTCATAAATTCAGAAATTTTTGTTGTTAGTAGTCTTGAAAATCCGTTGAAGTTTTGGACATCAAAAGAAATTTAACTTAAAATTAATCATAAAAAGGCTTTTCTTTTATATGGCTTTCGTCTAGACATTGGGCTATACCGATGAAGCTGACATTGATTTGATAGAACTATGATGATATGAATGTCGATGCCTGATCCCCATTCACCTCAGATTTTAAAACCTAAATTCCATTGATCTTGAAGGGCATGAATGGTTGGAAGGTCAACCGGTATTTAAATCTCTGGGAACGAGACGCGTTCGTGACGTTAGCTGAACGGTTTGGTGAATGTGTTCAGACTTGGCTGCCAACCCGTTGCCGGAAACAAAGGATTAAGAAGCAGCGAAGCGAGAACTTTTGCGTTTTATAAGCAGTCGGCTGAAATTTAAGACGAAGAAAATTTTGAATTTGTTACATTCAGCTTCTGCTTTGTTATATTCAGCTCGGGGCATTCAACTGTTGAGATTTCATTCATTAGAATAACTCATTTTACTATAACTTATTTAATAAGATTTACAAGAGGGAAACAAACTATATTTTATCAACAGATTAAACTGATTATTCAGTGGTTCCGATCCTCTTTGTTATAGTTGCAACTTCAGCTTGCTGGAGAAGAATAAAAAGCTCTAACGAAGCAAAACTTGCCAGACATGCAATAAAAACATCAGCATTTGAGATTAACATGCGATTTTCACTATAAGACGGAAATTACGATTTGAATAAGCTTCATGAATAAAATTTCCTCTCTTTTCCCCCCTTTCTTTCTTCCCCCCCTTTTTTTTCTTTTGGTGATCTTAATACATTAATGTTCAAAATGTTCAAGTTGAAATAAATGAAAAAAAAAAAAATCTGAAAGCTTTCAGATTTTATATTACACACCAGGTGGTGGGAGCCTTTTTAACGTTTTGTGTTTTACCTTCATTTATCAAATATCATGTTCTTCGCACTTAATTCTTTCACAACAAATCCGCCCCACACGGCCCTACATTGAAATAACCAGAACCGCCCGAAAACGACCGATATTGTAATCTTGTTTTCTTCTCTCCCCCTAAGGTATGCAGTAGCAGGTGCAGTTTTCTCAAATGCATTGTATCAGTTTACTGCAGACAGCTTGTCCTAAGAGGTTTCTCGTGACATTTCGTTGTTGATTCTTTTGTGGTACAGTGTGCTTTTAAGCTTTAAACAGCAATAAAAGTGCAGTTTAAAAATTTAAGGATTATATTTATTTTTAATCAATTTATTCCTTCCTATAAAAATAACGGAAATAAACAAAATCTCAGTCGTGATCATAACAAAGCCAGAAAGGCTTGTTTGTCTGACCTTCAGAATAGTTTTATAAATAACGGGGTCAAAGGCTAATGGAATCTTTGTTAGAAAGTACAAAGGATGTCATTGGAAATCTTCACACCTATTTTTTGCTTTAATGGACGGGGAGGGGTGGAAATTGCTGTGAAACTGGAAAAGTATTTCGGGCGGTTCCGTCTTTTGAGGATAAAGGTTAGCGAAGGGTCTGGATTTCAAAGAGTTAAACCACAAAAAATTCAATTCAATAACAATATAACAAAACATTTGAAAGCAGCATATCTTTAGAATTTTCGATATACAGTCTCACGCGTTGGAGATAAAAATGTTATTTTTTGTACAGTGTTGCTATTGCTCGCTTTGAAATCGTTGAGTTTCTTAATAAAAAAACTCATAAATGCTTTACAAAATATGAAAGAGATAATAAAACAAATTCCAAATTTGGGCTTCCAGATGCCCATATTCGAGTGGAGATGTACGTTATTTAAAATTTGATGGGTCTATGTACCGTTGTTTTATCACAATGCGAGAAACATACATACATTTTTTTCAGATTCTTCATTATTTAATTTCTTTAAATATAATACCGGGCTCTAATGTTTGGTGGCAACAATTTAAAAAGTGATTCCCCATTTATAGTGAATGAACGCAAAATGCCAAAACAAAAGTAATAGCCCTTTTGGGCAAATTGCCTCTTTTGGCTAATAATATTTAATAAAATTTTAACAAAAACGTTAAAAAACGCTTCTTTGGGAATAATATAAAATGTGAAAGCTTTTAGATTTTATTTTCTTTCTGATACTTTTCTCATTTTAAATTTACAGTAAAACCACTGGCACCATAAGAAATATTTCTTACGTAACAACATGCTCTCCTATGTAATTAACTAAATTAGTGTATGAAAGTGTAGTTTAACAGCTGTTCGATAATGCAGCCAATAGAGAAGTATCATTGAAAGTTGGTACATCATGAAGTGTCAGGATAACTAGTGAAAAAGAGCTCTGCTTAAGAGCAGCAATGTGTGAATTCGTCCCAAAGATTTTCCAGTATTGGTCTAAATGACAGTTTTATTAGACGAAATGACGTACAGTAAGACCCCGCTTAACGCGGGGGATACGTTCCATCAAAGTAGAGCGTAATGCGAAACAGCGCTAAACGAGGCTATCTTTACATGTAAATATTGGGGTTAGGGGAAGATGGCTAGGAAATTGGTTAGGTATTAAATTTAAAAAGTATGTTTTTTTAATAAAAATAAAACCAAACATTGATTTCTTAAAGCCCAAATTAATACCACATTATTATTTCTTGCAAAAATAAAAACAAAATATAAATAACAAAACGAATATTCTTAAAAAAAAAAAATAAAATTCGCAGTCAGTCATATTTAGTTAGCCTTCCGCGTTTTCAGTGTTCTGCCTTTTTGTGACAAAAGCATCTAATGTTGTTTGCCTTTTTCTTTTGCGTTGTTCTCTTAAAAGTTCTTCATAAACGGATAGAGCATCTCTAACACCATGCCTTACTTTTGAGCTCCTGTCAAAATTCGGATCATTTTCAATGAATTGATCCATTATTTCAGTTATGGTAGACAAACTCCTTTTTACAAACGCCATCGAAAGTTCTTTTTGCTCTTCTTCTGAATCACTGCTGTCAACATTTTTGTTTTCTTCTTGTTCAGTTAATTCCTTGAGCTCATCATTAGAAAGACTAGCCGCTGCTTCTTGAATTATTTCTTCGACATCTTCCACATTTACCCCTTCAAAATATGTCTGTACAATACCGCACCAAACAAGAAATACAAGTTCACTCTTTCGGATATGTATTTGAAATATATCGCTGCATAATATTTCGGGGAATCCCCGTATGCTGAGAGCGATTTCGTGGAATCCTCGGGTTGAAATAAAAGAGCGCTAAACCGAAACAGCGCTAAACGAAACAGCGTAAAGCGGGGTCTTACTGTATTAGCTAAACTCTAATATTTTTCCTCTAAACTGACAAAAGAATGATAGAGGTCTACTCATCCACCCGAAATAATTTCAAAAAGGCGAGGATTAGAACATAAGTTGTCTTCTTTAAATAAGAAAATCTTGAAGTCCTGGTTCAGTGGAAGCTTTTCCTTTTGACCGAGACATTTACACTGACCGCATCTGGCACATCGGTTTTAGTTGAACTACTCTCGGATTAAAGAAAGCTCAATTGTGATCAACTGTATATTGATATTGTTTCTACAATATAATTCTTCCGTAAAGGCTTTTATGAACACCTTGGTGTTATTATTCTGGGCACTCGAATGAAACATCATCCATTTTCGTTACATGAAGTCAGTACCACACATTTCCGCCATTGCCTATCAAAACAGAAAGTTGTTTCGACCATGCCAGCTTTTTCTATTGTCAGAAAATCAAAATGCTTTCAAAAAGTCCCATCGTGTCAATTAAATTAAAATATTCAAGAAAGCGAGAGAAGTACTCTCACATCTGTAAACACAGCTATAATAAAAAAACGTGATGCGGACGCCACATGACTTCCTTGTACGGAATATTTAATTATACGCATTTTTTCCTGCAATTCATTTAAACTTTATTTCCTCCAATTTCATTACAGATAGATTTCTCATTCAGTTATTTCAGTTCTCACTTCGCGGTAAGGGATAAAATGCATAAAATCTCTAAATATCTTCATTAAAAATTGAAAAATACAGAAAAAAATTAAAACACAAATACAGTTAAAACAATTCAAAAAACAATTTTTACAATTAAAATTAGAGTTTCTACACAAAAATAAGCAATTCGGTCAGCAGGCAACAAGGGAGATTTTTCGGTGAATAAATTTGAAAGTTTACTTTTGGTCCCACACGGCAAAAAAAAAAAACACTGAAGGTGCAGAAACTGACTTACTTCACTATTCTGCTAAGTTTCAAATGTAAACAAATATGGCTGTTATTGTAAAAAAATAGGCTTAGCCGCACGTAAACATTTTTCAAATTGTTAATAATTCTACAGCTAATGCAGATTAACTAAAGGCACAGAAACCTTAAGTGGAAAATAAGAATAACATAATTCAATCATTTTTAAAGCAAAAAAAAGCACAAATTATCAACATATAAGAACAAAAAAAAAAAAAAACTGACTTAAACAAGACGAGTAACAGAGTGGGTGTTAAATCATCTAAAGTTAATATTAAATTGGAATCAAAGCAAGAAAGCTCCTCAACAATATTATTCATATTTGCAACTGTGTATAATAGGTTTTACACAATGTCTAAACAAATTAAAATTAAAATAAGAATTCATATTAGAACAAACCGATTGCAACCGAACATTAGTTGTGACCTATTGCAAGCAGAAAGGGATGTACACCGCTGCATGTTATAGCAGTCATAGATGCAAAATTTCAACTTTCTGAGGCTGGTCATTTTTGAGTTATGCGAGATACATACATACGTACGTATAGACGTCATGAAAAAAAAAAAAAAAAAAAAAACTCTTCGGAATCCATTATAATTCCATTTTATAATCCGTTTGGGGAAAAATGCTCCTTTATTCTGGCCTTAGGTAGAGATATCATGCAAAAACATCGTTAAATTGCATTCGATAGAAGTCAAAATGACTATTTTCTTTGAAATATGATAGCCAGAATTTTTCTTGATTACAATACTTCCTTTACTTCGTACAAAGAAGTAAAAAAGACAGTTTAATAATAATTCATTTGAAGAATATTATTTTTATTAATTAAATTGCTATGTTCCATGAATTTAATTTATTAAATTTTGATCTTCCAGGGCTTTAAATTCCATGAAGTGATTTTAAGCAATCTAAACAGAAAATAGACCTCTCATCGGGGATAGTGGCTGATGACTCTGACTGCCGTAGCGAAGGGACCGGGTTCGAATCCTGGAGAAGGTACGGATGTTCGTAAAGGTATAGTGTCTGTACAAGATGGAGGCACTCTAAATATACGGCGAGTCGAAAGTCCTCTCGAGAGATTAGTGGTAGGATAAAAGGTGTGGGAGACTGTAGGACACGTCTCCCTGGGGTGATCTGTCCAAATTTGTGGATAGAACTGAGCAAATGTCGATCTTTCACCTATGTGGTGACCAATGCTCTTGCTAAAAACAGGCGCATTTTACCCCTTGTATGCTGAATGTCGTGAGAAACAAGAAAATATATATATATATATATATATATGTAATAATTGTGCTAGCAAGCCGGCATCTACCTTCAGACGATATCGTTTCTAGAATCGTCATCGTATCGTCCAAGCCCTTGGTGGCAGTTGTTGGACCGGTTTTTTCCTCTTCGGCTGCTGGCGTTCGAGGGTGTAGGACGGGCTTCGGTCTGTCCTCTCCCTGGCCAATATGATGTGCCATTTTCCTGCTTCGCCTTGCTGTTCCTTCGATGCTACCTGCCATAGATGAAAATCCTTTCAGTGAGATTTTTGCATGAAGATTCAAGAAAATAATTACTCCTGTTTCCTGTACATCATTGCAGAAAATAAATTTTTTTGAGCTTCTTCCTCCTTTCCAGAACTCTTCGCGCGCACGTGTTTGTGAGATCTGAAACTTCCTGATTTAAAGAAGAAAATGCAGAAATACCAGGATTGATCAAGTATGCTTAATGATTGCCATCAAATTTTGATTGTTTCTTTTACACCAAGACTTTGTTTCGAGCGGATCGAGAAAGATTGACTTTATTCTCAGTGCAATGTTAACTCTAGTGATGCGCATCACTCGTGCTTGATGTTCAAATACATTCGTCTGTCTGGCTGATAAAATTATTTATATTAATGCTTATTTCAATATCAAAGATGAAGAATAAAATATAATTGATTTGGTAACATACAGTTGTCATATTCTGGGGTAAGTACTTTATTTTGCTATCCTCTGTGGGTCACATATTTTATCCCTGTCATTCGGGTTATTGCGAAAACAACGTGATGTACTCTTAATCATTGTTATAATTTCTTCGCTGATAATTACATAAGAAATTAAAATATATAAATATTTTTACTGTTACAAATATTTTCACCACATATAGCTTTTCTCAATTATTATTTTCACCACATATGGTGCCGTAAGAATTATTTTTACTACATATACTACTATATAATTTACTACATATGGTGCCGTGACAAAAGAAATAACTTAAAATCATTTAGTTCAGGTTGAGAATTCAAATAAAATGTGTGACCTATAGTATATTTGCTACACATATGAATTATATTGTTGAAAATTTATGATAAATGATAGGTAATATGCCATGAAAGAGTAATTCTATTTTGGATAATTCAAAAATTCAATTTCATATGTATTGTTATATATATGTGCATATTTAAAGAAAGTTTAAGATATTTGAATCAAAAGCTGATTTCAGTAATTTCATTGGATTGTGGTATGTAATGATAAAATAATGTTCAGCAGTATTAGAATCCAGAAGTGTTAATGATCAATGTACTTATATTGCATCACTAATTTGATATATGCATGGTTGAAGTTACAGGAGATCCTAATTAATTACTAAAATAAAAAATATATATATATATATAAAAAAATTACCTTAACTTTGCTATCTACTCTTATATGCATGTTTGGTAAATGTATATGTAAATTATCAGAGAGAGTGCTAAGTGTTTGTGTAAAATAATGTAGATCTCAATAACATTAAAATAGAAATAGCAGATTGTAAGTTAGTGCAACATAAGTAACTATATTTCTTCATCCATGTCAAAGCTTAAAGGTAGATCTAACACTGGTATGGCAACTTCCCTAGCTTCTGCTCTGCCCACATTTAGTGGCAACTTATCTGAAAATGTAAATTTCTTTCTTGATCAAATAAATAGTGTTGCTAAATTAGAAAAATGGTCAGAGGAAAAGAAAATAATCATTCTGAAAATAAACTGTAGGGATAAAGCTCTAGATTTCCTAATTAATGATCCAAGAGTCGCTAAGGAAAATAAATTTGAAAATTTAGAAAAATTATTAAAGAATAAATTTGCACGAGTTGAATCCTTTCAGGACATTCTACAGCAATTCTCAAAAGTGTAACCAATCTGTTAGGGAATTAGCTGACGAGATTACTACAACAGCGACAAAATACATAAATGAAGATTCAGTTGAGGATTCTAGTTTACATAAATTAAAAGAGAAAATGAAGCTCACTAAATTTCTTGAGGCCCTCAGAACAGACATTAGGATTGAAGTTAAGAAATTAGGTCCATCTTCCTTTGATAAGGCTGTAGAATTGGCAAGTAATATAGAAAATGCATTGAATGATGAGAAAACATATTTGAACAGTATAAATGTTGAGAAAATTTAGAGATTAATAATCTTCTCAAAGAAAGACTTGAACAGAATAAAACTATTCAGGAGCTAACAGATAAAGTAAATCAACTTTCTCAAAATAAGCCTATAAACACATCTTATACAAGAATAAATCACAATGCTTCTACATCTCAAAATTCTAGCAACTTTAATAGTGTATCTTGTCATATATGTAGCAAAAGACACTTAACAACAGATTGTTGGTATTTTCCTAGGCAAGAACAGCATAATTTTAGAAACAACACATTCAGGGGACACAGACAATTTCGAAACACTTGTCGGAGGAACTATCATCCTTACAGAAATAATAGTCAATACAAAAAAGGTCAGAATAAGCATTTAAACTAGCTAAGGATTCTTGCCAGATATATTACAACAAAAATTTTAGACCCCTTGCAAGAATCCGCAGAGACTGGGGTTATAAAGAACACCTGTATAGACATCATAATCCAAAAAAGATCCAAAGTAACAGCAATAATGTCCAACACAAGTTTGCAAAAAATAAAAGATGTAATAATAGAAACTCAAACAAATTGTTGATGTCTTGTAACTCAGAAAATTCTAATTATCTGCCAATAATCAAACTTAAAATTGGTTCTCAGACTTATGAAGCTCTTCTTGATACTGGTGCTAATTTATCTTTAGTCCAACCAGATGTTATTGAGGAAATTAAACAATTCACTAAAGTTGAATTTGTTTCTCGGATGGTAAGAATAAAAACTATTGAAGATTCATGCATCCCTTACATGTCTGCAGTTAATTTAAAATTCAAAATTCAAAGTAAATGGTTCACTAATTTATTTTATGTCACCCAAAATAATTGGAATTCTACTAATCAGATAATCCTAGGTTATGACTTCATTCAAAGTAACAAAATTTTGTTAGACTCCATAAATAAGAAACTCATAGTAGATAATACTCATTTGGACTTTGAAGAAAATTATCCCAATAAAAAATTAAGCAACTCAGTTAATGTAAGAAAAAAAATTGTAATTTAAACTCATTAAGAATGGTTTCTAATATAACTGTCCAGCCAGGTCAATCTCAAATCATTTCTTTAGCTGTTCCTGAAGCTTTAAAACAATTTAAAGAAATTTTGCTTTCTCCAAAGCCATCAAAAAATAAGTTCCATATCAATGAATCTTTACATATAGTTGATTGTCACAACCACATTCAAACTATTGTTGAAAACAACACCAATGAGAAATTAATTCTTAGGAAGAATTCTGTTATTGGAACTGCTGTGCCATTTCACTTTGAGGATATTGTTAGTCCCAAAAATCATGAGACTTTACAAATCAACACACTAAATCTGCAAGAAGTAATTAAACTTAGAAAAGAGGAACTAAATGTATCAGACTTTAAACTAGATCATTTAAATGAACAAGCAAAAAATGAAATGATAGAATTGCTAATGAATAACTATGCTGTGTTTTCAAAATCATATAATACTTTAGGATCTACTGATAAAGTTGTACCAGAATTTAAACTTCTTCACAACTTCCCAATTCAAACTAGACCTTACCCTATTCCTAAAATTGCAAAACCGTATGCTCAACAAGAAATTGCAAAATTATTAGAAGCAGGCATAATAGAACCCTCTTCTTCAAGTTATAGTTTTCCTGTAATATTTGTTAGGAAAAAGAATTTACCTGGTGAAGATAAAAATGCACCAAAAATTCATATGGTTGTAGATTATCGTCTATTAAACTGTATCACAGAATCATACAAAATTTGTTTACCAAAAATTTCTGAGATTTTGCATAACATTGCTGGTAGGAAATTGTATTGTGTACTGGATTTGAAGTCAGCCTTTTTCCAGATCAATTTGCAGGACTCTGATAAAGAAAAGTTGGCATTTTGCACCGAACTGGGTAATTTTCATCCTTGTAGACTTCCCTTTGGAGCTCGCAATAGCACTTCTTATTTCCATACATTAATTTCAAAATGTTTAAATGACATTAAAGGTAGTAATGTTCAATTTTTTCTAGATGACATTATTATTGCAGCTGATAGTATGAGTGAGTTAAAAGTAATTCTTCAAAAAGTGTTTGACAGATTAAAATCATTTAATTTAACTCTAGATCCAGCTAAAGTGCAGCTCTGTAGGTCTGAAATAACTTATTTGGGTTTCAATATTTCACAAGCAGGTTTTTCTCCTTCTGAAGAAAATATTTCAAAGGTTACAAGATTTCCTATCCCAAAGGATGTAAAACAAGTTCAGGCTTTTCTTGGCATGATGAACTATTTTAGACATTTAATCCATAATTTTGCTGAGATCACTCAGCCAATAGTACACTTAACTAAAAGACATGTTCCCTTTGTTTGGAATCAAGATTGCCAAGATGCTTTTGATAAATTACAATCAATAATGTTGGACAAACCAACTATAAGCAACATTGATGATAATCATGAGATATTTTTGATCACTGATGCTTCTAAAGTAGCTATGTGTGGTATTCTGTTACAAAAGATTGATGATAATTCTTTCCTGTAGAATTTTATTCGAAACTTCTCACTCCTGCTGAGTCTAGATACCCATCGATCAGGCGTGAGCTTTATGCTATTTTTTCTTCTGTCAAGCATTTTTATGAACATTTATATGGCAAAAAATTTACTATTTTAACTGATGCTAGACCACTCACTTTTCATATGCAGCTGGATAAGCAGCCTGACATTGTTGCCAGATGGTTGTTGTATTTACAGGATTTTGATTACTCTCTAAAACATATACCTGGTTTTTCCAATCCTGCAGATTTTCTTTCTAGAGTTCCTGAAGCATCTCATAGTGTAAACAATATCAATTTATTTCATTCAGATAATACTCAGTTAAGCATCCAAAATATAGTTAATCACCAAAGAAATGACAAAAATATTAAGGATATCTTAAGCCAAATTAACAATAATAAAGCTGATATTTGTGGAAAATATTTTATTGATAAAAAAAATGGTGTAGTAATGATAAAATTAAGACCTAGAGCACATCATTTAAAGACAAGGCATTTAGAAAATAAAATTCTACTTCCAAATTCTTTAGTAAAACCTTGTTTAGAGATTGCTCATGCTCCGCATTTTGGTACTAGTAAAACTTATGAATTCATTAAGAAAAAGTATTTCTGGAAGGGCATGTTTTTAGATACAAAAAACTTTTGTGAAAAATGTCAACAGTGTTTGGAGAATAAACCAAGGTCATGTAAAACAATTACAAGCAATATAAAAAAATCTGATGGCGACAGTCTCTTATTTGAAAGTACGTGGAATTAAATCAACAGCCCCGTAGTCAAGTTGTTTTTCCGCCTTTTCTACACGTACAGTTATAGAATGTTCTGGGAATATTTAAAGCGAACTGGATTGGCTGGCGAGGCTGATGTCATTTCTTGGAAGCTCCTCCTTTCCAGAGGCTATAAAAGGACTCGCAAAAGAATATCGGGGCCTTTTTTTTAAATGTCACGGTGAAGTAAACTTCATACAAAATATTATTAGTAGTTCTTTTTTATTTACACCTGATATCTGATTTTGTAACTGCTATTTCTCCTGACGAATAATAAATGGATCCTGTTTTTTAAACTTATCGTCTGATAATTTAAGCTACGACTACATTTATGATTCTTCAACAATCTATTTATTCCTGACAAAAGCTGGTACATCACATATATATAAATGATAAGAGCTTATACATTTGCCAAAGCAGTAAAATTAATAGATTTCGTTGTTTAGGCGCTCCAAGCTTATATTGTTGTCATATAAGATTGTAGGTGAATTTTGTAAATACAATTATTTAATCACTTTTTCTCATTAAAATATACGATAAAAATCTGAAAGGTTTCAGATTTTAAATTACTTCCAAAGGGGCGTTTTTTTAACATTTTGTGTGCTACCTTTATTTATTAAATATCACGTTCTTTGCACTTAAACCATAAAATTCAGTTCAAGAGTAATATCGCAAAGTAGTTTTAAATTGAGCATTTCTTTATAATTTCCAATACAGAGTCTCGCGCGCTGGAGAGAAAAATGTTTTTTTTTTTTTTTTTTTTTTTTTTTTTTTTCTGTACAACGTTGCCATTGCTCACTTTGAAATTCTTCAGTTTGTTAATCAAAAATTCGTTACAGTTTTACAAAATATGAAATCGATCATAAAACAATTCCAAATTTCAAATTTGCTCTTCCGCATGCCCATATTCGTAGGAGGATTACATCATTCAAAATTCGATGTCTCTATGTACAGTTGTTTTATCACAATACGAGAAATATACATACATTTATGCAGATTTTTCATTATATAATTTCTTCAAATATAATGTAGGATTTTAACATTTGGTGGCAACAGTTTGAAAAGTGAAACGGACATTTATAGTGATTCAACCTAAAATCGCAAAACGAAAACAATAGTCCTTCAGGGACAAATCCCTTTGGACTAAAAAAAACGTGAAAGCAGTGTTCATGCGGTGATCTGTGCTTTTTCTTTGGCCGGAGGGAATGTGCTAGCAAGCCGGCATCTACCTTCAGACGATATCGTTTCTAGAATCGTCATCGTATCGTCCAAGCCCTTGGTGGCAGTTGTTGGACCGGTTTTTTCCTCTTCGGCTGCTGGCGTTCGAGGGTGTAGGACGGGCTTCGGTCTGTCCTCTCCCTGGCCAATATGATGTGCCATTTTCCTGCTTCGCCTTGCTGTTCCTTCGATGCTACCTGCCATAGATGAAAATCCTTTCAGTGAGATTTTTGCATGAAGATTCAAGAAAATAATTACTCCTGTTTCCTGTACATCATTGCAGAAAAAATATTTTTTTGAGCTTCTTCCTCCTTTCCAGAACTCTTCGCGCGCACGTGTTTGTGAGATCTGAAACTTCCTGATTTAAAGAAGAAAATGCAGAAATACCAGGATTGATCAAGTATGCTTAATGATTGCCATCAAATTTTGATTGTTTCTTTTACACCAAGACTTTGTTTCGAGCGGATCGAGAAAGATTGACTTTATTCTCAGTGCAATGTTAACTCTAGTGATGCGCATCACTCGTGCTTGATGTTCAAATACATTCGTCTGTCTGGCTGATAAAATTATTTATATTAATGCTTATTTCAATATCAAAGATGAAGAATAAAATATAATTGATTTGGTAACATACAGTTGTCATATTCTGGGGTAAGTACTTTATTTTGCTATCCTCTGTGGGTCACATATTTTATCCCTGTCATTCGGGTTATTGCGAAAACAACGTGATGTACTCTTAATCATTGTTATAATTTCTTCGCTGATAATTACATAAGAAATTAAAATATATAAATATTTTTACTGTTACAAATATTTTCACCACATATAGCTTTTCTCAATTATTATTTTCACCACATATGGTGCCGTAAGAATTATTTTTACTACATATACTACTAATATTTTACTACAAGAATGAAATTCCATGGTCAAGAATACACTTAAAATTCTAACTGTATGTCCTTTTCATTTTTAATGGCGAGAGTCTCTTATTTGAAAGTACGTGGAATTAAATCCACAGCCCCGTAGTCAAGTTGTTTTTCCGCCTTTTCTACACGTACAGTTATAGAATGTTCTGGGAATATTTAAAGCGAACTGGATTGGCTGGCGAGGCTGATGTCATTTCTTGGAAGCTCCTCCTTTCCAGAGGCTATAAAAGGACTCGCAAAAGAATATCGGGGCCTTTTTTTTAAATGTCACGGTGAAGTAAACTTCATACAAAATATTATTAGTAGTTCTTTTTTATTTACACCTGATATCTGATTTTGTAACTGCTATTTTTCCTGACGAATAATAAATGGATCCTGTTTTTTAAACTTATCGTCTGATAATTTAAGCTACGACTACATTTATGATTCTTCAACAATCTATTTATTCCTGACAAAAGCTGGTACATCACATATATATAAATGATAAGAGCTTATACATTTGCCAAAGCAGTAAAATTAATAGATTTCGTTGTTTAGGCGCTCCAAGCTTATATTGTTGTCATATAAGATTGTAGGTGAATTTTGTAAATACAATTATTTAACCACTTTTTTTCATTAAAATATACGATAAAAATCTGAAAGGTTTCAGATTTTAAATTACTTCCAAAGGGGCGTTTTTTTAACATTTTGTGTGCTACCTTTATTTATTAAATATCACGTTCTTTGCACTTAAACCATAAAATTCAGTTCAAGAGTAATATCGCAAAGTAGTTTTAAATTGAGCATTTCTTTATAATTTCCAATACAGAGTCTCGCGCGCTGGAGAGAAAAATGTTTTTTTTTTTTTTTTTTTTTTTTTTCTGTACAACGTTGCCATTGCTCACTTTGAAATTCTTCAGTTTGTTAATCAAAAATTCGTTACAGTTTTACAAAATATGAAATCGATCATAAAACAATTCCAAATTTCAAATTTGCTCTTCCGCATGCCCATATTCGTAGGAGGATTACATCATTCAAAATTCGATGTCTCTATGTACAGTTGTTTTATCACAATACGAGAAATATACATACATTTATGCAGATTTTTCATTATATAATTTCTTCAAATATAATGTAGGATTTTAACATTTGGTGGCAACAGTTTGAAAAGTGAAACGGACATTTATAGTGATTCAACCTAAAATCGCAAAACGAAAACAATAGTCCTTCAGGGACAAATCCCTTTGGACTAAAAAAAACGTGAAAGCAGTGTTCATGCGGTGATCTGTGCTTTTTCTTTGGCCGGAGGGAATGTGCTAGCAAGCCGGCATCTACCTTCAGACGATATCGTTTCTAGAATCGTCATCGTATCGTCCAAGCCCTTGGTGGCAGTTGTTGGACCGGTTTTTTTCCTCTTCGGCTGCTGGCGTTCGAGGGTGTAGGACGGGCTTCGGTCTGTCCTCTCCCTGGCCAATATGATGTGCCATTTTCCTGCTTCGCCTTGCTGTTCCTTCGATGCTACCTGCCATAGATGAAAATCCTTTCAGTGAGATTTTTGCATGAAGATTCAAGAAAATAATTACTCCTGTTTCCTGTACATCATTGCAGAAAAAATATTTTTTTGAGCTTCTTCCTCCTTTCCAGAACTCTTCGCGCGCACGTGTTTGTGAGATCTGAAACTTCCTGATTTAAAGAAGAAAATGCAGAAATACCAGGATTGATCAAGTATGCTTAATGATTGCCATCAAATTTTGATTGTTTCTTTTACACCAAGACTTTGTTTCGAGCGGATCGAGAAAGATTGACTTTATTCTCAGTGCAATGTTAACTCTAGTGATGCGCATCACTCGTGCTTGATGTTCAAATACATTCGTCTGTCTGGCTGATAAAATTATTTATATTAATGCTTATTTCAATATCAAAGATGAAGAATAAAATATAATTGATTTGGTAACATACAGTTGTCATATTCTGGGGTAAGTACTTTATTTTGCTATCCTCTGTGGGTCACATATTTTATCCCTGTCATTCGGGTTATTGCGAAAACAACGTGATGTACTCTTAATCATTGTTATAATTTCTTCGCTGATAATTACATAAGAAATTAAAATATATAAATATTTTTACTGTTACAAATATTTTCACCACATATAGCTTTTCTCAATTATTATTTTCACCACATATGGTGCCGTAAGAATTATTTTTACTACATATACTACTAATATTTTACTACAAGAATGAAATTCCATGGTCAAGAATACACTTAAAATTCTAACTGTATGTCCTTTTCATTTTTAATGGCGACAGTCTCTTATTTGAAAGTACGTGGAATTAAATCCACAGCCCCGTAGTCAAGTTGTTTTTCCGCCTTTTCTACACGTACAGTTATAGAATGTTCTGGGAATATTTAAAGCGAACTGGATTGGCTGGCGAGGCTGATGTCATTTCTTGGAAGCTCCTCCTTTCCAGAGGCTATAAAAGGACTCGCAAAAGAATATCGGGGCCTTTTTTTTAAATGTCACGGTGAAGTAAACTTCATACAAAATATTATTAGTAGTTCTTTTTTATTTACACCTGATATCTGATTTTGTAACTGCTATTTTTCCTGACGAATAATAAATGGATCCTGTTTTTTAAACTTATCGTCTGATAATTTAAGCTACGACTACATTTATGATTCTTCAACAATCTATTTATTCCTGACAAAAGCTGGTACATCACATATATATAAATGATAAGAGCTTATACATTTGCCAAAGCAGTAAAATTAATAGATTTCGTTGTTTAGGCGCTCCAAGCTTATATTGTTGTCATATAAGATTGTAGGTGAATTTTGTAAATACAATTATTTAACCACTTTTTTTCATTAAAATATACGATAAAAATCTGAAAGGTTTCAGATTTTAAATTACTTCCAAAGGGGCGTTTTTTTAACATTTTGTGTGCTACCTTTATTTATTAAATATCACGTTCTTTGCACTTAAACCATAAAATTCAGTTCAAGAGTAATATCGCAAAGTAGTTTTAAATTGAGCATTTCTTTATAATTTCCAATACAGAGTCTCGCGCGCTGGAGAGAAAAATGTTTTTTTTTTTTTTTTTTTTTCTGTACAACGTTGCCATTGCTCACTTTGAAATTCTTCAGTTTGTTAATCAAAAATTCGTTACAGTTTTACAAAATATGAAATCGATCATAAAACAATTCCAAATTTCAAATTTGCTCTTCCGCATGCCCATATTCGTAGGAGGATTACATCATTCAAAATTCGATGTCTCTATGTACAGTTGTTTTATCACAATACGAGAAATATACATACATTTATGCAGATTTTTCATTATATAATTTCTTCAAATATAATGTAGGATTTTAACATTTGGTGGCAACAGTTTGAAAAGTGAAACGGACATTTATAGTGATTCAACCTAAAATCGCAAAACGAAAACAATAGTCCTTCAGGGACAAATCCCTTTGGACTAAAAAAAACGTGAAAGCAGTGTTCATGCGGTGATCTGTGCTTTTTCTTTGGCCGGAGGGAATGTGCTAGCAAGCCGGCATCTACCTTCAGACGATATCGTTTCTAGAATCGTCATCGTATCGTCCAAGCCCTTGGTGGCAGTTGTTGGACCGGTTTTTTTCCTCTTCGGCTGCTGGCGTTCGAGGGTGTAGGACGGGCTTCGGTCTGTCCTCTCCCTGGCCAATATGATGTGCCATTTTCCTGCTTCGCCTTGCTGTTCCTTCGATGCTACCTGCCATAGATGAAAATCCTTTCAGTGAGATTTTTGCATGAAGATTCAAGAAAATAATTACTCCTGTTTCCTGTACATCATTGCAGAAAAAATATTTTTTTGAGCTTCTTCCTCCTTTCCAGAACTCTTCGCGCGCACGTGTTTGTGAGATCTGAAACTTCCTGATTTAAAGAAGAAAATGCAGAAATACCAGGATTGATCAAGTATGCTTAATGATTGCCATCAAATTTTGATTGTTTCTTTTACACCAAGACTTTGTTTCGAGCGGATCGAGAAAGATTGACTTTATTCTCAGTGCAATGTTAACTCTAGTGATGCGCATCACTCGTGCTTGATGTTCAAATACATTCGTCTGTCTGGCTGATAAAATTATTTATATTAATGCTTATTTCAATATCAAAGATGAAGAATAAAATATAATTGATTTGGTAACATACAGTTGTCATATTCTGGGGTAAGTACTTTATTTTGCTATCCTCTGTGGGTCACATATTTTATCCCTGTCATTCGGGTTATTGCGAAAACAACGTGATGTACTCTTAATCATTGTTATAATTTCTTCGCTGATAATTACATAAGAAATTAAAATATATAAATATTTTTACTGTTACAAATATTTTCACCACATATAGCTTTTCTCAATTATTATTTTCACCACATATGGTGCCGTAAGAATTATTTTTACTACATATACTACTAATATTTTACTACAAGAATGAAATTCCATGGTCAAGAATACACTTAAAATTCTAACTGTATGTCCTTTTCATTTTTAATGGCGAGAGTCTCTTATTTGAAAGTACGTGGAATTAAATCCACAGCCCCGTAGTCAAGTTGTTTTTCCGCCTTTTCTACACGTACAGTTATAGAATGTTCTGGGAATATTTAAAGCGAACTGGATTGGCTGGCGAGGCTGATGTCATTTCTTGGAAGCTCCTCCTTTCCAGAGGCTATAAAAGGACTCGCAAAAGAATATCGGGGCCTTTTTTTTAAATGTCACGGTGAAGTAAACTTCATACAAAATATTATTAGTAGTTCTTTTTTATTTACACCTGATATCTGATTTTGTAACTGCTATTTTTCCTGACGAATAATAAATGGATCCTGTTTTTTAAACTTATCGTCTGATAATTTAAGCTACGACTACATTTATGATTCTTCAACAATCTATTTATTCCTGACAAAAGCTGGTACATCACATATATATAAATGATAAGAGCTTATACATTTGCCAAAGCAGTAAAATTAATAGATTTCGTTGTTTAGGCGCTCCAAGCTTATATTGTTGTCATATAAGATTGTAGGTGAATTTTGTAAATACAATTATTTAATCACTTTTTTTCATTAAAATATACGATAAAAATCTGAAAGGTTTCAGATTTTAAATTACTTCCAAAGGGGCGTTTTTTTAACATTTTGTGTGCTACCTTTATTTATTAAATATCACGTTCTTTGCACTTAAACCATAAAATTCAGTTCAAGAGTAATATCGCAAAGTAGTTTTAAATTGAGCATTTCTTTATAATTTCCAATACAGAGTCTCGCGCGCTGGAGAGAAAAATGTTTTTTTTTTTTTTTTTTCTGTACAACGTTGCCATTGCTCACTTTGAAATTCTTCAGTTTGTTAATCAAAAATTCGTTACAGTTTTACAAAATATGAAATCGATCATAAAACAATTCCAAATTTCAAATTTGCTCTTCCGCATGCCCATATTCGTAGGAGGATTACATCATTCAAAATTCGATGTCTCTATGTACAGTTGTTTTATCACAATACGAGAAATATACATACATTTATACAGATTTTTCATTATATAATTTCTTCAAATATAATGTAGGATTTTAACATTTGGTGGCAACAGTTTGAAAAGTGAAACGGACATTTATAGTGATTCAACCTAAAATCGCAAAACGAAAACAATAGTCCTTCAGGGACAAATCCCTTTGGACTAAAAAAAACGTGAAAGTTTTTAAATTTTATATTATGCCCAAAGGAAGTTTTTTAACGTTTTGTGTGTTGTTTTTATTTATTAAATATGATGTTCTTGGTACTTAAACCGTAAAATTCAATTCAACAGCAATATCACAAAATATTTAAAAGGGCAAATCTTTAGAATCTCCGATACATAGACTCGCGCCCTGCAGATAAAAATGTTTTTTTCTTCCGTACAGTGTTGTCATTGCTCGCTTTGAAATCGGGGAGTTTGTTAATCAAAAATTCTGTAATGGCTGACAAAATATGTAACAGATAATAAAACAAATTCCAAATTACGGTTTCAAGATGCCCATGTTTTTGGGTTGAAACGTGTACGTTATTCAAAATTGGATGGCTCTAGGTACTGTCGTTTTATCACAATACAAGAAACATTCATACATTCATGCAGATTTTTCATTATTTAATTTCTTTAAATATAATACAGGACTCTAATATGTGATGGCAGCAATTTGAATGGGCTAAAAATGAATTGGTCTTTTCTGAAGCTTGAACATAAACAATATGATCTCAAATCTTGCAAATTAATCTGTATGATTTCATGCTGGTCGGCAGTTCAGCAAAATTATGTTCATAGTTTCAATTTGGAACTATCGCATTATGCATATTGTACGAGTAAATACTTTTAATACTTAAAAGAATAGGTTTGGATTCTTTTGATGGACTCGTGCATTTCGCGTTACAAGGAAACCAGGTTTTGACACCTTTTTAGGTGTTAGATAAAATTTTAAAGAATTAAACAAGGTAATTTAAAATATAAATATAAATAAAAATATTAATAAATTATTGAAAATATTAAGTTATATTTAAAATAATCATATAATATAAAAGGCAATTTTATTAAATTTTGAGGGGGAAAATATAAGATTTGAAGATAGAACAAGTGGGGACCATTGTTGGAACTTAACGTTCTAAAATACATTTTCTAATGTATCTGTGTATCTCTTATGTATCTAATGTATCTGTTACGGTGAAACACCGAAATCTGGAAAATGTCGACTTTCACCGGTGAATGTCAACATTCACAGAGTCTCTTGGTGTATGTCCGAAATATTTTCCAAATACTCTTATTTCTGACTTACACCGGTCAATGTCGACATTCACCATGTACTAATGGTGAATGTTAAACATATAACAATATTATACTTTCTTCTCCGTAATTCAGTCGCGAATAAACGCACTTGAGACTTGAAATAAGAACATGAGAACCTAAAACACACAATACATTCAAAATGAGAGAGGAAAATAATAGAAGTTAAAAACCTGTTTAATTATACAGTACGTTCTAAATGAGAAAGTAAAATAACAGTAATAAAAAACTTACTAAATTATGTGATTAAAATCTTATTTATTGCAACAACTTAAACTATTATGGCACTTTATAACCTCTCTTTTCGACTTTCACCAGAGCATAGCTGTGATTGTCGACATACACCGGTGAGGGTCCGAATATACAAGAATGTAGTGCAATATTCGATCTTTCACCGACGTATTTGGTGAATGTTGACATTCTCCGGTGAAAGTTGACATTCTCCAATATCGGTCTTTCACGGTAACATATCTATATTGTAATATTCTAAAGAAACCTTTCACTGAATTACATCTTAGAATTTTATACATTTCCAGCTGTCAACCATTTTTTCAATGCCTTACTTCTTTCGTAAGATGTGTATTGAAAGTCTGCATGTTGTCAAAACTGTCGTATCGAAGGTTTTTCTGAAGTACGAAGAGTTACTACTATGGAATTCAGGAATCTAACATTAACTTATTAACTGTCAAACGTTTTCCTGATTGATTTAAATTTATTAGCATCTCTTATTAACGTAGACATGAAGAAAAGAAAGTCGTAAGGCAAATTTAAATGCAATTTTAATGAGCCCTAAATAAGGTTTAATATCGAATAGCTGTCTTAATAATATTTGTGTCAAAGACAATGTAAAAATAAAATTGGTCTTAAAGATAAAATATTTAAATATTATGAAAAGAGATAAAACTATAGAATAGAAACTAGAGATCAAAATTATAGGTAGTTGATGACATGAGATACGAAACCATTGTTTCGAATGTTGAGATTTTAAAAGACTCTTTCTTTGGGACACTGCAATTGATTTGACAAAACAAATAACAACAAATACATAAACTGTATTTAGGCAATCATGTCTAGCAGTAATCTTTATTACCCACTTGAAGATAATATTGAGCTTTTCATAGCAAAAAAATACCTCTAGATAGGGATCATGGAAGTTAATTGATTCTCTGATTCCGAAGAAATTGTTCTTTAGATAGAGTGAACTATTAATGTTTATGTTTCTATAAATGTTTAAGGAAAGCGAAAGAGCTACCCATTATACCGATAACAAACTCGGCTGAAATTAAAACGGTAGCTGTGATTATGGAAGAGATCTTATCAAAGTCTGCTGTTTCACTGATCGAATTATTCATGCATTAAACTGATACACAAATCCGGCCTTCACGGCTGTTTAAACAGATCCGGTTTTACCAAGAGGCATCCTTTGCGATTTATGCATCGACCTAGGGGCGGTAATATACTTGAGCATAAATCTCATTCATCAACAAAGAAATGAGAAGTCGCTAAGACTTTTGATTATTTAATTCTTGTAAAATATTATTTAATATTAAATAAATATTATTTGAATATCATAAATAAAATAATAAAACTTATCTTTGAGACGGGAATAGGACTATTCGTCGTGGCCGTTTCGCTGTCAATACATATTTTTCTTTGCGTGGCTGTATTATGTCTTGACGTAGTATATTAAGTTTATTTAGTTTAATAATTCTGTTTACCTATTGTATATTTAAGAGATATTTTTTTAAATGCCTATATTATATCTTCCCATATTATATTATTAATTTCATTGAATTCAATGATTTTGCTCACCTATTGTATACCTCTGTCTTAAATTTTAAAAGGAAAAAAAAAAACTTTTGCAATTTCTTGCAAGTACTACTTTAAACAAATCGCATAAAAGAACTTTTTAAATTTGTATCAGTTAAAGTACCAGATAGTTTGTTAACATTTACAGTTTAGCAAATTCTTCGTATTAAAAGCTTTTGAATAATATATATAATGTTTTTGTATACAATGTTATACACACACATCGTTACGCATGACATATTAATTTTAACCCTTTGTTTCATCATGTCCACTCTAGTAGATAAAAGTGTAAATTTGTTTATTCTTCTGTAAATGCCTTAACAGATTCCATTCCTATGTTTATTCATTCTATATTATTAGAACTTACAACTGTTGATCATAGATGGCTGTATAGGATCACTAAGTAAAGCATTGCTATTCGGAAAATGGCTGCTACTTCTGTTTCCAAGTTAGTACAATTTCTCATAGTAAACATTATATAATATTGCTTACATCTTCTTATACTACCATTTTTTATTCATAATTAGTAATTTTAGACATTTTATTTTAAATGTCAGTTTGAGAAAATTGTGGAGTGGGTAGAAAAAGATCTACGGAAAAGAGTGAATTGAAACCCATAAATGTACTGTTTATCAAGCCAAAACACCACTGTAAATGTTTATGTTGGGCAAGGAATTTCTAGAACATTTGATATTTGAATCCAATAGGTACAGGTTAAAAAATCGTAGCAAAATGAATTCAATCACAATCGACGAAATGAAGGTATTTTGGGGGATCTGTATGTACATGTCAGTTGTAGATTTACCATTTAGAAGACGGTCATGATCACTGCAAACAAGGCAGGAAATGATTTCAAATGCAATGACCGTAAATCGTTGGGAAGAGATTTGTATGCATGTACGTATATGCATGCTGTCCACTGTAGTGAACAAACTGTAGCAATTATTTAAAACGAATTTTGAATAAAATTAATTTTTTTTTATTAGTAGTAAGGTTATTTTACGTAGAAAAAAATACAAACATTTTCGTTTAACTTCTCTAAATTATTTGTATGCACAAAGGGTTAAGAGAGTAATATGCTGACACTATTCAAAAATAATTCCGTTTTCAATTATTCAGATTTCATACAAATATGAATTTCCTGCTTGCATGAGTGTTTTCTCTCAACTACCGATTAAAATTTCAAGAAAATTTGACGAATAGTGTAAAATTTGTATCTGAATAATCTTGAAATCGATAATATAAATTCTGTTATATCATAGGTTTAGGCCCAGTTCTCTTTGATACTCACATAATTTTCTAACTAACTATGTGTAATTTCTTTATATCTCATATTTGTAAGCAACTATATATACTATTATAAGCAACCTTTATTACGTATACAAAAGGTCAACACAATTATTAAACTAAATATATTTAATACGAGTATAATACGGCGAGATATAATACCGTCATGTAAAGAAAAATATATCTTGACTGCGACGGCGAAACGTACCGACAGCGAAACGGATCGATGGCGAAACGGCCACGGTGAAATGGCAACGGCGAAAAGTCCTTCACCCGCAGGAGACTACATTCAGAATGCAACTAATATCTCTGAGAATGCAAATACACATCCGTATTGAATGTGATCTCTATAAGGTGATCATCTGTATAGAATTATATGTGTAAGTGGTCATCTCATGGTGTATTCAATTAAACACATTTCTTTTTCTTTCTTTCTCTTTTTTCCTCCAATAGCCGCACGCTTTCTTCTGGCGCAATCATTGCGAACAGCCAAACCTCTAATAGTATGGCCGTCTTATTGGCAAGAACGCATCCATCGAACGCTGCCATTACAGAGGCCAAACGAAAATACACCTCTGAGAAAGGGCATCACACATGTAGCTAAGTCTTACTCAGGCGCTGAACTCCAGATCTTTGGTTTCGCGCAAGCAATCAACCTTCACTAAGCATTATATTATACAGGAGCACTCACTAAGCATATTGTTGATGAATGAGTAGACTTTGGTGTTGCCTAAAGTTTCTTTGTCGTGAGATGCATCTTTTGAGGTACTTTTTCACTGTCTTGGCTTCTACAGCAACGGTTCTTAATCTGTTTAGTGATCAGCACTATCTTGAATCTGAAAATATTTTCCCAAACTCATTCGGAAAACGTGTTTTCATTCGTGTCTAATTTTACCCCAAAAAGATTGTAAAATGGATTTAAAATCCATTAAGAAGAGATTGTTTTCGTATTAGAACAATGCTATATATAACTCTAATACATATCCTAACTCGCGCTTTCGTGGTATGAAAGTGCAAACTTTATTTTGTCAATCGGCTTACTAGAACGGGTGATGTAGGAGGTGTGCCATTTTTCTTTCTTTTACCGCAGTGTACGTACGAATCTCGGTCTAACTCAAAAACAAACATCCTCAGAACGTTGAAAATTTTGTATATGGGACTGCTATATTATGTAGTTCTGCACTTCCCTTTCTAGTTGCAATCAAACGTTTCTATGATTGAAGATATCTCATGACCTATTCGAGCTAGAAACAAATGTGAATAGTCATAAGTTTGCATTTGATGAGTTCTTTCATTTGAATATAACATTTCCATTATAAGTTTAATAGAAACGAAAGTAACGTTGGGTGCACCATTCATGGTATACGTTTGGTGTTTTATATGTATACACACATTTACGACTCGGTGAGTTCGGTTTTTACTTCCTTGTACGAAGAAAAAAGGAAGTATTCTAATCGCGAAAATTTCAGGCAGCATATTTCAACGAAAATATCCACTTTGACCGCTTTCGAATGCAATTTAACGATGTTTTTGCGTGATATCAATATGTAGGGACAGAATAAAAGACTCTTTTCCTCCAAAAAAACTAAAAAACTGCTTTAAAATGAATTATGAAGAGAATTTTTCGTGGCATCTGTACGAACGTATGTACGTACGTGCGTACGTACGTATCTCGCATAACTCAAAAACGAGTAGCCTCAGAACGTTGAAATTTTGTATATAAGACTACTATAACATGTAGATGTGCACCTCGTATTTTGGTTTCAATCGGCCTCGCCAAACGTATATAAATATATTTATAAATATATCCACTCTGTTACCCGGCTCAGTGATCTCAGTTTCTTTACTTTTATATGTTTGTTAATTGTACATTTTTTGCTTTCAAAATGATTTAATTATGTTGTTTTTATCTTCTGGTTAAAGTTTATATGCCTTTTGTAATTCTGGAAGCAATATTTGTACAATTATCAACAATTTAAAAGCTGTTTAAGGGCGGTTAAGTTTTAAATAACATGGCGGACATATTTGTTTACATTTGAAACAGCAGAATCGTAGATTTGTTGCCAATCTAGAGAGACTAAGCTTCGCAACACAAAAATAATGCCTTCATTTATTATTGCGATTTAAATCATGCTTAATCCTTTCTGGAATTTTTTCGAGGAAATAAGTCTTTAAGATTGACTTCGTAATTTTTAATACAGATATTTTGAGTTTTTATGTATTTTTGCCTTGTCGCGAAGTGAAAACTGAATTAATTGAATGAGAAATACTCAATCGTCTGTGAAAAACTGTTTCTTTTTCGTTTTGTTTGCTTAATTTCTTTTATACATCGTTCTAGCTTTGTTATAGTATTTGAATAGAACATGTGGCAAAGATTAGATAATTCTTTAAATGATACAAATTTTGTGCATTGTGAGTTATAATATGAACGAAATACAATACTGTTAAGTAAACCTAGCGCCAGAGTGTCGCAATGGTAAACAAAGTGAATTTTAAAGAATGCATTTATTCTATTGTGGTTTATGCGCTGTCGGCGAAGTAGGTTTAATTCAATCTAATAAGTTAAATGAAATGCAAGAAAAAATGCGTATAATTTAATATTCCGTACAAGGAAGTCATGTGGTGTACACATCAGATTTTTTATTCTTATAAGCTGGTGAATTGCGCATTTTTTGCAGCAAAAGTGATTGGATTACGTTGTTCTTATGTTTCGGTTAAGGTTTTTATGCCTGTAGTTAATCTGCATACAGGAATTGTAGAATTATCAACAAGTTAAAAGTTTAAGTGGCTCTAAGCTTAACGAGGCCACCATTTGCTCATATTTGAAACTCTTAGTAGCCTAGTTAGCTGGTGCACCAACTCCAGGGTCCCTTTACCCAATGTGACCAATAGATAACTTTCAATTTTTTGAACCGAAAATTTTGTCTTCCTGCCGGCTGGCCGAATTATCGTTTTCGCGTAGAAACTCTAATTTTGATTGTAAATTTTTTTTGTGTGTGTATTTGGTGTTTTATGGTTTTCTGTATGTTACAATTTTTAATGAAGATTGAATTTTTATACATTTTTTACTTTGCCGTGAAGTGAGATCAGAGCTGTCTGAATCAGATGTGTAATGAAATTCGAGGAAATAAGTTTCGATGAAGTGCAGCAATATATATATATATATATATATATAATAATAAAATTCCATAGTCAAGAATATACTTAAAATTCTAACTGTATGTTCTTTTCATTTTTAATGGCGACGTTCTCTTATTTGAAAGTACGTGGAATTAAATCCACAGCCCCGTAGTCAAGTTGTTTTTCCCACCTTTTCTACAAGTACAGTTATAGGATGTTCTGGAAATATTTAAAGCAAACTTCATTGGCTGACGTCATTTCTTGGAAGTTCCGCCTTTCCAGAGGCTATAAAAAGACTCGCAAAAGAATATCGGGGCTTTTTCTTAAATGTCACGATGCAGTAAACTTCATACAAAAAGTTATTAGTAATACTTTTTATTTACTCCGGATATCTGATTTTGTAACTGCTATTTCTCCTGAATAATAATAAATGGATCCCGTTTTTTTAAACTTATCGTCTGATAATTTAAGCTACGACTACATTTATGATTCTTCACCAATCTTTTATTCTGGACAAAAGCTGGTACATCCCATATATATATATCTATAATTTAATTGGCGGTACAAGAAAGTCACGTGGTGCTGACATCAGATATTTTATTTAGAAAACTACCTTTGTTGCATGATAATTTATTGAAAAATAAATTAATAAATTAATACTATATACACTTACATCTATGTACAAAACGATGTATCAATTTGTAATGGCTACGATAGTTATTATTTATTCATAATAACAGTTCCGAAGCGAAAATTCATTTTTCAAAGAGCTACCCAAAAGTCATCACTTAATTTAAAGAGATTTCTAGCTTTTCATTTTATGTGCAAGAAGTGATGAAAATTCCATTTCACACAGGTAATTGCTGGCAAACTGTAAAATCATTTGCAATGCTGCTTTTGCCAGAATTTGATGAGGTTACAAATGTATATTGCAGAATTGTTTCAAGTCAATTTTCTGAAATTTCATTTGAACACATACGTAACGATTTTATTAATGTCGTGTTTTATTTAATCGCTATCGTTCATCGAATTTGTGTTAAGTGGTTACAGCATTCATCGCTGAACATTGCTAATATTTTCCATGGTTAAATATACATGAAACTCAGTTGTTGGACGTGTATTGCAATTCCATATATATTATTATTCTCCCCTTCTCCAAAACGACCGAATCAAGCAAAGAACAGTTTTCAAAATTTCATTTCAAATGGACATCTCTAAACGTTTAGTTTTTCAATAAAGATAATTTTTCACTAGCCGTTATTGTGTTCTTAATAAGTCCTTACACTGAAGTCTTTTATGCATTTAAATGTTTTAACACATTTTTTACCTATAAAAGGTGTTTACACATTTTCAGAATGATTTCGGGATTGTTTAATTAGAGTTTAAAATGTAAATAGACTTTGTTTAAACGTTCAGTGAAATAGCGTTTTTCGGGGCTATATGTATGCATCATGTATCGATGACAGAAGGGCTTTTCATAAATTACATGGATTATGGATTTACATGCATCTTCCACTGCTTTCCAGAGTGTGGTTTTGCGCTAAGAAAGAGTGTTATCAAGGAACCAAAGGCACAAAAGTTCATAGATGAAACGCCTTTCATCACGAGACTTCTCAGGATTGCATTGAAAAGGTATATGTGCAATACCTATATCAGTCTTCATTTTTTCAAGGAATGAAGTAGTACTTTTTGAATTATGACTTGTTGTTTTGTCTTGAAGTTTCTGTCTTTGAAAGTCACGTGATAAAGAGCTGTAATTCTTTTGTAAACCTCAGGCGTAAAACGTTCTCATGATAGGCCGTTGAGTTGATTTAGCTTTTTTGTCACCCTTTTTATTTTTAATTTCCAGTTAAAAAATAATTCTGTAACAATCATTAACTCTTTACTTATTTTCTTTGCATTGACAGAACCAGGTTTGTACATTCTTTTCCCTTCGTTTTCAATAATAAATAGATCTTTTTTTTATTGCAGTGATTTAGATAAACCCATGTTTCACCAAGGGTCAAAATGTATTTCCATTTATCTCCGGCTAAATAATTCTTATACAGAGTTTTACGAATTGTTCAGCGTTGAGCCATATGCCTCGCAAAAGCTAACATTATGTTTTATAGCGTTTTTAAGTTGTAAATCTTAACCTGTTTAATCTTAGTTAAATTACTTTATTTCGTGTTGCTGCTAATCTATTTAAGGGGGCTCATACACCTTAGACCCCTTAACACCCTTCGAATATGTGATTGTTGCAAGAATTGGGATATTTTATTTATTTTAAAATCAATTACTTCCAACTTTTTATAGCTGACTACATAATACAGCTACTTTCTGAAATAGTGATCAGAAAGTTTGTGTTGCCACAAATATTTTTGTAATTTAATCCGCTTTGCGACAAAATGTTTCGTCACGTTTCCACCTTGCGAGCACGATATTTTAAAAATGGCTAACGGTACATATTTGAAAATGCATGGAATTCTTTATATCAGCCCTATCTTTTAACTGAACCTAAAATCTGATGATTATTTTAATATTAAAAAAAATTATGGACGAAAACATTACAGATTTTTTTAATAAAATACATTTTATAAACTCGACTCCAAACAAAATGAAAATTTAACATGAAATTCTTAGAATTTTTTGGTTCACAGTAGTTTCCAAATGTAATAAAAGCTATATATTAAATATGGAATTAAATTATGCAACAGAATGTTTTAAAGTGTGCGCGCAAGGTGGAAACATGACGAAAACGTTTGTCAAAAAGCGAATTAAATTATAAAAATATTTGTGGCAACACAAACTTTCTGATCACTATTTCAGAAAACGGCTATATTATGTAGTCATCTGTAAAAAGTTGGAAGTAATTGCTTTTAAAATAAATAAGTTATCCCTGTTCTTGCAACAGTCACATATTCGAAAATCTTATGGGTTTTAAGGTGTACGAGTCCCCTTAAGTACTTAGCAAATGATTTTTGCATTTGCGAACTTTTTCTGTTTACCAACGATTTAACTTTAGAAACTTCAGAAATAGTGCGATTTTTTGGGTATTCGCTTGGAGTTTTCTTTTCATGTAGAAGTAATTACTAAGGGTTTTTCTCCTTTCTGATTAATATTGCTTTTTTGCGATTAGACATTTTAATACCACGCTTTCTACAACGTTTTTGAATTGTAGAATAGGAATATTTCTCTTCAGAAAGCACCAAACCATCAACCGAAAAGTAACAGTTTATTTAAGACTCGTTGTTATTCCATCAACATGAAATTTAAACTGGTGGGAGAACTTATATTGGCTACATTAGATTACTTTTAACTTTTTAATCGGTTTGATTTTAAAAAAATGTATTTAATTCATAATATATCTAGTTAAAAACGCTAAATATTTTCATTTATATATTTTTTCACTTTTTAAATATACAGAAGACATATAATGGCCCCATGTAGTCTAAATGCATATTCATTTAGCACTACAAAAGTTTTCTCTATTCCACTACTGGCACATTTCTATTGATAATTTCTATCAATACACCATTTTAAAAATTAAAGCTCTTTTGAACGAACCTTAAAAACTGAATCCTTTCAGAATTCCTATATGTTTTCTTCCGTTCTTTTTTCTTCAATAAATTAAGTTACAATGTTTAATTTTTGCTTTCTATTTTTTATCTAATTTATTTCGTTATTATTAACTTATTATATTTTGCATTATAGCAAAGTTAATTAATAATTTATTCCGTTATTATTAATTAACTTTACTGTAATGCAATATAAACACTATAGACTCAGAAAGAAAGATAGCCGCTTACATTTGTTCCAATATGATGATGGCACTGCGTTAACTAGCAAAGAATATTGTCATGTGTTCTTCAGCTTGTTGCATGGGTGGGAGGTATTCTTTTCCTACAAAGAAAAAAAAAAAGTTTTTATTCTTAGAAACAAAGTAACATTATTTTAACAATAATAACAAGATGAAATTCAATAATAATGGACTGAAAATAATCATTAGAATAACTTTTAAATTGATTTTAATGTTGCATATTATAAATTCTTGATGTTAAAAATAATAGTCTTCTCTCTCCTTCAGTCCCATGCGAATAATGAAATGTTCATAATCTAAGTTATCAAAAATGCCCTGCTTTTAAATTCTTCGAAATATATAACAAAGAATTATCTAAAAATAAAAGTTAATTATATGACCTGCAGTACACTTTTTTAACTGCACTAGCTATGTTATTTCACAAAACTAGCAACATACAATAAATGATGTTTATAGGTAACAACAGATGACAGCACCAAATATATCGCAACTGGCTGAGCATTTTTCCTCGTAATATTTTTAATGAAAAGTGAAATTTAACATGAGTTTAAAATGTATTTAGATTAGAATTTCTATCACACTAATATCCATGATTTTAAAATATTAATACAGCGGGATATTTGTTATATAGATGGGTTTATATGCTTTTCCCCCAAAAAACTCAACATTGCTGAAGGGCTTATATAAGTCTACCTCCTCTTTCGAACTAATGCGCAACTTATTTTAAAAGCCGAACTTAGATTCAGCTTTTAATTGTAAAAATTGCTTGTAAAATCAATATAATGAAAAGTTGTTCTTTAAAACTTAATGTTTTATTAAACACAGGCAACACCCAAAAATGTTGCACATGTCTCAGGCGAATGTAAAGTGCCTTTTTAACAAATACCTATTTTACATTTAATTTTCTTTATGTCAATATGATGTTACGTCGTTAATTCAAAACGGTAATTTGAAACTCAGTATGCACATGCCTCATTATTATAAGTCTTAAATCAAAACTGATGAGTTATCTAAGAAGCATTTTGGCACTTTATGCAAATTTGCATTGATTATAATAATTATATATATATATAGATAGATAGATAGATATATAAAGATAAATCTTACAACTATATATTTTAGTAAATAAATAGAAACAGTTCTATTTCTAGTGCACTTTAATCAGCTATTTATTTCTGCTTAAAAAGTGGAATTTATCTTTGCCAGTAACAGTGCAAAAATGTGAATTTGAAGAATTTTGGGAATTTATGATTATATGTGGGTTTATGATTATTTTTATGTTCTGTACTTTTCAGTCTCCTTTTCCTATCAGTTTATTATTCTACGTCTGTTAGGAAAATTAATAAAGAGAAACGAAAGGAAAGACAAAATATTTGCAATTTTATTTCAGTTTCCAGCTTAACATATGAAGCTGGCATGAATATGTATCTTAGCGCAGTTTAAAATGTTTATTAAAGAAATTTGAAACTTTTATTTATTAACAATAAGAAGTATTTATACTCCATAGATATGATACATAAAGTATGGAAATGATCGACTACGTAGTGTGTGAGATGGCAACTTTCCTTATTATTATATCGAAAGTTGACGATTGTTGTAAAGTAGTTTACTAGTTCTCAAGCATTTTTGCAATGAATCCTTTGAGCATGATGAAGTACTGAGCTATCTCCGCACAAGAGTATTTCTGCAGCAACAACGAATAGCAAAATATAGCATTTCCTCAGTTTATAATTTTTAGGAAATTACATCAGCTTGGTATTGTACGGAGCCGTTTTTTAAACTGATAAACTATATTTTCAATAAAAAATCTCAAATATCAAAAACCAAAATGCATTCTAAAAATATTTATTACTTAAAATTATCTTTTATTGATCATGATTATGAGCAGTAAAAATGAAATTTTATTGGAAAATATACGTTCCTTTTATCTACGTTACATGCATTATATACATCCTTTTTACCTACATTTTATTTCAAGATTTGCTTTGAGGGTAAGGAAAAATAAACTCAAATGCATATTTCCCTATTTGAAGTTTTTAACTTTCATTCAGCAATTAAGACTTTTCAATATTTTTCGTAGATTAAAGTGCACTATTGGGAAACATTTTACTACACAAAGCTTTCTTACGCATATTTGTCCATCGACAATTTTCAGATGGAGATCCTGCTCTAAATTTAGCCTTTTTTGCAGCATTAATTCTACACTGCACGGTGTTGGTCGACATAAACGTAAATTACTTTTTATAATATAAACTTAACCTACTTTATTACGACTTATCAGTGTAATCTTAGATTACATTTATTACATTATTACTTTATTATTACAATAAACTCCGATTATTTCTGTACAGCTATTTCATTTTCAACTGGCAAAAGTTCGTGCAGTGTGTGTGTGTGTGTGATTATGGCAAAGCCTCGAGGGCTATCTGCCTAATGGGAGGGATGCCTTCGTGGAGGACTTTCTAAGGGAAACTGGCTCGTATACACGTTACACATGGGGAAAACCACGAAAACGCCAATGCAGCCAGCCTGTTCGCGGTATTCGAACCTCGGACCGAACTACCAGTGTGCAGCGACTTTACCGCTCGGCCGCTGGTGGGCAGTTCGTGCAGTGTATGTGCAGCTTAGTGGCTCATGTATCTGAGAAAAAATATCATTGTCACATAGAAATTCTCACACAGAAAAATCATCATATGTTATGACAATATCAATGATTTGAGAGAGCTCAGTAATATATATATACTTCCCTAAAAGTAGATTTGAAAGTAAACTTGTCCTAAGATAGCATAATAATCTTTTCCTTTCCTTTCAGTGGAAATAAAGAAGATTCTATGGTCTCTGAATGAAAAACTTAAATTCAATAAAAGTTGACGTAAAGTCGCAGCTCTTTTCTGTTTTATTATTTGGCAAACAATAAAGAAAATTCCTCCATTAATAAAGGTTGGGTTTTTGTTTATTTAAGTGCGGCGAAGTACTGGAGGGCTGTACGCCTAAGGCGAGGGAGGCTTTCGTGGAGGACTTTCTATAAGCAAGATATTGCACATGAGAAAAAACACGGAAAAACCCTGTTCAGTCAACCCTTAATCGTAGGGAATCGAGCCCCGGAATGAACTACCAGTGTTCAGTGATTTTACTGCTCAGCGGGCTGGTGTACCCTTCCTATTAATTGAGACAAAAGGTAATTGTCATCACACTCTGTCTTTGAACAGAAATCTCCGCAGATAGCTGCAGAGCTATAAATCTTAAATTAAAGAAAAAACGGAGCAGCAGATTTCATAATCTGTATTTATAAAAATACGTTAATTATATATATATAATTTACGTATTTTTAAAGAGGCCTACCAGCGGCCGAGCAGTAAAGTTGCTGAACACTGGTAGTTCCGTGCGAGGTTCGAATCCCGCGAACGGGCTGGCTGCATGGGCGTTTTCGTGGTTTTCCCCATGTGTAACGTGTATACGAGCCAGTTTCCCTTAGAAAGTTCTCTACGAAGGCATCCCTCCCCTTAGGCAGATAGTCCTCGAGGCTTTGCCATAATCACACACACGTATTTTTAAACATGCAGATTTCAAGGCTTCTTTTTATGCTTTTTTGACAGATTTTTAATGTTAAATGTGTTGTGAAGTCTAAATATGTAATTGAAAAATCTTAAATGTGTGGGATTAGATGGTTTAATATTTGGCACGAAATTATTTACTACCTTAAAAATCAAAAGGTGAATCTGAAATCAAAATATATAAATAGTAATAAAAATCTAAAAACGTTTATATTTTATATTAAGACCAAAAAGTCGCTTATTTTATTTACACATATACACCTTTTGAGAGCATTTGATCTAGTCCCCCGTTTGGGCTAAAAATATTTAAAAACAGCATATCTTTAGAATTTCCGATGGACAGTCTCCCTCGCTGGAGATAAAAAGTATGTTATTCCGCACAATGTTTTGCCACTGAAATTGTTGAGTTTCTTAACCTAAAATTCGTTTAAAAGTTTAAAAATATGAAAACCAATTCGAGATTCGTGCTTCCAGGGGCCCATATTCAGGAGGAGGACTTATTCAGAAACTATTCTTATTCACAATTTGGTGGATCTAGATTCCGTTGTCTTTTTCACAATGCAAAAAACATTCATATATCCATGCAAATTCTTCATTATACAGTCGTTTACAATAATTATGCGCAAAATGCCGTTTCGAGACAAATAGTCCCTCTGGGTTAAAGCCCCTTTGGGCTAAAAATTCAAATTTATATTTAATGGAAAAAGTAAATAAATTTATTGGCACATATATAAATATTTAAGAGCAAAAAATATAGTAACAGTATTTTTTGCCTACTTACCTACTACTGATTACAGATCCACTATAAAATAAGTGCTATAATTTAAAAAAATAAAGACATTATCACAAAAAAGGAATAGATTTTTTTTTTTTTTTTTTGCAAAAGAATGAACTTATTTAATGATTTCATTATCTAAACCAGTGTTCTCCAACTGGCGCACGAGCGGCGCTTGCTACCCCCGAAATGGTTTTATTCAGTCTGAGAAGAAATTGCAATGATGTATTTGCTGTTACCACGTTTTTGCATAGATTTCAAGATTTTAGTTATTTGAAAACCGAGTTTATATTATTTTCATTTCCATTGAAAACGAACGTTATTAAATCACGAAAATGTCTATAAACAGAGGTAATTAATTTAAAATGTTATATAACTCTTATTAAAAATTTTACGGTAAAAATTTCATTAATTTTTATTCACACGAGTCAAAATGTAAATAAGCTAAGCCACAAATCTTTAAGAATAAATAGCTTTGCTTGGAAATGTATTTGTCATCCACTATAATATATGTAACTGCCTTTTTTCAAAGTTGAAACTTAATAAGACAATGACCCTGTTGACCGCTGAGCATTTGCAAGCCATGATAACAATTATTTCTAGTAATTTCTCTCTAAGGCTACAAACTTTATGAGAATCGAAATGGCATCGAGTGTCCAGCTGTACTAAGAAAGAAAGAAGTTCAAAATTACATACAAACATTTGTAGTTTGAATTTTGCGTCGAAGAAAAATTTAAAAATTAAAAAAAATTCTGAAAGGTTTCAGATTTTAGTAAATTACATCCAAAAGGCGTTTTTTTAAAGTTTTGTGTGTTACCTTTATTTATTAAATATCACGTTCTTTGCACTTAAACCATAAAATTCAGTTCAATAGCAATGTCGCAAAATAAATTTAAAATGAACCTATCTTTAGGATTTCCGATACAGAGTTTTGCGCGCTGGAAATAAAAATTCCCCCTTCCAATAGAGTGTTGCCATTGCTCGCTTTTAAATCTTCGAGCTTGTTACTCAAAAATTCATTAAAGTTTTACAAAATATGAAATTGATCATAAAACAAATTCCAAATTTCAAATTTGATCTTCCACTTGCCCATATTCTTAGGAGGATTACGTCATTCAAAATTCGATGGCTCTATGTACCGTTGTTTTATCATAATTCGAGAAATATACATACGTTTACGCATATTTTTCACTATTTAATTTCTTCAAATATAATGCAGGACTATAACATTTGGTGGCAGCAGTTTAAAAAGTGAAACGGACATTTATAGTGATTCAACGCAAAACCGCAAAACGAAAACAATAGTCCTTCAAAGACAAAGCCCCTATGGACTAATAAACAAGAGGGAGGGTAAAAATGTGTTGTAGGTATGAAATTTTAGATTTAAGATAGAAAATATATATAAATTCATTAACAAAAGTTTTTTTTTTTTCTTTTGCCATATTATTATTACTGATAATGTATGTTTGGGTAAAATTCAGTAAGCGGAATTAAAAATTTTTTTTAAATATTTTCTTTAATATGTTAACCAAATTTTAAATTTAAAGAAAAGTTCTGGCCCGTCAACTATTTTTAGATCGAGTTCTGGCCAGCACGCAAATGAAAAATTATAATTTTTCATTTTAAGGTTGTGTTTTTTCCATAAAGATTGTATTCTTGTGCTGCCATCTAGTGACGTTTTTTTATTCTTACTAAACAAAGATTAGTGTCAAATCAAGTACGGTAAACTAAAAATCAACAATGTAGTTACCAAATATGTAGGTGAAAAATTGGCTAGCATTAATCATTAGTAAACTAAAATTAAGCATAGCGTATATAATATGTAGGAATTGGAAAAAAAATCAGTTTAAATAACTACAAAGGCGAATTTTTTTGTTCAATTTTAGTGCTAAAAGTAGCTCTACTGTTCATTTTGTCTCGGTATTTAGATTTTCGAGAGGGAAACTGAGAAAATACCATCTCGCACATATAAAATTATATAAAAGATAATAATACCTTTAGAGTTGCATCAGACAGTTAGGAAATTCATTTCGAACTTTAAGCTAAAAATTGTTGAATTCAAGCTCACTGAAAACACATTTTGATTTTCCACCAAAGGATAACTCAGTTTTTCAGTGAATGAAATAAAATGCTAAATTTTTGGGTAATGCACAGAGAATGCGATTTCATATCCATTCAGAATTAGAAAAATCTTCCGGAAAATAAGAACAAAATTTATATTTAAAACCTGTCGAATGTGTTATTGTATGTTTAATAGCAAATTGAACGATTTTTAATTTGTTTTCTATAACAAAATTTCCTAAAGTAGAAAATGCTGCAAAATTAATCTGCTTGCAGTATGATCACCACAAATCAATTTTCTTTGCAAAGGCTGTGATATTTTCATCAACTGTAAATATATTTAATTGTTCTCCTTAAAGACATAGTAAACTCGTTCAGTTCGAACAAAAATATCGCATTGGTAAGACATAGCCATTCTTCATGAATTCAGTGTAAAAAAATTTCATAATTACCATTATCATTTAAAAATACAAACACTTTAAGTTTAAATAATCTCGTTAAGATCTTACTTCTCGTAAGATGATGTAAAATGAAACATTTTAAAAATTTGATTTACAATCACTTAAACAACAATAATGATAAACTAGTTGTGATTCAGTTTTAATGATTTAAAACAATTAAAAATATTCAAAAGTCTTATAACTCACACATCACGTCATCCACTATAATATTTAACAGAGCAGAATAAAACTAAGGTCAATAAATACAGAACATTTAAAATAAGCAAACTACGTTATTTTTAAGATGAAAATTTAAAAGGAAATTTTAAAAATATTCAGAAGTGCAGAAATAGAAAAAAGATAATACTAAAATTACATACAAGTGAGATAAGTAACAACAACAATTGGATATAATATCGAGGCATAATGTTTAGTTGTCATAACGGCTATGCTTTAAATTCATACCTAATTTAATGAATTGTGATGTTAATTTCATATTTGGCGTTTATCTTATAAGCGCTAAAAGATCTATAATATATACTTCAATTAAGAAATCTTTTCTTCCAAATATAAATGAATGCTATTCTTCTGTGTCTTAAACGTAATTATCTTTAGATGATGGATAACTTTACACAGTATCCCTAGCTTTGCATTCTAATTTTAAAGAAGCCATGAGATACTGGAACTCATCTTCTTCTCGAGTGCGATTATCTCCATGAATACCCCAGAATTGTCCTACAAAATGCTGCCTACTTTCGCCGAACTATATCAAATTCCTTGATGCTTAATTTTGATACAGTGAACTCTATCCTATACTATTAAAATCTGCGCTGGTCTGTTTGTGACATTATCTCCTTCGTAAAGGTTAGGTTAGGTTATTTAATTAAGGCAAAGCCTCGAGGACTATCTGTCTAAGGGGAGGGATGCTTTCGTGGAGGCATCCCAAACCCTAACAGGACTCTGGAAAGCTGTTCGGGAGGCATGGGATAGGATACTTCTTCTGCCACGTCAAAAGGCATTATTATCCTGGAAATTGCGGTATCGAAAGATAGTTCAGAATAAGGGATGTCAAATAGAACATTTAAAACACAAGAATTTTATGTAATTTAGTTTTGTGGATACAATATTCATCGTCTAAAAAAGTATGGGAACTGCCTCTGTACTTGAGTAAGCAACGAACCAATCTTGACTTGGTGTATTTAATTATGCCAAAGCACACTAGTGCTATCTGCCTAAGAGAAGGGATGCCTTCGTGGAGGACTTTCTAAGGGAAACTGGCTCGTATACACGTTACACATGGGGAAACTACGAAAACACCCATGCAGACAGCCCGTTCGCGGGATTCGAACCTCGGACCGAATTACCAGTGTTCAGCGACTTTACCGTTCGGCCGCTGGTGGGCCCTCCGTAAAGGAGATGAATTTCGAGAGAGGTACTCCCGGATTCCAAAAATTCGTGAGAAGCCATTTCAATCACTTTGCTCTTGGTACGACTTTAATCAGCAGAGATATAATCAAAAAACTCTGAAAACACTAATTTTTGCACTCATTTCTTCGAGTGACAACACTCTCGCGCGCTGGAGATAAAAATGTGCTCTATTTCGAAAAGTGTTGCTCTATTTTCGTTGTCGCTTTCAAATCGTACAGTCTGTTAATATAAAATTTGTAAGTTTTACAAAGTAGAAAATAAAAATAGTATTATCAAACATTAAATATATTATTATTATATAAGTTCATATTCTGACGTTGTAGAAATCACGCGATTGCATGTCGAAAAAGTTTCGTTAATGTCAACATTAAAGGGGTATCAGAAACCCCTATACCGACAATGTTAAATTGGCCATTTTCGATGTACCTTTTCTCAAACTCTGCTGTAGATACAAGCTTGAATTTTTTCTGTAATTAAAGCATACCTATCTGATTATACTGAAATGAGCTTTTGAAGCATTTTGAATTATAGAGTAAATTACAGAACATTTTGTTAGGCATAGTAAAGTTTAGCACTTTTCTTTTACAAAAAAATTAAAAAAAATTTTTTTTTCTAAGTTTATTACAAAAGCTCATTTCAGTAAATATTAGGGAACCTAATAAATAAGCCATAAAAACTATTTTTAGATGCCTGTGAGCAGTAGTTCCTGAGAAAAGGTACATCGAGTATAAAAAAATCACGTTTGGAGAAAAACGCGTTTTTATGTAAAAATCCTCATTGATCAAAGCAGTAGATGACATTTAAAAACTAGATTTTTTTTTACAGTTCTAATTTTCATAGAGATTAATGAATGGTATTTTTAGAAAGATAAAAGTGTAGAGAATTTGAAAATGCAAAATTCCGAAATCACAATTTTTTGAAGATTTTGGAGTTCCAACAATCCTTAACACAAATAGCTGCTGTTGGTAAATTTTTTGTTTCAGGTTAAGATAACTCACACGATATGTTATTGCCACTTTTTATTGAGAAAAAGTCGATATATTACATTAAATTCAAATCATGACGTCATATGTATTAACCTGATGTGTCAAAAGTTACTGTTTGCTGGTTTGGCAACAAAAAAAATATTTACGAATTGATTGTTGCTTGGAGAGAATGAACTAATTTCCTTCATACTGAAATATTTTTATACATTTTTTCCAGGTATACATAGAACTTATAATTTTTACTTTTTCCACAGCCCGCTCATCTGGCGGACTTGCCCGCTAGTGATCATAAATGACCGTAGATGTGTTAGAAATATTCGCGTCATGTAAGTTTCAGCAATATCAAATTCCATTTCATTAAAATCAATCAATAAAGATAGATAAATATCCTCTTTAAGTAACTTTTCTGCCTTATCAACAACTTTATTTACATGAGATATCTAAATTCCTACTGGTATCAGGAGCACAAAAGAAAGTGTCGAATTCCTTACATGCTTCAGAAAGCAAACATCGTAAAGCAAGTTCATTCCACTTTTAATTTACCTATTGCTAATTCGTTCTCAGCTTTAACCATCGTAAAATAATTTTAAAAGTTCTATTCACGGATATCAGTGTTGGAACTCATAAAGAATTTAGCTTCTTAAAATGCCTTTCGTAAATTTGGTAAAAGTAATCTCGGAGAATCTCAACTTTTACAAATGTCAGCATGTAGAAAAAGAATTCAGAACATTATCATCTCTGCATATAATAAAAGAAAGAGTCTGTCTGCGTGTGTCTCTGTGTGTCTTTCGTTCGCGCTGCGCGTAAGCTAATATACCCACGGCTACGAAATTTGGTACATAGGTGCATCTAGACAAGAGCCAGTGCACCTCGAAGCGATTTTTTCGAAATTCGATTTGGAATTGTTTTTATTTTATGTTTTCTGACGAAATCGCGTCATTTGGAGACATAATGGGCTATAGTAAAGCGAGATTTTACTCTACACACTCCATTTTCACATCGTCATGAAACGTAGGCACTTAGCTATTTTACGAACTTAAAATAAATTTCGTATTTCAATAAATCGATTCAATACGAATTTATTTAACAAAGGGAGCTTAACACCTTTTCAAAGGGATTTTTTTCTATAAAAGTTTATGTTTAAAAATGTACAGTTTATTTTTCTTTAATTTTTGGACACGTTAAACTTTCATCCTTGCGACTGCTTTTACAAAAAGAATTTTGGAAAAATGACAATATTTTGTATTTTAAAAATTTTTTTAAATGAACCTTCCGAGTACACTTCTCACATCTCACATCTTTAAAAATGTGATTTTGGCAACAATTTTCCTTTCTTATTGTTGTTTCAAATTTCTTTGATGAAATCGCATCATTTTTTGAATAGTTTTATTCCTTTAGAAATCTAGGTTTGGCAACAACTTTTCATCGCATTCCTTATGTCACTGTTTTTAAGAGATTGGTATATTTCATTCACATTTTTTTATATATATAATACACTTTTATTGATGTTTTTGTAAAGTTGTTCTGCAGAGTAAAATTCTACGCAGTTTTTAGGTATTTTTCCGGTACATTTAAAAGCCAGACGAAGGCTGGCAGCAAAGGTGCTAGTTTAATATAAAACAGAGTAACACAAGAGACTTATAAGGTATTTTTTACCCTCCGTCTAGCATGCCGCCCCGTCGTGGCCCCACGGTAGCATACTCAAAGCGAAGCATATTCGAGCCCTTTCCCTACGTCTCCTCCCGCTTCAAACAAACAAACAAACAAACAAACAAAACGTAATGAATCAACACTGGCATCCGAATTAAAAATAATGGTGGTGGATAGTAATCCGCCACCACCAGGATTTGATAATTCTCAATCGCCCTTTAAAAGGGTCTCCTTCCTCCCAGCATGCCTTCGTGGTGCAATGGTAACACACTCGGATCATATTCGAGTAGTCTAGGTTCGAGTGGCGCGAACGGCATTGCTTAGTTTCACCTCTCCTGCATTTTTTTTTTTTTAAAAGAAACGCAATGACTCTACAAACTAACAAGAAAATAAGGAGTTTTGAAACAGTTACAACAACGTTCGTGGCACACACATTTTTTTCTTTGCGTTTTCTAATATAAAATATCTACAGTAATTCTAAAATGTCTGAGAAATCAAATTAGGATTCTTTCCTAACTTTCTGCATTCTTAGAATTAACTTTTTTAATTTCGTATTTAAAAAGTGATAGCAGAATAATATAAGTAACTCAAAATGATATTTTCCCTATGAAATTCTACAGCACCCGTTTATTTCGAAATGGTTACTAGTACTATTCTTCCGTTTTCAAGGAATAGTTTCACGTAACCATATACCACATGTTTAGAATGAAAGTTTTTCTAAGATTCATTTCTAAAGAAAATTTCACACGAAACTGTGATTACAAGAGAGCGGCGTCTTTATGATGACACTGTTTAGTGGAAAACTGAGACCATTATATTTATGCATTTTAAAATTAAAAGACTTGTGCGTTCCGAAATAGAATAATATAATTCCGAATAGAATAATATAATAGTTCCGAAATAGAATAAAGTCAAAATAATGCGTTAGATATTTAAATGCTACAAATCTACGAGTGAAGAACAGCTATACAATATCAGCCTAGAAATTTGTGTTTCTGATGGTGAATGGTCTCTAACGGTTTTCGTGTTGGTTGGTGTTGGTGTATTTAATTATGGCAAAGCACACGAGGGCTATCTGCCTAAGGGAAGGGATGCCTTTGTGGGGGACTTTCTAAGGGAAACTGGCTCGTATACACGTTACACATGGCTCTAACGGTTTTGAAACGCAGTGAACATATATTGCGCTTCAAAAGTGATATAAGCAACCATCTGTTTAAATTAGAAGCTAAAGAGCTCTAAAATCTGTCTATGCTAAAACAGTACAGACGTATAACGTAATTTTTACGTTTTGTGTCGGCGCATATACTTATTAAGCATAGTAAAAACAGAATAAATGTTCTATGGTTCAGAAAATGAAGCTTATTTTCTTCGTTTCCTTTAACATATCTAGAGACACGTACAATGTTCGTGCAAGTAATTGTAATTATCTGCTTATCATTAAAAATAAAAATAAAAATAAACTGAAATAAAGAGGCAGAGAAAGCTGTTTTTGTGTCTGACACACGTGCAGGTATCTTGTTACTACGTGATGTGGGGCAGTATGTCTGGGAAATGTGAAAGTGCTTTATATTACAATATTAAAATACTTGAAGAGATTACACGTATTTCCGAAAACAAAATCTGATGTGTACACCACATGACTTCCTTGTACGGAATATTAAATTATACGCATTTTTTTCTTGCTTTTCGTTTAAACTTATAGGATTGAATTAAATCTACTTCGCCGACAGCGCATAAACCACAATAGAATAAATGCATTCTTTAAAATTCACTCTATTTGTTTACCATAGTGACACCCTGGCGCCCGTTTCAATTAACACTATTATATTTCGTTCATATTATAACTCAGAATGCACAAAATTTATATCATTTAAAGAATTATCTAATCGTTGCCACATGTTCTATTCAAATACTATAATAAAGCTAGACGATGTATAAAAGAAATTAAGCAAACAAAACAAAAAAGAAAACGTTTTTCACAGACAATTGATTATTTCTCATTCAATTAATTCAGTTCTGATTTCGCGACAAGGCAAAAATACATAAAAACTCAAAATATCTGTATTAAAAATTACGAAGTAAATCTTAAACACTTATTTCATTGAAAAAATTCCAGAAAGGATTAAGCATGATTTAATTCGCAATAATAAATGAAGACGTTATCTTTGTTGTTGCGAAGCTAAGTTTCTCTAGATTGGCAAAAAATCCACTGTTACGCTGTTTCAAATGTAAACAAGCAACGGCCGCCATCAAAAACAATTATTAGGCTTAGCGGCTCTTAAACAACTTTAAAATTGTTGATAATTCTAAAAATTGCATACAGATATACTAAAGGCATTAAAACCTTAACCGGATGATAAGAACAACATAATCCAATCATTTTGAAAGCAAAAAATGTACAATTGACAAACATATAAGAGTAAGAAAAACTGAGATCACTGAGCCGGGTAACAGAGTGGATATATATATAAATATATTTATATATGTTTGGTGCGGCCGATTGCAACCAAAATACGAGGTGCACATCTACATGTTATTGCAGTCCCCTATATACAAAATTACAACGTTCTGAGGTTACTCGTTTTTGAGTTATGCGAGATAAGTACGTACGTACGTACATACTTTCGTACAGACGCTAAGAAAAATTGTCTTCAGAATTAATTTTAAAGCAGTTTTATAATTTTTTGGAGGAAAAGTGTCTTTTATTCTGTCCTTCCGTACAGATATCACGCAAAAACATCGTTAAATCTTATTCGATAGCGGTCAAAATGGATATTTTAGTTGAAATATGCTGCCTGAAACTTTTCGGGATCACAATACTTCCTTTTTACTTCGTAGAAGGAAGTAAAAAGGGATTTATGTGCCAAGTCTATTGAAATGCTTTTGTTTAAACAAATGTACAAATATAATTTCTATGGCATTAGATGTTTTTAGTCAATGCATAATATTGATCACAATAATATTTTTTAATCACGATGATGACTGATAAATTATTGCACGAAAACTGATTTTTTTTTTGTGTGTGTGAAACAGGAATTTCGTAGTATTTTGGCCGCATGATCGTTGCTTTTGGCCGCATGATCCCCAAATGAGCACGCATTCATTGTATTCAGAAATAATGCATGAAATATTTTAAACACAAATGAAAGACGATGCATTATTGAAAGCAGTTACATTATTGTTGTTACTTATGGCTCACTGGTCTGACGGTAACATCAGCCAAAACCCACGTAGTTCCTCATGGCAAAGATCGCAACATACGCCTGTCGTTGGCAACAGCCTTGAGCATCAAACCACACGAGAGGACTTTCGGCTCGCCACATATTTAGAGTGCCGCCATGCCGCATAGACACGTACTTTAGACACGTAGCTTTAGAGAAATACATGGATACGTACATGGAATACATGGATACGTACATAAATCATGGATACGTACATAAAGCACGGATAGAAATACATGGATAAGTACATAAAGCATGGATACGTACGGACATTACGTATCCATGCTTTCTCTGAGATTCGAACTCGGACCCTTCGGCACGGCCTTCAGCTACGCTAACCACCATACCGGTTAAGCGGCAGGCTATATTGTATAATGGTATATTCAGCAACGCATTGTCCGTTTTTATCTACTATCTTTTGTTGCTTTAGAAAAGCTTGTAAATTCCACCGAAAATCATATGTAATCCATGTTAGTATTGTCGGATTCCAAGAAACATGCGGAATGCTTGAAGACCCATTTATTACCATGTTCCAGCAGCAGCGGCTGCATTCCACATCGTTATTTCAGCAGAATCTCATGGTACATATCATGTGCTCGAAAACAAGTGCAAGGACAAACACTTCTCAACACGAATCGTTCTATTCCTTTGGAAGGCATACAACCTACTACTGTTCTGGAAGCTGGAGTTGCCGTTTACATAAATATTTTGTTATATTCTTATGAAGGATGGATACGCTCATCAGATATAAAAAATTCTTTCTAGGAACTTTACTCATACAATTTCCTTTCCTCTACTTTCCTCTCTCCAAACCCTCCCTACTAAGCAACTCTTTCTATGTATTCAAATTTATTCTTCTGCTGCAAAAAATCTACCATTTCACCATCTGTGACGGAATTCCGCATTTTTGAAGATCACATTTTTTTTTCTTTTTTATATTTCATTTGTCACTGTACATAAACATACACAGTTCACGTCTTCAGATAAAATATCTAAAGGCAGGCGAATCTTTGCCCTCTTTATGCTCAAAACTGCTTTCGAAGAGACGATGAGCACATGTGAGAAGATAATATGTAAATTTCCACTTATGCTTCTATAAAATTGTCCAATAAAGTCGACTTATGTGACTTCATGCTGCTTGAATCTTTAGAGGTAGCACAGCCGTTACTTTTGTATCTATAACTATTGTTCAAAACGTGTAGACACATTAGGTATTTTTTGGAAGCAGGCACGATGAAAAATGAGCAATCACCTTCGCCGGGAAACGAACCACGGACCTCTGGAAACCCGGCCCAGCGAGCAGAGCCACTACACCACGAAGGTACGCTAGGAAGGCGGAAGAGATACCTTATAAACGTTTTTAATGGTTTGGAAGCTTTAATTCATTAGACACTCCAACTTTCATTAAGAGTGTCATTGAAACTTAAATATCAAATTACCAATTATGAAAATTTGGCTAATCTTTAGAATATGATAACAGGTAGTTTGGCGACATTTTGGTAAGGCGATAAAGGTTACCAGCTAGGACTTTAGCAATAATCTCAGAAGTACACAGTTCGAATCACAGTTTATTTTGTCTCAGAGAAATGAGAGATCATGAGACCTGTAATGTGACATTTTCCGGAAAATTCCTATCGTGATTTTAGCTAATAAGCACTTAGAAACAATTTCGCTGCTAAAGTGCGGAATCGCCCACTTATTTGTTTGGTGCTTTTTACAAGAGTAAGAAGAATTGGATTTTTGTCAATTTTCTTTGACTTTTTAAGTGAAAATAGGTCGATGTGTACATAGATAAAGTCACGAGTAAGCGCAATGCCATTTTTGTGCAATTCTGGGATGTTTTTTTAAGTGAAAATAGGTCGACGTGTACATGCATACCGTGTATGTGCAATTCTTAAGGGGACTCGGTACCCCAAAAATCAATGAAATTACCGATTTTTCAATTTTTTGCTGAAAACGTACTTTAATACACTTACTACACTGAAGAGGAATTTTGAAATTATCTGACGATAATAAATGCCATAAAAAGGTTTTTAAAATTTTGACACCGCTTTAAATGCCACACCCCCTTAGTGTTTATTTTTTTTTTTTTTTACTTTTTAATTTTTTCAGTAACTTACTAAAAATCAGTGTAAATGAAAAAGAGTGTAATTAAATATAACTCTAACTATCAAAAACCTCTATTTATGCGTATATACTGATTTATTTAAATACAAATTAAAGTTGGAAAAAAATTTTTTTTTCACCTTTAAACTGGCAAGTTTATATATTTATACTGAGCTCAGCAAATAATTTTATATGTATTAACAGTCAACAAAAATGCTATGTTTATTCAAAAGTTGAAATTATATGTGATTAGATACGAACAGAAAGAGGTGGTGTAATGAAAGTGATCAAATTTCTGACCGTAGCATTATTGAAATAGTGCTGGAACAAACATTAAACTTTTTAATTGATTAAAATGCACATAAATTAATTTAAAATGGAATTTTCATACAAGAACAAATGGCTAAAATAAGAGAAGAAATCACATAAGCTGCTGAGTGCTTTTAAATAAAATGTTTTATGTCCGTTAAAATTTCAAATTTTGCTTTTTAAAAAATGAATAAAACGACAAATTAATATTATTAATAATGATTATAAGCGTTTTAGAAAATATATTATAATTAATTCATGCATTAAAATTGTTTTGAGAGTGTTTTAAAAAACAAAAACATGTAAAGGAAAATTCTACTTGCATTTTATGATATTTTTGCAATATATCTAGCCAGATAAGGTTTTAAACAAAAGCTTGTAATTTATATTCATATTAATCAATTGAACAGTAGTAAGTATTATTATAAATATATATATGTATTGAAATTCAGTTATAAAATTTTTAAGAAATTGGAAATGATTTAATGACCGTCCAGACAGTTTACATTCTTTAAACTGCGATTTCTCAGTTTGCAATTTTTTAATATATCCTTTTACTTAAAGTCCTAAAACTTGTTCAGATATGGACCAAATTATTTAATAAATTTACTGCTTATTTAAAATTATATACTGCATAGAATCAAGGATGAGATTTGAAAAATAGTGAAAAGAAAAATTATTGGAAGCAAAAATGTTACTGAAACCATATTTTTTAAAAGTTTTTATATAAAAATGTGCTTTTTATTTTTTTTCACAGAAACTAATTCGTTAATTGAAAAATCGATCCGTAAAGTTATTAAGAACACTATTATGAATACAATAAAAAATTTGAAGCAAAAATATTGAAAATTGGGGAAGAAGAAAGAATTTTTAATTGTTGAACTTTTTAAAAAAAAATTCAAATTAAACAAAAATTAATTGCAAAAAAAATTTTTTTTCAGCTTAAAACCATTTTGTCTCATAAAACCACTTAATATTATTCATAAAAAGTAGATGAAAGTGCTTAAATAAAAAAAAAAATCATTCAAAAGGTACCGAGTCCCCTTAAAAACGCGGCAAGCAGTTTGCGATTCTGCACTTTCTCCCAATTTCGCACCTAATCTTCGTCAAGATTAAGCATTTTTATTCCATAAAAGTTCTAGTATAAGTGTAATTCGGCTAGCAGATTGTTGGAAAAACATGCCTTTACTTCGTGGAAGCAAAATGGCGTCCAAAACAAAACTAGCAGGTTGCTTTAGCAGGCTTGGCAGGGTTGGTTGGCAGGGTTGGTCGCCAAATTTTCGCCAAGTTACCATAATGTAAAGATTCACCGAAAATTTAACAATTCATTTGATCTCTCTCATAATTAACAATTCAGCAATGTGATGCTTTATCAACAGAAGATTTCGACTAGCAATCAAGCATGAATTATAGAGATGGCTTGCCAAGCGCGTATTATCTTTATCCAAATAGAGGGTCGAGACCGAACAATCAAGGTTCATTTCCTACCGCTCTGCTATGCGAAAATTGTTTCAATTGTTTAAGAACTTCGTCCTTTGAATATGGATCCAGAGTCTTTCAATATTGGTCAGTTCTTGTTCTGCGTTTTTTTCATAATTGGTAATTTGAACAACAACCCTTGCTTGCGCTTTTAGTCAAATTATCTTATGCTGACTGCTCTAATTATTCAGACTCAGTAGAGATCTGTACGACAGATTTTGGTTTATTTTCTGATTTTGGTTTATTTTCAGAGTTCTTATTTTCATCTGATTTTGGTTTATTTTCAGTGTTCTTATAATCACAACACAAATCTATAATTCTTAAGAAAAAATTATTCAGCGGTAATAAAATATAGATTAGTTGATTCAATCGATTTTAATTAATCTACAAATTCTCGTCAAACGATAGAAGAATGTTTAGAAGTTGCTTTGAAATGCTCGGTTGTAACCTACGGTATTTCTCAATGAACCGTAGTTACTTTCTCTTTCTAAACTGTTCATTTATTTAATCCGCTGTTTATTTACGAAAGAATAGAGCAAAAGAAAACACTTTAGTTTCAACATGTTAAAAACCCGGCAGTTCAGTCAAGGAGAAAATACGGAAAACATCGCCTCCTTGTTTCCTGGTTATTCCTCTTTGAGGAAATTAATGAACTTTTTTGTTTTGGAGAGTTTTCTTTGCAAGTTAAAGAGGTAACGAAGATTTGACTAAATTATAGTGCATCATATATTTATTGCAAGATTTTTGTCATTAGAAAAATTAGCTCGATCTTGCCGGTCTTTTGTAAAATCTGGAAACTAAGATAGAGAGGGAGTTAGATAAAAAGCTAGAATTATCACTCGGTAAAAAGGAAAGAATTTTGGTCGGAGACAAGCATATTTTAATCGCAAGCAATTCTTGAATTAAGGTAAATCGTATATATTAATTTCTTGCTGAAACATCCAAATGAAAATACTATGTTCCCTTTTAATGGCAGCCAAAGTTCTTGTTTATTTTTCCTCTACTTTTATCAAATTTCTATCTCTGCGAAATAACACAGGAGATTAAGTCTTAAAAATCTGATGTGGACACTACATAACTTCCTTGTAGGACCTAAAAATCAAGCAATTGTTCAACGGGCAAGAAGATAAAATTTTCGGTGCACAAAAATTTAAAGTCAACTTTTAGTCCTACTGGGCAGGTGTCAGGTGAAAGTAAGTCAGGACACCCGAGCGTCCTACATACACTATTTCGGTACTGTCCGGACGAGCAGATCCTGTGCTCCAAAAGCACTGCATCGGGAGTTCATTTACAGATGTTCAAAAGCAAATAAGGGCTAGTTACTGAGAAATACAAAGCAATGGCATTTACTGATTCAAAAACGCACTGAAGTTGGTGATCCAACTGACTTAATTCACTGTAGTACTAAGAGTTTAAACATAACGAATAGCTGACACCGTTAGGCTGAGCAAAAACGTACGCATTATAAGTTGTTGTAAATTCTACAACTACTGCATGCTGATTAACTAAAGATATAGAAACCTTTACCAGAACATAAGAACAACAAAATCAAATCCCTTTAAAGGAAAGAGGAAGTGCACAACTAGATATTATATCAGTTCCATATACAAAATTCAAAGCTATACGGCTAATCGTTTTTGAATTGAGCGAGATAGATACGTATGTACGTACGTACGCACGTACAGACTTCACGAAAAAGCCGCATTCTGCAATCCATTTTGGAAAAAAATTTATCCGTTATTCTGTCCGTACGTATAGATATCACGCAATAACTTGTATGAATGGATTTGAAACCGATCAAAATGGATACTTTCATTGAAATATGATACTCGAAATGTTTCTTGATTACAATGTTTTTTTTACTTCCTACAAAGAAGCAAAAATCGAAAAATCTGAAAGTTTAATTATCTAATTTGAGAATTTGGCGCAACAAAATGTTTTCTATTATTCACAAAATATGAGTTGATTTCTTTCGTGTTCATCTATACTAAATAAGTCAGCATACTATTTAATTTATACTAATTTTTGTTCCTACAATCAGTATTTCTGAAGAATACATTTTGAGCTAAAATATTAATTCCTTTATTGCTGTTATGAATTCTTTCCACTTCACGTTATACATCATTAAAAAAGACACACTAAATTTTATTTAAAATCCCCAAAATACCGATACTTACAATAAAAGTTGCATTTTAAATAAATTATGCGACAACGCAGATTTGAGCCACGGTGCACTTCTTTATTTTTAATGTACCGAGGACAATGTATTAAATTAATCTTCTGAAGTTTATTTTTGCTGCAGTTTACATATAGATACTGCATGTAGTAATGCAGATCTTAAAATTGTTTTGTATAAGATTACCTTGTTTTATACTGAAAGTCTGCTTTATCTAACTAATAAAGGCCTTAGATTAATAAAAAACCGAATTGTTGAAGTTTTAACAATGTTCTCTGAAAGAAAACTGCTACTTATAGTAATGCCCAGGTATGTTGTAAAATCTATATCTTGTTCAAACAGCACAATGTTACAATGTTGTCTTATTTTTTTTTTTTTTTAGGTTATGCCAGTGCTAAAAAATTAAATTATTGTAGTTAATTCCTGGGTATTGATTTTTTCTCCAATGAAGAAAGCAATTTTCAAGACTGTTCAGATAATTTTGTAATCGATTTTGAATCATATTTGTAGCTTGACTGTAGATAGTTGTATCATCAACAAGCAAATGTAATTGGATGTATAGTAACGAGAGACATCAGTTGCATAAATATAGAATAAATACAAAATATAGGATAAATGCAGAGTGAATAAAGAATCTTGAGAACACAAAAATTCTTCTCCTAGCAGAATAATATTGTCAATATAAAAGAGTCTATCAGGAAGATAAGGTGCAATTAATTTAATGATAAAATCAGGAAAATTGAATTTAATTATTTTATATGTTAAACGCTTTTGCCAAACTCTGTAGAAACTTTGGTGATGTCTTGAAAATCTCTTCTATTCGAATTTTTGCATTATAAGCTTTAGCACTAGTGTTTCTTAGCAATTGGTAAACCGTATTTTGTTTGCTTTGAAATTCCAACTGCTCAATATATAAAACAATATGTTATGGGGCAGTGCTTTTAATAATATTTATGATAATTTTTTAGCAGATTTTAAAAGTGAAGACAGTAAAATTTATCGCAGTTGTGGGTTTATAGTTCCATACCTTCAGTTATCAGAAGATAGCGCTGTTCTGGTGTAGTTTTGGAAAAGTAATAGTGATAGTATATTTCCTAGATAAAGGATTATTTTAACGGACGGCCGCTTTATTTAATTGCCATTAGCCTTATGCCACTGCAAGGTGGCCATCATTGCTTCCTATGAAGGGACGAATTGTTACAATCCTGGCTTCTCCGGGATTCAAACCCAGACCCATCGTTACGGCAATAAGGGTCGCTAACCACTATACCGGCGGGGCGGCCCTAGCTAAAGGACAAAGTGCTATATATACTTTATTTTATAGGTACAACTCTGATATACGCCTTAATTTCAGCAAATGTGGCGATATGTGTTCTGCGCTGGTTTTTGGCGCGATTGCGTATTGTATGGCAACCCTGTTGACGTTGAAAAATCTTTCGCTGGAGCTCGTTGGTTCGTGTCTGTGTCTGAGAAGATAGGGGGAAAGATAAAATGGTGGAAGTTGTTGAATTGAATTTCGGCAAAAAGAAATATCATTGTGGTCATCCTGTTGACAGGCAGTGGGTGTTTGGAGGAGTGGAAAGAGGGTCTGGGAGATTATTTGTAGTGGCTGTGCATGATAGAAGTAGGGATTTGTGATTATTTGTGATTTTTTTTTATTTGTGAACCATAGCATGAATTTTCTGGAAAGTGTGTCTGGCTGTCATATAAATACGATAGTGATTACGTGGCGGCATGTTAAAGGCGGTATGAAATTGGTATTTCTGCTGTTCGAAAAAGCATTAATTCATGGTAAGTGCATTTTATTTTATTCCTGTTCTTATTTTGTAGAATGTTATAGTCATTGTTTTTAGTATGAATTTCTGTAGTTGTTGTTGTTTTTCTTTAATTGTTTGAAATTCATTTTAGTTATTTTTGTTTATTTTGTTAATTAGTGCGCAGTGTCTAGATTGTGCAATTCTTAGATGTTTTTTAAAGTTGAAACAGAACGCTGTGTGCATGGTATTCTTTGAAACTTATTGTTATTATGTTAATTTATTAAAGCGAAGTGTGAGGAGTTCGTAGATTCGTTCGTTGCCTAAATTGTGCAATTCGAAGATATTTTTTAAAGTTTAAACAGGATGCTGTGTACATGGTATTCTTTGAAATTCATTGTTGTTATGTTAATTTATTAAAGCGAGGTGTGCGTAGTTCGTAGATCTCTTTGCTGGTTATATTTTGCAATTCGTAGATGTTTTTTTAAGTTAAAACATATCGCTGTGTACATGGATTTTTGTCAAATATTTTTGGTTAGAAACTTTACGTTTTTGATATCTAAATTTTTTGTTTTTGTTTCAGATTTTTAGCTTAAATTGTGTGTTCAAAACGTGGTTTTTGCATATGCGAAAACCGCGTTTTTGGAGACATATTAGGCTTTAAGTTCGAAATGTAGACAAAAAATTTAAATAGTAATATGGCAGCGTAGAGTTTCTCACCAAAAATGTTTGGCGAGAAATTTGGCGACTTGAGAGCGCATATCAGAGTAGTTCCGATTTATAATATTAGTAATACAAGTGACACATTTAAGACATAATTATTTTAGCGTTTTATTATTGATTTTCACTGTTCACTTCCTTATTTTTTAGCTTTTCATTCAATTTAAAACTTTGGAAAGATTAGTTTTATTGGCATTTTTATTAAAGTCTAACACAAGCATTAATTGTTAGGTTAGGTTACCTGAATAAGGCAAAGCACACGAGGGCTATCTACCTAAGGGAGCAGATGCCTTGGTTGAGGACTTTCTAAAGGCATTTGGATCGTATTCACGTCACAAGTGGAAAAAACCTCGAAAACTAAACATGCCGTCCACCCACTTACTAGTATTGGAACCCAGGTTGAACTACCAGTATTCAGAAGTCTTTAACCACTCGGCCACTGGTGAGGCTATTTTTGGGAGGGGGGGAGAGAAGAATACGATTGTTGAAATTTTAGTTAACCTGGATTACCAGTAACATCTTGTGGCGACTCTGAGAGCTACACTGCTCATTTTCTGGAGAAAATTTAGAGTACTGCGTTCAGTATTTATCTACTTTAACTCTTAAAATAATCCTTACCTCCTACGTATTTGCTTCGATTCATCAAAATTCTTAGAAAGCTTAGAAATTTTAATTAAGTATAAAATATTTTTGGTATATTAGATAAAAAGGAAAAAATTTTTCATTATACACAGATTTGAAATTTGTGTTAGTTAAAAGCTTATAACTAAATCTAATAGCTCTCCTGGTTATTATTATTATATGCTTATATGAAGATACTGAGAAATTCACGAACATTTTAGGATTTGGATTCGAGTTCGAGAAAAAGTAGAATTTGTCCTCTTCTTAATATTATATTATGCGTAACATTTAAACGTATTAACTTTTAAATAGCTCTTGAAATGAGAAATTCATCAACCTCAAATCATAAGAACCCCATAAATAACTAAAACACGAAGCCAGGCCAAAAGAGAGTAACTTTTAGCTTATAGCTACAGCATTATGACTTTAAAATAGCTCAACAACATCCTTTGCATTTTTTATGTTTTTTGCTACCTTGACATTTTCCCTGTATATAAATAAATAAACCCCAAAAAACTCTCATCAAAGTACGAAACATAGTTCTGCTATGGCGAAATTACTTGATTATTTTTACCGGCATCCTACTGAGACAGTCGGCAACTCTGGAGAGTATGGTCGTTTCCCAGGACAATGACCTGATGGCCTTGATCTTGGGTTTGTTGCCACAGCTCTGCGGTGGAACTTCTATTGAAGGGTCCTCGACCCACAGACCCAGAAGTGGAACACGTTAGAAATGAAAAACGCTCGTTCCCGCCTCCTTTCGAGATGGAGAGTTTATGTCAACATCAACACATTCACTTATTGCCTGCAATCTGACGAGTTTCGCTGTTCCCGGTCAACTCCGGACGTAGGCGGTAAGTAAGAATGCTCTTTCTATATTTTGAATGTATTATTCAATATAGTTTTCTCTTTATGCAATTAAGGCTCCATAACGATTGCGATGAACCACATAAATAATTGCAAAATAATTTTGGAGTCACCGATTTTGCATGATGCTCAAAGTTTTTCCATTTTAGGATCATTCTAAATTGCTTATATTCCATAAAGAACTAAATTTGAGTTCACTGAGAGAAACTGCTTGAAAGACCGGACAATGTAATAACCCTATGGTCAACACAAAGCCAAAACCACGAATCTGTAAAATGACTGCTTCAAGAAAAGCAAGTTTAAAATACGAGACATTTTTCAATGCATCCGTATAGGGAATATCCCTAAGTATTTTATTTTATTAAAAATATGATGATTACGTTTGCACCACTTTTTTTAGCATATTGACAAAATATTTAGGAGAAATCATAATCATATCTTTCTCGGCATTTAAAATTATTCCGGTTAATGATTAAGATAAAAATTTCACAAAATTTTAACATAGCAAATACTAATGAAAGTTTTAACTGTTATTTGCATCTCATATGAACTTTAGTTGTGCACAGATGACTGCCGTCTGTGAGACACATGTTTTTAAAAATTTCTAAAAAGAAATATTAATATTTGTTACAGCTTTCCATAAACTGAAGTTAAACATTTAATTTTCCTTGCTGTTACGTTAACAAATGTTGAATAAGTTTAGAACAGTTTCAGAAACGCCACCTGACCATTTATTAAAAGCCCAAAACCTATGCTTTTTGCTATCCAAAGCGTATACCTACTGTAACTACTGTAAGCGTGTACTATATACCTACTAAATCTATTATTATGACAGGTAGTCTTACATCATGCTCATACTGTGACAGGTGAAATGATGGAAAAATTTGAGTTATGATTTTAATATAATAATTTAGTTATATTTCTGTAAGAAAATATTTATATTTTTTTCTCCACAAAGTTAAAAAATTGAAACCAAAAAATGCAGAATTCGTGTTTTTGGCATGGTATTGATGAGATCTCTGTTCATTAGTTCAGTACTGGCAAAGAAACGAAAAATTTCTGTTTCGGGGCACTGAATAAAAATAAATACTCATGTGTTGCCATCGACTGAAATTTACAAAGAAATATTACTGAAAATCGAGATTCAAACAAAAGTCAATCATAGTATTAGAACTTCCAACTTGAGGTACTGTTGCAGATGTTGATGGCAAGAATTTTATGTAACTTTTCCGTTATTTTTTTGTAATCGTAAATTTGATAGAAGTGAACTACAGAAGAAATTTATACTTTTTTGCTTCAAGGTAATATAATTTTTATCACCTTGTAATGGTGTATCATTTGATACCTTATATAAATCTGACGCACTAATATAAATATTAAGCAATCTGAAAGTTAAATAAAATACGAGATACTGAGTTTACATTCTCACAAATTCAAATGTTAAATACTCGACCGAAATATAAAACTTATTAAATAATGAAACAGTTTTTAATAATCAAATACTTAATGACGAAAGTTAATAATGAAATAAATTTTTCATTTTTGTTTGGTCAATTGATTAAGACAAAATAAGTGAGAATTTTCGTGGAGACATTTCTAAGTGAAACTAGCTTGTGTTCACGTTACGCGTGAGCAAAAACAAGAAAGCACACCTACAACACAACCGTTTGGTTTGGTTTATTTAATTATGGGAAAACACTCGAGGGCTATCTGCCTAAAGGGAGGTATGCCTTCGTGCAGGACTTTTTAAATTTAAGGAAACCGGGCTCGTATACGCGTTACACATGGTGAAAACCACGAAAATATCCATGCCGTCAGCCTGTTTGTCGAGATTTGAACCCGGGTAGAATTACCAGTGTTTAGCGACTTTACCGCTCGGCCTCTGGTGAACTCTCGTTTGGTAGATTTGAGCAAATCCTACCAAATATATTGAGCTATTACGTATTCAATGGATTTATTCACTCGGCCATGAAGCCTTTACTAGAAGATCATTGCAAGAGTGTTTCAGAGTTTTTGTTGTAATAAAAATATTAAACATTTTTATTATAAAACTACTCACGTTTAATTGTACTCAGAACAAGAAAGGCATACACATAAATAATAATTATATGTACTGTATTTTGTAATATTTCCTCTGTTTGTCCTAAACATAACGTAAAACATTTCCTAAAAAGTTGTCAAGTTATACGGAATGAGAGATATCGGGAGTCGTGTTTGCGGGACTCTACTGTAATACCAAGATCCACCCCAACAACCTAGGCTAAGACGTCACTGTGGCCATCTTTCAGACTGAACACAGGCCACGACTACTTCCAGAGCGATCTCCATAAAATAGGCATTGTCAGCTTCCCCATATGCCCACTGTACAACTCACGAGAAGGGACCTACATCATACTGTCTGCATTCTGAATGTTAACAAGTGCAGGATCATACGGTTGCCCTTTGAAAGGAGATCTATGTTGATTCCATACTTCTTTTAAAATAGTATGAAATTTATTCTGTTGTAAAAGAAGGGTATTCACGAGAAGGGGATAAGTGATAAGTGTCGGTGGACGTGGGCACTGTCCCTTTGCCGTAAAGATTAATCAGTACAGCACCACGTCCACCCTTATCTAAAGTTGGCTAGAGATTGCATATATCTACGTATAGAACATAATAATTATTCCAGTAATTACGCAAGTGAGCCTGGGGGAGCTTTCATGCAGGGCTAGTACATATACACTACGTGTGTGCAGAAGGCGGTTGCAACTAAATTACTTCAGTGCACGTATAAATAGTGCTGTGAATATACATATTTACATAATTATGACATTGCATGTCTTATATATACACTATGCAATACGGCATTTACATTATATATGAGATATGAGATAATAGTGGTATTACATTACCATTATTGACTTTACATTTACGAATTACATTATGCAGATTCAACTCTGTAAATACATTGTATATAGAACATTGCATATAGAATATTTATTACACTATATTTGCTCTTGCATTTATGTGATTGAGCTTTAGGATAGCGTACAGGCAGACCTGATATATAGACATTATATGTGCTCAAGGCAGCTACATCTGAGATCCTGCTGCACCTGTTTGATTTTTGTACAGACACATAGATACTTATTTATGACAGCGTTTGCATATAATGCGGTACTGTAAGTATTTTCTATATTATGTTACGTAATTCGATACAACATATGACTTTACATTACTATGCGGAAATGACGTTACACTTGCGTTACGTGGTATTACATTTACAGTTTGTGCAGTGTTCGGATTCAGCAGTGTTTTTATTATGTCCAATGTGACATTAGATTTTGATACATATTGAGCAATATAATTGCTCTGGCAGTTATGCAAATGAGCTTAGGATGTCTGACATGCCGGGGCATGTAAGTATACATTTCTGCTGTTCATAGGCGCATCTTGCTATGTCACTGCGGTGTGCGCAGGATTGTACTGTACATATGCTTTTGCACAGATATTCTAAGATATTGTCCTTTGACTGTTCAGTACATCCGATGCGACATTTACATTTAAATACACGTATTTAAAGCAGTTAGGTTGTGCAGCCACTTATGGGGATGGGCATTGGGTAGCATTACACTTGCAATTCAGGTCTAGACAGAGCCTGAAGTCAGCTGTGTGCTTTCTTTGTCTGACACGTCATCCAAATTAATATTCACTGTTAAATTAGTGGAGATGTTCGCGCATACTTGCTGATGTGCAGGAGCTATTTTATATAATGGTTCTTAAGTTATTTACATTGCTTGAATTTTGATCAGTACTGCTGAAATGTTGCGGCACGCTTCGGATATACAGTACATGTACACATACGTGGTATACTTGGCATGTTTGACTTACTGTTGGTAGAGTTTGCTTGTTCAGCGCTATATTTGCGTTATCTGAGGAGACATTTCTCAAAAGCCATGCAGGCCTTGCACTAATTATTCGACTGCGCAAAGGTCAGTGCCGTGTCTGGCAATTTTAATGACGTGTCGACCCAGGTGCTTCTGCTTAATCGCTGATCATCTCCCCACCTGCAACGCTGTGGAGGTGGAAACTCGAGAAGACTTACTAGAAGGATGGACAAGGTTATACTGGATGGCGCGGAGTTACATAGCCGGCTTGCCAAAGACAAGCGTTGGTTGAAGAAGAAGCAGTATGGCATTTCCCATGCAAGATTAATCAATGAAGTTCATTAAACGCAAATCGTCTTCAACACGTTAGTTGCAATAATAAATTTTAATGTTAGAGAATAGTATATATACATATGTAATGAAACTGGTTGGGTGACAGGACATGAAAGATTTGATTATGAATGCGGCACAAACTTGCATTAAAAGTTTCGGTGAAACAGGACATTTCCCATGATTCACTGTGAACAAACACAGAATAAAAAAACCCATGTAGATTTCTTCATAATTAGAACTGGCCGAACAATGTAATGACAGAACACTTTTAGAGGCACTGAAATAAGAACACTGAGACGTAGATGCGTAGAAAATACTAGTTTCGTAGATACGTGAAGCTCCATCTATGTTGAAGAATAAGCAATCGAGACGGATTAAATTCCTTTTATTTATTTTAATTCACTTGTGGCTACAACTCACTTGGCACTCTACTCGTGCCTATTAAAGAACATTTTCAATTTTGATATTATTCCCATAGAAGCGAAAGTAGCAGCACACACATAATTGCAGAAAGACGTCTAGCCAACAGGAGAACATAAGCAAAAGTGACGCATTAATTCATAGAAAGAAGAGAGAGATTCAGTTTTTAGTTTTGGTTTACAATTTGATGATTGGTCAAGAGGCATCTCCATTAAGGGTTACGTAAGATTGCATGATTAATTTGAATGACTTAAGAGCTATTTTTAGGACAGATAGATGTTCCCAAATAAAATAAAAGAGGTTATAGTGAATTAAATTTAGCAGTTTGCTTTTATATTTTTTATCTTACATATTATATTTATATTATGTGTGTGCTGCTACTTACACACACACACATATATATATATATTTCCTACTTTGCAGCAATTGCGCAAGTAGTAATAACTTGTATTCACACTAAATGGATTTAAGATCATACAACATTATATATATATATATATATATATATACTAATTTATTTACTAAATAATATTGATTAATTGGTTAGATTATCTCCTAAGTTTAATTAAAGTAGAATTATCTTAAAAGAGTGAATCCATACTAGTAAGTTATATTTTGAAAGATGTTTTGAAGTAACTTGAAAGTAAAATGTTAATAATGTTTTAACGTTATGTTAATAATGTTATATATATATGTATATATATATATATATACATATGTATTACTGTAAACCCACAGAAGTTTTGAGAACAAACTGACTTCATTCAGACTTCGAGTAATTATTTACAATACAAAATTCTCCTTAATCCCTTTATAGAAATTAATGAACCTCATTCTAAAAAGGATGTGATATTTTGAATGTGAAAATTATTTTGAAAATTCTGATGAATAATTTGTATTAGCATTTCATTACAATCGAATAATTTTGTTCTTTACTGACACTATGCTGTGTCTCATGTTAACGACACTATGCTCACTATGCTGACACTATGTTCTCCGTTAACGATACTATGCTCCGTGAGACGTTGCTGTGTCTCACGGAGCTCCATTATTGTGCAGAAGACGGCTATGAAAGATGGCCATTAGAAATTAGGCAATTGGCAATATAGCAATGAAAATGAAAGCAGTATCATGAATATAATGATTTTAAATCATTGTAAACTGTGTTAAAGGCGTTTTATTTCTTAATATTTGACACAGCACAGAGAATGAAAGATATTACTTTAGAAACGATGCCTTAAAACAGGGTTTATTGATCTTTTCAAAGCTAAAAATTAACAATCGTAATTTGTTTTAAACAACCGTAATTATTTTAACCTTTTCATAACCAGCTTGGCGTTTCTTCTAGCTGTTAACCTGAGGTTAAGCGTGCCTCACCCTTGTCCCGGCTCTGGGTCCACAACAGGCATATATGAATTAAAAAGCTGAGTATAAAATACCTGCATGTAAAAACGGAAATTACCCTTCGTTGTATTACTATTAGTACTTCAACGTAACACTTAAGAATTAGCATTTAAATTAATGCTAAGCTTATAGAGTGTAAGAGTAAAGTGATTAATTCTAAGAGTAAAGTGGGCACTCGAACTGCACAAAACAGCTAAGATCCTTTCGAGAGGTTTTTGGTAAAAGAGGAGTGGTGAGAGTTCCTCAAACCGCCTTCTACGGTGTTCTCACTCAAAATTAGCGCGAACAGTTAACTAGATTCAACAATACTTCAAACACCTGAGCTCCTACTTGTACCTATTTAATGCTGTTTAAAATTTTTGTGTAGTGTTATTCTTTAATATGTTTAGTGTTATTCTTCGATTATGAATCAAAAATACACCTACTTTTGCTATTCACGATTTTTACTGGATTTTAATTTAAGTGAAAGTTAAATTTTTTTGTATGATTTATTTTTACAATCCATTCCAAATGACGCTAATTTAGAAAACATCATTTAACGTCTTTGGAAAATATTTCCAGAACTCGTAGAACACATTTTCAATTTGTTATATTCTATTCAAGAAAACATTTATAGAATTTCTAGGAACAGGAAATGATTTCTAGAACGTAGTCGTAAAAGGTTTTACGCCACGTTTTCTCAAGTGATTTTAACTTCGAAAGTCTGGGAATTTAACTCTGATGATACCCTTCTGAGCATCGAATCATGCTCAATTCTCCTTGGTTCTTTCTTAATTATATACGTGAGTCTAGTCTCTAATATCATGTATTTAAACTATGTCATTGAGTATTTAAATCGTGTATTTATCGCGTATTTAAAGATACAGATGTTTAGATGTATAATGGAAGTAAGAGCAAAAAGTTTTATTTCAACATTTTGTAATCAATATAAATTTATTAAATTTTGCACGGTAAAGTCGCTGAACACTGGTAGTCCGTTTCGAGGTTCGAAGGGTTGGCTGTATGGATGTTTTCGTTTTCCCCATGTGTGGAGACACTTAGGAAAGTCTTCCAAAGAAGGCATCCCTCCCTTTAGGCAGAGCACTCTAGTGCTTTGCCATAATCAAATAAACCAAACCACCATACACATACGCCTTAAAAGAAAAAGTATCTGCCATATGAAATCTTCTTTAGAAAAAGAATCTCTCACAAGAGAAACAAAAGATACTTGACATTAAGATGCTCTATGAAATAAAACTAAATTGCCGACTTACAGGAGAAATATTTTAGCAAACGTGAAGACGGTAAAATATTAAGGACAAGGCCAGGTTAGCAAGACTAAGCTCCTTCTCTAAAACAAATTAAATTTTACTCACTCTTTATTGAAAACTATCGAAATAATACATATTGTTGCGAAATGCCGAGCTTTTACTGAGGTAGCTTCCCGGCTAAGCGGCATTAGGGCTGCCAGAAAGCGGCAAGAAAAGGTCTGGTTTCCACATTTGGCGATAATTGGCGACAAAGTTGGCTATATGCCATAGATGAAGCGAGAACATTCTAGAATGCATTCTTAGCAGTTTTCTTGGGAATACTCTGGAAGGTAGGTTAAAGATATATATATCCTGCCTGTGCGCAGAATAGTAATGTAGTAGAGTATCATGAGTTCAGTAGTAGTGTCTTGAGTTTGGAGATTAGCTTGAGAGGGATAGACCGAGTCGGAAGCTGTACTCTAGTTGCCATGAAGCTGTCTTCACCGTCATACCCCGAAGGCAGTGTTGTGCACTGTTTCAGCGTCTTTATCGTAGTTTTTCGAGAACTGTAAACGTGTCTTTTGAACTGTCCTATGTAATACTGGGGAATAAACAGGGGCGTAGCTAGAGTTTCCAGCGCCCTGGGACAACTGAAGAATTTGCGCCCCTTTCTGTGTACCAAGAATGGAAAACACTTCATTAAAAAATTTCGTAGCATAAATTTGGCGCCCCTTGGATGGTGCGCCCGGGGTCAGATGTCCCCCCTTGCCCCACCCTAACTATGCCACTGGGAATAAATTGTGTTTTGATTTTTCATCAAGTGTTATCATCACTTACTCCAAATCCACGAACCCGCAGAAAGCTATCATTATTTAAATTACTTTCACTGAAAAGAATCTTTTTAAATATTTACAAAGATATTCTGTCCATTTTTATTTAATTCAAAAGTTAGTATTTATATACACGTAAAAATATGCGAAATAAAAACAAGGTCTTGTTTTTTTTTTTTCTATTTTTTAGGAGGGCATGTATTTTCAAAGATCTATGCACAGTTTAATTATGATATGCCTTTTTAGTAATGTCGCATTCTGCGGCTAGAATACTTAAACTATTTTATTTGGAATCTTCTAGTGGATCTAATGTGGATTATTTTTAATTCATGATCTTTCTTATTAGAGTTAATGCAAGCTGAGAAAGAAATGACCTTCAATTTGCCATTAAATAATTGCTTTAAAGTGCAGCTTTTGATGCTCTGCCTTTATTTAATAATTTGTGCAACTGAATTTATATACGCTTCGATTAATCTTTTTTAGACAGCAGCACAATTTAGTATAAAAATGTTCTTCAAAGACGAATTTCATTCAGGCATATTCTATACCACTTATATTTGTTTATATTATATTCTAAATCTTTTCTCTATAATAATCCAACATTTTTTTGGTGTACATGTTGTTGTTGGGCGCATCATCATGGTGGGCGTATTTCTGAGTTTAAAAATATCTGCGTAATAAAAATCTAGTGGAGTAGCTAAAACTGAAGTCATACATTTTATTTACAATTTTTAAATTAAATGTAAGTTATCTGATCTAGAGACGCAATCAAGTAGTCGTGCGGTTATAATTGAAAATGTTATTCAAATTATTATTTTGTGCAGTTTCGTTAACCGTATAAAATATCATAGTAGTTTTCTTTAATTTTGAGGACATTTCAAAATATATGCAGAACTTTTTGTCCAAACTTTAATAAAGTACAATAAAAAAAATAAATAACATAGTCGGTTCTTAAGTGTATGTGGGTGACAGCTTATGTAACCCAACGAGTGAAAAGGTTCTGGATAGAAGATGAGGTGCAAAATAGAATACATCTAGATTGAAATTGCATGAAACAGATTGCATTACATATGAAATTCTTTAAAAAGGGAATGAACTAAAAGAAAAATTCTTAAAAAAAAAGCATATGTATAAAAGTGTATCCATAATATTTACCAGGTGAATATAAGTTTATTGAACATAACTTTTATTTAAATAGATTTATATAAAACTTTAGTTAAAAGTTTAGATGTGATATTTTAAAGCAAGTTTTAGTTGAATTATTGATATCATTTTTAGAACCAGTTTTTTAGTTATGAATTTATTTTACATCCTGCACCATTTTAACAGGGGCCTTTTTGTGGAACTCCTTTACCATGTAAAACCAGTCTAAATGCATTTCGCTGTATGCAGGCAAATTGCACCTGCAAATTAGCTCATGCATTTTAGTAATGGAAGTTTAGTAGTATGCTCATGCATTTTGCATTTTGGAATTCTAACGAAATTACATCATAGATGTTGTAGCAATCATTTCATCTTAAAATCGTTCTTCGAAGCAGCAATAAAATTACTACAGACGTAGATCGATTCGTTGGATTTTAATATCCGCTGTTTAGCTTAGACGCAGCGGTTCTCAACCTTTTGACTAACGCGTATCATCTAAGCAAAAATTGAAAACCTTTAGTACCACCACTACAAAGTACCATTACCACCATCACTCTTGAAGAAAGCTCGGATCGCATAAATTTACGATTGTTAGAGAAAAAAACTCAATCAGGATGTTGGGGTTTTAATTTTTGAATTTAATAGTTAAAAACACTTTGCTTTTTTTGCGTACCACCTATTTTTCTCTTACGTACCACCAGTGGTGTGCGTAACATAAGTTGAGAACTCCTGGCTTAGAGCTTGATTTCTTCTGACGCATGCGCAAGTCACCCTTATAGAGGCGCTTTCTCTCTTTATGTATATGCTTTGCTTCGTTTTTTTTCTATCTCCTGTGCCAAAGCTATCAATGTTCTGATTATTATATGACATGATGCCCACTTTCACAATACTTCCGACAGGCTTTGTCAACTACAAATACAGCCCCCTACAAAAGATTTATGGTCAAGCAACCCTCAATACAGAAGAAAATACGCATAATGATGTTAAAACCCGAAGCGCTAGGCATTAAACTCTGCAGTGCAGAACAGGGTCCCATTTAGCCATAGGATACCTAACTCATACATACGTACATTTTATACCAGTTAATGTAATGTTAATGCATAAGTTTAACGCTCAATGGATTCGAAAAAGGGAGTGCACTTTTTTATGTTATGTATGTATTAACGTAACGTATGTATGCATGCATTATTAATGTAGAATGTATAACGAAGTATGTAGTTATAACGTAACTTACATAATGTGCACTGGTATTGCAATATGTCTTTAGAGTTTAGGAACTTTTATTATTGTATGTATTAATATATCGAGTGCACTATTAAGGGGACTCATACACCTTAAAACGCATAAGATGTTCGAATAGGTGACTGTTGCAAGAATTGGGATAACTTATTTATTTTAAAAGCAATTAATACCAACATTTTACAGCTGACTATATAATATAGCTGCTTTCTGAAATAGTAATCAGAAAGTTTGTGTTGCCAAAAATATTTTTATAATTTAATCCGTTTGTGACAACATTTTTCGTCATGTTTCCAACTTGCGCGCACAGTTTAAAACATTCTGTTTCATAATTTAATTCCATATTTAATATATAGCTTTTATAACATTTGGAAACTACTGTAAACCTAAAATTCTAAAAATTTCATGTTAAATTTTTATTTTATTTTGAGTTGAGTATATAAAATGTATTTTATTAACAAAATTTGTAACGTTTTCGTCCATAAAATTTTTCAATATTAAAATATTCATCAGATTGTTGGTTCAGATAGAAAATAGTGCCCACATAAAGAAGTCCATCTAATTTCAAGCACGTACCATTAGCCATTTTTAAAATATCATGCGCGCAAGGTGGAAACATGGCGAAATATTTTGTCACAAAGAGGATTAAATTACAAAAATATTTGTGGCAACACAAACTTTCTAGTTACTAGTTTCCAAAGCAGCTATGTTATGTAGTCATCTGTAAAAAGTTGGAAATAATTGCTTTTAAAATAAATAAAATATCCCAATTCTTGCAACAGTCACATATTCGAAGATCATGAGGGGTTTAAGGTGTATGAGTCACCTTAATATATAATGTACAACGATGTATAGCTACTGTCTTAATTCAGCATTGGTATTGTAAGAATCCGCAGTACGTCTGTCTTCCTACATCAGCTCCTGTTTGGCAATATTGTTTTTCTGGACAGTTGCGGGATCCAGACGATACCCAAATAGTCGATGAAATCCCCCGCATGTCCGAACCCTGCTCTCAACTCTCATATGCTATCTACTATGTTCATCTATCTGATTAAAATGCTGATTCATATTATACGGTTTATAATATGAATGAACATTTTAATCAGATAGAATTCTGTCTCATTTTTCTGTCATGATTGTTAAGGCTTCGTTAAAGCTCTCTTATGTTCTTGGGTTAAATAAATATATTTGCAGTTTTCAAAATTAACAGTTTTGTAAAACTGACCAATATATTTTGTGCCAAATTTCGTTGTCGTGATCCCTATGAAAACTGTAATATTTTATAAATAGCAGCTTCGCTGCCAGCCTTCGTTTGGCTTTTAAATGTACCTGAAAAATGGCTGAAGGGAACACCAAACGTTAAATTTAAAACCTGCGTAGAATTTCAGAACAACTTCATAAAAAAAAGTTATTACGTATAGCAAAATTACAATGAAATAAGCAATGTCCCTTAATACAAATATTAATTATCCTAATAAATAAATTAACCAAATTCCCTTTGCAAAATCTTAAGAACTCAAATGTCATAAAGGAGGTTAAGAACTTTGTTTCCTAAAAAAATCACTCAAAACTTTTCATTATCTTAAAGACAGTGAAATGAGAAATAAATAACATAAAAGAATATAAAAAACAAAAAATTCTGAAAAGCGAAGTATAATTAATGATATTTTATCTTATATTTTAAAGAGAAAAACATTGCAATGAAATAAGCTATATTCCTTAATACAAATATTAATTATCCTAATAAAAAATTAACCAACTTTCCGTTGAAGGAAAACAAATCATACAAAACTTTTCGATATCTTACAAATAGAAAAATAAGCAAAAAATAACATGAAAGAAACTCAAAAATAAAAAATTCCGCGCAGAATTTTACTCTGCAAAACAACTTTATCCAAAAAAAAAAAAAAAAATCAATAAAAATGTATTATAAATATTAAAAAAAAAAGACAATGAAATATGCCAATCTCTTAAAAACAGTGACATAAGAAATACGATGGAAAATTGTTCCCAAACCCACATTTCTAAAAGAATGAAACTATTCAAAATGACGCGATTTCATCAAAAATCTATCAGCAACAATAAGAAAGGAAAATTGTTGCCAAAATCACATTTTTAAAGATGTGAGATGTGAGAAGTGTACTCGGAAGCTTCATTTAAATTTTTAAAAAAAAATACAATTTAGCTTTGGTCAATTTAAAGACTGGTTAGTAGAGTTTAAAATTTATTTTTGCTGTTAAGAAATTAACAGTTCTAAGAAAAATAAAACTGTGCTCGTGCAGAAGTAAATAATATGTCTCTTAACTTTAAAAAAAACTTATTTACTTAATCTGAATAATGCTGAGTTATTAGATATTTAAAAACTTTCGTATTTTGCAGATGCGGCCGTTTTATAACTTCAGGAATTTTGCCATACATTTAGCTGTTATCCTGGCTATTATGGTCCACCATTCTTTAGCCTTTTTCTGGCCTGAAGCATATCATCATCCAATTTATTACCGAAGATTTGGATTTCCATCCAGACCTTTGAAGCATGGACCTACACCAAAGTTCGACAAGGATGTCCAAGACAGAATTCGATCTTTCATCGATCCCTTTTACATTCCAACTACTCCATCTTACGAAGACATTCGACCATATTTCAGAGACAAAGGCATTGATTATCCTGATCTCACAGCTCTGCACCCGAATGTCATAGGAAGGTAGCACGGGCGTGGATGATGTCATAATATGTTATTTCAATTTTAATGAGCTTTTTGTTGTTAATCATATTTGTTTTTATAATTAGGATATTGTACAGAAACTAATATATTTTTAATAAACTGTTACAATGTTAGATTCTGAGTTTCTATCTCTTTTTATATGTGTTTTGATCTTTATAAAATGAGTTATAGAACCATAACTATAATAAAGCAACATATTCTCAAAAATGACTGAAATATAATTCGAGCTACCTATACCCGAGAAAAAATATCGGCAGTATTTCACGATTCAAAATTTATCAGAAGATTCATGTTGAAAAAACTGGACTGGGAATTCATCAGACATAAATCCGATCGAAAACTTGTGGTATATTCTGAAGGAACACCTTAGCAAAATGGATTGTATAACAAAATAACGCATGATTAAGAATGTTGTAATAATGTGATTTCATGATAATGAAGTAAAACATATATGTACAAGATTAGCAGAATCAATGCCAAAGAGCATTATAAAAATCATTTGTACTAAAATTAGACATATTTCCTGTTAATTTTATTATTATCACTGTGTATGAAGGTACGTACGTAAATTATCAAAAAATAATAAATATTTATTTAACCGAATTGTCCTACATGTTCTGAAAATGTGCTAAGAATACATATTACAAAATTTAGCATTAAGATAAAATTTTATTTATCCTGGAGAGATCGAGAACCGAATCACAAAATACCGGATGAAAGACCACTCTTTTAAATATATAAAAGTAAAATTTAAATCCTTATACAATAAAATGTAATTTAGTTACAAATATATTTTAATGATGAAATGTAAAGAATTGCTAGGTTATAACAATGCAGGAACGTTAAAATTGTGCAGTGCCCTCCCGAGGATTCGAACTCTGGACCTCCTGAGTACGCATCGAACTTGCCTCTAGTTACACTACAAAGACTTGCAGAAAAGAGGGAGAAAATGCCTTACAGGCTCCCCCATATTAAATGGTGGAATTGGGAATTAAGGAACCCAATCGCCAAATCCTGGCGGGGATGAATTATCGTCCTCCACCTTTTGGTTTGGGTGCTGCTTTTACTTATACTTCTTATAGAATTTTCGATGTCAGAAAAATGAAGAATGTGCAGTGCCGTTACCAGGATTCGAGCTCCACACCTCCCGAATACCCAGCTACACCACAAATGGCATGCGGAAAAGTGGGAAAAATACCTTAAAAATTTATTTTATGACTGTTATTCACCTATTAAGATCTGTTAAGATTAATAGGTGAATAACTATTAATTACCCGTAAATTACTCATTGTACTTCTAACAGCCTTTTCAACTGGAAAAATTATTTATGTTATTTTATTTTCAATGGCAAGAGAAATTATTAAAATTAAAAATATCAAGGCCAACAGATGTTAATTATATAGTACAGATAATAAACAGGTTGCAGGTATTGTGTTGTTTAGCTCTATGGTTCGTCGCCGTCTCCTGCAGCATGAACTGAGTGCTACGTTCCCTCTACGTAGGATTTTCCTGTCGCTGAAACAGAGGCGCCTCCGAGTTCAAGTAGCACGACACACAATGCGTGCCCTGTGGCAACAATCCGTTATCTCCGATGAGTCTCGCTATAGTCTGTAGCACAATGATGGAAGAGTACCCTTCAGACGTTACAGAGGGAAACGTCTGCTCCTATAGGTGTGTTATCCGGAGTCATACCGCACAAACGACTAGCTTCATGGCGTGGACAGCTATTGGGCATAATTGTCGATCTCATCTAATGCAGATTGCGGGCAACCTCAACAGTGATTGCTATATAAGGAATTTGTGGAGCCAATAGGTCTTTCCCATTCTTCTACGTATTCCGGGCGCTCTATGTCAGCAGGATAAAGCTCGTGTACATGTTTCTCAACCTGCACAAGCCTTTTTTAGGGCACACCAGATTTCGCTATAGAATCCTGTTCCCAAGATAACATACAGAACTCTATCATTCAATGCCACGACATGTAGCGGATTTCATCGCTAAGCGTAGCGGACACGCACAGTGCACTGATTTCCGACGTTCGTTTTTTTTTTAGTCCAAAGAGGCTTTGTCTCTGAAGAACTATTGTTTTCATTTTGCGTTGAATCACTATAAATGTCCGTTTCACTTGTCAAACTGTTGCCATCAAATGTTACGCTTCTGCATTATATTTGAAGAAATTAATATTTAGTTTTAATAAGGGACTTGACTATTGAGTAATAAGAAATTATTGAACTGCAATATTTTCATATCTAATAATTTATGCACACTAATTTTTAAAAGATAAGTGGCCAGAAATCAAAGCCAATAAAGTTTGCGTACAACTCGAAGGAAGCGGGGGATTTCTTATCTAACTTTCAAGCTTCAAACTTGAGAATGCAAAGAAGGTTACACTTTCAAGGTCATTGACTTCCGAAGCAAATTTCACGTTGATTGGAAGTTATTATTTCTACTTTCTTTGACAAAAATGACAACCAATAAAGAAATTCCTTTAGTTACGAGACAACTAATTATCAAATTGAGAGATGAAGGTAAAACTCTTCGTTATATTGGTAAAACCATCGGAAACCCATTTTCTAGTGTGCAAAGAGTTATTCAAAACTATCTTGACACTGGTAGTCTTGCTGTAAAACCAAGATATGGGAGATCGAAGAAGCTAACGCAGAGAGAAGAAAGAAAAATTCTTTTACGAATTAAACAAAATCCTAAACTTTCTGCTGCAAGCATTGCAAAAGACATTTTTTAACTAGCAACAAGAAAATTTTTCCTGAAACTGTACGAAAAGTGCTGCGAAAGGCCGATTATCATTGACGCAAACCTAGGTCTAAGCCATACATTACCGAGACAAATAGAAAGAAAAGAATTGCTTTTGCCAAAACATATTTAAACTCTTCGCAGGACTTCTGGAATAATGTAATTTGGTCAGATGAAAGTAAATTTACAATATTTAAAGTTAATGGCCACCCTATTGTATGGAGAAAACCAGGAACAGGACTGAATCTGAGAAATTTAAATCCAACTGTCAAACATGGAGTTCGCGGTGTGATGGTATGGTAGTGTATGTCGTCGAAAGGAGTTGGAAATTTTCACATTATTGATAAAGTCATGGATAAGTATGTTTATCTGGATATTCTAAGGAAAAATCTACGAGACAGTGCCCGAAATTTAAACCTTTTTAATACATTTATTTTCCAACAAGACAACGACCCGAAATATACAGCTAAAATTGTGAAGGAATATCTCCTCTATCACACTCTAAGACAGTTGCGCACTCCTCCACAGTCACCAGACCTCAATCCAATCGAACACTTGTGGGCAAAATTGGAGAAACGAATTCGAAAGCACAATATTACGTCTCGAAATGAGCTAATGAGCTAATTAGTAAATTGCAGGAAGAATGGGCGAAATTTACGTCGAATGATACTGAAAAACTAGTTCAGTCAATGCCAAGACGTCTGCAAGCTGTTTTGAAGAATAAAGGATATCCTTCAAAGTATTGAAGTAATGTAAACACTTTTTTAAAAAGTGTACGCAGACTTATTAAAGGGATTCTCTGAGTTTTTTTTTGACAAAATATATTTTTGAAAAAATGTAAAAAATATTACACTGATATTATTTACTTTTTATTTAAGCTTACAATTTTAGCTAATAAATTAAAAAATACAATGATTAAAATACATTTTTCTATGCTTTAAGTGTTTATTTTAATTTAAAATTTAGTCTGTACGCAGACTTTCGTGGCTAACTGTATATTTCTCGCATTGTGGTAAATCAACTGTACTTAGAGCCATCCAATTTTGAATGACGCAATCCTCCTACTAATATGGGCATGTGGAAGACCAAATTTTATTATCGTTTTCCTATTTTGTAAAACTTTAATCATTTTTTGAGTAATAAACTCGACGATTTAAAAGCGAACAATGGCAACACTCTACGGGGGTAAAAACCTTTTTATCACCAGCGCGCGGTACGGTGTATAGGAAATTCTAAACATATGCTCATTTAAAAATTATTTTGCGACATTGCTATTGAACTGAATTGTATGGTTTAAGTGCAAAGAACATGATGTTTAATATATAAAGGTAACACACAAAATGTTAAAAAAACGCCCCTTTGGACGTAATATAAAATCTGAAAGCTTTCAGATTTTTTTTGTCTTGTCTTGTAAGTTAGATCCACTATCTATAATATGTGAGATAAATTTTATTAATTTCAAACAATTTCTTCATGGTATTGCGTTTTTCACAAACATTTAGTGTATGTTACGATTCAGCAGATGGTGGTTGAGAAGATTTTAAGCTAGATTTCAGTCCCGAGCAGATATTGAGCATGCTATAGAATTTTTGTAAAGTTGATCCTGAAACAATGAAGTTTCAAAGTCCACCAACATCTTGACCATGTAGTCTCTATTTATCAAAAATTACATCACAAGATAAAAAAGTCGTTCATTTTTCAATGATTTTTTACTTTATTAATAAAATATTTAATAATAATTTTTTATTAATAAAATATCTGAACATTAAAAACAGAGATAACTAATTTTCATTAACTGTGAAGATTTTATCTTCTAACAAAGTTTTATCATTTTTTTTTTTTTTTCAATTTCACGTTAACTGAAAAGTGAATTATGCTATTCACTTATATTATGAAAAGTGAATTATATTATTCACTTATATTGTGAAACGTGAATTATATTATTCACTTATATTGTGAAACGTGAATTATATTATTCACTTGTATTGTGAAAAGTGAATTATTTTCGGTATTCTGTTGTAAGGATTATGCTAATTTTATTAACAGTTAAATTTTAAGTTCCTTTCCTGTCAAATTCTTAATTCCAACTTACTACTTCCGGCCAGAACGTAGTTTTAGAATCACGTCTGAATGCATAATGAGGAAGAGCGGTATTTAACCGCGAAGTTCTTTGGTCTTAGCGAGAGAGAATCAGAGTTTCTGATTTATGCGCGTCTGCCTTTTGGCCACTCTCTCTCTCAAAGTTGTTATTTCGCTCGGCCGTACTCAGGCCCATGTTAAGCTTCGTAGTCAAATAGAGTTAAGGGACCAAATAGTCCAGAATCTTGATAGCTTCCGCTATATTTCTTTAGTTAATCTTAGTTATAGTTTAATTTTTAGTCCCTTAAGTTCAAGCCCAAGTGTCGGCTTTGATTGTACACTCCAAGACGGAGTTTTGTTAAATCTTATTGGAATAATAAAAGGTTAGTTACCCTTCCATCTTGTTGTTTCTTGTCACACGAACGTAAGCGATTATTCGCTAACTAGTTCTTAAGATTCTTCACTTTCTCCAGTAACTGAGATTTGCACTAGTGAGAATCTTACACTGTTAACGCGAATTAGCTTAGCGCGCATGAAATTGTAAAGATTATGTTAATTTTTATTAACAGTTAAATTTTAAGTTCCTTTCCTGCCAAATTTTTAACTTCAACTTACTACTTCCGGCCAGAACGTAGTTTTAGAATCACGCTGAATACATAATAAGGAAGAACAGTATTTAACCACGAAGTTCTACTTGCTGAGTTAGTGATAGTGATAGTGACGGAGGACGTGGCCACCACCCCCTTACTATTAAGTTAATTAGCATATAGGGCCACTTCCGTCCTTATCCAGAGTAAATCCAGAGAGGCCACATGGGATGCTTGCACAAGTTGCCCAAACCCACCGCCTGGACCATCGGTTGGCAGTTCCGCGAACCATATGCCACCGGGTAGACTCCCGTCCAAAGTGCCCGGGTTCAGTGATTATTGAATCTTCAAAAATAGCATTGCACATGGCTAAACAAGGACAGATATACATTAGTAGTTATTTACATGCTTCTGTTAATACATATTTGCTGACATACAATCCAGTTCTGTTACATACATATACTTTGTAATACCTACATGACATTACCTTAATTTGCTTTGGAATAATAAGACAGAGCTAGTATATACACCTAACACAATAAAAATAAATAGAATAAATAAATAAAAAATAACATACATTAGAACACGCTTGCTTACACTTATATACACACATCGCAGACATATCTAGATTACTTATGCTTGAATGATACTGATTTACATTGAAATTAGCTGACATACTGACCAGTTCTGTTACATACATATGTACATATATTTTATACACCTATTCTATTTCATACATATTCCTTAGTAAATACTTACGATGCTATGTACAAACTGAAGATATACCTTATAAACCAGTACTGGTGCATATACCTTATTAAATATTCACGATACTATACTCTGTCTACGTTCCTGGAGCAGACCAAACTACTTACATACGTAGAAAAAATTGTAGAGTGTGCGTATATACACAATATTTACAATAAATACTTACAATGCCTGTGCTTTTTAAATGAGTTGCATTTAACTAATTATGCCATACACATACTTGCTTAGTTAGAGAGAATCAGAGTTTCCGATTTGCTCGCGTTTGCCTTTTTGGCTACTCTCTCTCAAAGCTGTTATTACGCTCGGCCGTACTCAGGACCTTGACAGCTTCGTAGTCAACTAGTGTTAAGGGACAACTCGGTTAGAATCTTGATAGCTTCGGCTATATCTCTTTTAGTTTAAAATTAATTTTAGTTTATTTCTTAGTCTCTTAAGTTCAAGCCCAAGTGTCGGCTTTGATTGTACACTCCAAGATGGAGTTCTGTTAAATCTTATTGGAATAATAAAGGGTTATTTACCCTTCCATCTTGTTGTTTCTTGTCACATGAATTCAAGCGATTATTTGCTTAGCAGTTCTTAAGATTCTTCACTTTCTACCGTAACTGAGAAATACACAAGTGAGGATCCCACATTTGACGCCTTCGCCGGAAATCGAACCACGGACCTCTGGAATACCGGGCCAGAGGACAGAACCACTACACCACGAAGGCACGCTAGGAAGGCGGGAGAAATATCTTATAAAATGATGAGCTAATAATTAGCGTTACATTAGGCTTTCTTGTTCACATCACTGTGAAATATATCAACACGATATTAAACGCCGTAAGGAATTAACGGATCCCCTCTCCCCCTCATAAGTGCTGTTTGTGCTGTTTTAATGTAGATGGGATCCAGCTGGTAGCTTGAAAATTCATGATTGGACTTCCGTTAAGAGTACTGTTGACTTCTATATTTGTTACTCGGAAAAACCTGATTTTATTAATCCACAGTCACACGTTAGAGGAAGCAATAACTTACTGGCTAAATGCAGTTGAAAAATTTAAATACACTTTTTTAAACTTTCTGAAACTTTAAAATTAAATTTTATTAAGCGTCAGGCTTAGTTTACAGATTCCAGTTTTAATATTTTTAACAATAGCAGATCTCAGCTACGCAACACGTAATAGTATACGTATTTAGATGAATAATCTGACGTTTATACAGAGTAGGTCAAAGTAAAAATATTCCTATGCTTAATGATGCGTGCATTGAACAATACCTTTCTGCTGAGATACACAAAGCTTATCAACTCATGTTTTCTAGCTCACTATTGTAGAACAGGTAATTATTCTTTTTTAAGAAAATACTGAATCTTCTTTGGAACTATTCTGAATGTATAACACACATACGCATGTTGATATTTAAATGTTGGCGAGCCTTTTTCATTTTTTATAGTTTTAAAAGTGCCCTAATGATCATAGAAATTCTAATTTTATTTATGCAGCATATTAAAATAATTGATGCCTATCAAAATCTATAGGTATCAAAAAATCCTAGAATTTATGAGGTAGATGCTCTTTATTTTCCATTCCAACATCCTTAAAGCCTTTTGCATGTTTCTAAGCATACTGTTTTAAAATAATTACCCACAAATCTAAGTAAGCTCTAATAAATTAAAAAAATTACTTATCAGTTTGTGGGGACATAGGTTATTTCGAAGCAGAAGCAGACGGTTGCGCAAACACAAATGTAACAGAAAGAGAGCTGCGATAACCTTGCGTTGGCTCATCGCTAAGCGCTTACGAATAATCTCGGCTGACATAAGCTTATATCGGCAAGACAAATTGCAAAAACAGGGCTAATAAAGCAAAATGACGGTCAGCCTATTCTACAAAGGGGTCTCTCTTCAAGAACTCTCAACTTATTAGTCCAAAAGGGCTTTTTCTTTGAAGAACTATTGTTTCCGTTTTGCGATTTTGCGTTGAATCACTATACACTGGTGTGCAAAAATTAAGGACGAAGTCGAAAAATTAGCATATCAGCTGAACGAAGAGGCAGAGCGGACAGAAAGACCAATCAGGAGATTAAGTAAGGTGATGTACGGTAGCACATGCGCAGATATGCAGGTAGACGTAATGGAGGAGTGTCTGAGTAATATAAAGCATGTTGTCGGTGTAAGATCAGTATTTCTGGCAAAGAGATTGCACGCCGTATAGCAGTTAAAATCACACCGAGTTGCTGCCTCAGCGAGAAATGGCGAATAATCAATCTGTTAGACGACATCTGGATGCTTTTACCCGAGGTCGAATCATTGGGAAGTTGGAGGAAGGCCGCAGTGTGACAAGTGTGGCTGCAGAGTTCGGAATTGCTCACAGCATTGGAAACAATTTCAAACTATAGGAACAGCTATCCGGGGGGTTTAGTAGTGGTCGTCCACGAGGAACCACACCCGCAGATGACCGGTATATTGCCTTACAGGCTAGAAGAAACAGGCGGCAGACAGCGTGAGAAATCGCTAGACACACGACACAGGCGACTGGACGACCGATATCGCGTTTTACCGTGGCCAGAAGACTGCACGGTGGTGGTCTGTTTGCACGACGCCCTGTACGGTGTGTACCTCTAACGCCTGCCCATCGGAGAAGGCGTTCTCTGTGGTGCCGGGAACGCCGGAATTGGAGAGACAACGAATGGGGACGAGTACTCTTTACAGATGAGAGCAGATTCAGTCTGAGTAGCGATTCTCATCGCATACTCATCTGGAGAGAGCGGGGAAGCCGCAATCATCAATCGAACATCATTGAAAGGAACAGGTATGGAGGTGGCGGAGTCGCATTGCGCTCCATGCTACTTTTTCAGTAAAGCTTCTTTTTATCCCTCTGATTTCTCTTTTAGTAAGTGTTGCTTACATTACTCATGTCCTTACGTATTGGGGATCTTACGGTATTAAATGTGTTGATTTGGAAATCTTTTGTACAATGTTATACTGAAAAAACCGTCTCGTCCTTAATTTTTGCACACCAGTGTAAATGTCCGTTTCACTTTTCAAACTGTTGCCACCAAATGTTAGAGTCCTGCATTATATTTGAAGAAATTAAATAATGGAAAATCTGCACACAAGTGTATGTATATTTCTCGCATTGTGATAAAACAACGGTACATAGAGACATCGAATTTTGCATGACGTAATTCTCCTACGAATATGGGCATGTGGAACACCAAATTTGAAATCTGGAATTTGTTTTATGATCGATTTCTTATTTTCTAAAACTTTAACGAATTTTTGAGTAACAAACTCAACGATTTAAAAGTGAGCAATGGCAACACTCTACCGGGAAAAACGACCTTTTTATATCCAGCGCGCGGAACTGTGTATCGGAAATTTTAAGGATAGGCTCATTTTAAAAATTTTTTTGCGACATTGCTATTGAACTGAATTTTATGGTTTAAGTGCAAAGAACACGATATTTAATTAATAAAGGTAACGCACAAAACGTTAACGTAACTCTTTGGACGTAATTTAAAATCTGAAACCTTTCAGAATTTTTTTTTTTTTTTTTTTTTTTTTTTTTTTTTTTATAAAATTTATTTTTATTTCTGTTAAAACTGATCAAAGCAGAGGTTAACGTAAAGCCAAAGTAATTTGATACCTGAATTAACTATCATAAAACATTACAGAATTATTAGCATATTTAATTTATATGAAACACCAGTTGCATGGATTGCTTGAGGTAGAAAATTGCTTGAAAATTGCTCAGAAAATTGCATGGATTGCTTGAGGCTCACTAGGGAATACCTTGAGCAGCAATGCATATGCTGAAGTTTGAATATATTTCGGAAAACGTTTTGGTACTTTTTTGTAGTAATATTTTCTAATTTTCTACTAATATCTTCTTCAAATATTGAATTGTTACTGGTGAAGTGTAAGCACATCGGAAAACATATGCGTAATATATCCCAGGTATATTCGATGATATTCAAGTTTGAAGAATGCTCTATTCGAACAATGCTCTAATTTTCAACAACGTCTAAGCAACAACAATATTGTTGCGTGCGTACGGGTTCATAATAGATTGAATACACAAGTCCGATAAAATGTTAATAAAATTTATTCTTATCACAAGCGATATAACAAAACGCTGAGATTTTCCTCAGAGATATTCATACATGTGCTCACAATATCAGGCAGTAATATCCAGTAAAACGCAAATGTTACATAGAACGCAGTTCAACGCATTTAAAGAGAAAGATAATCCAAGTTCTCGCTGAATTCGCAAAAAAATAATAACAGCAACTAGCTAAACAACTACTGGACTCTCCGGGATTTTTCAAAGCTTTCAATCGGTCGCGAGAGAGTTCTAGTAATTTCTTTGCTTGTCGAGATTTCTGGAAAGCAACAAGAGGATGGAATTACGGTTACACCTAACACAGTAGTCAATTACATTTATTCAAATTAAATATAAACTACCGAGATAAACTTTTACTCAATGTTAAATGCACGTGCTCCTGTAATTTTACTTTTCCGGCAGAGCTTTCTCTTAAAATTTGTCACCCGCTGCATTGCACGGGCAAATGAAACAATTTTAATTATAATTCTACTAAAAATATCTAACTAAAGGCAAAATTCGTAGCAATATGTTGGGGAAGAACATTAACGCTCTTATAATTTAGAATTATCTCACCTACAATAGAATACACCTCTTCAATCCCAAATTTCAATGCCTGGAGGTCCATTCAGCATAATGATTTCCCAAAAGAAAACCCTTGAGCACTATATCGATTTCTTTCAAAAATGTCGGCATTACATTATTGTACGACCTCGTCCTATTAGCTACTATCCAAAACCATTGCTGAGTCTGAACCTGCTCTTTCATTATGAAAATCGTATCGTATTCTACAGCGTCGTTGTTCAGGTCTTGTGTTCTTTGCTCCATAATAAACAAAGACACCAGCACACAGGTATACTTGTATGAAATCATATGACCTGGGAAAACAGCATTACCTAACGTCTTGTGTTCTTATATAGCTGGTATACAACGGCATCCGTTATCTGGTATTGGTTTGTAAGACTCGAAACCCATCCAGAAGTAGACGTTATTGCTATTGAGAAGTAACTCTATTTAATCAAACGGATCAAGGGGTTTTTCCTGTCTGCGATATAAACAAACTTATCTACCACACTCCTTAAACTATTGCAAGCTATAGGCTCATAGCTGTCTCTTTAAGTAATCAGTGTATATGAGTATATAAGAAGAAATCGACAATTTTTTATAAATAATAAATACAGCAAAATATATAGCTGTAAAGGCCAAATACAAATGTAATTTAAATACAGCAAAATAAATAACTGTAAATAGCTCAAGGAGAAATCGGATATTAAGCAATTTTTCCTTAGCACACCAGAAATATCGTTCATTCCCTGAACCAATCAGATTAAATTCTAAACCTCAATTCAGATAACTCTGTTTGAACTGCACACATTTACAGCTAATTATCAACTGACTATTCCTACTATCAGAACCACATTTATATGGCGTTATGCAAGATTCTGAAAGATTCGAGAAAATTTGTTCCTAAAGCTTCAAAAATTCATTTTACCGATGTCGCCAGGAGGGAACTTTTGTCCCATATCTCACGATCAATTGAGCTATTTTTACAATTTAAATGCTGTTGGATTCAGAGCTGAAAGAGCTAAAATTCTATGCAAGAAAAACGCTTACATAGTATAAAATATGTGGTCACAAATTTAATTGCAAAAAATACACTATAAAACTATTATCCTAAATGCAAAAATTAAATGACTGAGTAAACAAATGCATAACATTACAAAAATGCATAAAAATAGGAATGTAATCAAAACTATTTAAATGTTTATAGAAATTTATAAAAATACCTTGCTGTTTTCCCATTACCATTGTACCTCAATGTACACTGAGAAAAAGTAATCTGAAAGGTTTCAGATTTTAAATGAGGTTCAAAGGGGCGTTTTTTTAACGTTTTGTGTGTTACCTTATTATATGATTTATTCAATATCATGCTTGCACTTAACCATAAAATTCAGTTCAATAGCAGTGTTGCAAAATAATTTTGAAATTAGCCTATCTTTAGAATTTCCGATACACAGTTCCGCGCGCTGGAGATAAAAAGGTCGTTTTTTCGTAGAGTGTTGCCATTGTTCGCTTTTAAATCATTGAGTTTGTTAATCAAAAATTCGTTAAAGTTTCACGAAATATGAAATCGATAATAAAACAAATTCCAAATTTCAAATTTGGTCTTTCACATGCCCATATTCGTAGGAGGATTACGTCATTCAAAATTCGATAGCTCTACTATGTACCGCTGTTTTATCACAATGCGAAAAATAGACATACATTTATGCAGATTTTTCTTTATTTAATTTTTTCAAATATAATGCATGATTCTAACATTTGGTGGCAACAGTTTGGAAAGTGAAACGGACATTTATAGTGATTCAACGCAAAATCGCAAAACGAAAACAAATGTCCTTCAAGGACCTATATATCTCCCGTTCTACTAGGCCGTTTGATAAAATTCATATTGCGTTTTTCATGTCTCGAAAGCGCGACTTAGGATATACCGTATATACCCGCGTATAAGTCGAGATATTTTGGACGAAAAAAAAAGACTTCAAAGTGGGGGGGATCGACTTATACGCGGGGCCATAAAAAATTAAAAGAATCGGAAGTTCAAAAATTTCTTTATATAATGCAGTTGTTTTCTTCCCGCACTCAAATTGGACGACTTATCAAATAAGTCACTTACTTGAAGTAATTTCATGACTTAAATTATGTGACGAACTAATCACAGAGTTTCATACTTCTGATTAGTTACCATCTGATTTGGAAGCAAAGGTTATGGAGTTTCAAAAATACATTATCGATGTAAAAAAAAGGACTTCTTTTGAACTTTCCCAAATAGGGAATATGGACGAAACCCCCATGTGTTTCGATTTACCAGAAAATAAAACAATTGACTGCAAAGGCAGCATTGTGATAAAAACGACCGGGCACGACGAAGGCTCTAGTAGTGACTGTAATAATACAGAGTTCGAGACTGAAAATATGTATGATGACGAGCCAATGACGACAGAAGAGCTCTATGAAATGTTTGGCGAATCTGACCATGAATCGGACGTTGAAGGATTTTGATTTTGTTTATTTACCAAGGTATTTTTAATCGTATATTTACTTTTTTTCTCAGATGATTTTGAATAAATGTAGTACTTAAAAATTTTTTTTCGAAGTTTCTCGATCGATTTCGAAAATGGGGGATCGACTTATACGCGGCTTTCTTATTTTCTACGAATTTTTTATGTCGAAGTGGGGGGGGGTCGACTTATACGCGGGTATATACGGTATATTAAATTTATATATAGCATTGTTCTAGCATAGGTATTTTGACACAAAATCAGAGATTTTCAGAAAAAAGATACCAATTTTTTTCCATATCACGATTCTACGACTAAAATTATGCCTAGATATTAAATTTTTAAAAATTTGGTGCGAAATTTACGGAGAAATAAAAAAATTTTCTTGGCAAAATTTCTTCAGTTTGGCCAAGAATAATTAATTCACTTGGCGAACTTCTTAATATATGGCAATCAATTTTCCTTTCCCTTCCATTATACCAAACGGTAAAAAAGTCACATCGTTTCTACTTCCACATAATTTTAGCAAAGTGTTTAAACCACATCTGATGTTTTATCGCTTTCAACAAATATGTCAAATTTCAAAACACGCAAATTTATAAATTCACGTATATCTTCGGAAATTTTGAATAAAATATTGTAATTTTTTATTATGGTTAGAAAAACGTCTACTTTAAGATGATGGTAAAACGTTTATTGCTTATAATTTAAAATGTTTTTGAAAAATTTATAAAAATTATTTAAAAATGCAAATTAAAAAAATAAATCACAAAAAAATGGGTGAATTTTTTTGGAATGATCCTGAATTTTGAAATGTGAAAGGAAGAAACAAATAAACTTAATAAAAAAGGAGAGATTAATAAATATATACCAAACTCAATTAATACTGAGGAGCTAATTTTTTAAAAACTACTCGTGCGAGTTTTACAAAACTCCGTAGTTTGCAGTAATTTGAATCGTAGAATTGAAATATGGAAAACAATTGGTATGTTATTTCAAAAAACGTACGATTTTGTGTCAAAATACCTATAATAGAACAATGCTATATATAAATCTAATACATATCCTAAGTCGCGCTATTCCTTGTCAGTAGTTAGATGTAAACGCTCTGAATGTGTATTACTAAGATAACCAAACTTTGGAAATTTAAAGAGAATACCTGAACTTGTGTTTTTGTCATTTATACTACATTGTAACGTCACCACTAAAGTTTCCAAAATCTGAAAAGGCACAAGCTTTCTTCTGAAAATTAATATTACATGTAAATTATTTCTCAGTTGTAATCTTTAAAGTATATTATACACTATAAATTTTGTGTAGTAATAAATATTACTATAATTCACCAGATACTAAACTTCAACATTGCTTCGTATCTCATTCTTATAACAAGGATCAACACGGAATCGTTGCAATCTCAAGTAGGACTGCTATTAATATTTTAGTTACGAAAAGTTTATTATAGCATTTCAAATTAAACTTTTGGATTGGTTTGCATTACTGCATTTTTAATGAAACTATTGATCTTATATACACAAAAATTATGAATTAAAATTAGACAAAAACAGTCTTAGATTGATGTTCACAATGCGTCAAATTAAGTTTTAAGACTGGATCTGTAAAAAGAAATGAAAACAAGAAATTAATACTTGTTTTGGTTTTTATTCAAAATAGAACCCTCCAGCTTCAATGCACTTTCTACTGCGATTTGTTAATGAATCGAACGCCTGTTGTAAATCACTTTGTGGAATGATCTGTAAACCACGTGTGGAAGCTGCTTGTATGGTAGAAGTATTTAAAAAATAACATCATTTTAACTTCGTTTTAAGTTTTGGGAATAAGGAGTAGTCACAGGGTGGTAAATTCGGTGAATGTGGTGGAGGTTCAACTCATAAATATTATTTTTTGCCAAAAATCGACCAACAATAAGGGAGGTGGGAGGTATGACTTTGTACATTGTCGAGTAACAAACACCAACTGCTTTCAGTCCGATAGTCTGGACGAATGTGACTAATTCTGGCCTTCAAACGCTTTAAAACAGCTAAGTAGTATTAACCTGTGATGGTTTGTCCAGTTGGAACAAATTCTTTGTGGATAATACCTTTACTATCTAAGAATGTAATGAGCATTGTTTTGATTCTGGATGGAACTTTCCTTGTTTTTGTTTTGCTTGCGGTGAATTTTGTGACTTCCATTCCGAACTTTGTCGCTTTGTTTCAGGATGATATTGGAAACATCACGTTTCATCACCTGTAACAATGGACTTCAAGAAGTTTGGATGTATTCAAATGCGATGCATGGGAATCGTTCTTTGTACCTCTTTTTAGTAGCTTCTCCATTTTAGCCATTGCTTCATAAATAAAATCTATATCGACGAGTTCCACATTCGGGTAACAATGCATAATATTTAAAATCCGCACGATGAATGACAGTTTGCTCCAGCGAAACAGTTTTATCTCCCGCTCAGCAGCGCCTTATACTACCTCAACCCGCCATTTAAGCACACACATTCCATTATAAAATCTACTGATTTCGGTTGCTTCTACCTGCTTTTACATGTTTACCAGACATTTTTTAATTATCTTGCGTGCATTTACGCGACGTTCGAGCTCTAAAATGCACGGAACGCATGCTTTATAACGTTTTCTAACGTATCTTATACGTAGTATTAGTGGTTCAAAATGTACGGATGAACGTTTCTTTCTATATTTTAACTGTACACGCATTTTATTCGTTTGTGTTAGAGCAAATACATGTATGTATATAAGCAGACTGAAGCGTATTTGTTCAGCTAACTTCGCAAGGCTTATCGGTCGAAAAATGGTCTTAATTCTTTTCTACTAGCAGTGCAGTTTTATTTTGAGGATTTGTTGTGATGTATTAAAGTAGACAGACGAATGATTTATGAGTAAGATCGCCTACTCTTTGTTCACGTACAGCAGGATAAATAGTGTACGTCTGTAAATAAAATATGGAAATAATCTTATTAATGTTTATACAGACGATTGAGCGTGGGAATAAAGTAAATACATTTTTCTCAGAATAAAATAAAATAACGAGGCAAAGGTTTATAGCGCTCATAAAATTATTTATATATCAAACACCTGAATTCTTTCCAATGTAAATGAATTGAGAACAAAATGCGTTTTTATTCAAAACTTAAGGCATTTATTTGCAAAGGAGTTCTTAGTTTTTATACATCAGCTTTGTAAAGATCTTTAAAATACTTCGAAATGCAAACAAATGCCGGGAAAATATAACAATGCCCTGATAAGGTTATTATCGATTCATTTCAATTATTATCGATTATTAAGATTTCTTAGAGAAAATAGATGATCTCGTTTAAAACGACTTATTAGAATTCTAGGAAAGAAATAAAGCCTAAAAAAAAAAAAAAAAAAAGGCTTTCAGATTTTTACATTACGCCCAAAGGGGCGTTTTTTAATGTTTTGTGTGTTACCTTTATTTATTAAATATCATGTTCTTTGCACTTAAACCATAAAATTCAATTCAAGAGAATATCGCAAAATAATTTTAAAATGAGCATATCTTTAGAATTTCCAATACACAGTCTCCCGCGCTGGAGATAATTTTTTTCCCATACAGTGTTGCCATTGCTCGCTTTGAAATCGTTGAGTTTGTTAATCAAAATTCGTAAAAGGTTTACAAAATATTAAATAGATAGTAAAACAAATTCCAAATTCCGGTTTCCAGACGCCCATATTCGGTGAAAGACTACGTTATTCAAAATCTGATGGCTCTATGAACCGTTGTTTTATCACAATGCGGATACATATATACATTTATGCAGATTCTTTACTATTTAATTACTTTAAATATAATATAGGGCTCTAATATTTGGTGGCAACAATTTGAAAAGTGAATAAACATTTATAGTGAATCAACGCAAAATGCCTAAATAAAATAGTCCTTCTGAGCAAATTGCCCCATTGAGCTAAAAAAAAGAAACAATAAAATCCGAATAAGTAAAAAAAGTCGTCAGTTGAAGGTTTGTTTAGTGCTGTGAATAGCTGCGATTAAGAATTACTAAAAAGATAAATGAAAGGTAATTTGGAAAATAATAAATTAAAGTTAAAGCACAAGTTTTTCAGCATGAAGGAAAAAAGACAACGGACATTAATTGAATGATAACATTAAACAATGCGAAAAAATATTCTTTAAAATAACAATGGAATTTAAAATACAACTAGAAATATATAAATACATCATTTTAATAAGTAAAACGCAAATATTTGTTTATGAATTGCTCATAATTTCTTTAAAATTGATGTTCATTTATGAACTGTTCGTTACGTTTCTTAAAATTATTTGACTAATGCTGTACGTACCCCTAGTGTTAATATTCAGAGCGCATTTCGCGTTGGAAGAAATTATGCCAATTGAAACTTTAAAATTAGACAAAAAAATGCAATCTTATAGTTTTGCATATATATTTTCAGGAATTTTTTTTTATAAAATAAATAAATTTTCAGAAATGTCTTTGCTTCTGAAGAAGGGAGACCTAAGACTTATCGCTCTCAAAATTCATAAAGATATTCAAAATCTACGTCAAGCTGAGGTTATATTTTTGCGTAATTTTAAATGGTTAACTGAAATTGAAATTCAACATTTTGGCGACTTGACCCCCTTACTTAGCGGCAACTTCCTGTCACTTAACAATTTTTATAATCTACTTTGAACTTACTTGACGACATTACTCCAGTTAAAAAAATTACTTTGACGACTTCAATTTAAATCACAGAATCACAATGCATAAAACATTGCTAAAATCCTCATTTAGCACGGTCAATCTCTTTACAGTTTCTGTAATCACCATAAGTCACAAATACCCATCTTCCGAAGTAACTTTATAAATTTCGCTACAAAATTTTAATATTCCATAAAGATTTTTGACAGGGCCTAGCGACAACAGAATGTCCACCAAATGAGTACAAATGCTGATAGTCATTTAACAGGCGGTACAGCAACTCAGTTGGTAGTAAGTAATATTTTCCATGTTAACTACGACCACAATAATCGATTGCTAAATTTATAAGTTTGCGTTTTGTGTGCATTTTCATCTTTGTCAAAATTTAATAGTAATGAAATTTTATAGTAACATTTAGATTGAAAACCTCCCTTTACACTTACAGTTTTTGAATTTTATTCGGTTATGGTAAAAGTTTCTTGTTGCACATTTTAAAATTTTTCCGCCACCCAACCGGGATAGTGATGCCGTATCAACCCTGACTGCCGGGCGACCAAAGAGCCTGGGTTCGAGTCTCAGAGAAGGCATAGATGTAGTGTCTGTGCGGCATGGAGGCACTCGGTGCGGGATATGCGGTGAAGCAAAAGTTCTCTCGAAGGGTTGGTGGTAAGGGAAGAGGGGTGGGAGACACTCGGCCCCGTCCCCCCCCCAGGTTGCTTATCTTCAAAACTGAGGGCATAACTGAGCAAAGTAGTGTTGTCACATGTACGGTGCCTTCGGCTGTTGTCAATGGCAAACGCCATGCTACCTTCTTGCCACGATAAATTATGAGGTCTTGCTCTGATATCTGATAAGCGAGAGTAGACACAACAACAAGAAAATTTTACCACTGGTATGACGTTAATAAAACCTACTGCCATAGTCTTGGTTTCAGAATCAATTCCAAGAAAAGAAAAGTCGTTGATGTTTTTCAAGTACATAATGTCTTTATGGCATTGGGGGAGTAAGTTAAAATAACTGTCGAAGGAAAGGTCATCTGTAGGTAGGGGAAGAGTGGCAGAAGATCGTCAGATCATTCTCCCGGGAGCATATTTCACAAGTGCACATCTGCATAGCCACCGAGGGAGTGGCTTCTAGGATGGACCAATGGGCATCCAGAAATATTTCTGTTATGTTACATGATCTTTCGCGTGCTTTAAGATTTAAACAAGATGGTTGAAAATATTCTGCCACGCAATTTTCTGTACAAAATAATTAAAGCATCGTCGATTTCTTCTGAAAATTTTCATTGCGAATTTAGATCAAATATAAGCAATTGCGAAGATTTTGCTACCTGGTTGAAATAAATACAAATACATGTTGGATACTTCGCAAAAATATCGATGTGAAATATTACTTAATAAGTGGTAAATAAGATGAAGAAGAAATATGTGATAAAGTTCTGAGCCCAAACCCAATCTTTACATAATGCGTATGAGTAAAATAAAGTAAAATGTAAATAGAAGTCAGCACTTTTTATTGCAGTCTATATGAAAAAGATGTTCTATAATAATAACCAATGCAGAATTTTATTCAAAGTGAACTTTACTAATTTGCATTCGAATACATTTAGTGTGTTAAATTTCACATTTAATAACTGCTCACTCTTAAGTGAACTGTCTATACAAGAAATACTCATGAAACAGAGTGAATGTATTGTATTCACAAGGCGTATATTCAATTTATTCACATATAATTTTTAATGTTAAACAATGTATATAATCAGATCATATATACTATTCTGAATCTTACACTTTAAAATCAAAAGAATGCAAGCACTGAAATATGAAAACACTATATTCTTTGTTACACTTTCAGTCATTCTCAGCTCATTTAAAAAAACTATACTCTTGAATTCTCTTAATCCACATAATATGCCGTGAACATCTATTCCTAATTTAATGCTTGATAAAAATCGTGAAAATGAAATGTTAGCGATTAATCAAACTCAGAAAACAAAAGCACGACGAGATTTTTTACTGTATATATTATAATGCTATATATATTCCATATATTTATAACTTCGAAACAAATGCAAATTAAAATGTAAACAACATACGCTCACATGCACGAAGCTTTAGCGTCACAAGAGCAATAGCAGTTCATTGGTTCATTTTCGAAACCCCTCCCTCAGTAGCTACGCTGATGTGCACTTGTGAAATATGCCTCCCGGGATATTCTCCTTCAAATTTGGGACGGAGCTTCCTTTTTCACGCTAGTGCCCCTTGTGATGCATCCATTACAAAACTGTCAGTGATGAATGACGTGTTTAATGGGGTTCTGCCATTTCTGACGAATGCTTAAGTAGTAAAGTGTTCAGCCATTGAAAAATAAATAAATATTTTGCCGTTTATGCTACTTTTTGTTCAGTATAAAGTGTAAACCCCGAAAGAAAAATCTGAAAGGTTTCAGATTTTAAATTACGTCCAAAGAGGCGTTTTTTTAACGTTTTGTGCGTTACCTTTATTTATCAAATATCATGTTCTTTGCACTTAAACCATAAAATTCAGTTCAAGAGCAATGCCGCAAAGTAATTTTAAAATGAGCCTACCTTTAGAATTTCCGATACACAGTTCCGCGCGCTGGAGATAAGAAGGATTCTTTCTCCCCGTAGAGTGTTGCCATTGCTCGCTTTGAAATCCTTGAATTTGTTAATCAAAATATTCGTTAAAGTTTTAAAAAATATGAAATCGATCATAAAACCAATTCCAAATTTCAAATTTGGTCTTCCACATGCCTATATTCGTACGACGATTACAACATTCAAAATTCGATGGCTCTATGTACCGTTGTTTTATCACAATGCGAGAAATATACATGTATTTATACAGATTTTTCATTATTTAATTTCTTCAAATATAATGCAGGAGTCTAACATTTGGGGGCAACCGTTTGAAAAGTGAAACGGACACTTATAGTGATTCAACGCAAAATCGCAAAACGAAAAAACTAGTCCTTCAGGGACAAAGCCCCTTTGGACTAAAAATTGACCTTTAAAAATGGAAATTCTTTTTTGAAATGAGTCTTAATTTTATTCGGAAGAAAACGTTTAGTTTTATATGCTGTAGAGTCATTAGTTTTTTTTCCGACAGGAGACGTGTGCTATGCTCTCTCCGAGACTCGAACCTGGACCTCTCGAATACGCGCCAAGTGTGCTACCGTTACTGTTTCAAGGCATGCTGGAAGGAGGGAGAAAATACCTCACATACTTCCCCTTTTTTAAAGGGAGACTGGGAATTAGGGGACCCATTCGTCAAATCCTGCTGGTGACGAATTATTGTTCATCACCATTTAGTTCGGACGTCACTGTAGAGGCATTACCTTTTTGGATGTGAAAAATGATCAATGCCCTCGCTAGGACTCGAACCTGGACCTCAGGAATACGCGCTGAGTAGGCTTCCTATTACACCACGAAGGTATGCTAGAAGGTGGAAGAAAATACCTTATCAAATTGGTAACAATAGGTATTGCCTTAAAATATTCTCTGAGATATTTGATGGCAATATAATGTTTTCAGGTTGCAAGTGCTTTTCTTTCACTTACGTATTTTAATTCACATTTCATACGAATTTTGCTTACGCATTTAATGAATGAAAATTATTATTAATAATAATTCCTGAATCCACTGATTCCTAGTTTTTGTTTGTATTTAAGTGCGGTTCATTTCCTAATAGCATTCCGGATGTGAAACTGTATTTCGCTTTACAGCGATTTCTAAGAACACAGCAAGCAAAATATCCTTCATTACGAAGAACGTCTTCGTAGAAGTAGTAGCAACGAGCACCCATTTATTGGAAACTGATGTTTAAAATAAGTATAAAATAGTTCAGGCAGGCTATGAATTGCATGAATTATTAATGATCACCGACTCATTGTGTTGATGATTCATGATACATTTTGAGCGTCGGATTAAGAATGCATGTGCATGCTAAGATAATGTTTCACGGTGCCTGAAAATACTTAATATTAAGTAATAATTACTGAGTCAATAACTACAGTTTGGAAGTTTCAAATTGCAGTTATGAGTGAGCGTGACTTTTCGAAACGGCTATATAAGCTTTTGTCAAAAAATGATTCAAATGCAAAAACTTCTACCCTTCCTGTTACCGAGAAAGCATCGAAATTTATGGTTGCAGTTTCAAAAAAGGAAACTTCTGCTAAAAATGAAGAATTGTCTAAATCAGAGCAGTTGTTACATTTCGATGAGATATGCAAATCAAGGAATAAGAACATTGATATCAAACCTTCTTGTTTAACCTTTGAGTTATTTAATAAATGCCCCAAAGGAGATCAATGCGAATACAGCCATGGTACAGAATGCCCATTATGTCATGAACTTTGCTTGCCCATATGGAATAAGAATTTAATAAAATCTCATATGATTTCTTGTAGATGCCTACGTATTTCATCTGGTGAAGAGGATTGCAGAAAATCTGCTGCAAAGCAAATCACAAAGTCTGCTGCTATAGAGAAATATAAAGAAATAAAGGAAGAGGAATCAGGAAAATTTGCTGAAAAGAAACACATGAAATTTTCTGAAAAGGAATACACAAAGCCTGCTGAAGGAAAGCACATAAAATCTGAATTTGGTCATAATTTGTTATATCCCTTGAAACCTCATGCAAATAAATTATTTCCATCTTACACTTCTTCTCCTAAAAGGGAATTTGTAAAACTTGATGGTAAGTTTCCACGCCGTCTGGAACCTTGGGAAATTTCCGATATGTTTATTGCGGAGACAACCACGAAATCAGATGATCGTATTCCACATATGTCCTATAAAATTTCATCTTCCTCGTCTACTCAAAAGAAATCCATAATATTAGGTTATGGTTTTCCACAGCATCAGATGCCTTATAAACGCCTACCTGTTTTTTCGTCCATTACGTCTGATAAAATGGAGTCCGCACGATCTAATGGCAATTCACATCCCCTAATGTCTCACAGAAGTGCACCGCTTTCTGTGATCAATTCCGCTTTCTTCATTTCATCTAGTAAGGAGAAATCGAGAAACGGTACAGATTTTCCACGTCATTTGAAATCTTGCGAAAGTTCACCTCTTTCATTGAGCTTTCGCAAAGTGAAATTTTTTTCTCCCGTTGATTCAAGCAAACTGGTGTCCGTACAATCTCCTCATGTATTTCCTGTATTCGTCAAAAGAAGTACACCATTTTATCTTTTGAATTTAGCTTCTTCCATTCCAGCTAACAAGGAGAAGTACAGTAAATCTAGTAGTGATTCACCATATTCGAAACTTTCTGGAATATCTTTGACATCCATTTTTCGCAACAACGAATCGCTAAAATCTAACAACTCCACTAAACTTCCTCTGATAACGCTGAAACATTCAGCTACTTACAAGCCATCACAGGTTCCAGAGTGTGCTATCTCATCTACGAAAGAGGGATATGAAAAATATAATCATAGTTTTGCATTTCCCTCAAGAGCTTACAAATGTTCGGCTCCTTGCAAGCAACCAGAAGTTTCAGGTGCCATTTTATCCACCAAAGAGGAATCCAAGAAATTTAATGGAGGATTTCTTCGATGTCTAACCACGGAAGAACGTTCTCGTATTTCATGTACTGGTTATATGCACAAAAATTCCTCCCCTCCATTTTGCGAAAAGAAATCTTTAGGAACTAATAAGAGTTTACCACCTTTTTATATGCCTTCTGGAAGTTCATCTGTTTCACCTACAAAAGAGGAACCTATAAGATATCGATATGTATTCCCGTATTATCGGAACTCTTTCGAAAGTTCAGCCATATTGCCTGCAGAAAAGAAATCTATGAAATCTGATGATGACTTTCGATTTTACCTGGCGCAGTGCAAAAGATCATCTGTTTTAACTGCAGTTTCATATAGCAAAGACGCTTTAACATGTGAAAATTACTTCCCATCTTATCTGATAAAACGCGAAAGATCTAATTTATCTTCGGCTTCGTTTAGCAAAGACTCCCTAACATACGATAATGATTTTCCACCTTTACCACAGAATGAAAGGGAAAATGCAGAAGGGAATGTGCATATGTACTGATGTTCATTCCAAAGATGAGTACTTATTAAGTATTATAATAATTTTAAGAATATTAAGAAACGTTGAGAAAAATTTTAACTATCTTAGACGTTAGTCTTTCTGATTAATTTGAAAATTATAATCCTTTAATTATTTAGCTGCATTCTTGACCTTTTCTTTGACTAAATCAGTATAGTTCAGAGTTATTTCTCTCTTTTTTTTGTAACTATATCACACAGATATGTTAATCAGGGTTGTTCCAAACATGTTGTTTTCATGAAATCTAGTAAAGGTTAAACTGCTAAAATTTATTTTCATGTTTCTGATTCTTTTCTTCTCTTTATACTCTTATTTTAAAATTATTTAAGAGTACTGTATTGATATCTGACATAATTTTGGTATGATTGGTTTTATTTTATAATTTAGAATAATTTCCAATCCATTCTCTAAATTAATATGATATTGAAATGCATGTTTTATGAATACAAAACAGTGAGATCACTGTAAAAGGTAAAATATTCATTTCAAATCTTTGCCAATATTATTATGCTTAAATTTCAAAACTTGCAGAACATGTTGCAGTGTACTGAACTCGTTTAAACTTTGTTCTCAGAGAACCTAAGTATTTCAGAATAAAAGGAATTCTGATTCTTTTCACTGCAATTCATGTGGAGCTATTATGCTTAATGTTGAAATGCGAAGGTGTATTACTTCAACTTTAATGTAGCATCATTGAAACTGTTAATAAATAGTACGCCAAACATTCATGTCACTAATATTATTGCATTACTGATAAATATTTATAATATAATTTTATGCAAAAGTGTTTAGTAGCTGATGACATAATAGTTATTTATGAAAGTAAAGTATTTTAGTTTGATAACCAACTGTACATATTTCCCCTTATGATGAAGTGATCCTCGACGGTAATGAAAAGATTAAAAACAACAACAAAGAATCTATATTAATAAATTACATTTCATACAGGTGTCTTACTTATCTTTCATGCAGGTAAACTGTGACAGTGTTTTGTAAACAAGCCTATAGAAAATTTTAAGCTATTAATAAATAAACAGATTTGCTTTTTGTTCGTAGCTTAAATTTCTGAAACTTTCCTAGAGCATTTAAACAGCGCCCTTTAGATGCATTCCTAGCTTATGATAATAACCAGAAATATTCGGATGTTCATGTATACTCTAATACAAGTCTGGACGACTATGGAATTTTGCTGGAATATTTTTGCAGTCTTTCTGAAATATACCAGCTATATTCCTGTGCTATGTGGGATATCGCATCTAAATTTCAAAGTGCAAATTTAATATCAATGCACACATATGCAAGGACTGACGTTAAATAATAAGGATTAAAGCATCACAAGAGCATTAACCAGGATATTTAACTCACAATTGGCATTTCAGGAACACCAGAGAGTCGACATAAATCCAAGAGGAAGGATTAACAAAATGGTCGTAAACCGTTGCCATGAAAATGTTACTAGAGGTATGAGATTAAACCATCAGCTGTGCGCAAGAAAGTCAATATTCTCACAAAGCAGAGGGATGGAAGAAAGTATTTTCCAACAAAGGCAAATTTGATCAGAAAATACTTTTTCCAACTAAAATTTAAAACCCTTTGACCGGATTGCGCCCTGATAAAGCCCAAATTTCCGAAAATTGCCACGAGTAGCAGGTATTTTCTTGATTTTAATGTTAAAATGCCCTTGGTACTTTATACCTGGATTTATGTAATTTTAACACACTGCCTTAATTTCTTGGACATATTTCATGATGTGCGTATATATACGTTATTACAGATATCACGAAAATAATATAGGCCGTATACATACGGCATTACCGTTCAGCTGGTTAAGAACCAATACTATATGTCTTCGCATTTAAGCCATCTCAGAAATTTTCATTTGAAAAGAGAAAACGTTATTTTGAGACAGTGAATGATTTCATTAAAATCCGGGATGTCTGCAACCTCAGATTAACCGCAAAAGAATTCAGTAAATCGCCTAACCAGTATAGAGGTTAGCTTCGCTGTCTGGCGTGCCGAAGGGCCTAGGTTCGAATCTCGGAGAAGGCATGGATGTTTGTAAATGTATAGTTACCTATGTTACTTTGTAAATGTATAGTTACTTATGACCACTGCCAGGCAAGTGGTTATAAGTAACAACAACAACAGAATTTAGTATATAATTGTTAAAATGCGGTCATTTCATAAGCTTTATTTATGCTTGAAACCAGAAAGATATAACTTTAGCATTTGTTAATCAAATGACTTGGACTTTAAGAGTTATAGTTAAAGTGAATCTTGATGATCTGGCATACGGCTTCGAAAATATTCTCCAGCTTGGAATATGTTTTTTAACTACTACTACATTTTTCAAGTGTAAATTATCGTCTGCTACTTGACAATTTTGTTTTCATACAAAATGGCGCTTTTAAAGAAGCAATGGATGGGAGGCGATGTTTGTGCTCTTTTCAAAGAAAATAATCGTATTTAGTTATTAAAAGAAGCTGTGACAGCTTTGAGTTTTCGTTATTTAAAGCTGATTAATTTAATATTTTCGGTATCTAAGTATAAGATAAATAATATTTTCAATAAACAAGGAAACGATACACCAAAATTTGGCTTCAATGAGAAAAAATTGCTCAAATACATATTCAAGATAAACTCGGAATTTTTCGAATGATGCAAATATAAGAACTTTAAAGTTAAAAGAAAATCTTCGACGTCAAATGACTTGCATAATCATTATCAATTCGACGTCAAATGACTTGCTCAGTATCAACTGTAAACATAAAGATTAATGCTGATTGGAATCTTTAAAAGGTGAAAAAATGTAATGTGCATCGCCTTTCTCCACAATATATTGCCGAAAGCAGAACGCGCTGCAGAATTCTCTATGAAAAGCAATTATTCGGGATAAAATGGAAACATGTTGTCACAATAAATTAGTCTTGCATATATTTAAATGGTCGCAACGAAATAAATCTATTTATTGTCATCAAAGAGAAGAAAAAAAATCTTAGAACATGGTTCAAAGAATCTAAAGTTTTCAAAGGGATTTGAATGGATTTGATGGAGTGATAAAAATGGCCATCTTTTTGGAGGGGTAGGGGGACAATAAAAGAACGCTATTACGTAGTCTAAAATAAGAGAAAAAAATTAAACATGTTGCACCCTATAAATAATACAGAAAATACACTGTTTTCAAATGTTTATAATTTAAAAATGGTCAATATTTTAGATGAAAAAAAAACTGACTTGTACATCACATGACTTCCTTGTACGGAATATTAAATTATACGCATTTTTTCTTGCATTTCATTTAAACGTATTGGATTGAATTAAATCTACTTCGTCGATAGCGCATAAACCACAATAGAATAAATGCACTCTTTAAAATTCACTATATTTGTTTACCATAGCGACACACTGGCACTAGGCTCACGTAGCAGCGGTACATTTTATTCATCTTATAACTCAGAATGCAAAAAATTCATATCATCTGAAGAATTATTTAATCGTTGCCATATATTCTCTTCAAATACTATAAAAAATCTAAAATGATGTATAAAAGAACTTAAACAAACAAACAAACAAACAAAAAAGAAACAGTTTTTCAGACAGACGATTTAGTATTTCTCATTCAATTAATTCAGTTCTGACTTCGCGACAAAGCGAAAATACATAAAAACTCAAGATATCTATATTAAAAATTACGAAGTAAACCTTAAACACATATTTCCTCGAATAAATTCCAGAATGGATTGAACATGATTTAATTCACAATAAAGTGCGTTATCCTTGTTGTTCCGAAGCTTACTTTCTCTGGATTGGTAACATATGCACTATTCTGCTAAGTTTCAAATGTAAACAAACATGGACGCCATGGTAAAAATAATTCGGTTTAGATGCACTTGAAAAACTTTTAAATTGTTGATAATTCTACAAATATTGCATGCAGATTTACTAAAGGCACAAAAACCTTAAGATAAGAACAGAAAAATTAAATCATTTTTAAAGCAAAAAAAAAAAAAAAAAAAAAAAAGCACAATTTACAAACATATAAGAATAGGGAAACTGAGATCACTGAGCCGAGTAACAGAGTGGACACATGTATACATATATTTATATATTTTTGGTGCAGCTGATTGCAACCAAAATGGGATGTGCACATCTACATGTTATAGCAGTCCTATATACAAAATTCCAACTTTCTGAGGCTATTCGCTTTTGAGTTAAGCGAGATTCATACATACCTACGTACGTACGTACAGACACTATGAAAAAAGTTTTTCTGAATCCATTTTAAATCGGTTTTATAATCCGTTTGGGGAAAAAGAGTCTTCTAATCTGTGATTACGTACAGATGTTACGCAAAAAATATCGTTAAATTGCATTCGATAGCGGTCAAAATGGATATTTTCGTTGAAATATGATACCCGAAATTTTTCAAGATTACAATACTTCCTTTTTGCTTCCTTGTACGAAGTAAAGAACTTTTATTCTATTGTGGTTTATGCGCTATCGGCAAAGTAGATTTAGTTCAAAATTCGTTAATTGTTAATTGTGTTTAAATGAAATGCAGGAAAATTGCGTATAATTTAATATTCCGTGCAAAGAAGCCATGTGGTGTACACATCAGATTTTTACTTCGTACGAGGAAGTAATAAATCGATGATATCACATGCACAAATTCATTATCAAAACAATTCTGAAAATCAAACACGTTTACGTTGAAAATTCCATCGATAAAGTTTGAGAATCTGGCAACTAATCTTTCAATTCTTTGATTTGACCGAGTTCGCCATTTTTACAGGGAATTATTCTTGCTCTTATGTAAATTTTTTTCAGTCCGTATCTCAGATCTACCCTCAAAATCTCTCTTCACAGGGCTTTGGTAGGCAATATTTTTGATTCTGTATAATTTTTCATTTTTGTTTTCCAAAAATTCAATTTGTAAGTTATTTTATAAATTTTTTAGAATTATCTTTATTTTCATGAACACTGTCATTTTTATTCATAACTTCTAAGCAATTTTCATTAAAAATATGTACCATAATTTTACGAAAATGATAAAAATAATGACGACGATCATTTCACTTATCTTGCCTATTTAAAATATCATTGGAAATTTTAAAAATATTACAGAATTTTCCTGTTAAAATATAAGTTGGAGATAGTTATAACGATGAAAATGGTTATGCTTTCAAAACACAATAATATGTTTTTACTATAAGAGATATGTGAAATATTAATGGAATGTAATATTTAGTTAAACTGAATACATACATTTTTATGATGTTAGTTTATTTAAAGATAGATAAACTGGCATTTTTTCTCCCCCTCTCCTTTCTTTTTATGTATATTTACTAATATTTTTATTACATGCACATGATAGTTGCACTTAAAATAGCTTCGAATATACATACTACGTGTTACTACAACCGCCTTAGTAGAACTCTCCAAATTTTCAGAATGTTTCAAACTATTGTAAACCATGTGCATAAACCGTTCTTCAAGCAACCATGCTCATAAAATCCTTCAGTCACGCAATGCCGCCATTTTGCATGCATTCTTTTCTTTGTATTTCAAGTACTGTATTTCGGTTTTTTGTGATATCATGATATTTGATGTCGTGATTTTCATACCTAACAATTTAAGGCAACCTGATTGCATTATTATGATTGCCTAAATTTAAGGCAACCTGATTGCCTAAATTTAAGGCAACTTGATTCCCTTATTATGATTTTTAAATTTAAGGCAACCTGATTGCCTTAAATTTAATTTTATGAGCTTCTGTAATTTTCTAGTAATGGAAAGAATTGCGGTAAAATTTCTGAAGGTATATAGAATTCTGCCACGAAATCTTGAAAAGAAACAGCAGGGAGATGCTTTTGGTAGATAGCTGGTGTTGTTGACGTTTACACGATGTCGAATCTCTGCAATTCTCTGATATTTTTAAAACAAGAAAATATCTCTGTGTATTTGTAGAGAAGAATATCGGAGAAAAAAATACGGAAATATTTGGTGAAGAATGTAAACGTTTTATTTTTTAATGTATCACGTAATCCTTATTTAATAATTAATATTTGCATTTTAAATTACAAAAGTATGTTTTCTTTTTATATGCTGATAATGTTTGCCGATTTATGATAAATACCGATAGTTTGGGAATCTTTCTAAAAAAATCCTGGAAAAACACCAGCTTGCACTGGATAGATAATTTTTACATTTTCATCTGTAAAAAATCACCAAATTACATCAGGCTGGTTGCGTTAATACGTAAGTAGCTCTTGGTAAAAGTATTATATATTTTATTCAAAAATCAGCAATGGCAAATGTAAATAATTTTTATGTAGTTTTGAGAAACCCGTTATGTTATTTTAATGTGGAAGAAATTTCTTCAGCTCACGCTGATAAAGCAAAGGACATTGCAAAATCTTCCGAAACATCGACAGAAAAAAGACTCTGAAGACACGTTAGGAAAGGTAAATTCTGCTTTAGAACCATTAGCTAATAGCAATGACGATTATTTGAAAAATTGCAATGAATTTCAAAATTATTTCTTTAGTAATTGTTGCATTTTTTACCTAAATTTCTATCATAAAAGCACAGTGACCATATTTGATTAGCTAATTTCTTTCTGTTACTACTCAAGTTTCGTAAAGTTCGCAAGAAATTCGGGTATCAGATTAAATGTTCACAGAAACTATACCAAATTATTTCTCTTTAGATTTAAGTGCCAAATTAATAATTAACAGCTTTCTCACATGATTGATAATTCTATATCACTTGTTATAATAATTAGCATATGAAAATTTGGAATGTGGTTTTATACAATGTTTTTAAAAATGAAAAGCTATGCTGCAGAGTTTTATGCCTGTGACTGAAAAGAATGTGTGATATTTGACCTGTATAAAAGTCATTTAAAAGAATTATAAGAGTGGAGAAATAGTTTTAGACTAGAAACAAAGGAATTCGATGCATTTGCTTAGATTTTGGTGCTGATTCATTTGATGTCTCTCAATTCTAACACATATCAAATAATTTTTTACTACTAACGCAACATAAGTGTCCCACTAAAAGTTTAAAAATTACTGCTGGGTTAAAACGTACTTGGAATCTTCTGAATGTTGGCGATCATCTTCCAATAGTTGGAAAATCAAACACCGTTATGCTCGTTGTAACCAAATGAACACAGAGAAAAGAACAAATAGGAGTTGCCCAATGTGTAATGTTGGGTTATGCAAAGAATGCCATAAGATGTAAAATTTATTTCATGTAATAAAGTTTTCCAGAATAATAAGTATGCTTATAGCAAGTCTATCGCTACGTGTGGGACATACGTATACCAACATTAAAACTATGATTCAGAAGTCAAATAACAAAAATCAGCGTTAATTCACAAAATTTTCACAGGACTAGTTTCGATGGTTTTACCGAACCATCATCTTCAGCTGCAAAACCGCAATTTGATCTGCGGTTTTGCAGCTGAAGATGATGGTTCGGTAAAACCATCGAAACTAGTCCTGTGAAAATTTTGTGAATTAACGCTGATTTTTGTTGTTTGACTTCTGAATCAGTATTTATTCGGCGTGTTATTGTGTCTTAATTATTAAAACTATGGTTGGGACACATGTGGCCCAGCCTTTGGCTTCAAAACCCGTTTGTCAAAAACATCCCAAATGCAAATTTTGCCTTATTTTTGACATATTTTGTTCACTTGAATAGAAAACTAGGTAAAAATTGTTTTTTACTTCCTTGTACGAAGTGAAAAGAAAGTATTGTAATCGCGAAAAGTTTCAGGCAGCATATTTCAACGAAAATATCCATTTTGACCGCTATTGAATGCAATTTAACGATGTTTTTGCATGATATCTGTACGTAAGGACGGAATAAAAGACTCGTTTCCTCCAAAAAAATTATAAAACTGCTTTAAAATTAATTCTGAAGAGAATTTTTCTTGGCGTCTGTACGAACGTTTGTACGTACGTGCGTACGTATCTCGCATAACTCAAAAACGAGTAGCCTCAGAACGTTGAAATTTTGTATATAGGACTGCTATAACATGTAGATGTGCACCTCGTATTTGGATTGCAATTGGCCTCACCAAACGTATATAAATATATTTATAATTATATCCACTCTGTTACCCGGCTCAATGATCTCAGCTTCTTTACTCTTATATGTTTGTAAATTGTACATTTTTTGCTTTAAAAATGATTGAATTATGTTGTTTTTATCTTCCGGTTAATGTTTTTATGCCTTTAGTAAATCTGTATGCAATATTTTTAGAATTATCAACAATTTTAAAGTTGTTTAAGTGCCACTAAGCCTTTTTTATGGCGGCCATTGATTGCTTACATTTGAAACAGCAGACTAGTGGATTTGTTGCCAATCTAGAGAAACTTAGCTTCGCAACAACAAAGATAACGCCTTCATTTAATTTTGCCCATTAAATCATGCTTAATCCTTTCTGAAATTTTTTCGAGGAAATAAGTGTTTAAGATTTACTTCGTAATTTTTAATATAGATATTTTGAGTATTTATGTATTTTTGCCTTCTCGCGAAGTGAGAACTGAATTAATTGAATGAGAAATACTCAATCGTCTGTGAAAAACTGTTCCTTTTTTGTTTTATTTGCTTAATTTCTTTTATACATCATTCTAGCTTTATTATAGTATTGGAATAAAACATGTGGCAACGATTAGATAATTCTATTCTTTAAATGATATAAATTTTCTGCAGTATGAGTTATGATATGAACGAACTGTTAAGTGAATACTGTTAAGTGAATCTAGCGCCAGAGTTTCGCTATGGTAAACAAACACTAGAGTGAATTTTAAAGAATGCATTTATTCTATTGTGGTTTATGAGCTGTCGGCGAAGTAGATTTAATTCAATCCAATAAGTTTAAATGAAATGCAAGAAAAAATGCGTATAATTTAATATTCCGTACAAGGAAGTCATGTGGTGTACATATCAGATTTTTTTATTCTGAAAATCACCTATTTAAAAGGTTACCAGCAAATTTAATTATCATTATCCACTATAGAATCAGTTTCTTATCCTTTTCCCTCGAGTAAGATTCATCGATTTGAAACGTGTCCTCAGACGTCAGCAACGAGACATACTCGTCGGGTTTTAATGTGGCCTCGATCGTTACACTCGAGAGTGACTTGTCGCTTCTTATTTTCCAACCCCCAGAACACGGCGAAAATTAAAAGAGGGAATTAATGGCTTAACTGCTTACGCGCTGTATAGAGCGGGATTGCATTAAGGTTCATACAAAGCATATGGACAGGAAATAAGAATGAGTTTTTACTCCCTTTCAAATGGTGTTGCAGTGGGAACTGCTGCTCATTTGTGATTGGCCTTGTTAATTTTCAAATAAGAGGAAAAAAGAGGAATAGGGAAAACAAAAGAATTTTTCTCCTGGGTAAGCTGACACTATTCAACATCCTTGAGTACAATAAGTAGGCTGTTTAAATTGATTCGGTATCTTCTAAATGGGTCTTGACAGCCTGTTAAAGGATGGGAAAAATGTTTCTGTATCTTAAACAGAGGCCACTTTCAGTAACAAAAAGTTTATGTTTGCAAGTAAGAAGGTAACAAAGGTAACAAATGTTTGAGTTCTGTAGGACAGTAAAGTGGTTAAACAAACTAATCTTAGATACATGATTAATGAACTAAAACTGAAAAACAAAATACTAACCATTGTTACATGAATAAGTTCCCATCTTCCTTAATTATAAAAATTTCTATTTCCGATTAGATTTAATTTACAAGACAAAATTCCTCCTCACCTAGATGGCAAGAAAGCGTGAGAGTTTTGAAAGAAGGAAGAGGAGTTCAGACTGATCACTACTGATCTGGACTGACAGCATCTTGGGTTTTCGGGCTTAGAAAGCAAGTAAAGACATTACATCAACAACTGAGCAACTTAATAAATGTTTTTGAAAAATTTTCTGGGCCCAATATATAAGAGATAAAAGCATTAGAAAATTACTAAAGGCACTACTATATACCTCTTGACTTAGATCTCGTAGCTGAACAACGAAAAAGACGAAAGAAGATGTCTGTGTCTGAAACTGAGGCCTTGCGATTAAGGTATGAAATTAACTGTTACTTTATGTAACATCATCTGAATATATTTAGATGATTTCTCTTAATATAGCATTTCAGATATAGGAAAAAATATATATGATTTCATAAGAAATTAATTATGTATGATATATTATATTATATATCATAAATATATGACCATTCTATTAGGTAGCTTTAGTGCTTCATTTTTAAATAAAAATATACTTTCAAAAAGGCGACAAAATTACATTTTACGCATAGAGAAAGGTCCATTAGAATGACAAATGAAACCACATTCTTTTGAATGTGGTTTCATTTGTTCATAGCTAGATTTCTGTATAGTTCTATTAAATTTAGTACTTTACTAGAATCGAATTCCATGTAAGAATTTTTAAAAACTAGACCACGTACGGCTTTTCGTTATTAAGAATTTCGGTACTTTTCCGTTTTGCCGGCGCAAACGATAAAGTCGCCAATAATGGTACAACTGATGCCAAACGGAATATCTTCGCTGGTAACCTTTTATGCCTCATTTTCAAAACAAGTCACAGCCATTTCTTACCAGATTGATTGTTTCTTTCAATACTGGCATACAATTACATAGAATATTTAAATTTTATGCCAAGACCATTCGCGGTAATTAAGTCATTTAGAATGCAATCACACCGCTCACCCGAAGGCGAAAATATAGAAGAGGCAAAATCAAGGGTTAAATTAATCACTTCTAATGAGAATGCACTAGCGAAGTAAAGCACTGCGGTTTTACATAATTTCTGAGTAAGCTATTCGTACGAATTGAAATAATTCTTTCATTTAGACTTGTATTCCAAATTAAGATTTAACTTGAAATTAATGTAGAAAATTGCTGAATTAGATTTTTGTAGCGTCGTTTACGTGAAATAAGATCATTTGGGGTCACGTGATACGAACCGGCGAATCAGGATGTTGAACCATGAAAGCTTAGTAAATTCTTAAATTAATGTCTTTTTACAGATTTATTGTCTTTATTTATTGTCGTTTTTCAAAATTTTAAACCATATTAAAATGTTTATGCCTTCAAAATAAAAAAATTCTTAGGAACATTTATTAACATTTTTTATGTGTATACTGTATGTTGTTGCCAACAAAATCTGCTTGGCGAGATTTGCGCCGGTGACCAGAATAAAAATACTAGGATTTCTGTCTTGTATAATAATGAAAAGGGTTCAGATAATTACTTTCATGTACACTAACAGTATAGCTATTCTGTGTCACAATGCTGTATTACTTCGGATACTTCAATAAGCAGAAGTAAATGTACACTGCTCAAAAAAAAAAAAAAAAAAAAAAAAAAAAAAAAAAAAAAAGGGACTGTCCTATATCTCCCGATCTACTGGGCCGATTGACAAAATTCAAATTGCGTTCTTCATGTCTCGAAAGCGCGACTTAGGATATATATTAGATTTATATATAGCACTATTCTAACATAGGTATTTTGACACAAAATCGGACTTTTTCTGAAATAACATACCAATTTTTTTACATATTTCGATTCTACGACTCAAATTACGCCTAAATATGAAATTTTGTAAAATTTGGAGCGAAATTTACGGAGAAATTCACAAATTTATGTTGGCACTTTTTTGTCAGTTTGCGCCAAGAATACTTCACTTGGCGAACTTCTTAATATATGGCAACCTAGTTTCCTTTCCCGTGAGAGGGAAAAAAGTCACCATCGTTCCTTTTTTCCAAATAATATTCTTTATATTATATTTTTAATTATAACTTATTATTTTAAGTATTTTTTTCTTTTTCGAATTTCATTTTAATTGTTTAAGTTGCACTTTTTTTTTTTTTTTCCGAATAACTGTTTTAAAAATTTCTATTTACCTGTTCGAACTGCGTAAATAAAGGTGCAGCGTTTATTTTTTTTCAAATAGTTTTCTATATATATATTTTTCGTCATAGTTATTATTTTAGGTAATTTTTAAATTTTTATACTTTTATTTTAATTGTTTGTGTTGCATTGTCTCTTCAGATAATTGTTTTAAAATTTTCTATCTATTCCTTCGAACTGAGCATTTTAAATATATTTATTAATATCAATTTTCCAGAATATGATTTTATTTATTTGAACTACGTTTCTTTCGGAAGAATAATTTGTAACCTAGACTACGATGAGTTTGAAAACTGCATACTATATTAAAAGAGAAAATACAGTAAAGCACGGTTTTACACGCCTTTCAATGTTCCGTTCAGAAAAGATATATATAAATAAGACAGATGTATAACCGACATTTTAACTTAGGATGACTTGCATACACTGCTTTAAACAGTTTTATCATTGTGCCCATTGCTTTACACAATTTTATCCTACATTTGGTTTCTTAAAATGCTATTCATATTTTAGTCAAATATTTTATTTTTGAAATCGCAAGAATCAAATATCATAACATTGAGAAGTTTTAAATTAAAAAAAAAATACAGATACTAAATTTTACGAAAAAATTTATTTTTCTTCTCTTTTTCTTTAAGCATTCTGAAAGTATATTAAAAAGTATCCAACTTTTCGAAACATTTTGGTATTTCTGACAATCATTTTAAATAAAGTTATCGCCTTTCATTTCATAAAGGCACACAAACGGCCCAGCGGTAAAGACACTGATCACTGGTAGTTCGGTCCGAGGTTCGAATCCCGCGAACGGGCTGGTTGCATGGGTGTTTTCGTGGTTTTCCCGATGTGTAACGTGTATACGAGGCCAGTTTCCCTTAGAAAGTCCTCCACGAAGGCATCCCTCCCTTTAGGCAGATAGCCCTCGTGTGCTTTGCCATAATTAAATAATCCAATCCAATCCTTAATTAAATATAATTGATTTGTAACTACTACTAGAACTGACGTTAAGAATTGAAGTGCAAATAAATAATATCGTGTGCAATCTTGATTAATATAAAATTAAAAATATTTGCATTCAGACAGAAAGTTTTTTGAAATATTTGCAATTACTTTCTAAGAAGGATTTATTAATAACCGTAATAATTACTTATTATATTACTGATGATTAGGAATAAGTTCTTGACAATTACATTCTAAATTAGAATTTTAAATTAGAATAATGAAAATACGCTACGCACAAAAATACATTTTAGGATAAAAAATGAGTCGATTTTTTATGTTTTAAAACTCCTTGAATTCATTTAATAAACATCGTATCCTCGTTGTTAATTGAATTCAGAATGTTGGGTGTCGTTTATATAATTATTCTTACTTGTCCACGGAATCTGCTGACTTATCCAGCGATTAAGTAGCTGCAGATCATTTCTACATAACCATTGAACTTCCATTAATTCAGTCTCTAGAGGGTTGTATATTTATATCATAATTTGACTTTTATAAAAATGATTATTCTAAATCTTATGTTTCTATAAAAATATACTGTGCTTTAAAAATATGGATGATAGTACCAGCCGCTCTTTCAGCCACTTCAAAAGCATCCGTTTGTTTAGAAATAAATTGTGTAGTTAATGTCATAAAATTCAAATAAACATCAAACGAAAATTCTCTGTTTTAGACAATTCGATTTAAACGAAGTAAAGTAGCAGACGATAAAATGCCGAAGGTAAAAATTTACTCTTAGAAAAATGTACTCTTATTTTTTTTTTTTAAAAAAAAAAGGAAGAAAGAGAGAAATTAAAAAACATTGTTAAAATTTGAATAATATCATCTATAATTTTAAAAAATAGCTTTTCATATAGTATTAATAAATATTTATTACGCATCATTGAGGGAAAAAATGTCATATAATTAATTCTCCGTAATATTTTACTTGAAATTTAAGGTTAAAAATAGCTGTGGCAATACAGTGTAACAAAAATCCATAGACCACATTTGGCGTTATTATCGCTCAAAAAAAAGATGCCAAATTTCAAAGCGCGAAAATATGTAAATTTGTGTATATCTTAGAAAATTTTGAATAAAAAAGTCTAATTTTTTGCAGATATGCTTAAAAATATACCTACTTTAAGATGATGGTAAAAATTTTATAGGTTATAATTCAAAATTTTTTTCGAAAAATTTATAAAAATTATTTAAAAATAGAAATTTAAAAGATAAAACACAAAAAATGGGTAAATTTTATTTGGAATGAACTTAAATTTCGAAATGTGAGAGAAAAAATCAAAAAAGTTTAATAAAAAAAGAGATATAAATAAATATTTGCCAAATTCAATTAACATTGAGGAGCTAAAATTTTGAGAACTAATATTTCAAAAACTACTCGTACGATTTTTACAAAACTTGGTATTCTGGCATAATTTGAATCGTAGAATCGAAATATGTAAAAAAATAGTTATGTTATTTCAGAAAAAGTCCGATTTTGTGTCAAAATACCTATGTTAGAATAGTGCTATATATAAATCTAATATTTATCCTAAGTCGCGCTTTCGATACATGAAGAACGCAGTTTGAATTTCGTGAATCGCCCCAGTAGAACAGGAGATATAGCACTGTCCCATTTTTTATTTTGAGCAGTGTACAATTTGAAAAGAATGCTACTCTTCTCGATGTGACAAATTTTGGAATATCGAAATTTTTTCTACTAGCTTCAGTTTCGATTTGTCATCCATTAATTGTATTAATGAGCTCCAGTATGAATGACCATGCTTTTTGACAGCATAAACCGTGTTCGAGATGTTAGCGTCTCAAAACATTTGAAGTTTTAGTCCTGTTCTAATCTTGACGTCTTGTACAAACCGGCTTGAACAAAGCTGGCTCAATGAGGCCACTGTTTAGTGACTTTTAACTTTCTTCGAATCAGCTGGTTCAGTTAGTTGCTCCGTTGTTTACCTCACAGGTAACGTCAGTGCAGGCAAAAGTTTTTCAGAAAATCCTCCAAGAAATTATCCTTACCCGTAGGAAAATATGCATTTTATTATTTGCTCTAATAAAATAATCTCATCTTTTCCAACCTTTGTTTTATTCTAAAAGTTTGATTTCTGTCTTCGCTCATTGTATCATCTTATTTTTTAAAGAATGACAAATTTCTTTATAGTCTTCTAACTGCATCGCATTAAGTTTATCAAATCCAAACTTCATGCTTTCAGAAGCAAAGCACATGCACGTATAAATTTGTGAGAATGTACCCTTTCAGATTACAGATTAAGGCAATTACGTCAAAAGGTTGCAGTTCTAAATTTCATTAAGTAGTTTAGTTTAGTTTAGTGACGGAAGGATGGCTGAAATTTGAATGATGGTCTACAGTGGCATCGAACTATAATAGATATTTTAAGAGAAACTGGGCACCCTGCATCATAATCACTCTTAGCCAAATTGTATTCCACTACAATTAGACGTAGGAATTGAAGGGGACACCTATATACATTAATTATCAGAAGGTTTCGAGAGTAAGTAATTCTTTCTTCCCAAATACTCATATCTGTCAGTCGTAAATTTGTAATGCTAGTTGTATTCATTTGCGAGTAGTACCGTGCGTAATTGCAATGTGAGCTGGGCTTGTTGATGGCCATCAAAAATAGAATAAAGTGGTTAATTCAAAGGAAAATTTGAGCTCAGGTATATAGTGTATGAATTTATTGTATATGCCACTTTTAGAGAAAAGTGTAATTCTTAATTATATTTCATTGCTATTTTAAAGAGGATCACTGTGTTTTCATGTTAATTATTACAATATAAATAATAATACTGTTTTTGTGACTTACATTTTTGATAATAATTAGATGAATCAGTGTTATTAAATTGCTCTGGCTTGCGTTTGGAATAGGATGAGCGACTACGTAAGTATGCATTTTGGGAGTGAAATTTTGCTGATAAGTGTTTGTCCAATTGCCTTAAATTAGAACCGGAAAACAAAATTAGAGTTAAGTTATTTAAAGCATAAGGTTATATATTTCATTAAAGAACATAATATGGTAACTCTTTAGAGAAATATACGAATTGCGTAACATAATACTTCCACGTTTAATGATGTATTTTCATTTATATTTCAGTCGCCCTATTACTTATCCAACTCAAAGGCCTCCAGATTATCGCTCATTGTCCATACTGTTAAACCAGATAAATGATATGAAGAATGAGTTAAATGTCTTATCTCGAATTGTAACGAAATTAGAATGCCAGGTTCCTCTTCGAAAGAAAACTGAAATGGACAGTCTCTTTGAGAATCCTATTGGATATAGCGTAACTCTAACAACTCAGACTTCGCCTAAAAACACTTATGTCAGACAGCTCAAAGTTCCTGAATCGCAAAAGAGTTTTGGATCAAGTTATAAAATCCTGAACCATAGAGATTTAAATTTTAGACTCGAAAATAATAGCATTTCGGAAAACTTGGAGAAGCTTGACACTGGAAACAAGGAGAAACACAGTTACGAGACACTTGAAAGTTTTTCTTCGGATAGATCCCGGAACAACAATATAATTGAAGGAGAAAAGACTCTAAGTTTTCCTAGCCTAAGAAAGGATTTTGAAGGAACAAGTAAGGATAAATATGAGGGAAAAAAGGAAAGTAGCCTTTCTGATCATGAAACGCATTTCATGCCTACGTACATATCTGCTTTGAAAGTTGTCACTTCGCGTCCTCCCAACACAAAAAGAACAGTAGAATTTGGGGAAAGAAGTACTTCAAAATCGTACTTCGATTTTGCAGATTATTATTTAAAGATTTTAGATTTACATGACAAAGCAACAAAGAAACAAAAGTCTACTACTCCGATTGTTTCCACCAGTGGCTAAATAATCTTTATAGGTAATAGTAAAATGTATTTTAGATAGGCTTACAAGAGGTGATAAGAAAGTATATATTATATTATTAATACCTTTCTTTAAAGATCATTGTTGCTTTCTATGAAGGTTTTATGTTCTCGGTTTTGCAAAAGATAAAATTATACAATTACATGTAGTCAGATGACTTGAGGTAAAGTCTCTGATTCTTATACGAGTAAATAAGAATAAAATGATACTATTACTTATAATGGCCTCTTTTTCATTGTGTCGAATATAACTTGCAGAGACAAGATCGTATGCCCGTTTAGAATTTTCCACAGAGTGATTTTCATTTTGCTTCTAGCAAACAACGCAATGTGACTGCGCAGTGCACAATTCCCATTCACTAATATACATTTTTAGTAATAGTGAACTCGAGTTTTATAAACCAAATGCATGGAAAATCCAAAATAATTACAAAAATATACTTAGTGAGTAAATGTTATAATGAAAATATTCATAAAGAAGCTTCGTAAAATTAAACGTCTCAATGTAGTTTACACTGAGAGCTCACATTCAAGTTTCGAAACTTTAAAATAAATGGACTTCAAGAAAAATACTCTCAGTTCTACCCTTTTGGGGTTATATACTAAGGCTGTTCACACATTTTGTAGACGACTTTCAATGTATGTATAGAAATAATTTATCTACAATTAAATGTTCCATTTCCAAAGTCCAAGGAGGCTTGTAAGTCGATGTCTGGACAATTTTCTTTTTAAAAGTTTAAAAGCACAAAATTTCGTGGATGATATATAAGGAGATTTAGTAGAGATATGAATGAAGGGTATGGTTTTCCATACACATTTCTTAATCGATTTTTCCCAGGAAATAAACTATGGGTTTTGATGTCTGTCTGCTTGCTTTGTCTTGATGCAGTTCTACTGATTAATGGTACTGTGTGTAAAAGAAGGTATTTTATGTTTGAAAATTGGGTGTGAAATATATTCCTGATAATATGTGGAGTTGACCTAAATGGTTTTCTGCACTCCCTTTGATTTTTATTTGTGATTATATCAAAAACCATCAACAATCACAAATCCCTTTGAAAAACGTTTTCTAGAATCTTTGAAACATGTTCTAAAATTTTTTTCTTCACTTTGATGATAATGGATCTCTTTTTATTGCTGTCATTTAAATACACCCAACACTTATATATTGCTACAATATTTTCCATTATTGTCCGAATAAATTCTGCTTTTGGCAATGCGTCGTGAAAAAAGACGACGCGTATTACGTTTTTTCGCCTTTTTAAGATTCAAATAAGCATTCATCCCTGTGTCTTACAATTGAGATTGAGCATTTTAATATCATAATGCATTTATCCGTTGACTTCGAAAATTTGCTTTTAACATTAAAGTTCTTACCTTTGTAACATTCGAAACATTCCATTTTATATTTGCATATGTGTTTTGAACAGTTTTTCTCCTTGAAGCCAAACTTTGCCTTTTCTCTTCTCTTATTGATAATTATCTATCGGTGCTTTAGATACCGAAGAATCATAGCTTTCACAGAATTTTTAATAACTAAATACGAATAATTTTCTTTGGAAAGAGCGTAAACCTAGCCTTCCGTCCACTCTTTCTTTGGAAGCGCCCTTTTGCATGAAAAAAAAATTTGTCAAACAGCAGACGATAATTTACACTTTAAAAATCATAGCTTTCACACTATTTTTAATAACTAAATACGAATAATTTTCTTTGGAAAGAGCGTAAACCTAGCCTTCCGTCCACTCTTTCTTTGGAAGCGACATTTTGCATGAAAAAAAAATTTGTGAAACAGCAGACGATAATTTACACTTTAAAAATTATAGCTGCAGTTAAAATATTTCCAAGTAAGTGACGTTTTTACACCAAAACAAAGCCGTCTAAAAATGTGCGAATGGCCCCTGTACTTAAGTATAAATATCATTATTATTTTTAATTAAATAATTAACATTAATGTTATTTTTGACAACATATAATCCTGATTATTCTTTCTTTATCATAATAATTAAAGAAGATATCTTTATTCTAATAGTCTGTTTAACAATATAAATTCTCTTGAATCTGGCAACCAGTTTCTGTTCCTGATTAAAAGTTTCCTCTTTAGAAGGCGATTGCGTTTTGTGTTTTCCACTACTTCGGGCTAACCAGATAAACTTTGACTCAAGCCAGGTAAAAATTCCGTTCTTTTTTATTATTATTATTCTCTATTATTTGTGCTTTTTAGCATCTCACTGAGGACATACTTTATATCAAAAATTTTAAAGCTTGCAAAATTTTAACCTTACCTTGACAGTGAGTTTAAATAAAATGTCGAAAAAGAGAAATTATATTTGGACAAGCATTAAAGTTGGCATGTATTTTTCGCGTTGTTTTAGGAGCTACTTTAAAGTTATACTTAAAAACAATATGTAAAAACGATTAATTTTGCAAAGTTGCTGCTAATTTATTTGAAGTATCCATCATTTGTAATCTTTGTTAACTGAATTTCAATAATTTTACACAAAATAGTTCAAAATCCAGGCCGAACGGTAAAGTCGCCAAGCATTGGTAGTTCGACCTGGATTCGATTCCAGGAAAACGGGCTGGCTGCTTGCATGTTTTCGTGGTTTTTCCAATCTGAAGCGTGTAATACGAGTCAGATTTTCTTCGAACGTCCTACCCAAGGGCATTCTTCTTAAACAGATATACCTCTTGTGCATAGCAAAGCAAAAAAAAAAAAAAAAAAATCTCGTGCTCTCAATCAAAAAATATTATTTCAGAATCCAGTTTCTTTTAAAATAAATAATAAACAACCCATACAGCACGTTCGTTGACTTTTAAACTCTGGTGTATTTGAGTGTTCAGCGGTCTTACCAGTACTTCGCGTGAATTTTTAAAATTTATTTTTATGAATTTACGTTTAGCTGTATAGACTTTTTCTGCATTTGCTGTACCATACAAGTATAAATAATCAATTAAATATAATGTATTGAAAATTTATGCATATTTAATACCAATTTAAAATGCAATAGTCTAGCAGTGACCAAAGTTTGTTGAATTATATCAGATTTCCAGTCATAAAAGGCTGGTTGAATCCAAGTTTCTGTGGTTTTCCACATGTGTAGAGCGACAAATAATGGCTATGAGCCGGTTAAAATAATCCTCCGTGATAGTAACTCTCCTAGTAGCCAGATAGTCTTCGCGTGTTTTATCGTAAGACAAATAAACCGCATTTTCAGATTATTTACCGTGTACGATCATGTCTCAATTTATTTGCTGCTGTATACACCCGTTTATAATTTTCCTTAATATGTCATGCATAAAAGCGTCCTTCACTTAAATCAAAAGAACTATTATGGTCTTCCATAATGGTTCATTTTATTCAATGTTATCAAGCTATTTTATAATACTACCACTTTTATATCCGAATTCATAAGTGAGGTCTACCAACTAATTTCAAAATCCTATTTTCCTAATCAAAATGTAAATATAAGATCCATGCAGAACTTTAATTTTCATGTGATTCGTAAGTTTCATTTGCTTATATTTTGAGTTTATTTGTTAGCAACATATTTCCTTTCACCCAGCAATTTTAGCACCTTTACAACAGCTAATACAAAAGGTATGTTCGTTTCGGCAGTTCGAACTAAAGAGGGAAAGAAGAAATCCAAGGTTTGAAAAATACGGGAATTCGATAACTACCGAGTATCATCTTTTGCAGATCCACATTGCCGAAACGATAAGTTTCATGTGATAATCAGTAAGCTATAATCGTGAATTAAATGTAAAGTTATCAAAGAATATATTAAACAAATTATTGCTGATTAAGATAAAATATTTACTTATTGGTGCAATCATCTCGGCGCAGTTTAGGCGATTTTTATAGACAGAAAAGGACTTATAATTGCAAAAATCATTATATACATCTATTGTTTTACTCTGAAAATCACCTATTTAAAAGGGATATTTCTTTTTCTGGTGGAAATTGCATCGCAATCGCTTTGAGAATAAACTGAAAAGAATATTTCCCATTCGCCATTTTGAAGTAAAATGCTGCATTTCTGTCGAAATCTGGCTGGCCTATTCGGTTTAGGACTATAGCTACTTTTTTTTGTGTAACTTGTTAGCATACTTGCCTACCACCATCTGAGTTGCTGTACCGCCTGTTACGACTATCAGCATTGCACTCAGTTGGTGAAGCATTCTATTGTCACTAGGCCTAAATCTCTAAAGAATATTAAAAGCCAAAAACCTATAAATTCCGCTATAAATTTTAATATTCTGTAAAGTCACTTCGTAAGATGGCTATTTGTGACCTGTATTTATGAAAGTGACCCTGACAAGACTGTGCAGAATGAGGATTTTAGAAATGTTTTATGCACTGTGATTCTGAATTTACAGAGAATATTTACACTAGACGTCTGGTAACTTCGATATAAGAAGTCATTCTGATGTAATATTCTGAACAATATCAACTGGGTATATTAATGTACCACATTTTCAGAGTTCCTGTGTAATATTTGCTTGCCACATTCGTAGTTAGTCGCCTTTGTTATTCACTTGTATATTCACTAAAGACTCTAAGAAATACAAATCGGTGTATAGAGTTGGAAATTTGTGTTAATTGAGAAACATGTGGGGTTCACTAATGTACTGTTTTATATCTGCTTGGCATTTTGTACCGGTTACTGGTACAGAACACTTGAAGATGGGACTAGAAAATATTACGTTCTTTATACCACCACTCAGCCACTTGTTGGAATACTAAAAAGATTGTACACGAAAACAGCCACGTCGTAATTGTTATGGGCATGATTGCCAGTGGTTATTGCATTCTGATAACTTGGCGACGTCTGCTAATTTGGTTATGTTTATGTATATCTTGAAATGAATAAAAGTATCAATGTAAAAAAAATATAGTTTCCAAATCAGATACAGCAACGATTTGCTTTCACGTATACATGTCTAAATGTAATCATTCAGAAATCCCTGACATAAGCAATTTAAATTTGTAGATAATTTAATTCCTTAATTCGAAATGTAAGCTGTAAATTTTTATTAAATACTGAAGTAGCGACTTCCGTAAAGCAATGAAATTATTTGGATCGATCCATAAAAAAACTGGAAACTATTCCAGCTTGAAAGTTCACGTTAACAATTGCCTGCAAAATTGGTGTAAATGAAAGACTAGAAACTTTAGAAAAATAAATGTATAAGAAATTATCGTATGTTCTCATGTGTACCGTGATAGTATAAGTTGTAATACATCTTCGGTGTCAGTCTTACGACAACGGGTCCTCATGCAAAACCTTAAAGATCAAGCATGATCTATTTATAAACGTTACCTAGGTCCGCCAGCGGCCGAGCGCGAAGTCGCTGAGCACTGGTAGTTCTGTTCGAGGTTCGAGTTCCGCGAATGGGCTGATTGGATGGGCGCTTTCGTGGTTTTCCCATGTGTAACGTATATACGAGCCAGTTTCCCTTAGAAAGGCCTCCACGAAGTCATCCCTTCGGCAGATAACCCTCGAGGTTTCGCCGTAATCACACTAACCAAACGTTACCTGGCAGGAAGTAGTTCTTTATATTCACAGTATACAATAAAAAAATGAGCAAGATATTGGGTTTCTAACGAAAAATATTTCCATCTGAAAAGGTAAATGGTGTTAAATTAGATTTCATAAATTTCTCTGAAGAATTTTAGATATTTTGAAATTTTATTCCACATGATTTTGCAGAAAATTCTGCATCGAAAATTGCCCACTAACTGCACTACAAACCCAAGCTGACAGTGTGACAGGCCCACCCACATTCGAATTCCTATCCCAACAGAATAATCTGACCGAAGGAACATTTCCATGAGTTTTATGCGTGTTGCGGAAATACGTGTTAATTTTTCTTATAAAGTTGTCTGTGAAGGAATATCGTTTCTTAAGGAGATAGTATGCTGTACTTTAACGCATTCAATTAACAATGCGTTAATAATGCTTACAGCTATTTCTCTACTGATGAAGAATAAGCAATACACGAAACATGCTCGAAAATGTTTTTTCTTTTTGCATTTTCTGAAGTTTTGTTTCTATCGTATTTATTTTTGACATGCATGTAGGCGCTCTTGGTCAAATGACAATTCTTACGAAAAAAAACTGATTAAAAAATTCAGTACAGCAATTTTCAAACGTAGTGCCCTGATGCAAAATTTTGACCTCGAAATATTTTAAAATTATATAAGACTTCTTCAAAATGATACAGTAACCTTAATAAAAACATCACTGGTATTGCTGTCTGGAATAATGCATTTTTATCACGTTTATCTCTGTATACACATTATAGGAATAACCCTTTGGGTGTACATTTATTTGAAAAACATTTTGCACTTGGAGCATATTTAACCATTTGACGTATCAGTACGTCATGCATTTGTTTGGACAAAGACGCACATGGCATTCAGATATGTCATTGAAACTGACACGAAATTTAGTTCATTCTGGTTTATTTCAAAGTAATGTGTATCTGTTGCAACATAACAAATAATTTCAGTAGTTTGGTGAATCTAGTTTGGAATACACAACCCCATAATGCAGAAATAGAGAATATATTTTATCAAAGGGACAACTGCAGTTTTAATGAAAGTTTTGATTCCAGTTACTTCAGAAAAGTTTTACATCAGGTAAATTTTTTTCCCAAATCTATTCATCCAATTTTTCACGAGAAGATTCACTATCACTGCTTGATAAGCGTTTTATACGTCTTGGAATGATTTCACTATCATTATTACTTTCTAGTTTAATATATTCATTTTAGTTTTGAAATGCCGCTTTATCGCTTAAAGGATCAATATAAAATTCATCAGATTCAAGATTACTTTCATCAAACATCCTACTACTTTCATCAAAACTGTCGTTATCACTTTGATAAAATGTATTTATTTTTGTCATTATGGGGTTGTGTATCCCAAACAAGGTTCACCAAACTACCGTTGCAACACGTACACATCACTTTGAAATAAACCAGGATGAACTAGTTAAATCTCCTCTCAGTGTTGTGTGTCTTTGCCCAAATAAATGCAGGACGTACTGATACGTCAAGTGTAGCCAAAGAGCAGATTTTATTAATTTCATTGAAGTTTTGATTAGCAAAATGTAAGGTATGTCATAAAATAATGAAAGTAAAAATGTACGTTACTTACGCATCAACGCAATCATCTTAGACGTCGCCAAACATTCAGAATGTGCCAAGCTCTGGCAACCATGCGCGTGACCATATTCTTCCAGCAGCCCTGCTCGAAACACTCCTTCAATTAAATAACGCTGCCATTTTAGTATGCGTTCTTTTTCTATTTGTTGTATTCCGAGCAACGGAGGAAACTGCGGTAAAATTTCTGAAGAAATGCATAATTTTGCTGAAACTTTTCTAAAGGGAATAATGAAGAAATGCCTTTCCTAGATAGCTGCTGTTGCGAAGGGGGTAAATCTTTATATTATGGTAACCTGGCGATTTTTTGGCGAAAATTTGGCGACCAACCCTGCTACAGCAACCTGCTAGTTTTGTTTTGGACGCCATTTCGTTTTCACGAAGTAAAGGCATGTTTTTTTTACTCAACATTTTTTCCAACAATCTGTTAGCCGAATTACGCGTATACTAGAACTTTTATGGAACAAAAATGCTTACTCATGACGAAGATTCGGTGCGAAATTGGGAGAAAGTGCAGAATCGTAAACTTGCTTGCCGCGTTTTTAAGAATTGCACATACACGGTATCCATGTTCATGTCAACCTATTTTCACTAAAAAAAAATCCCAGAATTGCACAAAAATAGCATTACGCACACTCTTGACTTTATCTATGCACACATCGACCTATTTTCACTTAAAAAGTCAAAGAAAATTGACAAATATCAAATTCTTCACTCTTGTAAAAAGCGCCAAAACATAAGTGGGCGATTCTGCACTTTAGCAGCGAAATTGTAAGTGCTTATTAGCTAAAATCACGATCGGAATTTTCCGGAAAATGTCACATTACATGTCTCATGATCTCCATTTCTCTGAGACAAAGTAATCTGATTCGAACTGTGTACTTCTCGGATTATTGCTAAAGTCCTAGCTAGTAACCTTTATCGCCTTACCAAAATGTCGCCAAACTACATGGTTACCATATTCTAAAGATTAGCTGCCAAGGGTTATAGGAAGGCGATTCTCCGCAATTCTATGATGTCTTAAACATTTTAAGATGAATGTAAGTGTTTTATGTTTTAAGGTATCGCATAACCCTTAGTTAAGAATTCAAATTTGTATTTTAAATTGCTTAAGCATTTTTTATTTTCATATATTGATAATATATACCGACTTACGATAAAGTTTCGATAGCTTGGGAATCGTTCAGAAAAAGGGCGCAGAAGCCAACATCTTGCTCTCTATAAGTAACTTTTACCTTTTCAGCTTAAAAATACGCGAAATTTAAGAACTTGTTTCAAAACTTTAAATATCTCACAGGTTTTCTACTTGGGTTAATTAGGTAAAAGGAAAAGTTTTGTTTCTTATTTTTAAGTCATTTTAGAATTTTTTGTTATATATAAAATTTGTGTAATAGATGTGAAATGTTTAATAATGAATGCTATTTGCGCAAAAACTTAAACGTACAAAAAGCTTCGGATTTTATAATTATTTTATCAACTGGAATTTTTGACCCCATAATAGCGGTACAGTTTTATTATCAAGACTGGATCAAGAAATGTACAGTTAGTCACAAGTCTTCGCACAGACTAAATTTTAAATTTAAAAAAAAACACTTAAAGCATAGAAAAATGTATTTTAATCATTGCGTTTTTTTTTTATTAGCTAAAACTGTAAGCTTAAAAGTAAATAATATCAGTGTAATACATTTTACATTTTTTTTAAAATATATTTTTCAAAAAAACTCAAATTCCCTCCAATAAGTCTTCGTACGCTTTCAAAATAAAAAGCAAACTATAAGTTTTTTACATTACTTCAACACTTTTGTTGGATATCCTTTATTCTTCAAAACAGCTTGCAGACGTCTGGGCATTGACTGAACTAGTTTTTCAGTGTCATCCAACGTAAATTTCGCCCATTCTTCCTGCAATTTACTAATTTGCTCATTTCGAGACTTAATATTGTGTTTTCAAATTCGTTTCTTCAATTTTTACCACAAATGTTCGATTGGACTGTGGAGGAGTACGCAACTGTCTTGGAGTGTGATAGAGGAGATATTCCTTCACAATTTTAGCTGTATGTTTCGGGTCGTTGTCTTGGAAAATAAAAATATTAGGAAGGTTTAAATTTCGGGCCTGTCTCGTAGATTTTTCTTCAGAATATCCAGATAAACATACTTATCCATGACTTTAACAATAATGGGAAAATTTCCAACTCCTTTCGACGACATACACCCTCATACCATCACACCATCAGCTCCATGTTTGACAGTTGGATTTAAATTTCTCAGATTCAGTTCTGTTCCTGGTTTTCTCCATACAATAGGGATAGGGGGGTCATTAACTTTAAATACTGTAAATTTACTTTCATCTGACCAAATTAGATTGTTCCAGAAGTCCTGCGAAGAGTTTAAATATGTTTTGGCAAAAGCAGTTCTTTTCTTTCTATTTGTCTCGGAAATGTGTGGCTTAGACCTGGGTTTGCATCCATGATAATCGGCCTTTCGCAGCCCTTTTCGTACAGTTTCAGGAGAAATTTTCTTGTTGCTAGTTAAAAAAATTCTTTTGCAATGTTTGCAGCAGAAAGTTTAGGATTTTGCTTAATTCGTAAAAGAATTTTTCTTTTTTCTCTCTGCGTTAGCTTCTTCGGTCTCCCACATCTTGGTTTTACAGTAAGACTACCAGTGTCAAGATAGTTTTGAATAACTCTTTGCACACTAGAAAATGTTTTAGAAATGTTTTTACCAATATAGCGAAGAGTTTTACCTTCATCTCTCAATTTGATAATTAGTTGTCTCGTAACTAAAGGAATCTCTTTATTAGTTGTCGTTTTCGTCAAAGAAAATGGAAATAACTTCCAATCAACGTAAAATTTGCTTCGGAAGTCAATGACCTTGAAAGTGTAACCTTCTTTGCATTTTCAAGTTTGAAGTTTAAAAGTTAGATAAGAAATCCCCCGTTTCCTTCGCATTGTACGCAAACTTTATTGGCTTTGATTTCCGGCCACATATCTTTTAAAAATTAGTGTGCATAAATTATTAGATATGAAAATATTAGAGTTAAATAATTTCAAAGTCCCTTGTTGAAACTAAATATTTAAAAAATAAAACTTTAAGAAATTACCCTTTTCGCACCTTAAAATTTGGATTTGATATTACTTTTCTTGATGTACGCAGACTTTATTGACTAACTGTATGTATGGATGTATGTGTTCTTGTATGCGTATGTATATGTAAGCACGAATATGAGTTTATACACATATATGCACATACATACACATGCGCATACATTCATACATTTCTGAATCTGGTCCCGATAACAAAACAGTACCCAATTTTCAATGTCATTTAAATTGTGAAATGCAGCCATTTTCTTTGATAATTTCTTCAGGAATGGAAGGCGCAATCGAAAGAAATGCGTTAAAATATTTGAAATGAATATAAATCGCATCCTAACTTTATCATAATAAAAACTGCGGCTTAGATTTTGTGCAATGCGGCAATTTTTATACAACGAAAACAAATTAAGTCATTAATGTTAACTCGAATTCAAATGATTAATTAAATAAAAATCAAAATTAAAAATTTAATTAATTTTTTCTTAAAACACAATTTTATTCATAAAATGTTTAATTATTCAGTTTTGTTATTAAAAGAACGAGCGTTATGTAGTAATATTGGTTTTATACCAAACATAAGTATTGGTATGGAATTGATGACCAATAAGTTCTTGCCCAAGGTAAATGTCCAAAATTACTTTTTCAGTTTTCTGTGTAGCTTCCTATTCGATGTCAAGTTTAGTACAGAGATATTTTTTCAAGCGTCGGTCTCTAACATAAGTGATTTGTTATCACCTTCAAATCATTGCTGAGATATATTCTTCAGGTCCTTCTCATAGCTGCGATACTGCTTCAGTTTTGGAAAGAAAGAGTTACTTAGATCCAGATCTAATACTTTACATTATGGAAAACAGCAATAAGGGGTATAATATACAAAATTGAAGCCACAATAGTTAAATAGCTATAAGCAAATCTAAGTTGGAGTGTTGGAGCCGTTATCCAACAAATGCAAAACTTAATTTGCTGCATTGGCCGTGTCATTTTGCCTTTTATAGGCAGCCGGAGTTCATGCACAATCCGTATACTAAACAGATGGTATTGTGATATTGTATGGTATATAACTTGTAAATAGTCTCTCCTTTTCCACCTTGAAAGTTGGCCCAGCAGCGGCCGAGCGCTAAAGTCGCTGAACACTGGTAGTTCGGTCTGAGGTTCGAATCCCGCGAACGGGGTGGCTGTAGTGTGTTTTAGTGGTTTTCCCCATTTGTAACGTGTATACAAGCCAGTTTTCCTTAGAAAGTCCTCCACGAATGCATCCCTCTCCTTAGGCAGATAGCCCTCGAGGCTTTGCCGTAATTAAATAACCTAACCTAACCACCTCGAAAATTAGAATCTGAAGTTTATACCTTGGATTTCTAGCATCTGAACTTGTGGAAGTGGAGATATCCATCTTTTTCACACCACGATTTCTAGTCTTTTTTAGTGTGCAGTCTGTTCAGTGGTGAATCTTTTAATTCATTTCCTATTACTATGGATAAATACAGGTTTTTATTGGTGTTTATTACAAAAACCGGCTCTTGAGAGTATTCGAATTTTCCTTCATTTCTGGCTTAAAAATTTTAGGTTTCCATTTGGGGCCAATCCCTCGTCATCACCAGCACTTCATGCCAGATAGTTTCCAGTCATACAATACTAACATCAATTTCCGGTGCATTGAGAGAAACTGTCACACTTTCACATTGGATTTCTTTGACTTCAGCACACATTTCTTTATTGGCCACATGCTCGTTTCTGTCTGAATCGTGGATCATATTCGAATAACTTCCTTGTCTAAACATGACAGCTCACCATTTGATGGCGGCATGTGAAGAACTGGTTATTACAATAAATCACAACCAAGCATTCTTGGATATATGTTGATGTTATGCTCTGTTTTACCAAGAACTCTATCATTGAACGATGTTTGTTTTTATTAAGAGACATCACTAACCAATAGCATTTAACAGCTTCACAAAAATCAAATATCTGTGGAGCTTGCTTTCCTTTTTACATGTCTAAAACTGAATGCAGTATTATCATCACCTTTTGTTATTCAGCAAATATTGCACCATACTTGAGTTTAGCGCTGACTAAAAGTAACGCAAGAGTTTACGTAAAACGCAGAGTAAAAACTGCATTTTTATGTGCTTTTTTCTAAGAAAAGTCTCTAATAAATATAATACTTTACAGCTCGGTTCAAATTCCAAAAGAATTTTGGAAATTGATTCGCTACATATTTTATTAAATAAGGCGACATAAATTAACAGTGGTAACGTAACATTACTCAGAATTCAAAATTAAAGTGGAGTTGGTCGGAATAATAGGCCGAAAATTTTCGGTCGAGAAATTCAGATTATTCTCAGTTTCAAAACTTAAATTTTCCAGTGAAAACTTCAGTTTAATGATGCATTACCCCTTGGTTTTTAACTTCAAATGGAAGCACTTTCCTTCTGTGTATTTTGACTTTTTATGAGAGTTTATTTAGCACAGCTTTTGATGATTACCCTACTGTAAAAGGAAATATTTTTAAGTTTTAAGATGAAATTTATCAAATCACAGTGCACATCTGACAATATTTTAGAAAAGCTTAAAATATTTAGTAGTGAATGATTATTGTACTTGCGTATTGCCACAAGTAATTTTTCCGAAAGAATGATTATTTAAAATTTCAGAAATAATTTATTACGCACATGTTTTACGTTTCAATTTAAGTATTTATACTGAAAAGTCAAAAATGAGCTTACTTTGGGTCTGTTTTAATTACTTTGTTTAAGTGGGAAATTGGTACATAAGAGTGGACACAAAGCAATTGTTGATTTAGTATTTTTGCGTCAAAAATTTAATTTCTCTAGAATTTCACAACAATTTTCTTCCTATGCAATTTTCAAAAATCCTCTTTTAAATCAAAAACAAAACAAAAAAAACCTGAAAGCTTTCAGACTTTACATTACACCCAAAGGGACTTTTTAACGTTTTGTGTGTTCTATTTATTTATTAAACAATATGTTCTTCGCACTTAAACCATAAAATTACGGTCAACAGCAATATCGCAAAATAATTTTAAAATGACCATATTTTTAGAATTTATGATAAAGTCTCGCGCGCTGCAGATAAAAATGGTTTTTTGTTTTTTTCGTACAGTTTTGCCCATTGTTCGGTTCGAAATCGTTGAGTTTCTTAATAAAAAATTCATTGAAAGTTTACAAACTATGAAACAGATAATAAAACTAAATTCGCAATTTAGACTTCCAGATGCTCATATTTGGGTGGAAACGACCGTTATTCAAAATTTGGTGGCTCTGGGTATCATTGTTTTATCACAATGCGAGAAACGTACATTTATGCAGATTCTTCATTATTTAATTTCTTTAAATATAATACAGGGCTCTAATATTTGGTGGCAACAATTTGAAAAGTGAACCAACGCAAAATGCCAAAACTAAATAGCCCTTCTGTGAAAATTGCCCCTTTGGACTGAAAATCACAATGTTGCTATAAAAACCTCAGTAGCTTGGAATACAGTTAAAAGAACACGTAGGAAAGCATATTTGCTTCTTAAAACGAAAACCTGCTATGGGCCTTGATGCCAAAGTTTGGAGCATATTTTGAAAATTTAGCGACTTCTGCTAAATCAGTTACGTTAATACTTGTATACTCCTGTATGTAACTGTGATCCTTTCTATCATTGTGATCGTTCAGTGATAGGAAGAATAAAAATCGGTTGGATTTTACTGTTGAAAGTAGTAATACGAATAGAAGTAATAGTTTAGTGGTATGAATAATAGTTTAGTTGTAAGTGTAGTAGCAATAGTTTTAAAATTAATCGCATTAGTAGTAACAGTTGACTCGGTGTAAATATGCATGTTAACTATTACGCAGTTTCATGTAATCTTAGATAAATGCAGTTGCTAAATCCTAGAATCCGAATTCCCGTCTTGCATTCGAACCAATTTAAATTCTAATTTTCGGCTCTATTTATCACAACTGCTTCCATCGTTTAAGAAGTTTTATGAATTGTTACAGTTCTTAACTTCAACTTTTTCATGCTTAAATCCTTAGCTATATCACGCAACTGATACTAAGAAAATATTGGCTGGCTTTAATATGGTCGTAATATTCTAGTATTGTTCTATATTTCTATCAATTCTATGAAAATACCAGACATATAAATTCTTAAATTTACTACAATTCTTAACAGAGCTGCTTCGTTTGGTGACTCAGACTCGATGGACAATCCAGCTTCTGAACAATCAGAGTCCCCATCTTCTGCAGAACTTCGCTGCCAGAAAGCCGAATTATCTACTATTATTGAAGAATACGATAATTATTTCGATACTGAGGGAGCGGCAAGAGAAAATGATGAAAATGACGGTTATTTCGTTCCCTTGCAAAAGATGGATCAAAGTAAGTTGAATATTTCTAAAATTATACTTGTGTGAAGACTTCTGATAATTCTGTTTAGTCTTTAAACGTGTTTTTGTTAGTGAAATGTTTTGTATTTAATAACGTGCCGCCCAACTGGTATAGCGGTCAGCATCGTGACTACCGTGCCGAGTGGCACGGGTTCGAATTCCGGAGAAGTCGTGGGTGTTTGTAAATGTAATCGTGTCGGTGCGGCTTTGGCGGCACACTAAATATGCGTCCTCTTTTGGTTTGGGGAGAGGGATGGGGACCCTCCCCCCCTGGAGTGCTCTCTATAAAATTTGAGGGCTGAACGGAGCTAATCGCATTTTCACCTGGATGCTGCTCAAGGCTGTTGTCAACGGCAGGCGTAATCTAGCGCTCCTTACCACAAGGAAGTTTCGTGGGCTTGGACTGACTACGTCAGACAAGTGAGCTTAAGCAACGACATAGTTAATGACGATAATAAAACGTATAAAATGCGTATACGAGGCGTATTCAGAAACTAAGTACCGTTTTGAAAAAAAAAAAAAAAAAAATAGTAAAACAATTTTTTCGAATCCAATTTTATTTTTACATGAAAATACATGTCTTGAACTATTTTTCAACATAGTTTCCGCCAATGATCAAACGCTTGTCATAGCGGGTGTCCAGTTTTTGTATACCATCGTCAAAGAAACTTCCCGCCAGTTTCGATAACCACGACTCCACAGCATTTTTCGTGTCTTCGTCAGATCCAAAGCGCTTGCCACCAAGCTCGCGCTTCATGTGCAGGAACAAGTGATAGTCGGACGGCGCCAAGTCCGGGCTGTACGGCGGGTGATCGAACTACTCCCAATGAAACTGTCGAATTAACGATTGAGTGACACTAGCAGTATGGGGCCGAGCATTGTCATGGAGCAACACAATTCCTTTACTGAGCATTCCTCTTCGTTTGTTTTGAATGGCACGCCTTAATTTTGTTAAAGTATCACAATATCGTGCCGCATTAATGGTTTCACCTTCACCTGGGAAGAAATTCAGTAAGCAAAACGCCTTTCCTATCCCAGAAGACAGTGCACATGATTTTTTGTGATGACAATGTCACTTTGAAATTTTGTTTTTTCGGAGAATGAGTGTGTCTCCACTACATCGATTGTTTAGATTCTGGTGTGAAATGACACACCCAAGTTTCACCACCTGTCACAATTTGGTTTAAAAAGTTTTCTCCCTCATCACTGTACCGCGTGAGAAATGTCAGGGCACTACCAAGTCGCTTTGTTTTGTGAACATCAGTGAGCATTTGTGGAACCCATCGGGAACAGTTTGCGATAATTCAAGCGTTCAGACACAATTTCGAACAAAACAGTACGTGAAATTTGTGGAAATGCCTCTGAAAGTGTTGTCATTGTGAAGCGTCTGTTCTCCTGTCAACTTTCCTTACCAAATCATCAGTGACAACATAAGGCCGACCACTCCGAGCCTCGGCGTGGACATTTGTTCGACCTGCATTAAACATTCTTACCCACTTTCTCACCATTCCAGAACTTATCGCGTATTCACCGTAAACTTCTGTCACTTGACGATAAATTTCAGCTGGTTTAACATTCCTCGCGTTCGAAAATTTAATCACGGCACGAATCTCACAGTCAGCGGGAGAACTAGTTGTCTTAAACATTTTGAATGTGCACAGCAAACTGAAAACACAACATAGAACAACCAAAATGGCGACAATTGAAAGTCAGTGAACAAGAAAGACTAGTGCGCATGCTCGAGACGCCTACCACAGCGCTGCGACGGCGTTAGAATGAAACGGTGCTTAGTTTCCGAATACGCTACGTACAACGTTTAACGACATTCTGGAGTTTTTATACCCAAGTATTTACTAAAACTACGGTTTAAAACTATAGATGTTCCATTTGGTAAATGTATGAAATTGTCGAACATTTTACAGTAAGAAAAGTAAAAGGTGTCACAATAATTGTGGAAAAATGCAAAAGGGAATGTTAATATCCTAAAGGTCATTAGGTATCCAAAAGGTGATTCCAAAGGCCTAAACCCTGGTGGAACAATGATTGTCATAAAACTTCGAGAGAGCAAAAGAAAGCTTGGCGTATCTTTCGCCGTTATCCTACACTGGAAAATCTTCTTGCCTTTAAAAATGCTAAGGCGAATGCAAGAAAAGTGAGGCGGCAAAGTCTGAGAAAATCATGGGCAGAGTACGTGTCCATTATTACCTCCTCAATGTCTAGCAAACAGGTTTGGGAAAGAGTCCGCAAAGCCTCTGGACTATATAATGATTATTCCTTTTCTGTTCTAGAAAAAGATGGAAAGTTGATTAGCACTAGAGAAGAAATAGCCGATGCTTTTAGGTGATACATTTGCTCTTGTATCTGGCAGTAGCATTTACTCAAGAGTTTCTGCCCACAAAAATGTGCTTGGAAAGGATTCAAATCGACTTTTCCCATCCTAATGCAGAATCTTATAATAAAGATCTCACCATGTGTGAATTAAGAAATGTATTATCTCGCACTGATAGGACTTGCCCTGGTCCTGATGGCATAAGTTATCTGATGATAATGTACATGCCCTATGAATCTGTAGTGGTCCTTCTTGCTCTGTATAATAAGATATGGAAGGAACAAATTTTTCCTACTGCCTGGTGCAGGGCCTTTGTTATCCCTATAGTAAAACCCGGCATGGACCCGAAAAATCCTTTAAATTATCTCCCCATCGCGCTCACTAGCTGCCTTTGCAAGATTATGGAAAAAATGGTAAATCACCGCCTCACCCTACTATCTGGAGACTAATCATTGCCTATCGCCTTACCAAAGTGGTTTCCGTAAGGGAAGAGCCTTACTTGATAATGCCTTGTTTTTAGAAACCGCAGTACGTAATGCATTTGTGAAAAGAAATCATGTGTTTTCAATCTTCGTTGACATGGAAAAGGCATACGATAGAACTTGGCGGTATGGGACTCTTCATGACCTTTACAGCACTGGATTGCGAGGTAATCTTCTCGTTTTTACTCATAACGTTTTGAAGGGCCGCACTTTCCAAGTCAAGATTGGTTCGTTGCTTTCTCAAGTATTTGTACAACAAGGTGTACTACAAGGTTCAGTGCTCAGTGTCTCTCTTTTCAGCCTGAAAATTAATTCCATTTTAAGAGAACTTCCTCCCACAGTGCATGGTTCCCTGTATGTTTATGATCTGATGATCTATTGTCAAGTCAAGAAATCAGATGCATTGAGATACAAATTGCTCTAAATAGTATCATAAAGTGGTCCAACAACAATGGTTTTAAGTTTTCTAGCCAGAAGACAGTCTGCGTGCACTTTTGTCGCAAAAGAAATCTACATCCTGATCTAGAGCTGCATCTTGACGGCTCTTTGATCCGCGTTGAGCCAGAAGCAAAATTCTTAGGAGTTATCTTTGACAGAAAGCTCACTTTCCTTCCGCATATCCTAAATCTAAAGAAAAAATGTGCTAAAGCTCTCAACATACTGAAAGTTCTGGCCAATACCTCATGGAGATCTCCGCATTTATAGAGCTTTAATCCATTCCAAACTTGACTATGGCTGTGTTATCTACGGATCAGCAAGACCTTCTGTGCTCCTGAAATTGGATCCAGTCCCCCATCAAGCGCTACGGATTTGCTGTGGAGCCTTCAGAACATCTCCAGTCCAGAGTTTATATGTCATCGGTTTTGAACCATCTTTGGAATTCAGACGCAAGCAGTTGTCCATTGATCTTCATTATAAAGTAATGTCACAGGCCGAACATCCTATCCGACTCGTGACATCTGATCAGTACTGGCGTCTTTACCATGCCCGTCCATCATGTATCTCACCTTTTGATCTTCGCATTCACTCACTGATTGAAGAATTTAACCTAAATGATCTGCATCTCAAAAGCTTTGACCTCTTCGGTACTGCTCCCTGGCAAGAAGTGAACATTCACCTACTTAACATTTTTGGAGAACTAAAGAAGAGCAATACCAATGATGTCCATTACCAACAAATTTTCCTAGAGCATAGAAGTAGTTATTCTAACTACAAGACAATTTTTACTGATGGCTCAAAGAATCAATGACCACGTTGGGGCAGCTTTTGTTTGTGATAAAGAAATAAATGGTGAACTTCATAAGGCTGCATCTGTCTTTACTGCGGCAACTTTTTCTATTTTGAATGCCTTAATCTTTCTCTCTAGGCAGAATAGAACGTTCATCATCTACTCTGATTCTCTGAGTGCTCTTGAATCAAATACAAATATCAGCCACCCTTTGGTCTTAGAAATTTTAAAAGCACACCTCCGTTTGAGAAACTCAGGTTATTATATCGCGTACTGCTGGGTGCCTGGACACGCTGGCATCAAAGGCAATGAATTCGCCGATATTGCAGCAAAATCTGCTGATATTACCTCAGGAAACGATGTTTCTTTTACAGACATACGGAATTACATTAGAACAAAAGTCTTGTTCAGGTGGCAAGAATTCTGGGAATGCCAAACTCTGAACAAGTTAAAGCAGGTAAAATCCAATTTGGAGTTCTGGGAGTTGAGAGGGAATCGAAAGGAGAGTGTACTACTGACTTTGATGCCAGCTTACCAATTGGTCATTGCAGATTGACACCTCAGTACCTCTTGAAAGGAGATAATGAGCCTATTAGTGGCACTTGCAACGTTCCCGTTTCACTCAATCATATTTTAACCTGCTGTCCTGCTTTTAGTTAGAAACGCGAATTTTATTTTAACTCTACGAATGTTAACAGATCTCGTTGGAAGAAACCCTCACATCAACATCATAAGTTTTATAAAAGACATCTCCTTTTACCATATGATTTGAACTACATTTTATCCTGCTCTACCTGTTGCTAGAGCATTTTTCAGTCATTTCTGCCTGGACATTTTAAAATCATTTCTCCATGTCTTCATCAGCATTTCACGTTCATTTCATCAGTTCACTTGATACTTGTTTATGCATCTTGAATTTTACTCCCCATTTGTCTGACGCATAATAACCCTCGAGGTTTTGTGCCATTTAAAAAATCAACCAACCTGCAAATCGCAAGCTTTAGATTTAACAAATTGGTATTTTTTGTTTTACATCCGTTATATTAACCTTCATAGATTTTCGTACATTTTTCTAAATAAAAGTTTTAATATGGTAAACTTCTTCGCGGATCCCTTCATTCACACACGTTTTGAGTTTCTTCAAAGCTCCCAGTGCTTTATATGACACAGTTCATGTCTTCGCAAGCTTTTTAATAGCTTGGAGCCATTTCTTTTCATTTTCGGTTCCTTCAGTTCTTTACTGATCGCATAATCCCACAGGTCATTTTTAATCAATACGGCTTCGGTTTGTAGCTTCCAGTTACCAAAATTATCTTTTGCGAGCTTCTCTATAGCAGTCAAATGCGACATCAAAATAATATTGAGCGATGGAAAAAAGGGCAGCAAAACACTAATCAGTTTTTACCCTTCGCCTTTCGAAATTCGAAAATTCCATTTTTAAGAAAAAAAATTTTAAAAAATGCCATATAGGCATAGTTGGAACATTCATGGTCCCATACCCATTGAAGCAATGCAAAGTGTCATCATTTGCCCCTGTTTTGTTCATTTATTCTTGAACGTTGTCTAGTTATTGGCATCGGTAAGTAAGTGCTCTGCACAGAAATGATATTTCATTACACATTTCTATCACAATTACGTTTCATTCCCTTAACAGAATTCAATAAGGATATATACTGTTCTCCGAATGTTAGGAAAGAGAGAAGGAAAAGGAAAAAAAGAGTATATTTTTTGTATTTTTCATCTTTGGTGTAAATTGAAATCGTGTGATTAACACATTGACTGCCAAGCGCGATTTACTTGGTTTGCCCATGGCGCCAGTATATGCCATATATATTATGTTAAAATATTATCTACAGAAGATATGATGAGTTATATAATCCTGACCCTCGGGGGAGGGTCACCGGTGATCCCTCTCCCGAGGAGCTGCAGACCATTTTTGCGATTTATTATTCTTCAAACCATTATAGTAACGATGGTATTATTTAAAAATTTTACTCTGATCATGTGATTTTACTGTTGGTCGCGTCGCTGGTCAACCGTGGCCTCCACGGAATCTAACCCTTCAAGAATTTACTGAACAGTCTCTGGAGTTCTTTAACTTTTTTATATGCATTAACAGATTTCATCAAACACCGCTATATTCATAATTTAAACTTTAAAATGAATGTAAAATTCTGAAGCCTAAATATGTTAACTGATTGTGCAATATTATTTTTGATTTATTTATCCTGATTACATTATAGTGGTAGCGATTCATGTTTGGTAAGAAATCGTCTGTTTTTAATTAAATATCGAATTGTGTTTTAAATAGGTTCTGGCAATGCTACCTTTCTTTATCAAATTCTTAATAAAACAGAAGCCTATAACTACTAAATTATAGTTATACATTCATAACTTTTTAGCTTCCGATCAGGCGATTATAGATACAAATTATGTTGGCTGAAGAAGAGGCTAGTTAGAAAAGAAAATCGCTTAATTTGTCTACTATTTTTTGTTTCAAAACGGCGAAGCGTGTTTTTTTATAACAAACAAACAAAAATATTCTGTAAAAGTATAATTAATATTTTATCTCATTTACAACAGTCAGCAGTCAAGTATACAAAACATTGAAATGCCAAATCCACATTTCTAAAGAATGAAACTATTCAAAATGATGCGGTTTCATCCAAAAAAAAAAAAAAAAAAAAACTTATCCGTATTTTGAAAAAAAATCGCTTCTAGGTGCATTGGCCTCTTGTCTAAATACACCTGTGTACCAAATTTCGTAGCCTTGGGTCTATTAGCTTACGCTCAGCACGAACGAAAGTAACACAGAGACGTTCTTTCTTTTATTATATGTAGAGATGACTACTTCAAAATTTTATACTAAAATCGTATTTAAATGTAAATTTCTAAATAACTGTGAAATGGTCGAAAAATCGAGAAATTTTTGAAAAACAGTTAAAAATCAAATAAATTGTATTAATAATTCCGACAAATTTCATCCATTCTTTTTCAATTTGTCCACTGAACTACGTAGTAAAGTTTTTCATCTGTTTTTAGTTTGTTTTATGCGAAGATATGTGCAAAAAGTGGCAATAGACCGTTTCAGTGTCAAACTCTAAGTCGAATTTTGAACAGAATCGCTTTGTCGCGCAGGTTATCGGAGAATAGGCTCCAAATTTCGTAGCATTAAGGAAAAAAAATACATTTTCGCTTTTGAATGAGACAGAAACGTTTGTCTGATAGCATTCGAAATTGATAATTTTATTTAAAATCCATCCCAAACAAAAACATGCTTTTTGTCTAATTTTAATTGCCTATTTACATAATAATTGTACTCCCACTGCATAGCAATATGTTTGCTACACTATATTTAATTTTTCTCAGATTTATTTACTTATTCTAATATTTTTCTCTTGTAAATAGTTTAAATGCATAATTTCTTCCATAAATTAATGATGCCAAACATTTTAGTGTTGTATTGTTTGTTCTCTGAAGTTTTACGAGTAATTTATTGACATCTTATTATTATACAGTTGGAGTCGCAGAAGGAAATAACGACGAACAGATTAGACAACAGACTAATATATGTTCAAGTTGTCGGAAGAAGCCGGAAACGCGGAACAGGAGAACTCAAGCGAATCTAGATTTGCACGGAATACCACCATCTTGTGTTGTAGAAGCAAAGAATAAGCCAGAAACACGGAGCAGGAGAACTCAAGCGAATCTAGATTTGCACGAAATACCACCATCTTGTGTTGTAGAAGCAAAGAATAAGCCAGAAACACGGAGCAGGAGAACTCAAGCGAATCTAGATTTGCACGGAATACCGCCATCTTGGATTGAGGAAGCAAAGAATAAGCCGAAAACGCGGAGCAGGAGAACTCAAGTGAATCTAGATTTGCACGAAATACCACCATCTTGTGTTGTAGAAGCACAGAATAAGCCGGAAACACGGAGCATGGAAAATCAAGCGAATCTAGATTTGCACGGAATACCGCCATCTTGGGTTGAAGAATCAAGGAATGAACTCGATTCTCTTTACAAGGAGCTAAAGAATTTTAAAAATGCATTTCTGCATCGCTATTTTGCTCAAGGTCCTGACAATGTACCACGTGAGGAAAATTCAAAGTAAGATGGAAAAACATTTTTTGGTATGCGTTTTATTATGTTAACCATAACACATACGATTTGCCTTACCCAAAATGGAAGTTATGCTTAAATTATTTCATTTAATAAACTAGAATTTTTCTTTCTGTTAACTGTTACATAATTAGCTATTTAAATTTTTAGAACGTCTTATCCGCGATGTTGGAGGAAATCTTTAGAATATTAGACGCTTTCTCCGGTGAAAAGAATATTTTCGTGGTCCTTTGAAAGAAATATTTAGATTCCTTTCAGCTTTATGTGATTACGGCAAATCCTCGAGGACTATCTGCCTAAGGGGAGCAGTGCCTTCGTGGAGGACTTTCAAAGGGAAGCTAGCTAGTGTACACGTCACACATGGAAAAAACCACAAAAACGCCCATGCACCCAGCCCGTTGGCAGGATTCGAACTTAGAACCGAACTACTAGTGTTCACCGACTTTGCCGCTCGATTACTGGTGGTCAAGTTCCTTTGAGATGGACGACATCCGAACAAAACGCGAGGTTGTTTAATTCTCAGATCTCGGGATCCTCTCCAGTCAGAATTCATAGTAAAAACCTGTTCTGTTTCGAACTGAAAAAAAAGAGCATCACATAAATTCGGCATTCATATTATCTCGTCAGTTTATAGATAGCTGTTTCATAAAAAGATACATTTGTCGTTCCCGAATTGCTTGACTATCTCCAAGTCCTCAAAATTAGTTTGCTATATGTAACGTAACTAAAATCATGTTTAAATTTCATTATATTGTTTTACCTAAGGAATTTAGAAAGTTTATTTTCAGATTAAATTGTGCCAACTGAAAAAAAAAAAAAACTCTATCGTTTTCGCGACTTTTTATGTTTTATACCTCATGAAACAAAGAGCTAGTTCAAATTAAACAGAACTACTGATATAATAAGTATTGCTTATTATGTAGGTTTAGTCTATAAAGCTTATTACGGCGAATTTAAATCCACTTATGTACATTAGTTACAATAATAAATTTTAATAGAAGATGGTGTATGTAGTATTATGAAACAGTTAATTTTAAATCAAATTGACGTCATTATCTTTATCCCCTGCATTATTTATGAAGAAAAATCTCCCTTAACTCCTTCCCAGCCCATCAGTGGTCTAGCCTTAAGGTCACGAAACGCTGGTAGTTCGATCTGGCTGGGTGCATGGGCTTTTTCGTATGTTGCATGGATATGAGCCAGTTTTTCTTAAAAGGTTTGGGCCCAACGGCGGGCGAGCGGTAAAGTCACTGAACACTGATAGTTCAGTTCGACGTTTGAATCTTGCGAACGCCCTGGCCGCATGGCAGTTTTCGTGGTTTTCTCCATCTGTAACGTGCATACGATCCAATTTCCTTTAAAGTACTCAACGAAGGCATCCCTCGAGGTTTTGCCAACGAAGGCATCCCTCGAGGTAACCCTCGAGGTTTTGCCGTAATCAAATAAACCAAACCCTTAAAAGGTTCTTCACAGAGGCATCCTACCCAACTGGCAGGTAACCCTTCAGTTACTTACCGAAGTTAACGGAACCAAATCCAAACGCCTTTCCAGGAATTAATAGAAATTATGGCATAAATTTGTGTGCTAAAGAAACCCGATTGCAATGAAATAATATAACATTTTGTTAATTTTGCTGAATAATATTTATTTGTATGTATTTTATATTTGACTAAATTTTGCTGCTTGTTTTCTTGATACTAAGCAGTGCCATACGTTAACGGTGAGGCACCTACTGTCTGAAGAGGCTGCTATGAGAGATAGATCGTTAATGGAAATCAGACTACCATCTAACGGAAATGAAAGCAATATCATGAATATAATGCTTTTTTTAGATTAATGAAAGCAATATAAAGAATGCTTTTACATTAATGAAAGCAATATCAAGAATATAATGGTTTTACATTAATGAAAGCAATATCAAGAATATAATGGTTTTTACATTAATGAAAGCAACATCAAGAATATAGTGCTTTTTTACATTAATGAAAGCAACATCAAGAATATAGTGCTTTTTTACATTAATGAAAGCAACATCAAGAATATAGTGCTTTTTTACATTAATGAAAGCAACATCAAGAATATAGTGCTTTTTTACAGTAATGAAAGCAACATCAAGAATATAGTGCTTTTTTACAGTAATGAAAGCAACATCAAGAATATAGTGCTTTTTTACAGTAATGAAAGCAACATCAAGAATATAGTGCTTTTTTACAGTAATGAAAGCAACATCAAGAATATAGTGCTTTTTTACAGTAATGAAAGCAACATCAAGAATATAGTGCTTTTTTACAGTAATGAAAGCAACATCAAGAATATAGTGCTTTTTTACAGTAATGAAAGCAACATCAAGAATATAGTGCTTTTTTACAGTAATGAAAGCAACATCAAGAATATAGTGCTTTTTTACAGTAATGAAAGCAACATCAAGAATATAGTGCTTTTTTACAGTAATGAAAGCAACATCAAGAATATGCTTTTTCCCATTAAAGCATTATATATGAAAAAATATAATGCTTTAATGTAAATAATCTTGATAACGTCTGATTACATGACACAGTGCAGAGAATGAGATATAAAAATAAATGAGTATAATACTTACAAATTGTCAGAAATAATGCTAATAGTTTTGTTATTTTAAATATAATACAAAGCATCTTTTATTTTGTCAAAGTTGAAAATTAATGTAATTTTTGCTAAGCAGAGGAAATTTTTTTAACTTTTCATATAATATTTGGCGCCCCTTCTATGTCTTCACCTGACGCAAGTGCTTTACTTGCATCTCTCTTGTCCCTGTTTCTTCCGAAAAATAACGAGAATTAAGGAGAGGCGGTTCTGACATTATAAACCTGAATTAAATCAACAGTCCAATGAACGGATATCCTCCATTTCATCGCCTCAAAAGAAATTTCGCTTTTATGGTGTATCGGATTTTAATACTGACTTTATGAACCATGCAAGTCTGATAACTGCAAATGTAAAAATTTTGGCAAACTTTGTAATTCTAAATGTCATAGTAGTCTAATATGCTTAAATAAGTAAACTTAAAATATTTAGTAATTCGTAGTAATAACATTTAACGTTATTTGAAAAAATGTTTTTCCCCTCTAGAATATGGGCTTAGTTTGTTTTTTATATGTAACTACAGTTTTTTTATGTGCAACTGTTTTGCACAAGCTCATGCAAATTGCATTTTTTCATTTCACAACACTGGTCAGGCCCTTATTCAAATTTCGTTCAGGCTAAATAAATATATGTGACCTAAAATAACCATTTATTGACTTTTTAATTGCAAAACATAAATATTGTAATTAGTGGTATCTTACGCCATATTGTCCAACTAAAAAATATTTTTACGAGTAGTAACTACTAAAAAAACCTGCACAATAAGTCTTGATGTTTATCATTTACCATTACGAGTTGCATATTTCCCAAATTTAGTGGTGATTAGGATGATAAGTGCAAATGTAAAAAATCTGGCAAGCTTTGTAATTCTAAAACAGTAATACGTCTAAAGAAGTAAACTTGGATGTAAATGCAAAAAAATGTTTTTTTTTTTTTTGCCCAATCGAATATGGGTTTGGTTTGTTTCTACAAAATAATCCAAATTTATTATGTTTTCCATTACGAGTTGGGGAATTTATAGAGTTACCGGTGAATTTGATAAATATGAAATAATTTATCATATTTACCAAATTCAGTGGTATGTATAATCATCGGTAATTTTATAGAATCATCGATTTATCCTTTTTACTGTAACATATATATTAGAATTATATGTAGCATTTGTTCTAACATACGTATTTTGACACAAAAACGGATTTTCTCCGAAATAACATAAAGGCTCACCAGCGGACGAGTGGTAAAGTCGCTGAACACTAGTAGTTCTGTCCGAGATTTGAATCCCGCGAACGGGCTGGCTGCATGGGCGTTTTCGTGGTTTTCCCCATGTGTAACGTGTATACGAGCCAGTTTCCCTTAGAAAGTTCTCCGCGAAGGCATCCCTCCCCTTAGGCAGATAGCCCTAGTGTGCTTTGCCATAATTAAATAAACCAAAACCAAATCAAACCGAAATAATATATCCATTTTTTTCATTATTTCGATTCTACGATTCAAATTACGCCAAAGTGCCATGTTTTGTGAAAACCTCGCAAGTACTTAAAAATTCCCTCAAAATTTTAGCTCCTCCATGTTAATTGAATATGGTATATACTCATTAATAGCTCTTTTTTAATTAAACTTATTTGATTCTTCCTGTCACAATTCGAAACTTAGGTTCATTCCATATAAAATTCGAGCACTTTAATGATTTTTTAAATGTGGAATTTTAAATAATTTTTAAAATCTTTTCGAAAAAAATTTTGAATTATAACCTATAGAATTTTAACCATCATTTTAAAGTATATGTATTTCTAAGGATTCCTGCAAAAAAATTAGTTTTCTAGTTCAAACTAAGATAATACGTGATTTTCCTTTTCGGCACGTTTTGAAGTATATTCGTTATACGTGATAATAATGCCAAATGCCGTTTACACTATAAGTTTTGGCTTCCCTGTTCCGAGAACTAGCTCACTACAGATGCCGTTTACACTGTTAAAATTATTTGAAAGTAATGAACGGTGACCGTGTACAAACAGAAAAGGCAAGGAAAACAGCTTGCTATAAATTAAGAAGTTCGCCAAGTGAATTATTCTTGGCGCAAACGGGAAAAATGCGCCAAGATAAATTTTTTTAATTTCTTCATAAATTTCTCACCAAAAATTACAAAATTCAATATGTAGGCATAATTTGAGTTATAGAATCGAAATAAAAAAAATTAATGTTATTTTCGGAAAAGTCCGATTTTGTGTTAAAATACCTGTTACAATAATGCTATATACTTTAAATCCTATACTTACGTCACGATGAACTATGCTCACTTAACCTATACTTACTTGACATAAACTTACGTCACGATTTCGAGACACAAGTAAAATGCAAGTTAAATTTCGGCAATCTGTCCAGTAGAACAGGAGATGCATAACTGTCCCATTTTTTGATGCAAGATGCAAGTGCAAAATTGAGGGTAGAATGAAAGGACATTTAAAGTGTTTTACAAGATATTTTCATAGATAACTTGTCACACGCTTACTGATACATTTACTATAAGGATGTTGAGGGCAATTATATAGATAATGATCAAAAATGAATAAATTATACTGCATGCTGTAGTAGTATAGGTCTAATTGGGGCTATTGGTAATATTCAATTCGATATGCCGTCCTTAGCATATTTTTATGAGTAGTGCTGGTCATCGCTCACCTCTGGTACGCGATGCGGTTCAAAAGCTTCAAGACTTTGGACATTATTTCACTTAATAGGTCGGTTGTCATTCTTTTTGCGGTTAGTCGTGATTTGTATTCTGATACAGCAGTCGGTGGCTGCATAGGTCTAAATCAATCTCTTTTGAAAATGGATACCTTTAACAATAATTTATGTACAACTAGTTTTACTATCCACGTAATATGTATATCTTCTACTAGCATGTAGCAGCATTCCTCCACATCGATATATATTCTACTAGCCTGTAGCAGCATTCCTCCACATCGATATATATTCTACTAGCCTGTAGCAGCATTCCTCCAGCTCTCCAGTACATTCCGTGCTTCAGGATTTGATTATTTAAAATAGTCCTTCCGAACTTTTCTTTATCTATGGAAATGGACGTTTAGTTGCAAATCTTGGTAAACGAAAATGGATTGTGTTAGTGTTACAAGTTGTAGAATTCTGACGGCTGATTGTTAGCAACTGTTGCCTTATATTCCACGCAATTTTTCATATTTCACGATGTAAAACTTAATTCAAGAAAACTACACTTTATAAAGCTTCTTGTCTTTGTACTTAGAGGAATTGCATGTAACAAGTGTAGTTTCTTATATGTAGTGGGAGTGCAAGAAGTGTAATATCTTGAGTGAGTGGAATAAGTTGTTTCATGAGTGATTTCATATATTCAATTTAAAGACAGTTTTTAACTTATCCTTATTTTTGAGCAATAAAAAAATGTAATGTTGAAATATACGTTTTATAAATAATGCTGTTTTAGCACTTAAACAGCAATTAAATTATTTAAATACTTTAAAAGCAACCTTTGCTTAGTTTTTTGTAAATAAATATGCCTTTACAAGTCTTCCTTGTTGCAAATTTAGAGTCCATTTAATATACGTTTCTTATTTATTTTCAGCACAGCTGATTTTACACAAGAGGTGACGAACTGTAATACCGCTGATTTAGAACCCCGCTTGGAATCTATATTGAAAGCTGCCAAAAAATGTAAACGCATGATTCCAAAACTTCGTAATTTCTGTTTGAAACAAGATGGCTCGGAACAGGTACAGGAACTCCAAAGCAATAGTAACGCAAACTGTGCTTCCAATACAGTCCACGAAAACCCTTCATTTAAAATAAGTGTTAAGTCTGAAACAGCTACTGAAGTCCACCAAAAAGGTGATCAAGCTTCATTTGAGCCTTTTCATTTCTCTGAATATAAGAAGATGGATGTAGTTCCAAATCAAGTAAAGGCACTTGATATGTTTGATCCCGTTAATGCAATGAATAAAGGTTACCAATTGCGCGATTTTGGAACTCGAACGGAAGGTGAGATCGCTTATTCAAACAAAACGCATGGATACTACGATGAAACGGATTCAGACAGAGCGCATAGATGCGACGAAACGGATTTAAACAGGATTAGATACGATAAAAGGGACAGTTTTGTAAAGAAAAAGCCTAACCTAGCAACAGCATCAAGAGGTGATAGAAATTTCAACGTTTCAAGTACAACTGATGCGAGGTTAAAGCGAGGTTGCATGGCAACTCCGTCGAAAGGTGCCTCTGCCAAATATTCTCAATCGTCATTAAAGAGAAAAGCAGGAATTTTTTGTTATAGAAGGAGCACGCGATCATTGCGGAAAATAGAGCCTACAAATTTGAGTAAAAAATACAAAAATTATAGCTATAATTTGGGAACATACGATTCATTAACTCAAGGGTCCATAATTCAAAATGAGTCAGTACCTAAAACTGGTAGCAGTCGTCGAAAGCACGCAAAAAGTGATTCGAACACTAGAAGCGAAGGCCTTTATGAAAATCACGGTGTAGTATCCAAGAATTTCAACTCTAGTGATTGTGGTAACTCTAATGTCGGCGAATGTGGATCATCAAATCAATCGAGTATAGTTCGAAGTGAATTATTACCTAAAATTCATGTCAACAATAAGGTGATATACCCAGATAAGCAAGAGATAAGTGGAACCGAGCCAAAAAAGTCTTATGCAGACGCAGTCGCCTTTAAAAAATAAAATGTTCATGCATAATATAAAACATTTCGGCTGACATGCAATATTTTTTGCAAGCTTTCTAAATATTTTTATCGAAGTGCTTTTATTATAAGGATAATTGGTTTTTTAATCCATAGAAATTTTAAAGAAGATTCCAGCAATTTTATCATAAGTTTTGTAATGATTATAGTTAACTTTAATCAAGCTTCACAATCAATCATCCTGTTTCATCACAAAATGTAAGCATTTTAAGTTTGTTCAGTATGTTAATGTTATTAAAATGTCGTTTCCGAAAGAATGGTTTTATTTCAGTTCTTCATACTTTGGTTTGTTATGCCAACTTTCAGATAATACATGTCCCTAAAACAAAAAATTCGGAAAGAAAAAAAAATTGTATCACATGCATCGATGAAATGGGAGGAAAATTCATTACTTCCAAGTCCATTTAAAAAATGATGAAACTAAGTGTAAGTGGAAGCAAATAGCTTGACTCTTTCGCATCGAGAGACGACCAAATCTGTTTTCATCAAACATCGAAAACGCCCGTGTTTACGAATTTGTCTTGGAATAGTTGTCCTTTCCCCCTGCCTGGTAGATAGCTACAGCATTAACAATAACCTACTTAAGTGAAATGACTGCTTCTCTCTTGGGGGTTTTTCTGCGGTTTCATCCATTGTGTGCAGTTTCACCTTAGAGCCGGATTGCACCTGCGGACGTTAATAGCTTTCCGTATGTCTTCTTTAGTTGCTTCAAAAGAATGATTGACATGTCTCTTAACAACTCCCGAAACCAATGAGCCATACACTAACGTGGAGGGGGAAAGCACTAGGTAGAAAATAAACGAGGCGTTGGGGCGGTTTGCCGTTGCCTGAATGAACGGACGTTACGGGCGACTTCGATGCGAAAGAGTTAATATTCAGATACCTAAATTACAGTTGTCAAAAATTTTCAGACTTCACCTAGTGAAAAACTAGTTTCTATTATAAGGATTTTGCTAACATAGGGACGAGGAGCGACGCTCCTTAACCTTTTGGCTACACGATATCTGCCAATTGCGCGAGCTATAGTAAACAAGTCGGTCGCGCGACGTGCCATTCAACTGTTCAGCCGTGTACCCAAACTGGCATAAAATGTATACTTTTCATGACATATATATTTCAGTGTAACGAAAGGAATTGTGAAATAATAAACAATGTTTTAGGTACAAATAGTAATTCTAAGACGTCTAGGGTGTAATCATAATCAATTGATCAGTTGATAAAAATAGCATGGTTGGCATAAGAGTTTGGCATGATGGGTATAAGAGTATTTTTTAATTCTTTATACGAAATTATATTTGAAACGTGTGAACGTAACGAAGCTTTACGCGGAACTAAAGTAACAGATCATCCAGTTTCGTCAGAAACAGCTGAAAAAAAAATACTGACGTTACAATAAAAAGGAAAATATTCGATGTAGAATAACTCCAATCGCTTATTTTAATAATACGCGGCAATTTATGCACAAATTCCTCACCACGAGTAAGACTTGTGGCTTTTGTTTATGACACAAGTTCTTTACCACGAGTCAGACTCGTGGCTTTTGTTTGACACAAATTCTTTACCACGAGTAAGACTCGTGGCTTTTGTTTGACCCAAATTCTTTACCACGAATAAGACTCGTGGCTTTTATTTATGACGCAAATTCGTTACTCTGAGTCAGACTCGTGGTTATATAGGCCAAAGGGTTAAGGAATAATTTTATACAGGACGTTCAGGACAAACGTTCAGGAGAGACAAAGGGACGATGGGAAATCGCATAGCAATGCATGATCGAAAACGCTTTTCTGGCGCGGTAGTAACGACACAAAACTCCTAAAAGAAAGGAAATTGAAACAAGTTTTATTTAGTACAGCAGAAACCTACAAATAAGAAAAACAACGATCGTCATTAAACAAGGCGTTCGAAATTACGACCCTAGTCCGTGATGCAGGCCTCACTTGTCTGGCACATTGAAGATCTGCATCAATAGTAGAAGATGCATGACGCACGATTCCTGTGTAACTGTCAGAGTCGTAATTTCAAACACCATCTTTGATGATGATCGTTCTTTTTGTTGTTTATTCCTTGTTTTTTCTCTGCTCCGAATAATAAACATGTTTTCTCACTCCGTTCGGGTGCTTTCTTGAGTTTTCTGTCGTCAATACCGCGCCAGATAAGCGTTTCCGACCATGTATTCATATGCGATTTCCCATCATTTGGTGTACTCTCTCGCTCTCTTCTGAAAGTTTGCCACTTATTGTACTGATATACACTGTATTTTACAGTGATATTTTCTAACCTTACGTTTATTTATTGTAAGAGCGCGAGCATGGACTGCAATGTTAGCTGCCTTAAATGGTTCGAACAGCAGCCGAGTAGTTAAAATCAAGAAATAACCTGCAATCGGTGGTAATTTCTATTTTCGGGCTTTAACCCTTTGACTGCGAATTAAAAAAATGACCCCTATTTTCTATTCAAGTGAGCAAAATATGTCGTAAATAAGGTACATTTAGCATTTGGGATTTTTTCGCAAAGGGTTTTCACGCCAAAGGCTGGGACACATGTCCCAGTCATAGTTTATGATGAAATACATGTGTCCCACATGTCGCGGTCGACTTATTATAAGCACACCTTTTATTCTGGGAAACTTTATTACATGAAATAGATTTTATGTCGTATGGTACAGAGTAAAGCATTCTTTGCATAACCCAACATTACACATTAGACAACTGCTATTTGTTCTTTTCTATGTTCATTTGTGTGCAACGAGCACGGCGGTGTCTTGGTTTTCCAAGTATTGGAAGATGATCCTCAGCATTCAGATTTTAAGTACTTTTTAACTTAGCAGTAGTTTTTTAAAATTTTAGTGGCACATACATGTCCCGTTAGTATAGTCAAAAGGGTTAAACAATGTTTTTATGAAGGTTTCATGGTTATCATTTGTAATGCAAATACAGGCCAGTTTCCTTTACAAACGTCTTCACGTATGCATCCATTCCAAGAAGCAGATAAGCAGACTTTCATGTAATTAATAATACAGTCTACCACTAGTGGCATCGGATTTTTTTTACTTTACTGATCAAATGCTGGGGAAACAATATGAATTAATACGAACGGAAATATTCCTTAGTAAATACTTACGATGCTATATACAAACTGAAGATATACCTTATAAACCAGTACTGGTGCATATACCTTAATTAAATATTCACAATACTATACTCTACGTTCCTGGAGCAGACCAAACTACTTACATAGGTAGAACAAATTGCAGAGTGTGCGTATATTACAATGCCTGCGCGTTTTAAATAAGTTGCATTTAACTAATTATAGCATACACACGCATAAGCCTATCTTCAAGAATTAATTGACGCAAAAGGTCCATTAAATCATTTAGGGCATGATTGACGCGTCAAAATATTTACATCCCCTCCAGAGGAGCAGCGCATCACCTGAAAACGTTTCCAGGCAGCACTGGTCGTCAATTGCTACCTGCCAGTCGCATGGGCGAGCCCGTCGCAGAAGGCCGTTACCCAGTAAACCGGGGATCCAACCGCTCAGAACATGAGACCGCCGAGGCCGGCCAATAAGTGACCTTTCCCAGGGCCTTCAGAACCACCAAGCTCATAAATTTTATACCCCCTGGCCGAGACTCCCTAGGTACGGATCCTAGCCAGTAGCTTCGCAGAATTCTCTACGTCGACCCCCCGGGGGGAAATTAATACCAAGCAGATTGCTATAAAATTGCTGTTAGTGGCATAATCTATAACAATCTCATACTACGGATAATTAACACTGAGGGCGGTATAACACAATGCCTTCTGTGAGACCAAGACGACTACAGTGGCGCAGTTAGTTATAAATATGACCGGAATTTTCTTAGCAACTATATATATATGGTGTTAAATAACACACTTGTTTTGATCAGTTATTTATCACTTGTGCCAACATCTATTGTAAGTTGCATTTCATATCGCAATACAGCCATTTATACCATAGGAACTACAAACAAGGAAGGTAATCTGCAAATCACTTTTATGCACATAAAATTTGATGTATGGTATAGGTTTTCTTGAGCAACATATAATCACGTAGGACTCCTGTTGCAACAAAATGCACTATATTAATACATATAGTATTTCTTTCAGGCGTTATTTTATGCAAATGGTCCTGGAACGCCAATTTCATTTGAAGTTCCTAAACTAGGCATTTTGCCTTGCTTTTCTGGCAGATCCTCAGAGTCGGTTTCATAAACAGCCGTTTTGGATAAATGCGGTAAAATCTACTGCGTTCATCACCTGTTTTTCTAAATTGGTTGCCATTCTTATAAATTTTATTTTCGCCTCTACTGTTATCTTAAGTGTCACTGAGCACTTTTATTAAATACCATATCTCATAAGTCACTTCAACTCATGGATCTTTTTTTCCCACAGCATAATATCTTCCAGTTCATTTTGTTCTATAAAACTCGTAAACGGTGCATAAATTCCAGAGACAGCGCGAAATGCGCGAGCAAAACAGTTAACTAATTCACATAAGTGCACCACCAGACTGACTGACGTTGCTAAACAGCAGCGCAGAATTTTGTACAGCCAGAAAACTAGCGAAGTGCGAAATTGACTATTTTCTAGTTATAGCATACATATAGTACTAAAGTTTTTAAAATGGTAAAATTCATGCCAGTTTTGAAATGTATTACGAATAATATGTATATCTGGTAACACACACTACCACACCATCAGCTAGATACCTATAAAATTAAAGCATCTCGCAGTACCTATGAATAACTAAGAATTACATTCTAAAATCATATACAAAGTTCACTTAATACACGATATTTCCAATGGCAACAAGGTAGGTGCCTGTAAAAATATAATGATAAACAGCAGCACCAATACGGTAGTATTATTGGCCGTATCCCCAGCTTGCCTCAATGACATATAGTTGGTTTTAAGACTATGCGAACTGCATCCAGTCTAACGACAAACGAGGACGTCGAGCAATCCATCCGTAGAGTGCCCTGACAGATATTACTGGAATCCGCAAAACACAGCCCTGAGTTCCAAATAAAGTAAATAATAGAACTAAGTATACATCCAGTCAAACGTAAACACTTTTTCAGGTTGGATTTTAGACTGCACATAAGGAAAGCATATAAATATAACTTAAAGAAAACGTTACATTAATTTTCTTCTTTATCATAAATTGTTTTTCGTCTACAAGCATGAGGAAAGACACCTCCAGAAGTATTGTCTACTATATGTCGATTTCTGCAGCTCAGCAACAAGAAGGTGTGTAAAAACTTAATAAAAGTTTACATTTCTCGACGAGGTGCTGAGTGTTATGAACCTCGTGACATATTCTATATAGTCTGTTTTATTGTAATTTAAATCTCAAAAGGTATTCCAGGAAGCGCCCATATCTAGTAGGTCTATAAAAAAATCTATAAAGTCATTTAAAATAGATATTCTCTTTTAAGGTTTATATTACATTATTAATATTACATTAAGGTTATTTAGATTACATTAAGGTTTATATTCACATTATAATTTCTTCGCTTGTTAAAAGTCTCAAAATAATACATGTATAGTTTAGTGGCTATTCGTTTAGAACTCTGGACACAGGGATACCCTGAAACGCTGCCAAAGGGGCTTCCTTGGTTAGAGTGTTCGTCCTCTCATTACCTAACCGAGGTGAATTTTGTACCAGTTTACAGAGTTTTTCGTGCAATGTTGTATATCGTTAATCATCATATTTAGACTCTCTGGGTTCTTCAGAGCCTCCGAAGAGGACATGTAGTCTGTAAATATATATAAGTTGTGTGACTGATCAAAGGTTTTCGTAATTCACCTAGGATTTCTGAGAACGGCCGTGACCTCGGCTAAATAACAGTTGAAATGATAAAGACCCAGCTTTTGTGACCAAACTTCCACGTCATAGTAAAAGGTAACGAACCCAAGCTCATCCATCCTGAAAGCCGAAACCATCAGTAAATAATACTTCGAACTATCATCTTATATTAGGCTTCTGCATATCATATCCAATCCCAAATTTCTCGAGTGGGTGTATTAAATGCATATTAAATCTCTTCAACGATTCAGGAAAAATGCTTTTCATTACACTGTAAGACATCTATTTGTATCTTAAAAATGCTGATATAAAATTGAGATAAGTGGCATTCTCGCCAACACTGCCAACCGTTCGAAGCCGCGTGAAGTCCCCGATTAATCGACACCACCACACCATAGGTTCAGGCTTAACAAAAAAGAAATTTGCCTAACATTCATCGATAAAAGAACTGTTGGTTATTGAATAAATTCATTCAAGGCTGTCGTAGATGTTGAAATGGCCAGTTTTGGTTCAAAATGGCACTGAAGCTTATGGAGTAGGAAGAACATGGTGGAAGCTTTCACTAGGATACTGGTTTAACTGGCTAGTTTAACATCGGCTAGTTGATATTAGAGCCTTCCATTTGTCCGAGTTTTTCCTGTACAGTGAGTGGCTTGGCGAAATGAAAGAACTGAGTTATTGTTCTCCAGGACAATTGAATATAAAAAATATGGTACTTAGCTCTCTTAGTTATGTTAGCATCGCCAGAGCGAGAATAAAGTGGGCCGTAAGAGATAGAACTAGCTTACCTGTCGTAGGCTTGTTGTAAAATCATCGGAATTCGGCTAGCAGCTCTGTTCGCTTCAGGTCCTGAAGAATCGGTGATAATCTTTTCTGCACATAAAATGCCTTAATTTTGTTCATCGTTTTTTAACATGCTACTGCATAATGCAATTTTCGAAGTAGAATCTTAGCTGTCTTGATATAATTTTAGAAGTTTGTACGAGCTTAGAAACGTTTAAATCTTAGAAAAGGGGCTTTAAAGTCCTGGAAATCAATTGAACTAATTCAGTGAAAAACGTTTTGAAATATTTTCAATAAGATTTTGAAATATTAACTTAACAAACAGAAGTAATCACATATGAATATATTGGACACCTTCCAAAACCATGTCGGTTATGAGTTTCAAAAGACGTCGGGGAAAATTAAGTATTATCTTTACTGATAAACTGAAAATAATTTGCAAAGTATGCAAGAATTACAACTATATCCGTCGTTGTTCAAATGTTAAGCACCCGATGCATGATTTGTGCCATGCCGGGCCACGGACGACAATACAAATTTTAACAAGCTGAAGCAACTTAAGCAAAATACAGAAATAAATCCAGAAACGAGCCAAAGAACATAATAAATATAATTACACATGTGTATATAAGATTATGTTATCGAAATTTATTACTGAAATGCATACACGGAAGAACACAAATAAGAGCTTCAGAGGTATTTTATGAAAGTAAAAGCTGTAAGGCAATGTTTAGAACAACAAACTGTGCGTGATGACAGTAACATCAGAGCGAGTCCACCAAATTCATCCTGGCAAGGAGTGCAAGATTGGGCTTTTCATTGGCAAGAGCTTTGAGCACCATACAGGTGACAGTACGACTTCGCTCAGTTTCGCCCCCAATTTTGATGAACAGCACCCTGGGGTCGAAAGGTCTCCAACCTCTCTTTTCCTACCAGCAACTTCTCGAGAGCGCTTTTGGCTCTCCGCATATTTAGAGTGTCCCCATGCTGCACGAACACTATACATTTACAAACATCCATGCCATCTCTAATCCGAGCCCTTTAGTACCGCAGTAGGCTCCCCTAATCACTATCCTGTTTGGGCGGCGTACAACCAAACGTTTTACTACTACAGTTTATGAACTTTAAATGCATTTTCTCAAAAATGATTTTGACTCCAAATTTCCTCACTTCCGAAATAATTGTTCAGAATATTATCTCACCTTTGTGAAACCCCGGATGCTTGTTTTATATTGTTTTCTTGTGCCTGTACTGAAAGAAATTCAATTGTGCTGGTATGTTTCTAATAACAGTTCTTTTTTCAGATGTAACATAGAAAATCTTGTCATCATCGATCATATCTAAAATTTTTTTTATTATAATATCCTTTAAGTTATAGTACAAGCAGTAGAAAGAAGTATACCTTTTATTCTAGTGATATTGTTTTTATAATAATACTGAATGTTTTTTAGGAAGTATTTTTAAAATGTTTGGAAATTTTTATTTCTTTTTTATAACTAACATCTTTGTAAAAGAATGATTTATTTCAAATATTGGTAGTCCATCTTTAAAATTTACGAAAAATAAATCTAAAAATGTGATTAAAATGCTTGTATATTATATATATTCTTTTAAAGTGCTTCATATGCTTAAAAATATACGGTTTAGATACTTTATACATTTATTTTACACACTCGTAGTATACAACATAAAAATATTGCGGTAAGAAAAGGCAAAAAAATATTTTAAAAAATTGAGTCTTTTGATTCATCTGGAAGTGAAACACACAAATGTGAAATTTAAAATTAAGCAAAAAGACACCTTTATTTAAAGTCCTTTAGAACAGATTTTGATTAGGACTCTTATGACGGTTACTATGCTGTTGTTTTACCTCGTTTTAAATCGACATACCGTAGCTATGCTTAGAAAGCTTCTCGGAATATTCGACGTTAATGCCCGCATACCCGCACGCTGAACTACAAAACTGAAGATTTGTGTTGAGTTAGTGTCTTTATAAATATTCAAAAGATTTACTACTATTTAATTAAATGTAGCGATTGATTTATGAGTTACAAGGCTCTTGTGGAAGCTTATATGTCTCCCATATTTCAGTGAATATTAAAAACTGGCTAAATCAGCTATGTTTTCTGTAGTAGTCTTCTGGAAAACAAGTACAAGTGAGAAAAATCTTAACTTTCTAGATTAAAGCACATAAAACTCCAGAATTGTGCCTCACATCAGTATCAACAGTCCACCAGTGGCCGAGTAAGTTTCCTTAGAAAGTCCTCTACGAAGGCATTCCTCCCTTCCTGTTCCCTTAGGAAAGAACACGCAAATAATAATAATCAGTATCAATAGGCCTATCAAGCAACGAAGTAGATAAGACTGCTGAATACTCATAGTTCAACCAAAGTTTGATTTCCACTGAAGGCTCGAGCTTTACGTGTTTTTTCCAATAAATATGAGCCAGTTTAATTCAAAAAGTATTTGAGAAGTAAGATCATTGAAAATTGGTGATTCGATCAGGATTCAAATGTCGGTGAACGTGTTGGTTGCGTCTGGTATATGTATATCTGCGTAAGTGAATTTGGATACGAACTTGCGTATTTGAAAAACCCGAAAAGTTTATAATATCTACGATATTCTTCTCGAACTTAAAATGAAATAAAACATACCGTTAATTTATTCTACATTATGGTCTATTTTATAGATCGTATCAAGTTTTTACTGAAAAATTGGTTTCAAGGATTTGAAAGGAAGTTTCAATAAAGCATTTGCAATTGGTTTCGTACGCAAGTGAAAATTGTAAAATATAGAATATAAAGTGTGAATCTTTTTTTTATTATTATTTCTTTTTCTAAATAAATTCACAATCCAGAGAGAAATTAAAGAATAAAACTGAGTTGTAATAAACAAAGACTCTAAATCCACACAAATTCGTAAAAAAAGAAGAGTAAAAGAAACAGCTCTTAGTTCTGCATTTGTTTACTTCTTCAGAATAACCAGTCTCACGTTTCTCGAACGGAAAAGAACCCACCAGCGGCCGAGTGGTAAAATCGCTGAACACTGGTAGTTCCGAATAGGTTCGATTCCAGGTGAACGGGCGGGTTGCATGGGTGTTTTCGTGGTTTTCCCTATGTGTAACGTGTATACAAGCCAGTTACCCTTATAAACTGTTCCACAAAGGCGTCTCTTCTCTTTGGCAGATAGATCTAGTATGCTTTGCCATAATAAACTAAGACCTTTTACGGGAAAATTTGTCTCTCAATAGCTTAAAAAAACATGGCGGCCAAAACGTTACCTTGGAAAACTGGTTCAATCGCTGTAAAACTCCAAATTCAAAACACCCCACTAAACTGTAGCAAATATATTTTCATTCTAAATATCTGTCTCTACTGAGAGTTCAAACAGAGGGCGTACGTAATTTTATTCAATAGCTAAATCGTAATTAAAAAAAAAAAAAAAATCTAAATTGAAAACTTTCTCCTTCTATTCTACGTTGTTAAACTTTCATTATTTAATCGTTTTGAATAAAATTTAGAGGTCATTTAAAGTACAAATCGAAGTTTCTAAATTATTTAGAGAAGAAAAATTTACTAGCGTCGAGGAATTAACGTTTATGGGATGTCTCTGGCAGTGCTGCCATCTAGAGCTCGATAGAGCAACTAAGGAAGGAAGTTTTTATAATGAACTATTGGTTGGGATATTAATCTAGTCTTCATTAGCCTATTATCAGTCTTCACGTACGAAAATTTTAAAATTAAGCCTACCAAAGATACATCCAAGGGTAATATTGTAAGTGGAAAATTAAAAATATTGACTGAAATAATAATAATAAAAAATTAAACATAAGTACATTCGCCATTGCAACTAATATTTTACTATTTGGGTATATTTTTACTTAAAATAGCAGAGCTAAATTAAGCCTAGTAGTTGTTTTCAGCTAAGCCTTAGGGGAAAAAAATTATAAACTTTTTTTTTTTTTTTCTGAGGCAAGGTGACATTCGAAGTAAATGATAAAGAACTATCGGTAAATTCTTATTATAGCAGCACCAGACAGTGAATAGCTAATCAAAGGAGATATCTCACCACGTACCTCGCCAAGTGTACTTATATTGGTATCGTGTTACATTTTTGCGTTCGCCTATATTAGTATTGCGTTACATTTTTGCTCTTACCACGTAGCAGCATGTTTAATTTTTTTCTAAGGCTTTCGAATTCGCAGAGTTTTTTTTTTTTTTTTTTTAATATTGTTTTTATTATTTATTTTTTTGTGTGTGTGACTATGAGATTATGAAATAAAGACGTGGATGTCATATCATTTTCTCAAGAATGAGGTTTTCTACCTGCAAATATTTGAAAATATGCAAAACATGAAACTATATGTTAACCCTTTAACTGTCAAGTTATTTTGATGATTTGAATACACAAATTGTCAAATTTTTTTATTGCAAAAACCAAATGTTTAGTACAAAATAAAATATACTTAAGTACTTAAAAATTGATATTTTGACGTACATGGCGTAATTTTTAAAGTTTTGTAGCCACTGCATATTTTCTTTGAGGCGGCTGTCACTCAACATGGCAGTTGCAAAGTTCGCTTCTAGTGGAGCATTATTTTCTAAAAATGAAAAAAAATCAACTATTTTCTAAAACATAAATAAATATAAGTGAATACCTATTAGTAGTCCAGTAATTCAGTCTTGTGTGGTACAACTGGAAACACTTTTCCAAGCACAAACCAACTCCACAATCACTACACCAGAATCGTGATTCCTTCCTTATCTTTTCCCTATTTTTATCCTTTTTCGAACAACACACTTTGCACTGTCTTGTAGGCTCACGTTTCGCAGGAATAGGAGGAAAATGGGATATAAAATGTCGTTCAGTAAGACGGGCAGGGTTATCTATTGTAGGTGGTCTGCCAACATTCTTTTGTCCAGAAGTTGCATCATCATATTTATGTAAAAGCTCTTCTACAACTTGGATTCGAAATTCTAAAAATGTAATACGTTTCCCAACTACATTTTTATAGAGCAAATATGAGTTCCAGAGTACCTTGTCTAGTAAATGTAAAAATATCTTTTTATAATATTTTTTCTGACGTTTTCGGATTGTTGGATGAAAGGATATTTCCTGATCACAGCGATCTACACCACCCATAGTTAGACCGTAATTAGAAACAATCTTCGGCTTGAGTATATCGCCATTTTTTATTTTTGAGGCTGACCATGGAAGTATCATGAATACTGCTCATCAAACACACATCCTTCATCTTCGGTTGAAGAATGTAAATCATCTATATAACGTTTCAAAGAACTGGACGCTATTTTACAACAAAAAGATCACATGCACCTTGAACCAAATAACCTCTAACCTTTGAAATCTTCAGTAAAGTGCTGTCATCTATTGAACTGAGCGCACATTAACTTTTCCTGAAATACAGTCGGGTTTGACAAAGAGATGAAGCCGAAATAAACGTCTCCCGATATATATTCGGTTATAACAATACGATGCACTCAAAAAAAAATTACCCCGAGTAATACTCGGGCGTGACATTTTCGAACACCAGTGCTGTGCCCGAGATTATCTCGGGCATGACAGTTAAAAGGTTAAGGACGAAGTTATTTGAAGCTGCGCGCTTCACGAGCTTGGCGAAATGATAGCTGCGATCTTGGCGTAAACCTAAGATCGCCAAATAAAACCAGAGGCCGCTTTAATAAGAAAGTACCGAAATTATCTAATCACTGGTTGTTTTCAACATTGATGCGTATCGCTGCGCAGAAAGAATACTTTAAAATAGTAAACCAATTTTAAAGTATTAAAAATATTTTAATTTTTTGTTTGATTAAGCTTTATCTATTTCAAATCCCAAGCAATTCAGTGAGACCAAGCAAAAAAAAAGAAGGGGAAAATCACACGCATACATGCAGACAAAATGATGTCCACATTTATGGTCATTAAGCGTTCATGTCAAAATATCAATGAAAATGTTTCGTATGTCCAGAACATACCGTTTCTTTAAATCTTTCGCAGAAGTAGCGCTCTCATCTTATACAATTTTTTTCAACATATTTTGAAAGATTTTTAATGTCCTTTTTTTAGGATAGTGACCTAAATAGTCTAATCTAATTTCAAGAACAAAAACAGTGATTATTTCAAGTAGGATAAAATATTATCAGTGTTACCATACGAGTTTTCGTTTTTCATTGTTGAGAGACTCTTAAGTGAATAATTCTGCACAAGATTTTAATTAATTTTTCGTTTAGAATAATTTTAATTAAAGAAAACTAATCATACCTATCGTGAGTGTCTCTGAAGAGGTTAAGATTTGATTCTCAAATGGAAATTGGTAGAATTTTAAACATCAAATGAAATCCAGACCGGTCATATGATTTCTGTAGAATCCGAGGCTGTATTTCATGGGATTGAGTTATTTAACTTAGCCAATATTTATCTTCTTTTATGATCTTTAATGATAGGCGACCCATTCTTAAAGTGATTCAAATAAACGATTCACTTTACTAAGGAAATGAACAGTGATTCAGCAAAACTGAGCGGTACTTGCTTCAAGATTTCTTATTGGAAGCGTGCCAGGAACGTTTGATGGTTTGATTCACATTTTACTAGAGACAGGCTCGTTGTCTCTTCCATATTAAAATATAGCTCCACATTATACTTTCCATATAGGATTTTTATGATTTTCGTACTTAAATTTTCTTTTAATTCTAGAATTATATTATTACCTTCTACTTTGAAAGAAGGTTTTATAGAATCTCAAAACTACAGCTGAAAGAAACTAGTCCAGTGTGTTCAGTTGATTCTCCCAATCTTATTCCTCGCTCGATTCTCTTCGCTGTTTCCTTCAATCATGAATACCGTTCTTTATTCACTCCTCTTTTCTGATTTTGTTCATCAAGGTTATCGTTAGTGAGTGGCACGTCATAAAAAAGAACCGACTTAGTTCAGTGAGACAGTGATTCTGGTCTGACCCCATAAAAAAGTAGATTTGCCATTAGTGATATTGGTAAAAGAGTGAGTTAGAATTTCATTATGGGGAAGGACTATTCCTGCTGGTCCTTCCTTGCTTGGAAACGTTTCCTTAGAAACTAATGAATATTGAAATAAGTATTAGGATCAATCAGAGAGGGGGGGGGGATATTTCTAAGCTTTCAGTTTCAAAGAAATCCCCCATGACAATGAGTTGCTGTACGCTTGGAGTGGATCTTTCCGCATATTTTCATCTGAGTTCCTTTCCCTTCGAAAAGCTAATTGATCCTTTAACCCTTAGTAACCCGAAAACTTCGCTAACCTGTATGCTTAAAATACCAAACGCCCGTCCCGTTCACTACCTGTCCCGGCCGTTTCTTCTTCTCCCCGTTCATTAACACACAAAGAGTGAATATTTCAGATAACAGCCTTTCTGCTTCCTAACAAAGAAGCTTCTATTAACTTTTTATGAAAAGCCGTTCGCATTAATATGATATAATGCATTTGGGCAAAGGGCACCTGGTACTGTAAACCATAGGGGGAGGGAAGAAAACAACATCGTAATTTCGGCGTTTGTGGTCGTTTGAATAAAAGGCCATCTCGGACGTTTTAGCCCTCAGATGGTTACAAAAGAAATTGTGGGATCTTGTCTTAGTTTCCTTATCAGACCAGTATCACCAACGCTGCGGTTGAACAGTTTTTGTCTGGACATTTGCAGAGCTTTATAATAAGAGGCAACATTTCCTGAAAACTGCTTAATTTCCGGTGTTGTGTATTATCTCTGGTTCATTTTTTAACATTGCGAAAAGCATATATATTACTTTCGTACGCGCTGCAACCAGAAGGCTTCTGAAATCAACAACATTAAAAAGTTTTAATAATAAGAAGATTATTGCTTTGATCATTTGTATAAATTCGAAGAAAAATACGTCTAGCAAATGTATGGAAGATAATTAGGATTATAATTTTTTTCCTAAATGTATTTCATTTAAATATCTAAATTCGATATGTACAATATTTTTACGAAGCTAAAAGTTTACATAGAATTAACTATATTAATTTTTATAATAAAGATGATGTCTTTTGTGCTTTTTGTTAACTGCTGAATACATTTATTTTGAAAAAATCAATCCAAGTGACAATTAGGTTGCCAAGAAAACCATTATCTGCCATATCATTATCTTGAAGCAATTAGCTTTGAAATTCTTTACTTCTGAGTTAGGCCAGAAATGCTGGCTGGTTTTGTAAGCACAACAAGAGCCTTCTGTTCAGTTGTTTGAGTTTTGAATAAAAGGATCTTTTACACCCTTATTACGTTTCTGTGTGATTAACTAGTCATAGCGATAAGTCTCTGATGTTTAATCAAGATTTTTGTCTTACTTCATACTTCCTAAAATAGCGAGACTCTACAATACAAATAGATAAAAACAGTTCCTAAATATCCTGGTATAATCTGCTATCAGTTATTGTTATTTTACATATTTTCTATATTACTCTTTGGAATTTTACTTTGCCTTGATGATTTGAAATGGTAATTTTTACAGCGCCCTGCGGTTAACAAACTTAAGCTGATTTACTTCCTTGTACGAAGTAAAGGAAATACTGTAATCGCGAAAAATTTCGGGTATCATATTTCAATGAAAATGTCCATTTTTACTGCTTTCGAATCCATCTGAAGAATGTTTCTGCGTGACATCTCTACGTATGGACAATAAAAAGACTCTCTTTTTTCAGAAACGGTTTGTAAAATGGATTTACAATGGATTCAGAAAAGATTTTTTCGTGATGTCTCTACGTACACTGTTGTGCAAAAATTAAGGACGAGACGGTTTTTTTAATATAACTTTGTACAAAAGCTTTCCAAATCAACACATTTAATACCGTAAGATCCCCAATACGTAAGGACATGAGTAATGTAAGCAACACTTACTAAAAGAGAAATCAGAGGGATAAAAAGAAGCTTTATTGAAAAAGTAGCATGGAGCGCAATGGGACTGAAGGCCGAAACATCCCTGGGATGGGTGTCCAGCAAGAAACATCCGGTCTTTAATAGGGGATATGATCTCCCCTGACTGCTAGGCAGGTTTCACAGCGTCTGCCCATGCTGGGAATGAGGGTGTCAATGAGTTGTTGAGGCATTGCTGCCCATTCGTCTTGCAGCGCCAATCGAAGCTCCAGAATCGTTACTGGTGGTAAGGTACGAGCTGCCAAGCGTTTGCCTAGAAAATCCCATACATGCTCGATGGGATTGAGATCCGGAGATCGTGCCGGCCAATACATACGTTCAATATCCTCACTCTCTAAGAGCTGTTCGGCAGCTACTATGCGATGACATGGTGCGTTGTCGTCCATGAAAAGGAACTGCGGACCCATAGCGCCTCTAAAAAGATGCACATATGGAAGAAGAATCTCGTTACAATAACGGGTCCCGTTGACTGAACCTGCGTCGAAGATGTGAAGGTTTGTACGACTACCAAGCATGATGCCTCCCCAAACGAGAACACCGCCACCTCCATACCTGTCCCTTTCAATGATATTCGAGGGATGATTGCGGCTTCCCCGCTCTCTCCAGATGAGTATGCGATGAGAATCGCTACTCAGACTGAATCTGCTCTCATCTGTAAAGAGTACTCGTCCCCATTCATTGTCTCTCCAATTCCGGTGTTTCCGGCACCACAGAGAACGCCTTCTCCGATGGGCAGGCGCTGGTACACACCGTACAGGGTGTCGTGCAAACAGACCACCACCGTGCAGTCTTCTGGCCACGGTAAAACGCGATATCAGTCGTACAGTCACCTGTGTCGTGTGTCTAGCGATTTCTCCCGCTGTCTGCTGCCTGTTTCTTCTGGCCTGTAAGGCAATATACCGGTCATCTGCGGGTGTGGTTCCTCGTGGACCACCACTACTAAACCCCCGGATATCATCTCTGTGCATGTCGCCGTCCATGTTACTTGGCTTTTTGAGTGCTCTCGGCAATTATGCATTTTTTATGTGGAATAGTGGTTTTAATCTTGTGTATTTGTGATTTTTAGAATCTACTGGTGTTCCGATTTATAAAACAGTGCTTCTTTTGGATATGCATCGTGTTTTCGCAAAGATATAAGGATTTTAGTATTCTGTGTCAGAGGAGATGCTCATTTGCATACCAAACATAAGTTTATGCTTTTTTCTCTAATTATAAACTGTGCAAGATATTTTTGACTTTAATTTATGATTGATTATGTGTTTTTCTACTTACATACAGGAAGTTATTGCATTTGAACATGTAGTATAGATTTTTAGAACGTTTTACTTTTCCGAGTGAACGATTAGGCTTAATGTGGCCGCCGTTTGTTGATACTTGATATTTTTGAGTTTTGCTCCTTGCACTTTGAATTTTTTGCCAACTCAGGGATATTGTTTTTACTATTTTCTCTCCTTCTCACCAGGAGAGACTTAATGAATATTGAGTGCACTATGGTCGATTTAGCGCAGAACACTCTCATTTTGTTCTTTTTATTATAATTAATTGGATTTTAAAGAATATTTAGGTGTTTTTCGAATGTTCTGATTGATTTAAGTATTTGAGTGTTTGCATTTGAGAATTTTATTATTATTGTTGTTCTTTGTGAAATACCTTATATGTTTGTGGTGTAAACATGTGTGTGCAATTTATCTTGTGAAAACAGACCGCTTTTGGTAAATATTATATGATTGTTTAGATGTTTTATTGATTATTAATATTATCCATATACTTGGTGATTTTACCTTTAATTTTTATTATTGATCTTGTATTGATATTGTATTTATTTTGAAACAAAATGCACGAAGTTGGCAGTGCTATTATGTCATTGGTTCGACAAACTCTCCAGACTGTGAACGTACTAAGAGAAAAGAAAGTGGGGAAGAAATATCTAGATGCCATATCCGAAAATCTTGAAAATATTAATGTCTTGGCAGCTAATCAATGCTTGAAAGTTATTGAAGCGGAAGTGTCAACAAGAGATACTTTTGATGTTATAACTACTAACAATTTTTCAAACCAGAATGAACTTAAAGTGATGCAAAAACTGGAGGTTCTGCACGATGAAATTCTATTAATTAAAGAATTTGTGAGACCGAACGTGGCAATGGATACGGATGAAGTGTCAAAGGGTAATGATGAAATTATTTTATGCCCTTTGAAGGAAGGTGTATCTGTACTGGAGAACTTACCGGCCCCTGAATCCCTTGGGGTTCATCCACGTAAGAGATTTGTTAGGAGAAATGGTGATGTTGTACTAAGATTAGGCTCCAGCGAAGAGGTTTCAAGGCTGGATGCACAAATCCGCTCTCGAAAAGAATGTAATGAGATCATTCGTACAAAAAGAAGAAGATTTATTACTCCTAAGATTATCATCTATAATATGCCTAAGCATCTTTCAAACGATGATTTAGTAAAAGCCCTAAAGGGTAACTGCAAATGTGGTACTGAGAAATGTGCACGTTTTCTTTTTGAAATTTGGAACAGGAGAGACAATGATTTGAGCCACAGGATTTTTCAGATTTTGCCTTTATGTCAAGTTGATTTCGTGGATCACCGAAGTATCTCCATAGGATGGCACACCTATGATGTTAATCTTTTTATAAGACCTAAACAGTGCCTAAACTGTCAGGAATATGGTCATGTTGCCAAATTCTGTCCAAATGCTTCAGTCAGTCGTTGGTGCGCTGGCACACACAGTTCGAGAGAATGCCAAAATAAGAATCAACACTGTTGTATTAATTGTATTACGGCTAATAATGTGACTCGCATTGATTCTGATATTGCTCATTATGCCAATTCAAAGGAATGTCCTATCTATAAAAGGGAGTTAAATTTCATTAAGGCACACACGAATTTTGACACAGGATTTTTAGGTGTGTAATGAACTTTCTATAAGTTCATTTTCTATAACTCTCTGATATATTTGTTTTCAATAATTTGTATGTTTAAATTTCAAATTAATTATTATTATTAAATATTTTAATGAGTTAGGGATTATTTATATTTTACACTAACATGGTTTTATTTTTTTATGAGTGGATGGACTCCCTCATTTTAATTTAATTGATGTATATTCTTAACATTAATCTTAACCACTGTAGAACCGCTGCGTGTCAGCTGCCGATGCTTGAAAATTTAATTCAAAGAAAGATTGATATTTTATTAATCCAGGAGCTTTATTTGGTTCGGGGCATCCCTGCTTTTCTGCCGGAAAACTGGAGAACAGTTATCAAGGAGGGGGGAAGAGCCGCCATTCTTTTTCCAAATAGCTCTATTAATTTTTTGGTAGCCCATGTGGAGGATACTATAGTGGCAGTACGTATTTACGACGAGGGGATTGATCTTGGTGTAATTTCGGTCTACTTCTCGCCCGCCGAGGACCTTAACCCACACTTATTGAAACTGGAAGGGATTGTTAGTCTTTTTGATAATTTTATAATTTGTGGTGGTTTTAATGCAAAAAATGTTATATGGGGGGGGCTAAATTGAACGATTCCCGGGGACTGTTAACTCTTAATTTTATAACTCAAATGAACTTGATTCTTTTTAATGAGCCGGATTCCCCTCCTACATTTGTTTCCTCGGTTGGGCAGGGGTGGACCGATCTTGTAATCGGATTCTTCTCCTTCAATCAGTTTGATATTCAGCTTGATATTCGTGATGAAGAATCACACAGCGATCATCGTTTTATTTTGATTGATATTAGAAAAATTAAAATTTTGAGTTCTGATGACTATGTTATTTAGGCCTATAACAAGCTAATTCGCTACTTTTGTAATAAACTGAAAAAAGAAATTAGGAAATTTGAATATCTTCTCGGAAATATTGACTCTAAAAAAGACTTTAAAAACTTTGTTTTTGATCTGGAAGAGTTTTTGACTTCAAATATGAAAAAACGTTTAAAATCTAGGAAGAAAAATAAATCTTTAGCCACTTGAATGACGGACTGGCTCGTACTCGTAGGAGAGTCCGTGCTCTGAGGTCCAGATCTCAGGTCAGGGACCTTGATTGCGATGAAAGAATTAAGAGAAAAACTGAATACAAAAGAGAACTTGCATTATACAGAAAACTAATTCGTAAATCTAAACGTGAATTTAAATACATTCAATTTCAAAAAAATTAAAAATTATTATGACAAACCTTTTAAAAATGCTACTAATAAGAGTAAAAAAAATATTTTTTACTCGGCAAGTGATTTATTGAATCCTCAACATTATTACGAAAATTTATTGGATAATGCTCTTGATTTTGGTTTTTGTGATGACACAATGTGCTTTGATGATTATGCTGGCTATGAGGAAAAACAGTTCACCAGGTCCGAACTCGCTTCTGTTATTTCCGCGATTCGATTAAGGAGTGCACCGGGTCTCGACGGGATCACCCCGACTTTTATGAAAATATTTTTTGATTTCTTTCCTGGTTTTCTTTTAACACTGTTTAATAAATGTTTAAAATTACGCACATTTCCTAACGCTTGGAAGATGGCTAAGATTTTTTTGATACCGAAGGAAGAGAATCGTTTTCGACCGATTTGTTTATTGAAAGTTTTTGCTAAAACTCTTGATAAGTTGATTACAAAAAGGATTTATCACCATTTATTTATTAATAACTTAATTTCAGAAAGACAGTTTGGTTTTGTCCCTGGTAGGTCAACAGAGGGCGCTCTCTACCGGGTGGTTGATTTTATAAGATATAATAAACCTAATTTGCACGTCGCGGTGGTCTCCGTCGATATTTCCGGTGCCTTTGACGCCGTTTCTTGGCCTTCTCTTCTTTCCTCCTTGTGTAATATTGGTATTAGCTCAAATAGTTTCGGACTCATTAGGGATTTTTTTCAATGATAGGATTCTAATCTATAAACCGAATAACATGATTGAAATTAAAAGAAGTATCTTCAAGGTTTGTCCACAAGGATCTTGTAGTGCTCCGCTGTTCTGGGGCCTCATAGTCTATAAATTTTTAAAGACAGAATTTGATTCGGGGGTCGATGTGGTTGCTTATGCGGACGATTTGGTTTTCCTAATTACAGCTGATTCATTAGAAAGAGTTGAAAATAAATTTAATAACATTATGAAAATTTTTAATCAATGGTGTTCTGAGGAGCAAATGAAATCAAATGCTGCCAAAACTAAATTTTTGTTTTTTCCTAAGTCCGGTCGCCACACTCGGCCCTCTAGATTAAGATTTAACTGTGAAATTCTGAAAATCAATCAAGAATTTAAATATTTAGGTGTTTATTTGGATTCAAAACTCAATTTTAATTATCATCTTAATTATATTCAAAAACGAACTGATTTAATTTAAAATTTTTACAAAAGAAATTACCCATCCAATATCTTGAATAAAAGAAACGATATCTTAAGACTTCTCTATAATAATGTTTTTATACCCATTGTTATGTATGGAATTACGGCTTGGGGTCGAAGGGCAAGGGAGTTACTACACTTACGTACGAAACTCAATTCCATTCAGCGGAGCTGGCTTCTCTCGCTCACCCGTTGTTTCCACACAGTCTCGAGTGAGGTGCTTTGCATCCTGGCGGGCACTCCGCCTCTCTCGATAATCTACAAGTTTTATTATGATAAAACTATATTAAGGAATAATATTTCGGACTTATTTAACTATGATGAAATCCCAGTTTTTGCTGACTCATTTTCTGTCTTTAATTTACATGTGATCCATCCGGCAAACCGTATTTCTATCAATTATAATATTTATGATCCTTGTTTAACGGAATACCAAATTTTTACTGATGGATCGGGTTATGAGGGCGGGGTGGGTTCGGCTTTTGTAACATATTATTTTGATACTGAGATCTATCACTATAAATTGGGCCTTGAAAAATATAACTCTGTTTATCAAGCCGAGCTCATTGCGGTCCTCTATGCCCTTAAATGGATATTGAAAAGTAATTTTGCAAGAAATTCTCACTTCCATATTTTTACAGATTGCATGCCTTCTTTAAATGCACTTTATAATGCTTTATAATGCACTTTATAATAAATAATAATGGTCTGATTATCGATATTAAAAATCTTTTTCAAAAACTATCCTTATCCTTTAATATTAAGTTTGGTTGGGTTAAAGCCCATATCGGAATATACGGTAAGTAATGAGAGAGCGAATGTGCTCGCAAAACAGGCTGTCATAGGGAGTGTTTCGGGGACGCCTTATGTTCAGGGTTAAAAAAAAATAGCAACTAAAGTTATTTATTCGTTTTATTTTAAGCAATGGCAGTTACAATGGAATTCTTCTAAAAGGAAAAGTCGCTATTTGAAACATTTAGAACTGATTAGGAAAAAAAAAAATTACCTTTAATGATTTTGAAGTTAACCAGTTTCTGACCGGACATGGGCGTTTCCCGAGATACTTCGCTAGGTTTAAGATACAGAACGACGATAAATGTAAACTATGTGATCTGTTTGGTGATGCTAAGCACTTCCTCGAGGTCTGTCCCTACTTTAATGGTTTAAGAAACAATAAAAATATTGATTTTGACAATCCCTTTTTATGCTATAAAGATTTCGCACAATTATGTAAATCTGTGATGAAATTTATTGACGGTGAGCGCCGGGCAGTGGGAATCAGTGTATGATATTTGCATTTAATTGCCATCACTAATTGGTATATTTTAATAATTTGTTGTTACCATTGTTTGTGTTTGTTATTCGCTTTTTTGTTTCTGTCTTTAGTGTCTGCTCTTGTCTAAATGTTTTTATTTGTTCCTTTTCTTCACTTTTTGCTTATGATTTTTTTTTACACATGATTATTCTCATTTAGATATTTTATGTTTTATTTTTTCATTTGTTGAAATGGGCATGGCCTGTCATGACCATAAGACCAACTTGATTGGTTAGGCGGGTCGGGCTGCGCCCGCTACTGATACTGATACTGATACCCTCGGATAGCTGTTCCTGTAGTTTGAAATTGTCTCCAAAGTCGTGAAACGATGCTGTGAGCAATTCCGAACTCTGCAGCCACACTTGTCACACTGCGGCCTTCCTCCAGCTTCCCAATGATTCGACCTCTGGTAAAAGCATCCAGATGTCGTCTAACAGATTGATTATTCGCCATTTCTCGCTGAGGCAGCAACTCGGTGTGATTTTAACTGCTATACGGCGTGCAATATCTTTGCCAGAAATACTGATCTTACACCGACAACATGCTTTATACTACTCAGACACTCCCCCAATACGTTTACCTGCATATCTGCGCATGTGCTACCGTACATCACCTTACTTAATCTCCTGATTGGTCTTTCTGTCCGCTCTGCCTCTTCGTTCAGCTGATATGCTAATTTTTCGACTTCGTCCTTAATTTTTGCACACCAGTGTATGTATATTCTCTACGTATTTTTCACATTTCGCCTAACTCAAAAATAGCCTCAGAGTAGCCTCAGAGCGTTGAAGTTTTGTACATTGGACTGCTATAATATATAAATGTGCATTTCCCTTTTTCGTTGCAGTCGGTCGCACCAAAACGTATGTATATTTTGTCTGTTACCCGGTATCCGGCTCGGTGAGCTCAATTTTTTTTTTTTATTCTTATTATATGTTGGTAAATTGGGCATATTTTGCTTCAAATGTAATTGAATTATGTTGTTATTATGTTCCAGTTAAAGTTCTTATGCCTTTAGTTAATCTGCATGCAATAGCTGTAGAATTATAAACAATTTAAAAGTTCTTTAAGTGGAATTAAGCCTAACAAAGCCGCAGATTATTTAACGAAGGAAATGTTACTCAAATTGCCTGAATTTGTTGTTGATTAGGGATAAATCAGTTGTTGAATTTATTGTATGTAGTTCATATTATGACATCAAAGAGAAAGATATCACAGTGTACATTATAAACCAAACTTTTATATCAACTAGCTTATAGTGTAGAGTAAATAAATTAAATTTTTCACTCTAAATTCTACCACTTGTTGTATTAGATAATGTGAAGTAAATAGTTTGCTATATGTTTTCCCATTCGTCAACAATTTTTTCTTTACGCATATTAAATTTAACTAATCCTTAAATTTCGTGTGCGTGTGATATAACTTTTGTAACAGCTAGAAGAAATTTATTGTCTATAAATATTCTAATTCATAACATTGTTTAATTTAATGCAACTTTTCTTTGCAGTTCTCTGTATTTTTATCGTATATTATTAAGGGCAGTCTGCATTATTAAACACAGATTGCATATTAATTCCAAATAGACTGTAAATATTTAACTGTAAAATTTCGATATCAGTTTGCTTTCTGTTTCTCAAAGAAGATGACACGTTGTCTTACACTATAACAGTGCTTCCACATATAACATTAATTTTCCCTTTCCTACTTGTTACACATATTTGATCGATGATTATTTAAGGTTACAACTATTATTTAAGGTTACAACTTGTCATTCAAATTTTTACTGATAACAAATTATGCAAGTAATTACGATTATGTTAATTATGAAGACTATATGAATAATTCTTTACTTCTCAATACATTAATGCAAACTAGACTAACAGACATTAATACAACCCTAGCTAACAGCTTGAGGATGAACACAAATGGATAAAATGTTTAAAATAACGATGTATAAATGTGAAGGAATTTTCTGAGGGAGAAGACAAAATAAACGACGCTCTTTTGAGAATAAGGCTATGTATAAATGGTGCTGCCATCTGTCCGACAATATTATAACTAATAAGCGAATTAATTCTTGAAAATTTAACGATCATGTGCAAGTAGAGATCAGTATGAATTCAAAGTTCCAGCCATGTCGAATTCATCAACGAAATGTAGCAAGTGGTGAGTTAGTCATGCTTTAGATAGATTAGTTATCTGTACTTTTCTAAAAAAAAAAAAAAAAAAAATTTCAAATTTATAATGAAAAATTTCTTGAAGCAGGTTTTGAAGAAAAATAGTAATGTAAGGTAATAATTTAACTGCACATTCCTGATATGGATCAATTACTTTTTTCTAACTTTGTAACATGTTTTTTATGTAATTCGTAAAAAAATTCAGCCGGCTTATTGGAGAGAGAGATATGGAAAGTCTATCTGAAGAGATTCATGGGAATCTGTATTTTTTCCATCAACGAGATTTTTGAAAACTTCAAATTACCTGCCACTAAACGGTTCAAGAAATGAGATTTTTTCTTCCTTTTTTAGACGAAAGAAGAACAGCGCAAATGTTCACACGTTTTCTTCGATTAGCCTCAGTAAGCTCATGTGGAACATGCCTTTCAAATTTAGTCACAATTCCAAATTTCTTCAAATGGCGACGGAAGCATTTGCCACATTTCAAGCTAAAGCTAGGCGGGTTTGATAGTTTATTTTTACGGTTTTCCATATGTGAAATGTAAATATGAGTCTCTTTATTTGAATAGTGTTTGCATAAGGACTTTAAAATATTTCATATATATATTTTTCTTTTAAAAGTTATACAGTATTTTCTCCCAACTTTCCGCACGCCTTCGTGGTGTAATTGTAAGCATAATTGACGCGTATTCGAAAGGTCCAGGCTTTGAGCCCCGATGAGGACACTGCAAATTTTTCACATCTCCTGCTTCAAAATAACCTAATCGCTTAATGACTCAACAAATTGCACTCAAACTAAAAGGTGGTGGATGATAATTCGTCCTCACGAGAGTTTGGCGATTGAGTCCTCTCATCCCTAGTCGCCCTTTAAAAGGTGGAGTATATAAGATATTTTCTCCCTCTTGTCCGCATGCCTTCGTAGTGTCAAAGTGCATGCCTTCGTAGTGTCAAAGTGCATGCCTTCGTGGTGTCATTGGAAGCATACTCGACACACATTCGAGAGGTCTAGGGTTCGAGTCCCGACGAGGACATTACACATTTTTCACATTTCCAGCATAAAAAATTCTAAAAAACTTTATACAGTGTTTTCAACTCTTAAATTTTAACTTCAAATAGATTTAGAAATAATTAACAAGCTTAACTCCCTTTCTGAACATTTTATTTGTTTCATTAAAGTAAAAATAATATAATAAATTAAATGCAGACGCAAAAAAGCACAAGATAGCTAACATACCTACTTCCGGCAAACAAAAGTAAAAGTACAAGTTTTTTAATTCAAACTTTACAAAGTGAGCAAATAATTATAGCTATTATATGGCTTCTGTATAAAAGCCCAGAGCCATATAGAATCGTTGGTGGTCGCTTTAGAGAATTCCCTACAGTTTTCAGTATTTGTTTATACAGAGACAACAACTAAATTTATATATACTGCTGGCTATTAAAAGTCCTAACAATGAAAGAAAATAATTAGCATAATCATATTTATTTCACAAAAAAGTTATAAGGAAAATTGAAATATTTAAAATTTCCGATAATTTTCAGGTGTAGAACATGTAAAATTCAGTGTTATAGGCATGCGTCTCAGACAAAGGGAGCGGCTTGTGGAAAATGTAGTTACCATATTAAGTCAAGACTCTAGGTCACTTATTATGCCTGATTTATCGACATATAGTAAGAAGAAGCTAGAATTGTCAATACACCTTGTTAATGTTTTACAAATGAAAATAAATAAAATTTTATTGACTTATTTTGTAAATGAAATATTGTTCTACTTTATGAATACAACTGTCAGTTTTCATCTGGTAAGTAACTTCCTTCCATCAAAAACCAGAATGATATAATATCTCTAATATCATAATTAGGACTTTGAAGATAAACTGAGTTACGATGTCACTTTTAGCTTTATTCTAAACTACTTATTTTAACTGAATATAACTTTTAGTAGAATCTCTCGAATTGAATTTCTAATGAAAATTTCAATATAACTTTGCGAAGAATCTCTCGGATTGAATTTCTAATGAAAATTTCAATGTAACTTTGGGAAGAATCTCTCGGATTGAATTTCTAATGAAAATTTCAATATAACTTTGGGAAGAATCTCTCGGATTGAATTTCTAATGAAAATTTCAATAGGAAAAGGTTTACAAAATTATTTTTTACCTAAAGTTCAGAATTCGTATTTCAATCTAATTCGTATTTAGTGGAAGGGTAATCAGCTGCTATGCTGTTTGTCTCGGACACGAATCCCAGACCATTAATAAACATAATTGTCTAGCTATTCTTCTTGCGGTCTAAAATCGGTGGCTGTTTGTGATTTATTTTGGATTATGTTCTGAGGCATGAGACGGCTAAATAACTGATAGGTTTGGCAAATTAAAATGTAAAACTTCAGTTCTTTCGTATATAAATATAGATTGACGAACCAAAACCGTATGACTATCTCCACATTTTTCAATGAACTGTTCTGGATCACGTGGATCTCATGTGATTAAGTGGGAATGGCATTCGACTGCTGCTTGAGAAGGTAAGGAATCATTGCAGCACAAACTTTTGCGAGTGACTGGGAAAGGCTGCTGGTCTGATAGGAGTGCAGATTGTAGGGGTTTGAAGTCTGGGAACGAGTATCTCCGAAACTGCGAGACTGATAGATTGTGCAAGACTTGCCGTTGTTAGTATTTAGGCAAAGTGAATAAATGACGGAGAAAGCAGCAGTGGACGACAAGGTGTGGAACGTCCAAACTTCATCAAAGAAAAAGGACGTTGGAGGCTGTCCTGCTAGGTACAGCAAAATCGGCGTCCAGACAATGGCTCAGCTAGCAACCTGTACAATGCAAGTCCTAGCATTTCGGAACACACAGTTCAGCAGACGCTGTTGGATATGGGTCTGCGCAGTAGACGTCCCACTCGTGTGCCTCTGTTGACCAAGCGTCATTGTCAACTATGCCTAAAATGAGCCAGGGAACATCGAGACTGGACCATGGATAAGTGGAAGGACCTGGTCAGAAGAATCACGATTTCTCATTCATCACCTAGATGGTTGTGTCAGAATACGCAGTCTTCCTGGCGAACAGTTATCCCACCTCTACAACAGGTCATACACAGCCTGTTGATGGCGGTATTATGCTTTAGAGCCGTTCTCATGGGCGTGCTCTGGGATCCTTAGTTGTGGTAGAATAGACCATGAAAGCAACGGACTATCTGAACATAACTGAGGATCTGTTACACCCATACATGGCGTTTGCCTTCTCAACTGGAAATGGAATCATCCAGCAGGACACCGATCCATTTCACAAGGCTCGAATTGTGTTCGAGTGGTTCGAGAAGCATAACGATGAATTCCAATTAACGTCTTGGTCACCTAACTAACTCTCTAGATCCTAATCCAATGTAGCACATTTGCGATGTCATGCAGCGGTAACTCAGAGCTCAAACATCACCATGTCGGTATGTCTCGACTTTGAGTGACCGCTGCTTAGACATTTGGTACAACCTGTCTCCAGTCATCTACCAAGAACCTGTGGCATTCGTGCCAATGCGAGTTGTAATGTTTTGTCTCTTCAGTGTAGTTTTGGAAGATTTGTGATATCTTCATAAATTTATATTCTCTATGCGTTTTCAGTTTCAGTACAATTTCAGTTTCAGTACCGTAGCTCGATAGATCTTTGTAACATTCTATTTTTCAATTATCCTTCTTCTGGGAAAAAAAGGAGTTGCTGGGTTAAACCATTGCGTATGCAATGTGCAGATTTCGCAGGTTCTTTTGATGGTAGTTGTGCATAATTCATACTCTTTTGATGGTAATTTTCGTGCAAGTGCATATTTCTCAGGCTCTTTTGATGGTAATTTCCAGTTAACTTTAATTTTTGGAATTGGATACAGTTATTTCTCATTAATAAACTGAATATTTATAATTCATACTTCTGTGCAAAAAGTAATGAAATTTTTCCAATCTGTTATATTAAGTCGGCGAATAATATAATAAATTTTGAAATGCAAAACGTATGATGTTTGGATCTACCAAACCTTCAAATGAGGTTTAGAATACTGTAAATGAAGATGCTAAGATGCCATTGAGAATAACTATCACTATTATGGATTTGAGATTGTAAAACCGTGAAGTAATTTATTAATGCAAAAAACAGTGCTAATTTTTACCTAAGTTTAAAATAAGAGAGTTACATATTTATTTTTTTCTTTGAGCGTATAACAATTTATGCGTGCTGTGATGAATAAACCAACATTTTCAAATTTGTTATTATAATTTGTGAATAATTAACTTAATTGAAACTCGAACTTCCAAGCCTGCTACAGTAAACCAGAATCCTACTTTTGTTATTATCGAACAGAAACTGGGTAATTTAGAATCTTAGGATGTTCATATCAGTCGAAATATATTTTTCAAATATACATTAAAATTACACTGCAGATCTATATCAAAATTTGATAAATTAAATGCATGATACTATTAAATAAAACATACAAAATCTATTTACTTGTTTACTTATTTAACTACGACAAAGTATATGAAGGCCTATGTGTAAAGGAAAGAATGCCTTCATGAAGGACTTTCTAAAGGAAACACGTTTGTGTTTACATTACTTGTAAGGATAAACACGCAGGATCCATACAGAGCTGTTTTAATTCTAGGTCAATTTTTAAATTATCCATAGGATGATTTAATTAAAAAGTAAAGCAGGATTTCATTTCTTCCTACAATTGATGAGTACAGGGAAGGAAATCAAAATTATTTCAAAGTACATGGTTACTTACATTGTTAAATAGCGTATGTACATTATTGTTAAAGTTTAAAGGACATTAATTATCGCAAACCATTTCTTGTGGCGTACATAAAGAAGCTACAAAAGGATTCCACCTTTCTGCTCTAAGATACATGCAACTAATTAAAAAAATGCGCTTAATGTGTAGAGTCATTAGGTTAATATGAAGCAGGAAAGATGAAAAATTAGCAACCGCCTTTGCCGGGAATCGGACCACGGACCTCTGGAATACCAGCCCAGCGTGCAGAACCACTACACCACGAAGGTATGCTAGGGAGGTGGGAGAAATACCTTATATACTCCAATTTTTAAAGGGCGACTAGGGTTTTAGGGGACCTAGTCGCCAAATCCTGGGTGCGGAGAATCACCATCCACAACCCTTTTAGTTCGGGCGCCACTTGCAGAGTCATTAGTTTAATATGCAGCAGAAAAGATAAAAAATTAGCAACCGCCTTCGCCGGGAATCGAACCATGGACCTCTGGAATACCAGCCCAGCGTGCAGAACCACTACACCACGAAGGCACGCTAGGGAAGTGGAAGAAATACCTTATAAATGAAAGAAAAATTAAAAATAAAAAGAAGCTCTACCATATACTCTATCCTGCGCATTTAAAAGAAAGGTGCAAATAACAGATCTATATTTAAGACACAATAACACGCCGAATAAATACTAATTCAGAAGTGAAACAACAAAAATCAGCGTTAATTTTCAAAATTTTCACAGGACTAGTTTCGATGGTTTTACTGAACCATCATCTTCAGCTGCAAAACCGCAAATGAACAAGATAGGAAATAATGTTTAGATAAGATAAGAAAGCCTGGACAAGAATAAGCAAGGGGCGCCATCTGTTGGCGAAACCAGAACTAAAACATAATTTCTCTAAAAGCCGAAGGCAAATTTGGATTGGAATTAGGATCGTTAACTAGAACAGAAAGATTTTTATGAATGTGAAATGCCTCTAGAAAATCCAGTTCTCCAATGGAAGATGTTTTTTGAATAATTTTGGCAGCAGAAAAATTGAAAGTGTGATTTTCGGACCAACAATGTTGAGCAACAGAAGACTTCTGTGTTTCCTTTTTTCTAACATATGCCTCATGTTCTTTGACGCGAAATTTTAAGGCTCTCTTAGTTTGGCCAATGTAAATTAAACCGCACTGGCAAGGAATCCTATAAATACCCCAGGAATTCATAACCGGAATGGGGCCCTCGAGTATAGAAGTTGGAATTTTATTGATGGGAGAGTAAACAACCCGAAAGTTAAATTTCTGCAAAATATGTGCAACTTTATAGCTAATTGATGGAAAGAAGGGAATGACAACAGAATTTTTATAATCTCCTAAAATAAGAGTGTGGCTTTTAGTGTGTTGAGATGAGAATTTTTTAACTGCTTGATTAATAATGTTGGGTGAAAAGCCCCTGTCAATAGCTATTGCTTTTAAATAATTTAGTTCTTCATCAAGGGCTAGTTTGGAGGAGCAAACTTGAAGAGCACGGAAAACATAGGAATAAAATGAAGCTAACTTTTGTTTAGTCGGATGACATGATTTAAAGTGTGGTGGAAGGCAAACCGATGAAGGTTTACGGTAAACTGTAGTACTGAAGTTGGATGTGTTACGTGTGACCAGAATGTCGAGAAACGGAAGAGAATTGCAAGTCTCAAGTTCAAAAGTGAACTGAATAGCAGGATCAATAGAATTCATTGTTGAAAGAACTCTATTTAAATCATCTTTATTACCTTCAAACAGGGTAAAGGTATCGTCTACGTAGCGGAACCATGCCGGGAAGTTTAAAGTTTCAAATAATTTTGATTCATAATAATGCATGTAGATATCAGCCAGGATGGGACTGAGGGGGCTTCCCATGGCTAATCCCTCAGTTTGCTTGTAATATTTATTTTGGAAAACAAAATGTGTTTGTTTCAAACAGAGTTGAGTGAGAGAAATTAGCTCATCAATTTCGATGCAAGAGAAATGAAATTCGCTAAGTCTGGTTTCTAGACATCTTAATGCACCCTCCACTGGGACATTGGTGAATAATGATTTTACATCAAAAGAAACCATGAGTAAATTACGAGGAGAAATGTTTTTAACCTTTTTTACAAACTCTATTGAATTTTTTATGGTGTAAATGTTATTGTCTAATAGAGTGGAAAATCTAGAAACTAAATATTTAGCTAATGGATACGAGGCAGTACCTAAATTTGATACAGTAGGGCGGAAAGGAATACCCCTTTTATGAATTTTGGGAAGAGCATATAATCTGGCACAATTCGCAACAGATGGGATAAGCGAATGTTTTAAGTTGCTTGAAATGATTTGCGAAGATTTGATCGCAGTTTTTATTTTGGATAAGTCCGAAGGTGAAGGATCTTTAGGGATCGGATTATATGGTCCTTCGTTTAAGAGTTTAGTGGCACCATCGATGTAAGTGTTCTTATCCATGACGACTATCTGGCCACCTTTGTCGGCCTTTGAAATGAAAATATCCGGGTTAGAATGAATCTCGGGCATTGTAGCTCTTTCTCTCGCAGTTAGATTTGGTTTCAAAGGTTTATTATTGAATTTTACATTATGAGCGATAAGATGGATAATCATTTCTTTCTGTGAATCTGAAACTTTACTGAACTTGAAAGCTTTTTCGATAGGAGCGAAAATCTTTGGAATCGAGGGTTTACAGGTTTGTGAGAAGTTAAAATTATATTTTAGAATTCTCTCTTGTTTTTCTGAAAGACTAACATTAGAAATATTAACTATTGGCTTGATGTTTACAATGGGAAGATTTTTTGAACTACTTCGACTGGAAGACTGTAAAAGAGGTTTTTCGAATTTAACTGCAAGGGTGTTTTTATGACGGTTAACTGCATTCTCCGTTCTAGACCAAGACTTTTGTTCAAGGGCAGTGAATTTTGGATATGTTTTAGCGAGTTCCAGATGAAGCTTATAGAGTTCATGTTCAATTTTGGACAATTGTTGACGTGTATCCCTTATCACGGACCGAAGTAAGGCAAGTTTGCAATTTAACAGAATTCTTGAAACGCGACTCGAAGGTTTTTGATTAGATTTGATTTGAATAAAATTGGGGATCAATTTTTTACATTTACATTTAAGTAAAAAGTCAAGATGATTCAGGAATTTTTGCCGTTTCTGGCGTAATTTAGTGAAACGATTAACGGATGAAGGCATGATAAACAATGCAGAAAATCAAACTAAATTAACTGAGCAATAAAAAAGTACACACAAAATAGCAGAAAAATCCCTCACTGAAATGAATAGAAAACAAAATGTTTGTAAGCAAAATGCATGAAATCAGACAAGCAAAGCACAATATCCAAATGTACAAAACATAAACATAACTTGAAAATTGCAAAAATGTACTCACCGAAACTCCTACATTCACAAAATGGCGGCCACACCACGTGCAAAAAAGAAAGCAAAATGTAAGCCTGTTTGGGGCTTCTATAATTAGGAACCAATAACAAATCATTTCAAGCAACTTAAAACATTCGCTTATCCCATCTGTTGCGAATTGTGCCAGATTATATGCTCTTCCCAAAATTCATAAAAGGGGTATTCCTTTCCGCCCTACTGTATCAAATTTAGGTACTGCCTCGTATCCATTAGCTAAATATTTAGTTTCTAGATTTTCCACTCTATTAGACAATAACATTTACACCATAAAAAATTCAATAGAGTTTGTAAAAAAGGTTAAAAACATTTCTCCTCGTAATTTACTCATGGTTTCTTTTGATGTAAAATCATTATTCACCAATGTCCCAGTGGAGGGTGCATTAAGATGTCTAGAAACCAGACTTAGCGAATTTCATTTCTCTTGCATCGAAATTGATGAGCTAATTTCTCTCACTCAACTCTGTTTGAAACAAACACATTTTGTTTTCGAAAATAAATATTACAAGCAAACTGAGGGATTAGCCATGGGAAGCCCCCTCAGTCCCATCCTGGCTGATATCTACATGCATTATTATGAATCAAAATTATTTGAAACTTTAAACTTCCCGGCATGGTTCCGCTACGTAGACGATACCTTTACCCTGTTTGAAGGTAATAAAGATGATTTAAATAGAGTTCTTTCAACAATGAATTCTATTGATCCTGCTATTCAGTTCACTTTTGAACTTGAGACTTGCAATTCTCTTCCGTTTCTCGACATTCTGGTCACACGTAACACATCCAACTTCAGTACTACAGTTTACCGTAAACCTTCATCGGTTTGCCTTCCACCACACTTTAAATCATGTCATCCGACTAAACAAAAGTTAGCTTCATTTTATTCCTATGTTTTCCGTGCTCTTCAAGTTTGCTCCTCCAAACTAGCCCTTGATGAAGAACTAAATTATTTAAAAGCAATAGCTATTGACAGGGGCTTTTCACCCAACATTATTAATCAAGCAGTTAAAAAATTCTCATCTCAACACACTAAAAGCCACACTCTTATTTTAGGAGATTATAAAAATTCTGTTGTCATTCCCTTCTTTCCATCAATTAGCTATAAAGTTGCACATATTTTGCAGAAATTTAACTTTCGGGTTGTTTACTCTCCCATCAATAAAATTCCAACTTCTATACTCGAGGGCCCCATTCCGGTTATGAATTCCTGGGGTATTTATAGGATTCCTTGCCAGTGCGGTTTAATTTACATTGGCCAAACTAAGAGAGCCTTAAAATTTCGCGTCAAAGAACATGAGGCATATGTTAGAAAAAAGGAAACACAGAAGTCTTCTGTTGCTCAACATTGTTGGTCCGAAAATCACACTTTCAATTTTTCTGCTGCCAAAATTATTCAAAAAACATCTTCCATTGGAGAACTGGATTTTCTAGAAGCATTTCACATTCATAAAAATCTTTCTGTTCTAGTTAACGATCCTAATTCCAATCCAAATTTGCCTTCGGCTTTTAGAGAAATTATGTTTTAGTTCTGGTTTCGCCAACAGATGGCGCCACTTGCTTATTCTTGTCCAGGCTTTCTTATCTTATCTAAACATTATTTCCTATCTTGTTCATTTGCGGTTTTGCAGCTGAAGATGATGGTTCGGAAAAACCATCGAAACTAGTCCTGTGAAAATTTTGAAAATTAACGCTGATTTTTGTTGTTTGACTTCTGAATTAACAGATCTATATTCTAACTCCAATTATAAGCTAATGTTAGCGGCTAAAATTTCTGATCATTACAGACAAGAGATTTAACTTTTCTATAATAAATTTTAGCCCACCAGAGGACGAGCGTTAAAAGTCGCTAACAAAAGCAATAACAAAAGCATATAGAACAACACCTACCAGTTCTTTACAAATAATTTCAGGTATTCCACCAATTACTCTGACTTTACAGAAAGAAGCAGTTAAAACAAAAGTTGCACGCCTGCGACAAACAAGCACATATAATTCTAATATCTATCATCCAACAGAATATGAAGAACTCAAACAAAATGTAAACTTACATCCAAATCAATTATATTCAGAAAATCTAATAGTAAATTCAAATATAGATCATTTTCAAATTCAAATTTTTACAGATGGATCAAAAACAGAGTTAGGCGTAGGCAGTGCTTATTGCGTTTTCAGAAATAATAATCTTATACAAACCTGGAAAACAAAATTTAATCATACAAATTCAGTATTTCAAGCAGAACTATTGGCTATAAGAGAAGCAATAGCATATGCAAAGCAATTCTCAATAACCAGTGTTATAATTTCTGACAGTGCATCAAGTATTCAAGCAATAGCTGGTCATAATCGCTCTCCTTTGGTTCAAGATATACAATATTTACTCGCATATTTTCCAACTGGACAAAAACCTAAACTACATTGGACACGTGCCCACGTTGGAACATTGGGCAACGAAATGGCAGATAGCTTGGCAAAAGAAGCAGCAAATAGTACTATAACAGCAATAACGTATTTACCAAATCCAATATCACTTTTAAAATCAGGACTTGAACAAGTCTTGATTTTACAATGGAAACTCATGTGGTCACAAGATAATACGGGCAGACGAACTTTTATGTTTCTACTAAAACCAACACGAAATTTAGTTACAACAAATAATGCAATAACATATCTTCTAACAGCACATGGACCCTTCATTTCATATCTTTTTCATTTCGGCTTGTATCATACAGACAACTGTATATGTGGATCAACAGGAACAATAGATCATTACCTGTTTGCATGTACAATCACTAAAGACCTCCACTTTCGTCCTTTCACAAGTGAAAATGCCCAAGGATGGTTCAAACAACTACTCAGAAGTAAATCTCTCCGCAATAAACTTCATAATTTAATGGAATATCTCATTGAAAATTGTGATAATCTAAAGGCAGCATAAATTAAGTCATCACAATTCCACATCAGCATTTTTTCGGCATAATTAGCATCACTTCAAGACAGCCCAACTTCAATCAACAAATATGAAACTTACCAACTATAAAACTATAAAATTTCTCAGAGCTTTATCAGAACTTACTTCAGACTAATTATTAACTTCAACAGATAAATAAACTTTAACAGACTTATGAACTGTGCACTATAATGAACAGTGAATTATTTATGAGTTATTGTAATATAAAATATATTATTGTAATATTATTGTAATAAAATTTTAAATAAACGTGGTCCCACTGAGTGAGCAATAAAGCTGAAAGTCTTCATGGCGGCACAGCTGCTCACCCAGTGGTCTCCTGTCTCCTGTAGACTGGTCCAAGTTCGAATCCTGCTGAATGGGCTGGTTTACTTTTTATTAACCCAGAAATATTTGTTTAAGTTTTACAAATAAATATATAAAATCCCACTGGTCTGATCATGTATAAAGTGGATTACAGACGACAGATTTAACTTTTCTATAATAAATTTAAGCCTACCAGAGGACGAGCGTTAAAAAACGCCGTAGACTGGTCCAAGTTCGAATGCTGCTGAATGGGCTGGTTTACTTTTTATTAACCCAGAAATCTTTGTTTAAGTTTTACAAATAAATATTTAAAAGCCCACTAGTCTGATCATGTATAAAGTGAATACGATGCAGTTTCTCTTAGAAACTCCTCCACGAAAGCATCCTTCCCCTTACGCAGATGGCCCTCGAGTTCTTTGCCAGAATCAAATAAACCAAACCAAACCTCTCCTAGATAAATTTAAATTCCTAAGAAAGTTCAGGGAAGAACAGATTTACGAACTTCGAACAGATTTACGAATACTTTGCATTACGAACTCCATATATTTCACACCAATAACAACGGAGGTATAATATAAATTTAAGTTTCATTAAATAACTCATGGCTCTCTTATTATGAGCTGAAAAAAGATTTGTATTAAAGACATTTTTCATGCAGCCCATGACGAAATATATATTTCGATAATTTTCTTCATTCAGTTTTTCAAGATGGATACAGTTGTTTCTCATTAATTAACTTAAGATTATTTATAGAGTGTAATGTCAATGCAAGATAATGAGAATAATCTTTAAAGAAGTTATAAAAATTAAAAATTAAGGAAGCAAAGAGATGAATCTGCGCGTGTCTTATAGCAAATTAATAATAATAAAAAGGAAGTTAATGAAAAAAAAAGAGAGAGGAGAAGATTAATAAACAAATTGATTTTGTTTTGTCATATGTAATCTCACATAATTTTTTTAAAAATCTCTTTTCTCATTTTAGTTTTCATTTAAGGATTCTGTTTTTGAACGTTTCATTAATTTGCGTTTATTCAGTTTGGTAACTTTTATCCGGAGGAGAAAGGTTATACCTTCATATTTCAGGAATAAAACTGATTTTCGTTCCGATCGTTATTTTTATATATACATTAGACTCCCTATTATCCGCGGAGTGGATTATCCGCGTCTGCCGCACAAAGTTGTTTTTTTTTTTTTTTTTTTTTTTTAAAGCGTAAAGCAAAGAAAATAAAAATGTTTACAAAACTGAGCGAAACATTTAATTTGCTAACATCGTGCTTATACCAAAAATATCCCAGGCCTTCTCGGAACCTTCCTCTCGGCCCCTTTGATTTCTTACTCACCTTTACAGTGCCTGCTTCACCGCCCTTTCTCGTCTTAATCTTACTGACACATCCACTTCCTCCCACTCGCCATTGTTAGTTTAAGCCTGATAGTGTTTGCGAACCCGTCCGAGTAAATTTCTTATTTTTTATTGTGTTCAGTGCTTGTGCGTTTTGGTTTTGTGTGTTTCGTTACCGATTTAAAATGTCAGGAAAATGAAAGAAGGTTGCGTTGACGATTGCGCAAAAACTAGAATTAATTTCCAAAGTAGCTGACAGCGCTACAAGGCAGCAGATGGAATTGGATTACGGAATCGCGGAAACAGCAGTGCGTGACATTCTAAAGCAAAAGGACAAACTGGGGAACTTTGCATCAATGTGCTTTCGCAATGAAAACGGGTACTCCTGTAAATGATCCTATCATTGCGGCGAAGACAAAAACCTATTTTGAGTTGTTAGGCCTGAAAGGAAATTTTGATGCGTCTTCTGGCTGGTTGACTCGTTTTAAGCAGCGACATAGAATTCGAAAAATTGGACTTCATGGGGAGAAACTTAGTGGTGACCAACAAGCAGCCGACGATTTCCACCATGAATTTGAAGAATTTGTTTTAAAAGAAGAGCTATCTTTTGAACAAATTTACAATGCCGACGAATCGAGACTTTTGTGGAAATGTCTTCCCACTCGCATTTTACCATTTGAAAATGAAAGTAAAGCGGCGGGTCATAAAAGCAGCAAGGAAAGGATCACTATCATGTCTTGCAGTAACGCTACGGGTGGACATAAACTTAGACTTGTTGTCATTGGAAAGTAAAACAAACCGAGATCTTACAAAGGCACAAGGATAGAAAATTTGCCCGTTGATTACTTTAACCAAAAAAAAAAAAAAAAAAAAAAAGTATGGATGAACCGAAACATTTTTCAAGAATGGTTCAAAAACATCTTTGTTCTTCAAGTGCGTGAACATCTTAAATCAAAAAACCTGCCTGAAAAAGCTGTGCTGTTGATCGACAACGCACCTTCTCACCCAGCAACAAGCGTGCTAAAGTCTTATGATCGACAAATTTTTGCAACGTTTCTCCCCCCCCAAGTGTTGCTGCGCTAATCCAACCCATGGAACAAGGAGTCATTGCAAAAATGAAGAGAACATACGGAACCAAGCTGCTAATGACCAAAATTGAAGAAGGTTATGATCTGAAAGAGATTTGGAAACACTGCACAATCTTGGACAGCATCTACGATATTGCATCTGCATGGGACTCAGTGAAACCGTCAACCCTCATAAAATCACGTAGAAAACTCATGCCTAATGTTAAAGCCAACAACAACCTAACCCCTTTGAGTTGTCAAGAAGAGAATGAAGATGTAGACACGCCCATGGCAACTCTTGCCGATATGGTGAAAACAGTTCCGGATGGTGAGAACGTCGATGCTGAAAACATTAAGGAGTGGTTGGAGTGTGACGTCAACGAACCTGACTTCGAACGAAATTGTGAAGAAATTGTGAAGAAAGCAACTGGAGAGACCGAGAATGAAGGACAGTGAAGTGAAGGCGAAGAAGAGCCCACTGTGCAGATGCGGAAGACTCACGAAGCGGCTTTGCAACAAGTCGACGGATTGCTGAGCTATTTGGAAGACCAAGACGACGCGGAGTTGGCCGAGAAACTTATGCTACGAAAAATGCAATCTCGGATCAAGAGAAAATGCTTCCAAACAAGAAGCAAACACAAATGACTGATTTCTTCAAAAAGGTGTAGTTTTACAGTTATGCTTTTGTAATTACTCGTACATAATACATTACAGTATTAAAACAGTACCTATGCATTACTTTTTCTGTATATTCTTGCCGCCTCTCGTAAGTATACAAAGCACTTTTCTGTTTTCATTAACAAAATGCATTTTAGGTTAGTTTGGAGTGATATACTAAAATATTAAGCGTTAGTTGAACATTTTCTGCTGTTTATTTTACGTTTTGTTGTACATAAAACGATTTTTAAAAGTTGGAATGACTGTTTTTTCTTTTGCTATACCCGTTTTTAGCTTTTTTTCGGATTATCCGCGATTTTTGTTATCCGCGGCGGCCGCGCCACCCAATTCCGCGGATAATCGGGAGTGTACTGTATATATATATGCTTTTAAAAAATTTTGACATACAAACTTCCGTATGGTACTGAAGCTCTATTTTTAGCCCAAAGAGCGTTAGCCCAGAAGGGCTATTAATTTCGTTTTGGGATTTTGCGTCGGTTCACTATAAATGTCGGTTCACTTTTCAAATTATTGCCACCAAACATTAGAGCTCTGTATTATATTTAAAGAAATTAAATAATGAAGAATCTGTATTAATGTACGTATGTTTTCGCATTGTGATAAAACAATGGTACCTAGAGCCATCAAAATTTGAATAACGTAACTCTCCACCCGAATACCCGAATTTGGAATTTGTTTTATATTCGATTTCATATTTTGTACACTTCAACGAATTTTTTATTAACAAATTAAACGATTTCAAAGCGAGTAATGACAACACTGTACAGCCAAAAAAAAATTATCTCCAACGCTCGAGACTGTGTATCAGAAATTTCTAAAGATATGCTCATTTTAAAATTATTTTGCGATACTGCTGTTGAATTGAAATTTAAGTGCGAAGAACATGATATTTAATAAATAAAGGTAACTCACAAAAACGTTAAAAATACACCCCTTTGGGTGTAATGTAAAATCTGAAAGCTTTCAGACTTTTTTTTTTTTTTTTTTTTTTTTTTTTTTTTTTTTTTTTTTTAGTCCAAAGGGATTTGAATCCCGAAGGACTATTAGTTTCGTTTTGGCATTTTGCGTCGGACGGATAAATGTCGGTTCACTTTTCAAACTGTTGCCATAAAATGTTAGAGTCCTGCATTATATTTGAAGAAATTAAATAATGAAAATCTGCGTAAATGTATGTATATTTCTCACATTGTCATAAAACAACGGTACATAGAGTCATCGAATTTTGAATAACGTAATCCTCCAACGAATATGAGCATGTGGAAGACCAAATTTGAAATTTGAAATTTGTTTTATGATCGATTTCCTATTTTTTAAAACTTTGACGAATTTTTGATTAACAAACTCAAGGATTTCAAAGCGAGCAATGGCAACGTTGTGCAGAAAAAACATTTTTATCTCCAGCGCGTGAGTCTCTGTATCGGAAATTCTAAAGATATGCTCGTTTTAAAACTATTTTGCGATATTGCTGTTGCACTGGATCTTATGGTTTAAGTGCGAGGAACATGATATTTAATAAAGAAAGGTAACACACAAAATGTTAAAAAACGCCCCTTTGGACGTAATTTAAAATCTGAAACATTTCAGATTTTTTTTTTTTTTTTTTGCCTTTAAATTCTTAATTACGTTGATTCCTGGTTCATTAGTTTTAACACGAATGCAGATAATTAGTTTGATATATTATTTTATTCAGTTGAAATATCCGCATAGGGAAACCACACAATGAAGTATCTGCATAAATTGTACGATGATAATCGAGTTCAAGGAAAAGCTTTGAATAGCATACCGAAGTTCACAGACCTCGGTGGAAAAAATCAAAAGTGTACGTATCTGAAACATAAAATTTTAATTAAGCTTTCATTAATCATAATTAGTTATCATTCTTATAAATTAAGAGTTAAACGAGTCCTCTGAGGAATATTTAGAAAACCTATTACCTAACTACCATTTCTGCTGCACTTAACCAAAAGAAAAGAAGAATATTTTGTCTTCAAGAAAATCAATACAACTACATTTCAGTTTTTGCATTGTTTTGTTAGTTACAGATTTTACAAGTATAAACCTGGAAAGTAATGAAGCGGTATATTACAAAATTTTTATATTTTTATTTTTATGCTTTATTATTTCTCTTCCCGCATCTCATTAAATGGTGATTTTCCTCGTCTTCCCTTCACTGACACACTGACCACAACCTCCGAGAATTGTGGAAGAAATCGGCCAAGTTCGGGAAGTCAGTGACCTTGATTGCCAAAGGTAAGGCCTTGAGGTGAAAAGGCTGCAGCAGTGTAAAGCACGAACCACTGGGTATGAATTCTTTTATCGTCAATGAGTTCCTGTCTGGAATTCCTGGAGGAACAATGTCTCCCAAATATAAATTTATCATGAATGGTAAATAGGTAAGAAAATTTAGATCACAAGACATTGAGGCTAATTACAGTGCATATGAATCACTTAACGTACACCAAAACGCAAATCAGTATTTACTGTATTAAAACTGCAAAGAATGAAAATTCATTAATTTAACCAAACCTCTAAATTTCTAAGGTAACTAAATTATTTAAATGTTTCGACAGGAAACGGAATAAATGCAGGTATAAAAGGCTGATTACCAAAAATGGGCTCAATGTGTTGTCATTTATACAACTTCTCAAAGGCCAATGACTTGACTATAGAATTTGGTAACTCATTTGGCTTCATTCGTTCCTTTGAATCGGTTAATCGAGACGCTAATCCATAATTCATTCGCAAGTTTCATTTTATTAAACACATGCATTTTCAATATATATATTTTTTATTTGCAGTTAGATTTGTGTTATTGTGAATGGATTAATATAAAAATAATGTACCATTTTTTTATGACAAAAAAGTAAAATTTCCATGCCTTACCTTTATTTATTAAACTCGTTGTGAATGGATTATTAAAATAAATCCTTGTATAGTTAAGAATAGTAACTACTTAGGTATTGCCATTGAGTGACTTAAGCTTTCAAATATAGTAAAAATCCTTTCCTCATTTCAATATAATGGATATTGAACCTTGTAGGAAGAACAAAGCTAAATTTTCAGAATGAAAAAAATACTTTTATTTGAATTTTAAAACAGAACCAAAAAAAATAAATGCTGCAGCTCTTAACTATCAAAATTTTAAACTCTTAACTACTACAGTTAAACTCTTACAACTATTAAAATACTAAAAAATTAAACTCTCTAAACAAAAAATATAAAAATCTTCCGAATCCCTTCTTGTTGCCACACCGTAAAATGCAAGTTCTTATCCTATTATTTATATTTCACGTTCTCTTTAAGTCATGATCTTTACAAGTCATGATCTTTACAAGTCACGATCTCTACAAGTCACGATCTTTACAAATATATTCTAAAAATATATTCTAAAAAATATATTCTAAAATATACCAAATATATTCTAAAAAATAAGAATTTGGATAACAGCTATTCAACTCAAGAATCAAAATAGCATTCAATAAGAAATATCATTTTATTTATTTCATTGTAAAAATAATAAGTCAAACTTAAGACTCAATATATTATATTTTCAATAAAAATTACATAATAAGACAAATTAAATTATCAGCGTAACTAAAAATATCTGAAGGCTTTCAGATTTTAGATTACGCCCAAAGGTTTTTGTTTTAGCGTTTTGTGTGTTACGCGTTATCTTTATTTATTAAATATCATCTTCTTCGCACTTACACCGTAAAATTCAATTCAACAGCAGTATCACAAAATATTTAAAAAGAGCATATCTTTAGAATTTCCGATACGCAGTCTCGTGCGCTGGAGATAAAAATGCCTTTTTTTTTCGTATTGCCATTGGTCGTTTTGAAATTGTTGAGTTAATTAATCAAAAATCCGTTTTACGTTTTACAAAATATGGAATAGATAATTAAGAAAAATCGAAATTCCAGGTTTCCAGGCGCCTATATTCGGGTGAAGGACTACGTTATTTAAAATTTGATGTCTCTAAGTACGTTGTTTTTTAGCAGTGCGAGAAACATACGTACATTCATGCAGATTCTTCATTATTTATTTTTTTTAAATATAACACAGGGAAATAATATTTGGTGGCAACAATTTAAAAAGTGAAACATCGTTTTATATTGGACGACGGAAAATGACAAAACGAAATTAATAGCCCTCTTTGAGCTAAAAATAATGTTTAGTTTTTTAAAAATATTTCTTTAAAGCAAAAAATAAAAATAAAGCAACCTTTATAGATGTGAAAGACCAATGAGTAAAAATGTTCAGCAATTTTTTATAATCATTAATGAGCTTTTCACTGCCTCTTAACAGAGTTTCCTCTTTAGACCAGCCATTGCTCTTAAGGGGTTAGAACCCAAAAATCTTCAAAAAATGATAATTTCGGATTTTTGCATTTTCGAATTCTCTAAACTTTTATCTTTCTAAAAATACCCTTCTTTAACCTCTATGAAAATTAGAAATATAAAAAATCTAGTTTTAATTTGTCATCGAATGAAATTAGGATTAATGAGGATCATTAAATGAGGATTTTTACATAAAAACGCGTTTCTCTCCAAACGTGATTTTTTTTATATTCGATGTACCTTTTCTCAGTAACTACTGCGCACAGGAATTTAAAAATTTTATGGCTTATTTATTAGGTTTCCTAATATTTACTGAAATGAGCTTTTTGTGATAAACTAAGAAAAAAAATTTAAAAAGTTTTTGTGTGAGGAAAGTGCTAAATTTTATTATGCTCAACAAAATATTGTGTAAATTACTCTACAATTTGAAATGTTTCAAAAGCTCATTTCAGTATAATCAGGTAAGTATACGTTAAATACAAATTTCAAACGTGTATCTACAGCAGATTTTCAAAAAAAGCTACATCGAAAATGACCAATTTAATATTGTCGGTATAGGGTTTCCTGATACCCCTTAATGAAAATTACTCAAGAGACGACGGAAAATTGTTATGAATGGGCTAATCATGTATAATACATTACGCAGGAGCTACCAAAAACATGAAAGTTACATTAGAAGTTCCAGAAAGATAAAGCGTTTAGAAATGTTACTTTAGAAAATTTCATTAAATTTAAAATCAAAGTTTCTAAATAGAAAGCCAACTTAATAATAGTATATCGTTGCGTGCGTACGATTTCGTAATAGACTTAATTGCACGCAGGACCAATGATAGCTTGATAAAATTTATTTTACCAAAAGAAACACGTCCACAGTTTTGGAACTTTCCACAAAAATACTAGTGCAGTTCTTCACAGTATTACACAGTATAATCAGTAGTTACACTTCAAACTACTAAGAGCGTTAAATACAATGCAATGCAAAGCGCATCTAAAGAGCGAAGCTCACACGGAGATATCTCAATACTCCGAACACCCGCCTAACTAAACAACAACTACTGAGTAACGGGTAGTCTCTCCGTCTTATATAGTTATCCCCTGGCCGCCGAGAAATCTCTAGTACATTCCACTTCTCGAAATTACTGGAAGGTATATGATGACCGGATACGGTTACAGTTACATATTTAGATTAATTATATTCATTTAATCACAATACTAATTACAGTTATACATGGACCGGAGCAAAAGGTTGCCAAATAGTGATTTCTTGACAAATTTGGAGACAAACATTAGTCGCCAAAACGGTCGCCAGCTTGGCCAGAAAAGTAAGAATACAGGGAAAAGTCGATTTGCGATCGAATGAATGGTTATCTCGTTTAATTGGTCTGGCAAATCTTCGCCTCTTTAGATTTTTTATGTTATATTACACAAAGAAAGGAAATACTACAATTTCACATATAATTTCACTAAAATTATTTACAAATGTTCGAAAATTCGTAACAATAGTTTGCGTTATTATAACATCCTTTTTCGTTTGCTATTACATAACTATTATAACTACCACAACTTCACATTTCAAAATACACTAAATAACTCGTATGCTATTATCTGCAATATAAAACAAAAAACTTTATTAAGCCTTAACTTTGTGTGTGTGTGTGTGCTTATGCTTGGCACGACAATTATTTTTTCCACAAGAAAATAAAATTTTCTAGATAAATTCCAAGTTAATATTTATTATGAACATTACTTTCGGCAACAAAATACAGGTAGATTTGTAGCTAACTTCGGATTTGAAAATATATGAGCGTCTCCTTAATATGCTTTCACATTCAGTTACCTAATTATGCACTTCTAGAATTAGTGAGTGAAACAGGAAGTATGTGTAGAAATGCGAAACAAAAAATCTAATCTATTCGCAAAATAATATAACTTGTCATTTGTTCTAATCAGAAAATATTTTGAACATGATTTTTAATTTAGCTAAAGCAGTGTTTTATAATGGGTATCAAATATTACACATGCCTCTCAACCAGGATAGTAATTAGCGACGCTGTCGCCCGTACCGAAGGGTTCGGTTTCTAATCCTGGAGATGGATGCCTGTAAATGTATAGTGTTTGTGCGGCTTGAGGGCACTCTAAATACGCGGCGAACCAAACGTTCTCTCGAGAGGTTGTTGGTAGGGGCATTGTCACTCAAAATTGGGGGTCGAAAGTCGGCTACAGTCGGGCTGTCATCTATGTGGTGCTTAAGGGTTGTTGCCAATGACAGGCGCATTTGAGTTCTTGCCACAATGAGTGGCGTGGGCTTATGCTGACCTTATAAGGCATTTCTCCCACTTCCCTAGCGTGCCTTCGTGGTGTAACGGTAGCACACTGGGCCGGTATTCCAGAGGTCCGTGGTTCGATTCCCGGAGAAAGCGGTTGCATATTTTTCATCTCTCTGGCTTCCAAAAAATCCTAATGTCTCTACAATGGCGCCCGAACTAAAAGGGTCGTGGATGATGATTCTTCGTACCCAGGATTTGGCGACTAGGTCCCCTAAAACCCTAGTCGCCCTTTAAAAAGGGGAGCATATAAGGTATTTCTTACACTTCCCTAGCGTGCCTTCGTGGTGTAACGGTAGCACGCTGGGCCGGTATTCCAGAGGTCCGTGGTTCGATTCCCGGCGAAGGCGGTTGCGTATTTTTCATCTCTCTGGCTTCCAATTAAACTAATGACTCTACAACCTTTGTGAGACAAGTCAGCTCGATAACATCAACAAACATTTCACGTAGTCATCGAATATTTAGTTACTTCAATACATATAAGTAGAATCTATTAGACTTTTTGGAAACAGGAAATGTGATGAAACATGAGTGACTTCATTGGGTAAGAAACCACGCTTTTTTTTTCATTTCCTAAATAAATATACAGCACTTACACGAGACTATCCACGGGTAACTGAGATAATTCCTTTCAATATTAAGCGCCAAAATGGTGAAATTAACCTACGTTATAAATATGAACATTACTATGTACAGAATAATATTTTGTAACTAGAGATATGATAATAAACAAAATTAAATTTTATAAATAAGAGCCGGAATATAAAGTGATGTATTGTTGTTACCAGAATGTAAAAATGTACAAATGAAATTATATTTTACAAACATGAGTTAATAACTACTTAGCATTAGGATTACAAACGAATTTTTTTAAATGTGAAACATGAGCAAAAATAAAATGGCCTTTTTAATAAATATCAACACAAATAGACTTAATTTAGAAAATGCATAATTCTCTAAAATTATAATTAAATCGGTATCACACATTAAATACACGACATATATTGCTTTAAATATTGATTAGTAAACACTGAATCCGATTTTGACTGAGATTTTTCTCCTTTTCTTATGCAAATATCGGTGGAAAGCCAGAACTTTGCGATACCTTATAATATTCCTGCCTAGTTGTCAATTTATTCAAAAATATTAGAAAAGAGGAATTTTATAATTTTGCTGTAATCTCTACTAGCAAGAAGAGTTTATATTATTCTAGCTGATCTTGCCAAAAACGAATTCGGTTTTTCTTTAAACTGCCTGGATGACTTTCATTTCTCCGCTTCTTCCTGCCTGCTTTTCCTAAGTTCTTTCTTCACAATCTTTATATCATCAAAACTCATTCTTTAAAAAATACTAATTTATATGACTATATTTATATGACTATATTTAACCTGTATATATATATATATATATATAAATATATTTACAGAAAAATTTTCTTCATTCTCAATTGTATAGAGTACTATAATTGCAAGCCTGTCCTGTTTTAAGGATAGAAAGTTTATTTAAGAAAACAATAACGACCTTTCGCTTAAATTTTACGTGTTAAAAATCTCAAGTTTTAACGTCTCTGAAGTATTAACGTAATTTTTTTAACTTAATGTTGTATTCGACTGGATATATTCTAAAAGTATTGTGCACTTAACGAAGTGTATGCAATGGATAATTTATTAGCCAAAAGGGCCAATTTGTCCAGAAGGGCTAATTTCGAAACGGCATTCTGCATCTGTTCACTATAAACGGCGTAAACTGTTGCCACCAAATATTATCGCCCTGTATTATATTTAGAGAAATTAAATAATAAAGAATCTGTATGAATGTATGTATGTTTCTCGTATTGTGAAAAAACGACTTGACGTCTTTGCGGCATGGGGACGCTAAATATATGGTGAGCCAAAAGTCCTCTCGTGCGGTTTGGCAATAGGCAAGAGACGTAGGAGACTCTCGGACTCTCCTTCCCCACGGGGTACTCTCCTACACTCCCACAAACTTCCGGTGAATTTATATGCTATTTTTACCGCCTTCTTAGCATGCCTTCGTGGTGTAGTGGTCAGCACACTCGGCGCGTATTGGAGAGGTCCGTGGTTCGAATCCAGGCGAGGGCATTACTCATTTTTCATCTATCTTGCTTCGAAAATAATCTAATGTCTCAACAGTGGCCCCCGAACTATAAAAGGTGGTGGATGATGATTTTCCACCACGAGGATGTGGCGACTGGGTCCCCTATTCCTGAGTTGCTCTTTAAAAGGGGGAGTATATAAGGTATTTCTCCCGCCTTTTTAGCATGCCTTCATGGTGTAGTGGTAGCACATTCGGCGCGTATTCGAGAGGTCCGTGGTTCAAGTCCTGGCCAGGGCACTGCTGATTTTTCATATCCCCTGCTTCGAAATAACCTAATGTATCTACAAAAGTAGAAGACCAACCTCCTTGAAGCTCTGGAAACCATTCTTCCATGAAATTCGTGAACAAGAAAACAGCAAGAACAACATGATATGCTTGTTAAACAAATTTGCATAAATTAGATCGGAGAGAATTTGTGGTTATAATATGCCTGAATGTCTCCAAAAAATCAAAGAAATGCTTTATAATGTATAATGAATTAGATTCTTCAGAATACTGTAAAATTAAAATTTCTTTTAGTGAAAGATTTTATATAAAATCTAAAGGCACACTAATGTACAAATGTATAAGATTCCTGCATACTGGTAGTTTGAGGTAGTTTTACACCTGATAAAGGTGTTTCGGAGTTTCCTTATCTTTTTATCCAGAAATCTAACCATTATGTGAATGTCAACCATTTTCCCTCATTCCTTTCTTAGATACAGCCCTTACCTAATTTACTATGTTGGCCTAAACCAGTGCTTATTAAACTATGGGTAGCAACACCAAACGGAACAAAGCGAAATTTTATGGTCGGGAAAATTTTATTCAGAAACACGAATTTAAATAAATTACATTAATGACACATTTATAGAAATTACATAAATTGACATAAATGAGATTGATCCCGCACCCATATAAAGCCCAAAAGAACTTTTTTGAGCTATCGACAGACTCAAATTTAAAACTTGAGTTTCCACAAAAAATCTTGACTGAATTCTGGAGGAGCTAACACTGAGTTTCTTACAGTTTCTGAAATGGCATTATGTGTCCTTCCGCCTCTCTAGCACCAGATCCTCGCCGCCCCCCAATTATGCTTCCACCAAAATTTAGTGGAAGTAGATGTCCAACCTCCTTGAGGCTCTGGCTACCATTCTTCCATGAGTTACATGGAGAAGATAATAACGACAACAACAACTACTAGCGCAGACGATGCTGAATGGAATCTGCAACCGAACTTTGTATTTATAAATATAGCAATAAAAAATTAATAAATCAGGTATAAGAAGACGTAATAACAGGAAAAATGTTACGTCCTATGTCTTATGTTTACTGTCAGAATGTATATTCTAGTTAGGGAAAGCGTTGGGGTGGAAGATAAAATTTATAACTGAATCCAAGTTAGTTCAACCTCATCCGCTTAACTAAAAACACTCCCGTTTTTATGAGATTGAGATAAAAGGGTCAAATGTGCATTTCGTTATCTAGAAAGGAAAAGCGGAACAGAAATAATTGGACTTTAAATTTGAAGAGTTTGTTGAAAACAACCAATAGCAATCCACAATTTCATTATAACCTTATAAAATCGTTCTTATATGTACAACTAAAACGGCAATTGTCGTAATTTAGGATAGCGCTCTAAAAAACGTATTTAGTAAATGAGGTAAATGGTATGTAAGAATGGACAAAATTGCAAATAAATAATTCCTGGAAAAGAAAGAACTCAAAACAGACCGAAAATAACATAATTTAAAGCTGTTCGGAAAAGAATACTATTTCAGGAAGTTGCATTTATAAAAAATAGAAAGAAAAAAAAAGATCATTTCTTTCGGCCTTTTAGCTTCCTTGTGGTCTTTGGTTTGGCGTCTTTGTTCTTCATTATATCTGAATATTAATGGGGAAAACATTCAAAGTGGCAGATAAACAACTGTTTTTCAGTGTAAACAGTTTTATTATGAACTGTGTTCTCGTTGTTCACATACGGAACATTAATGTTTTTTATTTCATATTCATTTGACGAAATGAACGCTTTTAATATAACGGAGATTAAAGTAAGAAAAAAATATTTATACTCTTTTTTTTTTCCCAGAGGCATTTTCGAAAATGTGCCATATAGTGAACTTCTGTAAGAAATTGTGAACTTCGACAAATTAAAATTACGAAAGCATTCTTTTTTTACGAAACAGATACAAAAATTTGTTTTGAACACGCAAAAATTACGAAACCCTGTTTTTCAATTTGTTATTATACGTAATATCTTTAAGGAGGGTTAAGTGTTCTTCATATCAAATTCAATATTGCCGGAAATACCGATATATCTTTAAGACTGGTTTCAAGTATTTTATGCGATATTTAAATACGTTAACCTCTGTTCTGGAGGAATAAACATTTAGAACATCTGTACTATTAAAATTTCTGCGCCTCTGTTTGTTTCTTTGTGGCATTACGTCCTCCGGAACGGCAGGAAGTTTAGTTTAGAAAGAGTTACTTCCAAATTCCATCAATTCGTGGAAAGCCATTTCGATCATTCTCATCTTCACGACTTTAATAAGCCGAGCTATTGAGTAAAAGCTCTGAAAACAACGCTAATTTTAGCCCTCATTTTTACGAGTGGCAACAGTCTAGTATGCTGGAGATATAAATCTGCTTTATTTCGAAAACTGTTGCCACTGCTCGCTTTCAAATCGTAGTTAATAAACAAAATGTACGTTTTTACAAAATAAGAAATAAAAATAGTATTGACAAACATCAAATACAGTATTCCGCATTCCAAAAATTCGTGGGATGGCATTTCGAGTATCCTAATTTTGGTACGACTTTAATCAGACGATATAGTAAATTAAAAACTCTAAAAACGCTAATTTTCGCACTCATTTTTCCGAGTGGCAACGTTCTTGTGCGCTGGAGATAAAAATGCTTTATTTCGAAAAATGTTGCCACTGCTGCTCGATTTCAAATTGTAGAGTTTATTAATCAAAAATTTGTAAGCTTTACAAAATATGAAATCAAAGTAGCATTTCCAAACATTAAACATATTATTATTATTATATACGGTCATATTTTCTGACGTTGAAGAAAGCCGCGATTGCATGTGACGTCATTGCATGTCGAAAATGTTTCGTTAAATGTCAGCATTTTAAATAAATTGCTGTTGTTAGTAAATTTTTTGTTTCAGGTTAATATAATTGACAAGAAATGTTATTTGCACGTTAATTCTTCTATTTATATTGAGAAAATGCTGTTAAATTACATGAAATTTAAATCATGATGTGATATGTATTAATCTGTAGTATCAAAAGTTTTTGTTTCCTGATTTGGCAATAAAAAATTTTTACAACTTGGTTGTTGCTTGGAAAGAATGAACTGATTTCATTCATATTGAAATGCTTTTATACATTTGCTTTTCAGGAGACATAGAACTTATAAATTTTGCTTTGGCTGCAGCCGGCTAGTTTTTTCTAAAATCTTACAAATGAGAAATTGCGACCTCATGGGAAATAAATGTAATAATATAACTTTAACATGCCACAAGAATGTAAACATAGTGTTAAATCAACTACGGTGATAGAAAAATACCAATCTTATGTAAAAATGTAGCTATGAAAACATTATATCATTATTTACATCCTGTTGTTGAAATGAATAATATTTTTTCTAGAAATTCTATCCATCTTTATTCTGCTTTATAAAACGTAGCTTTGAGAACACTTGAAACATCTTCGAATGATACTTATAATTATAAAATTTATCACTTCGTAAAAACATTTAATGATGTGAATAATAAAAAAGTATTACTTTTTTTAATACACTAATTTAATTAATCTTTCCAGTCCAACGATTTTAGACTTTAATTACAATAGGAAGTATACAATGAATTGTAGTGAATAGTATAGGTCATTATACAGTTTATTATGATAACTCCTTTTTTTAATTATGCTTCGCAAAGGTCTGGAATACGGAAAAATATCCTAAAGCATTTTATTTTTCAGCGCATAAAAGAATCTTAATAATTCAGTAAGGAATGGGAAATGTGGATGGCATTTCGTTTTTCTTTAGAAAGTTTCAAATATACTTATATTATTTTTGGTATTTTACATTGTTTTTCTGTATATATTGACAATTTTGACATTAGCTCGACTATCAGTTGTTCTATTTCACGCTGTTTTTGTTATTATTGAGGAATTCTATGATAGAGGATTCAGTAGTCGTTTCGTAGCAATAATCTTATAAATAATTTGCATTTTGCTGAATAGGAACAAATTGGTGCCTGAAAGATAAAAAGCTTTATTTCTAGTCTTCATATACAGCTATTAAATCTCTAAGTTTGTTAATGAAATAATCATTAAATTCTCATAAAGTATGAAACAAATCAAAAACAAATTTGAAATTCAAAATTCGAGCTTCGAGTTGCACGTATTCGATAGAGGACTACCGGTGTTCAAAAAATGTGATTGTTTTACCTGCCTCTATATGTCCACATTGAGAGGAACATACATGCATAATACATACAGATTCTTCATTGTTTTATAACAGACATTAGTCCAAAAAAAACATCATTATTTTGATTAGTTTAGATTTTACATAAAACTCCATGCATTTCGAAAGTAGTCTTTTTCCTTCAAAAAGCTATAAATTCTGCAAATGTATTTTGCTCCTCACATATAGTTTACGCTAATTTAAGTCCTTTATGGGCCTATTTTATGCTTTACATTGGTATGTGTTTCTTCCGTACATTTGTAATTTTGTCTTGTCATTTAATTTCCACTTGATATGCCTATCAGTTTAACTAATCCCCGTAAAGAAATTATAAAACTTCTTCTGTGATAAATCTTTGACTAAAATGCATTTAGGCTCTACAGAGCCATTCAAACAGGATAGTGATTAGTGACCGTGACTGTCATACCGAGGGGACCGGGTTCGAATTCCGGAGAAGGCATGTATGTTTATAAATGTGTAGTGTCTGCACGCATGGAGGCACTCTAAATACGCGGCGAGCCGAAAGCCCTCTCGAGGAGTTAGTGGTACGGGAAGAGGGATGGAAGACCCTGAGACCCGTCTTGCCCCAGGGATGCCCTACATCAAAATTGGGGGGTGTGGAACTGAGCAAATTCGTAGTCACCCTGTATGGTGGTCAAGGTCTTGGCAACGACAGGCGTAATCTCGCACCCCTACCTACGATGAATTTCGTTGGCTTGTTTTGATGTTGCTGTCAGACAAGCGAGATAAGTCCCAGTTTGTAGCCATGAAATTTCAGTACATATTATTACGATATGCCAATTATATTCTGAGAAAAGTTAGACACATTTGCAGGCCACAATTTACTTAATAAATTTATATCCTCTATTCGCATTCGAAGACGAAGAAGAATGGTTAATTCAACAAAGAACAAATAATAGTGTATGGGTTAAATGCTTCAATGGTAATCTTAACCATACTCTTCACTGATTTCCTGAAAGTACCACATGATGAGATTGGAAACGCATTGTTTTTGAGATAAACTGGAAGTGTAGCAAATCGAGACTGTGATACACGAATTCTTTCATACTGTTGACAAGACAATAGAAAGCTAGAACAGAAAGCTTTTCAGCAGCAAGAACAGGTTCGTGACCTTCGATAGGAAATCAGAGGACAGCGGTACTTTCTTTGTGATAAATGTAAGATTGCGCATCAGAGTAATAAATAAAATAATGATGTCATTCTTGCTATTCCCAGTATCTGACAAAGAGGTCAGACAAAAAAATTTAAGCAGCTTATTCTATATTTATATCATACCTTTACTGGTCTTCATTTTCCCTAATGCGAACATCACTCCCTTGCAATATTGAGTATATCGTATATATTCTAGCAATGAAGAATACGTGAAAGTTATTGAACTGCCAGAGACATCTTGTGTGTATTGGAACAGTTATGCAGCTGATTTAAAATGCAAGGGAGATTTGATAAAACACATCAAATTCCCTTTAGAATGATCCATAAAATACCGACCCGGTGGCGAAGTGGCTGAAGTCGAGCAGCTGCACCACAGGTTCGGGGTTCGATCCCCGGCTGGGCAAGGTTGACTCAGCCTTTCAACCCTTAAATGGGTCGATTAAAATGAGTACCAAGCTCGCTTGGGGACTAAACACCGGGGATTCTGTGACAAGCTGACCACTTGCCCAGGGCATATGCTGACGTATTCCGGGGCCCAAGGTCAAGAAAGCGGATATCGGGACACTGCAGGCCGTGGACCACTAAGGCTATTGCGCCAGTGAGTTTAGTATTTTATGATCAATAAAAATCAGCATGATTACGTTATAAGGTATTTCTCCCACTTTCCTAGCGTGCCTTCGTGGTGTAGTGGTCAGCAACTTGAACCGGTATTTCAGAGGTCCATGGTTCGATTCCCGGCGAAGGCGTTGCATATTTTTCATCTCTCCGACTTTTCCAATTAACCTAATTTCTCTACAGTGGCGCCCGAACTAAAAGGGTGTTGGATGAGGTTTCTCCACACCCGGGATTTGGCAATTGGGTCACCTGAAAACCCAGTCGACCTTTAAAAAGGGGAGTGTATAAAGGTACTTCTCCCACTTTCCTAGCGTGCCTTCGTGGTGTAGTGGTTAGCACACTGAGCCGGTACTTCAGAGGTCCATGGTTCGATTCCCGGCGAAGGCGTTTGCTAATTTTTCATCTCTCCGATTTCCAAAAATTACCTAATATCTCTACAACGTAATAAACATAGAATTAAAATCCATTCATCTTTGAATTTATCAAGACCAGTTTGATGATCCTAATATACACAGAATTATATACACAAAAATTACCATGTAATATTTTTACTCAGAAGTTTGAACGATAACTCTGCAATACAGAAAAGCTAAGTTGATCCGAATAGGGGCTACCTGATTTTCAAAGTCAATGTTCTTTCGTATAGAAAGTTCCCTTAAAAGAAGTGTTGACTGAAATAAACATCTTTTCATTGTAAGATTTTGCTCTCTGTATATATATTCCATCAGCTATGCTTTAAAGTCTTTTATCGCGTCTGGTAGCTGTCAAAAGCATATATGATATGGCAAGGTCAGATTACAAATTGGTGCCGAATTCTCTCTAAGAGTGATGAACGTTTCTTCGGAATAATTTATATAAACCAATGATTTATCCTAATTAAGCAACAAGAATCTGTTATTACGAGTCATGATATTTCTTACTGATGTATAACACATTTATATTATAACGTAAGTTGCATTTCGTCACTGAATTTTCTTGAGCTTAATATCTATAGTCAATATATCTTTTTAATATATAACTTATATAATTTTTTTTTACTTATTACGTGCTCCGCCTTTAGGCACTACACGGAAAGGGAGGGATGCCTCGTGGAGGTCTTTTTAAGGTAAACTGGCTCGTATCCACGTTACACATGGGAAAAACCACGAAAACGCCCATGCAGCCAGCCTGTTTGCCGGGATTCGAATCCCGGACCGAACTGCCAGTGTTCAGCGGCTTTTACCGCTCGGCCGCTGGTGAGCCATCTTATATAATCTTATATGTATCTTATATATATCTCATATCTCTTATATATCTCTTATATAATAACATATCTCTTATATAATCTTATATATCTTATTTATATCTTTTTAATAAAAAGATATATATATCTTTTTATTTATATAATTTATTTATATATATCTTTTAAATTAATATCTATAGCCATAGTTTGTTCAAATTAAGACCTGCAAATGCAACTTATTTGATGATATTATAAAAGCATTTTCCTCCACAAGATTCCAGTACAAAATTGTCGGAATACAGTAATAAAAGGTTCTCTATAAAAACAGACTAAATAAGGAATGTGTGGTGGGATTCTAGTTTATCATCTAACACAAGGCATCTTCATTTTATCACTAAACATCCTCATTTTTCATACAGTCTTATATTTCGTAATATAGATTGCATATATTTAGCTTAATTATAAGCAAGTTAACTTAGCTAGAAGAGCTCTCTTTTCTCAGTTCTAAAAACATTATCTATAATGAAAGTCATTGCACATTTTTAAAAAGTTTGATGTGTGGGCAAATAAATTCTTAGTATTGTTTCATAAACAAATAATTTGGAATCTCAATAGGGTATTTATTTTTCAGTGGAGTTAGACTCATGCTTTTATTAATGAGATCTATAATCTCAAATATGCATATAAACTAAATGCAAATTTTTTAATACTTTTTAAAAGATTCCAAAGTTAAAATTTTACATTATTTAGGGTTTCTAAAAGCTATTTTTAATTTTGAAATCCTTTCCTTTAAATTTTTGTTCCCCACCTACTACTCCCTACCAGAATGAGTTTTCAGTATTGCGTTTTATGTAAATGAAGTAGAAGCAGTATTTAATGGGAAGTTCAATCAGTTTCATAGCAGAGCTCAGAAGTTCTCAGTAGACCGTGTTCTGCTTTCCGGCCACGTCGGTTCTTTAAGCCTATTTTATTAAATACGATCGTAGTCTTACGTGCATGTTAGTATTCGTCGGTGGGGTTTAATTACGGGCCAACTCAATTAGTTATCTTTGTACGGTTTAGGCTAAATTTAGCTAGTTAGAATTAGTCTAGTTTCTTATTTGCTATCTGAAGTTAAATCCCGAGAGGGGTCATCTGTCAAATATTGAGTGAATAAAAGGGTATTTTAACCCTTCCTTGGACTTTGTCTTTACAGTTGTAAGAAGACCAGCGAATATTCGCGAGATCCTTCTAGGTGCCTTCTAAAATTCTAGGTGCCAAGAACACTAAATTAAATTAGAACTTTATAAAGTTGTATGATTTTTTTTTTTTTTTTTCTGCAGCTATCGTTTGTCCTCAAACAATTTTCCATTTGTACATTTTTCTGAATGCTTTGAGATTTTACAAAGCAAGGCTATAATTTTTTTTTTTTTTTTGTGTGTGTATGTGTGTGTGTGTGGTTTGTGTATGTGTATATTTTCAATAAACGGAACTTATGATATTCCTGCAAAATTAACAGCATAATATTGATTAAATGTATTTTTTAAGTATGTATACACTCATAGACACATGTAAGTAACATTGTGTGGGTATATATACAGGGTGGTCATAAAAAATCTTCGCTGAGATATGAACTCCTGGCGGGCTATCAACTCAACCATGTAGAGACATTAGGATTTTTTTTTTGGAGGCCGGAGAGGTGAAAAATTTGTAACGTCTTCGCCGGGAATCGAACCGCGGAACTCTCAATTACGCGCTGAGCGTGCAGACCACTACACCACGAAGGCTCGCTAAGAAGACGCGGGAAATACCTTATAAAGGGCGACTGGGAATGAGGGGATCCAATTGCCAAATCCTATTGGTGGAGAATCATAATCCATCACTTTTTTTTAAGTTCGGGCGCCACTGTAGAGACATGAGGTTATTTCCGAAGCAGGAAAAATAAAAAACTGGCAACGTCCTCTCCAGACCTCTAGAACACGCGCCGAGTTTGCTGACCACTACACCACTAAGGCATGCTAAGAAGGTGAAGCTGCCTTGATTGAGAGAAGTTGTCGCGAGTGGTTTTAAAGGTTTAAGAACGTTGACTCTGTCATCAAAGACAAAGAACGGAGCGGAAGGATGAAAGCGTACGAACACACGGAATGGGAAGCATCACTGCAGGAAGATTCGTGTCAAACGTAACTAGAACGTTCACTTAATAACGTTACTAGTGACTCAACAAGCAATTTCACATAACATAGTTAAAATTATTGGGAATACTTCGAAAGCAACGAAACTGAGTTCCATATGAACTGAAGCCGATTTTTAATCGTGAAATGCTGCTTGCCATGCATAAGCGAAGGGGTTTTTGCATCGTATAGTCCACTGGTGATGAAAAATGAATCCACTACGATACTCCAAAGAAGACGAAATGATAGAAACCACCTTTCCGTGCTTCAACAGCCAAGTCGAATATTCCTGGAAAAAAAAATCATGTTGGATTTTTTGGCAAACGGTTTTTCAAGCCAAAAGCTGGGACTCATATGTACAGCCGTAATAAATGGTGGCATATACAGGGTGTATTACTACAGGTTACAGCTTACGGAGGACGGGGACGCCTGGTGTCTATCATAGGTAAACAGGCATATGTCCCAATCCCTCCCCTATCACCGTATCATTACAATGTGTCAGTACAGCGGTGACAAACTTTCAGGAGAGACAGACTACACCTAGATGATGGGAAATCACATAGGAATGCATGAGTGGAAAAGCTTTCCTGGCGCAGTAGTAACCACGCATACGTCAGGAAAGAAGAAAAAGAAAGAGGTAAGAAAACATGCTTATTATTCGGATTATAACAAAAACAAATAGAAAGCAATATAAAGAGACAACTATCACCATCAAAGAAGGAGTTTGAAATTACGACCTAGACCGTGATACAGGACCTAGACCGTCATGCATCTTCTATACAATCTTCCATTCTTGATGCAGATCTTCAATACGCCAGAAAGGTGAGGCCTGCATCACGGTCCGGGGTTGTAATTTATAACATCTTTAATACCAATCGTTGTTTGTTTTTGTTCTTATTTGTAGGTTTCTGCTATACTAAGCCTAATAAAACATGTTTTGTCTCACTGTTTGTGCTCTTCTTTTTTTGCGTTTTGTGTCGCCACTACTGCACCAGGAAAGCTTTTCTGACCATGCATTGCTATGTGACTTCTGATCGTCTAGGCGTACTCTGTCTCTCCTGAACGTTTGTCACCGCTGTACTGATACATCCTGTATATGTCCCACACGCCGCGATCGATTTACTCTAAGTACTCTAAGTTATTATCCCCCCCGGGGTCGACGTAGAGTACTCTGCGCAGTACTGGTTAGGATCTGTACTTAGGCAGTCTCGGCCACGGGGGTATAAAATTTATGAACTTGGCGGTTCCCGATGGACCATGGGGTAAGTCTATACTTGCTCTTCATGGGCCGGGAGGTGTAAGTCCTCTCTACCAGAGTATTGGTAGCCAAATAGCAAACTGGACCATTGAGAGTCTGGTCACTGCTGTCCTGGAATTCCATGTAAAGCCTAAGGAGAGGGGCATCCCGTGTAGTGCTGGCAGGTAGCCTCAATCAACGGCTAGTCATCGCCCCAAGTTTTCATCGCCCATCCCACCGTGGTCTCGGTCCAGCCGGGACGGTGGTCTTGACTGGCTCGTGTTTAGAGATGGGCTCACTGTTCGTTGAGCGATCTAGCAGAGGGTCTTTCAAAATTGTTGGTGTCTCGGGGATGTGGGACCCCGGGCCCAGCAGGTGTGTTCAAAGTCATCTTCGGGTGACTCTTCTGGCTATTCTATGCCAGACCCTGAATGTGGAAAACATTATTATATGAAATAGATTTACATCGTATGGTGCAGGGTAAAATAGCATTCTTTGCATAACGCAACATTACACATTGGGCAACTCATATTTGCTCTTCTCTTTATGTTCATTTGTGTATAACAAGTACAGTGGAGTCTTGATTTTGCAACAATTGGAAGATAATCCCCAACATTCAAGAGATTCTTTAACCCAGCAGTAATTTATAAACTTTTAGTGCGACTTATATGTCCCGTTAACAGTCAAAAGGTTAATTGAACACAGAATGCATATCGATTCCGGTCCAGAATGAAAAATGTCAAAAAACAGCGGAACGCTGAAGGTGAACTGTTGAACGCTGAAGGTGAACTGTTGAAGATTGTGGAACTTAATGATAAAACGGACTGATAAACAATAATGTTGATATTAAATCCGAGGTAATGACTGTGAAAAATGATATAATTAAATCCGAGAAAATAACAACTGAAACCTCATTTCTAAGCGTAAGTAATTAAAAAGTATTAACGAAAACACACAAAATATAAATTATCAAGGTATTTATTCATCTACTATCCTCATACAATGAAGTTTAGTAGCAGTGCGGTAGCTTTTTGTAGCCATGCTTTAAACTAATGAAATAAAAATCAAATAATTTTGAATTTAGTCGTATATGTTTCATTTTCACAGTTCAGTGTGTTAATGCTAATACAATGAATATTACTTTAAAAACTAAAACTTGCGTTTTCGCCTCATTCATATCGTAAACATTCTCAATGAGACGTGTTATGTGTTTTGAAATATCTCATTTGCCCTGCTGTCCAGGTGTTTATTTAAAAGTGAGAAATATTGCAAAGCATAACTTTTTTTGTTGTTTAATCTGCTGTACCAATTTGACTTATGTTGTTTATTTTTACTAAAAATGCAGCTGCCTATATTTGTTTTCAGGCACTGTGTTTTAGAAAAATTTTGCAGGAAACATCTAAATGACTTCGGAATGTTTTAACATATATTATTATTTATTTTCTCCAAAACTGCTTGTTTGAATAAAAACATTTTTCTGAAAATTCAGAACATTTTCAAAGATATTTTCTTCGGAAAGTGATGAAAAGAAACTCGCACTGACCAGTCCTGTGAGTTTTTAATGCACAGCCGGGTAACACGTTGTATGTGAAACTGCTCCTTTAAAAAAAATCTAAAAAAAGACATATTATCAATATTGCTTACTGTTAACCTAACTTAATTGCAGCTTACTGTTAACCGAACTTGAAAATCTTTTTTCCCACTGATACAATAATTTATGCAATTTTTTAAGCATAGTGTATAAGGTATTTCTCACGCCTGCTTAGCATGCTTTCGTTGTGCAGTGGTCAGCACACTCACAGCGTATTCGAGAGTGGAGCCCAAACTAAAAGGGTGGTGGATGATGATTCCCCAGGATTTGGGGATTGGGTCCCGTAATCCCCAGTAGCCCTTTAAAAGGGGGAGTATGTAAGGTATTCTCCCTGCTTCTTAGCATATCTTCGTGATGTAGTGCTCAGCAAACTCGGCGAGTATTCGAGAACTCCATGGTTCGAATGCCGGGGGGGGGCATTGCTCATTTCTCATCTCTCCTGCTTTCAAAAAATACCTGGTGTCTCTACAAGTGCAGCAAAATACATAATAATAATAAGCACAATAGACATAAAAACTGCATAAGCATTGCTAAATAAAAGACAATACAATGCTGTTTGAACCGTTGCATATTTTACAATATATTTAGGCCACCCAATCGTGATAGTGCTTAGTGATTCTAACTGCCTCGCAGAAGGGCCCGAGTTCAAATTCCGGAGAAGGCATGGATGTTTTTAAATGCATAGCGTCTGTACGGCATGGGGGCACTTAAAACTTCATTTGTTTGTTTCAGGTAGACAAAAAATGTCGATGTGTTCGTTTTAAAATTACCAGAAATTACCAGAAGATATGTAAATGAAAGTCTCAGAAGCATTACATGAATAATAAAAAGGTAAGTTTTTGAACACATGAACACACAGTGAATATTTAACAAAGTTTACAAAGAACACAGCATTTAATATTTAATTCAATTTCTTCAATTAAATTATTAGTTCAAAGGGTTGTCCCTGAGAGACAAAAGTTTTCGTTTTGCGATTTTGCGTCGAATCACTCTGAATGTCCGTTTCACTTTTCAAACCAAATATTATCGCCACCAAATATTATCGCCCTGTATTATATTTGAAGAAATTAAATAACGAAAAATATGCATAAATGTATGTATGTTTCTCGCATTGTGATAAAACAATGGTACCTAGAGCCATCCAATTTCGTAATCCTGCTGCGAATATGGGCATCTAGAAGCCCAAATTTGAAATTTGGAATTTGTTTTATTATCGATTTCATATATTGTAAAACTTTAATGAATTTTTGATTAACATATTCAAGGATTTTAAAGCGAGCAATGGCAACGTTGCACAGAAAAAAACCTTTTTATCTCCAGCACGTGAGACTGTGTATCGGAAATTCTAAAGATGTGCTCAATTTAAAACTATTGTGCGACATTGCTCTTGAACTGAATTTTATGGTTTGCGTGCGAAGAACTGGATTTTTAATAAATAAAGGTAATTAACACAAAATGTTAAAACAACTCCCCTTTGGGCGTAATTTATAATCTGAAATCTTTCAGATTTTTTTTAATTTCATGTATATATGGCATTAACTGAATAAACCAATTTGTTTATTAACAGTCTGTCTTATTTCTCCCTTTTCAAGAAATATTATATTTTCTTTTTTTGTTCTCTAGTTAATGCTCTATACCGTTCCACGTTATTATTTACATTCTTCCCTTAATACATAGGGACTGAATCTGGAAAATGCTGAGAAATTTTGGTTGTTGTACTTTAATCATTACTGAACATTAGTACTTTAATCATTACTGAACTTTTCAGTGTAGTTGCACTTTAATCATTACTGAACATTTAGAACTGTGTATTTGCGACTGCGTTTCAAACTTTTTTTTTTTTTTTTTTTTTTTTTTTGCAAACGTTTTCAGATTTTAATCTGAATCTTTATATTTTATTCTTATCCATATTTTTTTTATGAAATCTTCATTTCCTAAATCAAAGACAGTAAAACATCCCCTAACCATTTAACCTTCGTTTTTAATGGTAAATAACAGTTAACTTCGGTTTGTTTTATAGGACTTTCATTACATGATAATTCATCTTCATCTTACCTAAATTTATTAGAATATTATTCTTCTGCAAATATTACATTATGCTAATATGATAAATTCTTGCTTATCATAGATGCCAGATATTCTTTACTTAAAATCTTTACTTTCTTATTTTTACAAAGAATTTTCTTCTTGCCCCTTTATAAGGTATTTCTCCCGCCTTCCTAGCGTGCCTTCGTGGTGTAATGGTCTGCACGTTGGGCCGGTATTCCAGAGGTCGTGGTTCGATTCCCGGTGAAGGCGATTGCTCATGTTAATCTTGCATGCTTCCAAAAATACCTAATGTCTCTACAACTTGACTATTGTATCTATATGCTAATAAATTTGACAGTTTCAAGATTAACTTTCGTTATAAATTCTTGTAATTCAGGTACGAGTTTTACAGTAATATGCTTGGATTTTGCTTAAATTTCCTCGCAATAAACCTCTTCTTGTATTTAAATACATTATCTTAACAGATTATAGGGTACTTCTTAAAAATCTTACCACATATGAAGTCTTCAGAGATTAAATTGCGGTCCCCAAAACTAAGAATCCCCAAAACTAAGAAAAATCCCCAAAACTAACTAAGAAAAATCCCCAAAACTAAGAAAAATCCCCAAAACTAAGAAGAACCGAAGCCCGGCTCCAGTACTTCTTAGTTTTGGGGATAAATCGTAATTCTAACCGGAGCGCACCAGAGCCCTAAATCAGAAGGTTCCGGCGTTTCTTTTATGCAACAGAACAACAATTTAAGTAGAAATTTGATCTCGGTAATTTTATTTTTTGCAATAAAAAATATTACAAATCACTTATTAAATTTTATTTTATCTCTCTACATTTTATTAATTTTAGTTATTTAATTACTTTAATTATTTAACTATTTTAGTAATAAATTATTAATTTATTTATTTAAATACTACTCATTAATTAAATAATAATTAACTTGGTAATAATCAACCATTTAATTTCTAAATTATTAATGATTTTAATACTCATTTTATTTATTTATTTACTTTTGTCCTGTTTACTGACGGTCTTGCATAGGACTCCGACACTTTTAATTTTATAAATTAATCCCTGGAAGTCTTGCAGAATTAAATTTCTAACAGAGAATCCAGGGCCTGATTGAAAAGCCTGGAGACTCCGGAGAAAACCTGTTACTGAAGAACCCTACACACCCTTTAAGGTGTTTTTACAGTAAATATCACGGATACTGGTTATGTTTCATGTAAATTACACTTAATATAATGTTTTTTATGAAAGAAATTTACAATTCAATATTTTCGATTCAAAGCTATTTAAATAACAGCAACAACAAACACACATCTCTCCCCCCAAAAAACCCTAAAAGTCTGAAATGTTCCAGATATTAACGGTCGCCCAATAGGGCTTATTAAGGTTTTTATACACTCGTTGAGCTCTCAATCTACCAGTCTGCTCTTACACTCACTCATCCTACTCCCTTCTTTTTTTTTTTAGCTTATTGCCTTTATTAAGCTTTGTTTTCTTCGCACTTGAGCCATGTATAAAATGAACAGTAAAATCATAAAAAATTTAACAGCAAATTATGTTTAGAATTCCCGATACTATCTTAAGTGTTGACATATATTTTTGTATTTTTTTAGCTGAAAGAAACGTTAGTCCAGAAGGACTATTCGTCTCGAAACGGCATTTTGCATTGAATCACTTTTCAAAATGTTACCACCAAATATTACCGCCTTGTATTGTATTTAAAGAAATTAAATAATGAAAATTCTGCATAAATGTATGCATGTTTTTCGCATTTGTCACTTTATTATTACCGTTTCGTATGTTAACTTTGTTAATTAAGTATCATATTCTTCGCACTTAGGCCCCATAAATTCAGTTCAACAGCAAAATTATAAAATATTTAAGAGCAGCCTATCTTTAGAATTTTTGATTGATAGTCTCGTGCGCTGAAGATAAAAATGTTCTATTTTGTGCATTGCTGCCACTGCTTCTTTTGATATCGTCACAGATGTTAATCAGAAATTCATTAAAGTTTTACAAAATTTGAAATAAGTAATGTAAAAATATATGACATCTTTCTACGAAAATTTTGAATATTTTTAATATATGGATAATGAATTAAATGCCTTTTTATTTTATAAACTAATCTGCTTCATAAGTAAGAAACGAATCTGTATTTTTAAGAACTGCATCTTTTGCTTTCAGGTAGCTCAGTTTGTTAATCCACAACAGACATCAGATTCAAATTGAAAAATAAATATCTTACATTTTCCCGAATGGCAATAGACTCGAATGAAAAACAGAATGACGCATTTAGAGTGAATCGAAGCGAAATTCCTTCCATTCGAAATTAACAGACGTTTTTAGGTTAATAAAACTGCGGTAATTCAAGTGAAATGAGAAATAATGTGCAAATGGAAAGTTTTAGCTTTCTAGATGACGTAACACGTGATTTTTATCAATCTTATTTTCAATTTACTTCTGACTACTTACTTCTGAATTCTTATATCTGAATATATCTTTGTTTTTATATTCCTTTTAGTAGCTTTATGTTAATTGCAAGTATAAACAGCTGATACTGATCAAGGGAAAGTATACTAAGAAAAGGAAAACTTCGAATGTTCATCCAAGTATTAAAGATTTGTTTATCATAAACTATAACGTAAGCGTGACATTTTAATGAATGTAAGAAAACTCCCGTGTGTATAACAGTAAGAACAGTGAACGGAAATAAAAAGAAAGTTAAGTAGCATCATTAAGCGTTATTTTAAGAAAGATAAATTCATTTCCTTCTTTTGTGAAAGTGAACTCAAAATAGCTTCCAATATACTTTCAATGGCAAATAATTTCTTACATTTTCTTATTAATTAAAATATTAATAATTTATTTACATTTTCACCGGATATGAAAGTTTGATGGATCATATATTTTCTTAGTTTTATTATCCTTATTTATTTATGCATGTAAAGAGAGGAATGAGATTTTAATAATATCTGCTAGAAAGCCTTTTTATGAGTAAATTATTGAAATTTGATAAAATCTGATGAAGATTATAATATAAATTTGAAATATTCAATTTGAGAAGTTAATTGATATGATAGGAGCGGTTTCTATATCAGTTCATAAATAAGGATTATTAGACATCGAAGAAACTGTATGGTTTTATTGTCACACAAACGCTCTTGGTAAAAACTCTAACGAACCAGTGGTTTGTTTCGATCTAAGGCATCTAAATCTGCTCTACAGAAAAACCTTGATTTCCTGTAAGAACAATAGAATGTATTAATGGCCGAAAGTCCTCAGAGTCATTTGGTCCACCAGCGGCCAAGCGGTAAAGTCGCTGAACACTGGTAGTTCCGACCTGAGTTCGAAACCAAGAGAACGAGCTGGCTGCAAGTCGTGTTCGTGGTTTTCCTCATGTATAACGTGTATACAAACCCAGATTCCCTTATAATGTCCTCCATGAAGACATCTCTTCCTTCCCTAGTGCACTTTGCCATTATAAACTAAACAAAACCTCAGAGTCGTCTCGTTCTGTGAATTTTGCTTTTACTCTTCTTAAGCCACTCTGATCTCGCACGGCCAAAAGACCATCGATGAAGTCTCACTTAAATACTTGAAAGAAATGTGTTTTTGGATTCCTATATCTCGGAAACAGACGGGAAAGGCTTTTGATTTACCATTTTCGTTTGGCAATTTTTGATAAATCTCTTTATCCAACATAAAATTCTAATAATGTTTGAAAATTTACAGAACCTTTCACACATCTTAACTTTATCAGCTTTTGTAGTTACACCAAGATTTACATTTAAATTTACTTATTTCCAGCTCTCTGAAAAAAAAGCTAAAGTTTCATTTGGCTTAACTTTTAATCTTAGCCAGTTATCTCTATAGCTTTTAAGCCAAACAGCTACTCCATCTATTTATTTCGAAAAGCCGAAGAGGAGAACAACCATTGGAAAGTAAATCAGCCGAGTTAGAATAACCCGGTACATATGACCACTGATTTCTTTTGTAAAAATCAAATTTCCTTAACGTGATTTGCCTCGAAACTCCCCATACAATCCAAGATATGGCAGTAGTGGAATCGACCAAAAATATTTTGGAATGTCATTATAAGGTAAAGGACTTTCTGTTACATATTTGGAAAGGCGCACGCCCAAAACAGAGGCCATAATTTCTACAGGGAATGGTACTTTCTTTTAAGGTTGCGACTGTTGTCTTAGCAACTAAAAAACTGACTAATATTTCTTCTTTAGTTTCAGATTTCAAAAACATTCCGGTGGTATAATCATGCATCACAAAATGAGATAGATAAAAGTGTGACTTACCAGTTTTTTTAGATTCAGTTTACAATAATTTAGAACCTATTTCTAGATCCATTTCTGTTATGATTATAAGATAACAGAATCAAGGTTTACTGTCATTTCCAGATATTTATAAAACTAAGAGAATATCAGTTTTAAGCACAGTGAAATTGAGGAGTGTTTAGTCTTTGAATTTGGGAGAGCAGTTTGGTTAATCTTTGGGGAGACAGCGATGATTTAACAACCTTTCATTACAATTATGTAAATGACCAGAGTATTGAGATACGAAAGAAAAGAATGCGTCGAATGAACTCATTTTTATAGTTATAAAAATAATTCCACTGGTGAGTTCTAAAAAATACTTTTATTTATATCTCCTAACCTTCCATTATTACTCGTCCCACGTTTCTTTTTATACTTTGAACTTTTTCAAAAGAACATCTGAGGTCATTCTTAAAAGGGGGAATCGAAAGGGCTGGGCGCAGTGGAATAACCCACATTTTGTCTTTTCTTTTTCCTGCTCACGACCATCATAAGGAACAACAAAATCCCCCCCCCCAGTTATATTTGCGGAGTTCTTTATTTGTTTATTATTATTTTATTTATTGTTGATAATTTCGTTTTGCTTCTTAATTGACAAAGGACGTGATATGTTTATAATATTATTTTACTTTAGACACTTTTATCCTGCTCGAAATGAAAATGTAGGAAAATCCTATTTATCGCAACAAATTTGGGCGGAGTTATGACTCATTTCATTAACAAAATAGAAATGAGTCAAAGTTTTGAATATCATTTCCGATAGTTATTTTTTGCGTACGTTTAATATAAAATATTAAACTTGAAAGCATCTATTTTAGAACTTTCATTTTTTAAATAATACAAAGAAGTTATATTTATATGCAGTTAAATTTTTTACTTAAAAATTTTCTTACAAATATCTTTCTAAAGTATTCAATCAATGCGCTTATAAATGACTGATTTAAAAGAAAACGCATGATAAAAATCAAAAATATTATCGTTTACATAAATCAATTTGCATACATACAAGAGAAAAAGCGTAAGAGGAAAAATATAATAAATGAATAAAAATAAAATGCACGGAGCTGTATACGTAGCCATTAACTTTTAATTTAAGCAATCCTTTTTACTTCCATGTACGAAGTAAAAAGGAAGTATTGTAATCGCGAAAAGTTTCAGGCAGCATATTTCAACAAAAATATCCATTTTGACCGCTATCGAATGTAATTTAACGATGTTTTTGCGTGATATCTGTACGTAAGGACAGAATAAAATACTCTTTTCCTTAAAAAAAATTATAAAACTGCTTTAAAATTAATTCTGAAGAGTAATTTTTCGTGGCGTCTGTACGAACGTATGTACGTACGTGCGTACGTACGTATCTCGCATAACTTAAAAACGAGTAGCCTCAGAACGTTGAAATTTTGTATATAGGACTTCTATAACATGTAGATGTGCACCTCGTATCTTGGTTGCAATCGGCCGCACTAAACGTATATAAATTCATTTATATATATATCCACTCTGTTACCCGGCTCAGTGATCTCAGTTTTTTACTCTTATATGTTTGTAAATTGTACATTTTTTGCTTTAAAAATGATTGTATTATATTGTTTTTATCTTCCGGTTAAGGTTTTTATGCCTTTAGTAAATCTGTATGCAATATTTTTAGAATTATCAACAATTTTAAAGTTGTGCCACTAAACCTTTTTTTATGGCGGCCATTGATTGTTTACATTTGGAACATCAGAGTAGTGGATTTGTTACCAACCTAGAGAAACATAGCTTCGCAACAACAAAGATAACGCCTTCATTTATTATTCCGAATTAAATCATGCTTAATCCTTTCTGGAATTTTTTCGAGGAAATAAGTGTTTAAGATTTACTTCGTGATTTTTAATATAGATATTTTGAGTTTTTATGTATTTTTGCCTTCTCGCGAAGTGAGAACTGAATTAAATTAATGAGAAATACTCAATCGTCTGTTAAAAATTGTTTCTTTTTTGTTTTGTTTGCTTAATTTCTTTTATACATCATTCTAGCTTTATTACAGTATTTGAATAGAACATGTGGCAACGATTAGATAATTCTATTCTTTAAATGATATCAATTTTGTGTATTATGAGTTATAATATGAACGAAATATAATACTGTTAAGTGAATCTAGCGCCAGAGTGTCGCTGTGGTAAACAAATACTAGAGTGAATTTTAAAGAATTCATTTATTCTATTGTGGTTTATGCGCTGTCGGCGAAGTAGATTTAATTTAATCCAATAAGTTTAAATGAAATGCAAGAAAAAATGCATATAACTTAATATTCCGTACAAGGAAGTCATGTGGTGTACACATCAGATTTTTTTGGAATATTCTCAACTTCGCAGCTCATTCTTTGATACATTTCGCCGTGAATGGTGAAACTTCGCCTAGTAAGAACACACTTAAAAGCGTTTTTAATAAATTGTTTAAATATTTCAAGGTATATCTTTCTCAGTAGTTTGTTCTTTAGGATGAACTAGTTCGAATTGATCGGCAGGGCAGATACTTGAAAATATTACCATCGTATCACGTAGATGCTTGAAGATCTTCTCTACACTAGAGATTTCATGAAACATCATTTTTACGTAAAATACATCAAGATCATCACTTACAGTAAGGAAATTCTACCGCAATTTCTCGATATTACGTGATACCATACGATATCACTTTCCGCTTTTAGTTATTTATACTCCATCTGATCTTACGTTTCTTGCAGAAGCAACACTTAACTATATCTCCTGCATTGGTAATCCTAATGCCTCTACAAGCTTAAGGAAGGTGATGTAAATATTATTAATATTTTCTATTTCTGAGAACTTACATTTTACGATCTTCAGTATCAAAAAAACGGAAAGTTTGGAAAATATTTAGAAAGTGGTCATCAGTATAATGAAGCTAAACATTAGAAAAATAATATTTAATTTTAAAACAGGGATTTGATTGATGTCCTAGCCATTCTTCATAAAAACAGTGATTACTTGGAATAGATGAGTATGTTTTAGAGTACAGAAACCATTCCTTGTACCTCTTGGATTGGCAGGTATTGGTTGACTCAGTAACAATTCAATATTTTTTTCCCTATGGCAGATTGTAAACAGTTACAGTGCCCATTAATAAACAGTCCATTAATCTATGCAAGGCCAGATGTGGTGATCTCTTTAGTATGGAGGCACCTAATAGGTGGGCCACCATCGCCTCCTATGAAGGGACGGACAGTTACAACCATGCCTTCTCAGGAATTCGAACCCAAGCCCTTCAGTATCGCAGACAGGCTTCCCTAACCATTATACCGGCTTTGAATTTAATATTGCCTGCGAGATTTTTTGCATTTCCATGAAAATGCGTCTTGTAAAAAATCCAACGGATATTTCGTTGGCACGATGACATAGAAGATTTTATGCATGACGTCGTAACCACACGTCTTACATTTGTGTAGCAAGTTCAGTAGAATTTAACTATATGGACAAATAAGAAGTAAGAATCTCAGCTTTAGAATAGGGTTTATCAGTACTACTATGTTTGATTAGATGATCTGATTACCTTCTGAAATGGGATTTAAATTATGCATAGGAAACAAAAATGCTAAAAATCACGATTAAGAAACTATAAACCAAAATATATAGTATAGGAAATGTATATTTTGGTTTTATATAGAAAATGGCCTTTATATAGAAAATGGGCCCACTAACGACCGAGTGGTAAAAGCCGCTGAACACTGATACTTCGGTCCAGGGTTCGAGTCCCGACGAATCGGCTGGCTGCGTAGGTATTTTCGTGGTTTTCCCGTGTGTAACGTGGACACGATTCAGTTTCCGTTAAAAACATCTCCACAGAGCATACCTCCCTTTGCTTAAGGCCGAATCACGTAATAAGTAAAAATCTAATTTAGAAAATTAATTTAAAGAGAAAATATGATTACTAGTGGATCCGCTTAAGTCTGGATTTGAAAACTGAACTGGAGGGATGACTGCGGAATTTTAATAAATGTAGTTGTTTCATCAAGATGTAACTGATAAGCAAACTAAGACTAATAAGAAAGCAAAGATTTGACCAGAAAAAATGCTCATTATTTTGGTGACGATATCAAATGGTCTTGCTACGTTGTCATCACATTGTTGTTTGTAACATAATCAAGTTATGTAGCTTTTGTCAACGAAAGAAAGGCGATTATCATCCATATAGCATAGCAACAATTACTAGTTGCCATTCCGTCAGGCATAAGATTTTTGATATATATTCTTCACGGCAGGTTTATAATGTTCGTTTCTCAGAAGTGTTGCCATTGCATAGTCCATTAAATCTTGAACACTTCTTTTAATTTAGTAAATGATTCAAATATAATTTATTGTAATTTATAACTTTATTTCGTTCAAGTGAAATAATTTATAATGTATAAAAGTACTGTGGTTTAAAAATATCTAATAAAAGTATTTAGACAATTATTTTAATTATGATGAGTTAAAGATACGTTTCTAATGCCAGATATTAAATACCTTGGTACATAATAAATATTTGCTCGCCACTTGACAATTAGGTTTCTTTATAAGCTTTTGTTTACATCATTCACGGTATTTAAACTGTGAGTCGAATTTTATCATCGATTTTTATTCTACTTCTGTTCAGCTACTGAATTCAGATTGTGTACACACATTGTTTGTCGATGATACTGTAATGTGATGAAGCTATTTTTTTCAGAATTTTATTTGGACTTTTTAATTCAATGTTTAAACGTTTTTTCGCACGTATCTTCGTTTAACGAACAAGCCAGGCCCATCAGCGGCCAAGCGGTAAAGTCGCTGAGCGCAGGTAGTTCGGTTCGAGGTTCGAATCCCGTGAGTGGGATGGTTGCATGGGTGTTTTCGTGGCTTTCCCATGCATAACGTGTATGCGAGCCAATTTTCCTTAGAGCGTCCTCCACGAAAGCATCCCTCTCCTAAAGTAGATAGCCATACTGTGCTTTGGCGTAATTACAATAAACCTTAACGGGAAAAACAAGCGTATCAGAATTTCATTGTTTGCAACACCGAATAGAGCGAAAAAAAATCTTTTCGATAAAATTTGTATGAAAATCGTAATTTAATGTCTGAACTTTCGGAGAATACTTAATCGCTCGATTTTAAGATTAATTGACATTTATGAATTTAAAATTTCAAATATGCATCAAATATACACTTTCGAAGTTTTGACAAATTATAAGAAAAACTTTTCCTCTTCTATTAAAACAAGAATGATAGAAAAAAATAATGACACTGGGTGATTTTCTACATTTTTTAGAAAAACTGTGTTGCAGTCTGAAACAGACGAAGGGGGGGGGAAAGATTTCCCAGCGGAAAACAAATGCTTTTGAATTTGTCATTTTGGCACACTTAATGACGAGCTGGCGATATTCGTTTTCCATTTTAACTTAAATAAAATATTTGTTGCAACATTGTTTTGAATGTTTGATGTAACACTGTAACCTTACGTAAAATATTTGTTATTACACCCAATTTCCTTAGCTGAATATTCAAAGCGATTTCTCATTCCCTAAATGACATTCAGTAATTTTTCTAAATTTCATAATTTTCTTATAATTCATCGCTTGTGTTTTGATAAAACTTGGCTAAAACTTTCATCATTGATAACGTGTAATTGAAACTAGAAAAGAGAAAATGAAATACATTTAAGAAAAAGGCTTCTATCCAATAAGCTTTTATTTAAAACGGATATCGTAATTAAAACAATAGAAAGTGAAAAATGATTTATCAGTGAGTTTAAAAGCAATAAGACATTAAATAATACATCTACAATTCTGTATCGCGAATAATAAAAGCGCGGAGCCCCTAAATAACGAAATTTCCTAAATAGTTTGGTTTATTTGACTATGGAAAAGTACGCGAGGATTATCTGCCTAATTGAAGATATGCTTTCGTAGATGACTTTCGAAGGGAAGCTGGCTGGTATATACGTTACACATGGGGAAAACCCCATGTAGCCAGCTTGTTTACCGGCATTCGAACACCAGACCGAACTACCAATGTTCAGCGATTTTACCTCTGTTCCGCTGGTGGGTCAAATGTGTTAAATAAATTGTACTATCAAATGTAAAATCCATTACACTTTTTAATTTGTCATGGGGCCGTACGCTTTTAATATGTGATATATGAAATTGTTGATGAATTCTCTAAATAGTATTATTTAATTTATTATTCACATTAAATTGTATGATAAATTATTTTCTCCTTTTAATGCATTAAGTAACGCGAGACTACTGCCACTCAGAAAAATGAGTGCGAAAATTAGCGCTTTCAGAGTTTTTAATTAATATTTCCGCTGATTAAAGCCGTACGAAGATGAGAATAGTCGAAATGGCTTCCTACGAATTTTTGGAACCGGGAATAATGTATTTAATGTTGGACAATGCTATTTTTATTTCATCGTGAAATTTTTTAATTAACAAACTCTAGGATTTGAAAGCGAGCAGTGGCAACAACTTTCGAAATAGAGCAGATTTTCATCTCCAGCTTGCGATACTGTTGCCACTCGGAAAAACGAGGGCGAAAATAATCGTTTTTCCGAGTTTTTAATTAATATCTCAGATTTTAGCTACTTTTTCTTGGAAAAAAGTGGACGTCGACCTTTCTACCTGAAAATAATTGAAGTCCTGAAAATAATTGTAGAATGTTTGGTGACGATAGCTGTAGTGCTGACTGAGTTATTAGCGAACAAGCTAACAGACCTATCTTCTTTACATATATAGATAAAAGCTTGTTGTATAAAAAAAACTGTTTTAACTGCATTTATTTTTTACTTCCTTATACGAAGTAAAAAGAAAGTATTGTAATCGCGAAGAGTTTCAGGCAACATATTTCAACGAAAATATCTCTTTTGACCGCTATCGAATGCAATTTAGCGAATTTTTTGCGTGATATCTGTACGTAAGGACAGAATAAAAGGCTCTTTTCCTCCAAAAAAATTATAAAACTGCTTTAAAATTAATTCTGAATAGAATTTTTCGTGGCGTCTGTACGAACGTATGTACGTACGTGCGTACGTACGTATCTCGCATAACTCAGAAACTAGTAGCCTCAAGAACGTTGAAATTTTGTATATAGGACTGCTATAACATGTAGATGTGCACCTCGTATTTTGGTTGCGATCGGCCGCACCAAACGTATATAAATATATTTATATATATATCCACTCTGTTAACCGGCTCAGTGATCTCAGTTTCTTTACTCTTGTATGTTTGTAAATTGCACATTTTTTGCTTTAAAGTGATTGAATTATGTTGTTCTTATCTTCCGGTTAAGGTTTTTATGCCTTTAGTAAATCTGTATGCAATATTTGTACAATTATCAACAATTTAAAAGCTGTTTAAATGCAGTTAGGTTTTAAATAACATGGCGGACATATTTGTTTACATTTGAAACAGCAGAATTGTAGATTTGTTGCCAATCTAGAGAGAATAAGCTTCGCAACACAAAAATAACGCATTCATTTATTATTGGGAATTAAATCATCCTTAATCCTTTCTGGAATTTTTTCGAGGAAATAAGTGTTTAAGATTTAATTCGTAATACAAAAATATCGCATTCATTTATTATTGGGAATTAAATCATCCTTAATCCTTTCTGGAATTTTTTCGAGGAAATAAGTGTTTAAGATTTACTTCGTAATTTTTAATGCAGATATTTTGAGCTTATATGTATTTTTGCCTTGTCGCGAAGTGAGAACTGAATTAATTGAATGACAAGTACTAAATCGTCTGTGAAAAATTCTTTTCTCTTTTCTCTGCCTTATTTCTTTCATACATCGTTTTAGCTTTATTATAGTATTTGAATAGAACATGTGGCAACGATAATTCTTCAAATGATATAAATTTTGTGCATTCAGAGTGTAGATATAGTAAACAAATATAGTGAATTTTTAAGAGTGCATTTATTCTATTGTGGTTTATGCGCTGTCGACGAAGTAGATTTAATTCAATCCAATCAATTTAAATGAAATGCAAGAACAAAAGGCGTATAATTTAATATTCCGTACAAGGAAGTCATGTGGTGTACACATCAGATTTTGTTTCTTTATAATCAGAAAATAATTTGTTCGATCTAATTACGTGCTTAAACTGTAGGGATGGAAGTGTATGACATCTTTCAGATGTTTAACTCGAATATGAAGAAGGAGATTACGTATTTCAATTTTCATTGTTTATTTATTTATGAATGAATAATTTATTGTTTTGCTTTGGCACATGACAAAACATCCGGGAAATGTCTATATGAGGTCCAAGTTAAACAGCAGTGATCACCTAGATGAACAGTAGAGTTTTAGTAAACCCTACTTTCAACTTCCGCGTATTCTTAAAATATACCCCTCTAAAAATTTCACTCTCTTGTTTTTACGTTTCTCCTCACGCACATTGGTGGAAAAAAACAACTATTGATTCCTAGGGATAAAAACAATCCCTGACGCATTCTTCTCTTTGTTAAGAGGTTACAAAATGTTCCAATTTTGAAACACACCTATTGCTCGCAGTAGTTTTTTATTGACTTCTTCTTTGCCACTCTGTCTGATCATCGAAAACTTCCCGATTCTAAATCGGAGACCATAAGGAAAAAGGTGGCAGACACTGCTCATCTTCCTGAAACTATTATTTAATGCATCGTTTTCTGACTTGTGTGTTAATCGTGAGAGCCAAAAAAAAAAGGCGATTTTCTCATGGGATAAATTTAAATACAAGGTGCATAATTTCAGTTCTTAATTGCAAACGGGACGGGCAGTGTGCATTTGCATGAAGGTTATTTAAAGACGATTTTAAAATTAGAATCACAGCAAAACATTTCCACTTAAATTATTAAAAGTAATACATTAGTAAAATGCCCCAGAGGTTTAGCGCGTAGTTTTTGTTTACTTGTTTATTTTGAACGTTTCTTATTCTTTACAAAGGAATTAATTTTTGCTCGAGCAGCAAGAAACTTAAAATGAAGCTTATTGCTGAGATATTTTCCTTATCAGAAGTCGGTGGTTTGAAAAGACCTATATTAAAATCGGAGAAATTCCCATTTCTTTATTTTTAGCCCACAGTTAACTAAAGATTTGCTTTCTTTGTAATATCTTGGTTTTAGAATGCTCAAAATCATTTCTGAAACCTTATTCCTATGTTTCAGAAATATATTGATATATATCGGATAGTATTTCAGATAGAATATGTAACAATGTTCAGAAAACTTTTACGTGAATATTTACAGGATTTTTGATTTTGGTTACTTTCTGTTCTTGTGCGCGTATCAGTTCGCAACAGATTGAATGCACATAGGTGCGATGATAAGTTGATAAAATTTATTATATTAAAAAAAAAACACTCCAGAGTTCTAGAACTTCCCACAGAAATTTCTGTGATACAGGTGTTCACAGCATCACAGAGTACAATCAATAATTACACTTCAAATTACTCAGAACGTTAGACACAAGGCAATGCAAAGCGCATCTAAGGAGCGAAGCTAACCCGGAGATATCTCAATACCCGGAACTTCCGCTGGAGTAACAACTCCGGGCACCTGCTCTCTCCGGCCTTATATAGATTTCACCCGGCCGCTGAGATATTTCTTGAACTTTCTCATTCTCGAAATTACTGGAGGCATATGAAGGCCGCATTACGGTTACAGATAATATAGTGACCAATTATAGGCGCTATAACTAGGCTATATAGGTGACGCTATATAGGTGACGCTATAACGCTATATAGGTGACGGAAAATAATAATAAACTACGGACTTATTATTAAATCATTATTAAATTTTCGATTTTATCGTGGCCCACCTGTTTCCGAGGTGTAAAAGTCGCTGTGCAGTGGTATTTCGTCAGATGGACTGACTGCATGGATGTTTTCTTAGTTTTCCCTATGTGTCATGAGGATACTGGCAGGTTTCCCTTAACATTCAGTTCCTCCACAAAGGCATCACTCCCCATAATAAACAGGCTTCGAATTTTCTATGCCATAATCAATTGACCCAACTGGCCCATCTATTTTACTGTATCGATTGCGTACACACGTAACTAGTATCAATAGTATAACGATATTTATCCTATCCCGGGATCGATTCTGTGCCGTGTCATTCCATCTCATTGCCAGTTCTATTCAGTTTCACCCTATTCAAGTAAAGCACTGTCACCCTATTTAAAGTAAAGAAAGAAGGTACTTTGCCCCAGTTTTTATGGAGTGCACCACGGAAGACAAAGCCAAGGATTTCTTCTCCCTTCTTCCTCTAGCAAACTCTCGACACGACTTTCGGTTTTATAGTATTTTAAAGGGGTTCATGCTGTAAATCACAGATATTCATGCCTTCTACGAAGTTAGAAGTCAAGCACGAGGCTACAGAAGTCGGTTCTCTTACCTCTGTGACAAGTGGGCGACCCATTGCAAAATGTTGATTATTTTTTATTGAGTTACACTCTAAATACCTTTATGTGCAAAACTTTCGAAAGTACTAGTTATTAATATTTTCACAGCTTCAGCTACAATATTAATAACGATTGCTGGTTTCCATATACAACTGTTAATGGCAAAACATACTTATAATTTTTTGTCTAAATTTTTAGCTCTAAATCTGGTCAAATATTTTTTTGCGATTTTGCTGCTGAAATGAATTTTATGTGTCGTAAGTGCCGAGAATGCAATGTTAGATAACGTAAACACACAAAACGTTAATAATAAAAAGACAAACAATGTTTGGTAAAGCCATCTTAGTAAGAAAACTCAACATTGATGTGATAAACTGGGAAAAGTCTGAGGGAAAAAAATTCCAGAAAAATGTATGCCAACACTTAATACTGCATCGGAATTTCTAAAAGTATACTGCTATGCTGCTAATTTTGCTGTCGAATTTTATATGGCTAAGTGAGTAAGTGAGTGAGTGAGTGCACCGCTATGATGGCTTCCGACCACGGACATGAGCCAAACGGAATTATATACCATCACGGCGGGGAAGACTCCAAAGTAACAAGGTTGAGTATTGCATTCTAATAAGAGTTTTTACATATTGATAACTGCAAGGCACTAAGCGTTATTCTGGTTATCTGCTTTAAGTTCTGAACATTTGAAACATAATATTATCCACGGTTGTGTCTGCTTAGACAGTGTCTTGAGATTTTCGCTATTTTATCAAGGGCTATTCTGTTTTTGAGTGTGTTAGACGTCCACATTGCCCAAGCACAGTCCGCTGGTTTCTTCAAATGCCGGGTTCTTGTATGCACACAGTGGAAGTAATAATGGTTCGTGTCGCCTTCCTCTCCGCATTCGCAGAAAGGAGTATCCCTAAGTCTGAATCTGATCAGTTATACTGGGAATGGTCCATGACCTGTCAAGAACTGTGTTAGGCTAGCACAGTGGGTCTTTATTTCCACGTTAACTTTTGGCAGTAAGCGAAATGTCCTTCGTCCTACCTCTGCCTCTGTCCATCTACTTTGCCAATTTTGTAGCTGACTTGTCAAAGTTGTTCGCTTAATATGAGACCAAGGAAGATTAGTCGGTCTTTCTGATATATCCGTGCAGTTGGCTGCCTGCTTGGCCAGTAGGTCAGCGGCTTCATTGCCTTGAATCCCTGTGTGAGCGGGGACCCATTTTAAAGTGGGTCTTTGCGAAATATATGTTTAAGTGCGAAGAAAATGGTATTAAATAGTAAAGCTAGAAAACCAAAGTAAAAGCGCTGGTAATTGCTGTAAAGGCAGGATGGCACATCGCGGGCTTAGCGACAGTGTTTAAAACGTTAAGAAATACTTTTGGGCGACCGTTAAAATCCGAAATCTTTGAGATATTTTTTTCATTTTTATTCATTATTTAATTTCTTTAAAACTAATGCAGGCCGATAATATATAGGGAGGCAACAATTTGAAAAGTGGTACGCCGTTTACAGTAAATTAACGCAGAATCCCCTTTCGAAACTAAAGCACCTTTTGGGCTAAAAAGAGCACATTCTTTTGTATTTGTAACTAAAAATACTAATTACGAAAACATATACATACATAAGCTTTACATTACATTACATAAACTTTACATTACATTACATAAGCTATATATATTGTTATGTAATTTAAAAGTAATGATAAAAGTACTTCTCGTAAATTCAATGAAAAGTAAAATTCTTCCGCGCTAAGCCTTGTTGGTATAGAAGAAACTTGGTATAGAAGATAAGAACTCTGATTTGAATTTCTAAGTGAGAAAATTTCAAACACAGATTGACAGTAGTTTAAAAACATCAGTTAATTTTGTAAACACTAAATCAGAGCAAAATTTCTCCTTAACGAAGAGGATTCTTGTCCTGTTCAGTCAGAATGTTTTTTCTACAAAATCAAAGTCAAATTAAGACTAAAATGTGTAAAATTATTGTAAAGCAGACTGAGTTTCACATCATAACTTAAATATAAATACAGAGCTAAAATAGAATCTATTAACCAGTGAACTTAATCAATTTTCTTTTACATCGGAAGTACCATAATGATTATTCCTTTATTTTCAAATATTAATAATTATTACAATTTAATATTTTGTCTCCTTTCCTCTGGTACTGGAATCACCTAACACAGACATGTATAAAATTTCATCTACCTGTGATTTATGTTTTGAATTTCCTGTTTTTTCAGTATAACGACTGATGACAACAATGCATCAGATATGAAGTAGATTAAACCACCTTGTCTCAAATTTTATATTGTGTGTCTCAATGGATCAGACTTCTATTGAAGAGTGATTTAGGCTTTCTTCGTATGTAACGTAAATACAAGATATTTTTAAGATTTCCTTTCTAGGTGTTGGCTGATCCAGGCAGACTATGTTTAATATATTATGAACAATATTCAACACTTTAGTTCTGCCACCATTATTCTTACAGAATCATACACTGACAAAAAAAAAAAAAAAAAAAAAAAAAGAAACATTATGACCATCCCCACATTTTCCTATGAACTCGTCTAGATAACGTGGAGTGCACATAATTAAGTGAGAATGGTATTTAACTGCTGCTTGGAGAAATTAAGGAATCATCCTTGCGTTTACTTTTGCAAGTGATAGCAAATCCTTCTGACATAAGCGAATTTGATAGAGGGACGACTGTAATGGCCCGAAGACTCCTAACGAGTATCTCCGAAACTGCACGACTGATAGGCTGTTCACAACCTGCCCTTGTTAGTATGTATGGCGGTAAAACCGGAAGTAGACGCCAAGGTGTTGGACGTCCACGCGTCATCAAAGAAAAAGGATGTCGTACACTATCCCGCTTGGAACAGCAAAATCGGCGCCAGACAGTGGCTCAGTTGACAGCCCAAGACAATGCAAGTCTCTGCAAGTGGTGCGGAAGGAAACAAATCAGCGGACATTGTTAAATATGGGACTGGCTGCACACGTCCCCCTCGTGTACCTCTGTTGACTAAGCTTCATTATCAACTAAGCCTGCAGTGGACCCAGCAGCATCGAGACTGGACCATGTATAAGTGGAAGACAGTCACCTGGTCGAATGAATCAGGATTTCTCATTCATCACTTCGATGGTCGTGTTAGGGTAACCGTTTTCCAGGCGAACAATTGCTAACCCCTGTGCAGCATGTCATATATAGGTATGTTTTTTTAGGACGTTCTGATGGCTTTGGGACCCTTAGTTGTGGTAGAACAGACCATGAAAACTGCGGACGATCTGAATATAACAGTGGATCAATTACACCCTTACATGGCGTTTGTCTTCTTAACTGGAAATAAAATCTTCCAACAGCAAAATGCCCCTTGTCAAAAGGCTCTAATTGTGTTGGAGTGGTTCGAGAAGCATAAGGATAAATTCTAATTAATATCCTGGCCACCGAATTCGCCGGATTTTAAGCCAATACAGCACATTTGGGATGTCATGGTGCGGCAGCTCAGAACTCAAACACCACCATGTCGGAATATCTCGACTTTGCGTAAGCGCTTAGATATTTGTTACAACCTATCTCCTGTCATCTAACAAGATCTTGTGGGATCCATGCCAAGGCGAGTTGCAGCTATTTTGCAGCCTAAAGGTCACGCAACGCGTTTTTGCATAGGTGATCAAAATATTTTTTATCTTCAGTGTATGTAGCTAGATTTGGCTATTTGTCTAAAATTAATACTTTCTACAATCTGACATTGCTAAAGCACGAAATGTTTGTCATATTGCACTGTAATTAGAAGTATATGACTAAAATAAAGGATTGTGAATATAAAGGTCTGGGTAAGGCTTTTAGTGCTGCCGATGGCAATGAACAAAACAGGTGCTCAACTAGATGTTATAGCAGTCTTATATGCGAAATTCCAACTCTCTACGCTTAACCGTTTTGGAGTTATGCGAGATACCTGCATACACACATACATACTTACGTACGTACAGACGTAACCCACCAAAATCTCTTTTGAATCCATTTGAATATCCTCTTTGGCAAAAACAGCAGTCTATTCTGTCCGTAAGCACAGACATTACGTAAAAAATCGTCCAAGTGGATCCGGGAACGGTCAAAATGGATATTTCCAATGAAATATGATACCCGAAATATTTCGAACATGCTAATTCCTTTCTTTCGTACAAGGAAGTAAAAAACGGATTGCTGAAAAGTATAAAAATTGCATGTGCATCCAGGATTAGGCTATTGCATACAGTATGTCGTGAGCAACGGTATTTACGGTTTTGAAAAGCAAAGTTGCTATTAAAACGGCTAATATTGCGATGGGAGAGAAATGGATTACCGAACAATGATATAAGACATTTGAGCATATTTAAAATTTCCTTTTAGTCTGAAGCAATTATGTACAGTATTTCATTTATGTTTCATTTATGTGTACAGTATTACATTTCTCTCACAGCATTAGAATTTCAGTATTAAGATTGTTATAATCATAACAATAGCATTTTTTTCCAGGAACTAATTAATAATTTCCCTTAATTTTTTATTGGAAAAGTTGTTGTTTTTGTGACTTATCTCCCTTGTATGTCAGCAACATCAGAACATACGTTTGAAATTATAGTGGCAAGGAGTGCGAGATTCCGCGTGTCGTTAGCAAGAGCCTTGAGCACCATTCAGAGACAGTGCGACTTTACTCAGTTCCCCCCAGCTTTTAATGGAAAGCAACTGGGGGTCGAGTGCGAGGGTCTTCGGCCCCTTTCCGCCTACCATCAACCTCTCGAGAGGACTTTCTACTCGCGGCATATTTAGAGTGCCCATGCCGCACAGACACTATTACATTTACAAACCTTCACTCCTCCTCCGGGATTCGAACCGGGACCTTCGGTACAGAAGTCAGAGTCACTAATCACTATCCCGGTTGGGCGGCGTTGGAAACTTTCGTCGAGTACTCTATACATCCAGTGTCCATACAGTTTACATCCAGCACATAGAACGGTTTCATGATGTACACTGAGGTACCAATGTATATCGTAGATCTCAAAACTGCTGCTAGAAGACCATAACAGTTAAAATTTTATAAGAATATAGTACGATTTCTTTACACTTAATAAAATTAATGACATCGTTCGTTGAGTTAAACAATAGCGACAGTTGAACAATAGAACCCTAGAACAGTAGCGGTACAGATCTGGAGAAGTTTTAAACTGGAGGAGTGAAATAACGCAGCCCTTAAGGAGAAGTAAACATAGCACAAACCTCACTGGGATGGATTTGGATTTGAGCTTTTTCTTCCACTTCATATGTGAGAGATAAATGATAATCTATTGTTAAAAAGTTTGTGTATATATATATATATATATAGATATATAGATATATATAATTTTAGTGAAATTTTAATTATTATTATTATTATTATTATTATTATTATTATTATTATTATTATTATTATTATTATTATTATTTTTTGTATAATGTAACATGAAATGTTTGTAAAAGTAGGAGCTCTAAGGGTTTACAGGGGCAAGTCTATTTAACATTCAGTAACGTAAATGGCTATCTGGCTAAATAGACGAGACATCGCCAAGCTTGCAATAATTTTGATAACTAATTTTTTTTCGCCAAATTTGGCGAGAAATCACTAAAAGTTGCCAAACTTGCGACCATTTGACAACATTTTTGTTCAGCCCCTGTATAACTATCATTGGTAGTGAACTAAACAACTATAACTGTTACTGTAACTGACTATAACTGGTACTGTAATTGACCCCTATATATAACTGTAACCATACCATCCCTTATATGTAACTTTAACCGTGTATGCCTTCCAGAAATTTCGAGAAATTGAAAGCAGTTAATGGCCGGGATAAAACTATATAAGATCGCTCATCAATAACATCAGCTCTCAGTTCTCAGTTCTGAGTTGACTAGGGAGTACTGAGATAAATCCAAGTGAGCTTCGCTCTTTAGACGAGCTTGTGTTTAACATTTTCAGTAATTTGAAATGTAGCTACTTATTGTACTTTGTGATGCTGAGAAAAGCTGTATGTGTTGTGGAAAGTTCCAGAAATGTAAAGTGTTCCTTCCCGTGAAATAAATTTTTTAAGCTATCATCGGTGTCTATTTGTGTATATTCAACCTCTTTCGAATCCGTAGATAGGCAACAGTATGAAGTTTATGAGCACTAATTTGAGGACTGCATTATTTAGCCATACCGTTATCATAGTTAACAAGTTCTGAGCTGAGATGTTCTAGGATATTAGTGAAAAAATATATAATACAATATGGATCCCTGGAAGATCATGAAATCCTGTCTATTGAGAAAGAATAAGTCCCCTTCGTAATCTGAAATACAGATTATAAATACAGGTACAGATTATGAATTGGAGATTGTGAATGACCTGAAATGATTATGAATTATATATTTTTCATGCTAGAATTGTAGGGTATTTTCTCCTTCCTTCCAGCGTGCCTTCGTGACGTAACAGTAGCGTACTCAGTGAATATTTGAGAGGTATTGTTTCGATTCGCGGGGAGGGCATTGCTCCTTTTTCATGTCTTCTAAATAACCTAAAGACTCTACAGAATGATATAAAAGAATATTCAATTGTTTCGGAATAGGAAGACAAATACAGTGTCTCACAAAAGTGATGGGACACTTGTGCTTTACAAAAGGAAACTGTAGTAAAATAAATTTAAAAAACATGTAAAAATTTTTTGTGTGTGTTTCATACTTAAATTTAGTAACAATTATTACATAACATACATTTTCTCAAAATATTAAAATATTAACTTAATAAAAATACAATTGTTTAGAACGGAGCAAAAAATGGCTCACGTAAGTGATGGGACACTTACTTTTCCATCAAATATTTATCCAAAAATTTTACTTTTTAAAAGGTTTTAATATTTTGTTGGATTTCCTTTTACTTTTAAAACATGATTTAATCTACTTGGTATGGATTCGACTAATTTTTTTATGATTTCTGGAGCGATTTTACCCCATTCTTCTGGAAGCACCGATTTTAATTGTTGCTTTGAAGAAATGGTGTGTTTGTGAATTCTTGATTCCAATTCTTGCCAAATATTCTCTATGGGATTTAAGTCTGGAGATTGTGGTGGTGTTTTTATTATTTCAGGATAGTTATACAGCAGCCAGAGTCTAACGTTCAAAGCAGTGTGCTTGGGGCCATTGTCTTGGTAGAATTTAAAATCGTTATGAAGGTTCAATTTTCCTGCTAAAGATTTCAAAGTTTGATTTAAAATGTCAATATATTTGTATTTATCCATTATACTGTCAATAAAAACGAGATTACCAACTCCAGCGGACGACATACACCCCCATATCATAACTCCTTCTCCACTGTTTTACTGTTGGCACCAAGTTCTGTTTGCGAAATTCTTCCCTGGTTTTTCTCCAAGATTCTACCGTCAGAACCAAATATATTAAATTTACTCTCATCAGCAAATATAACTTCATTCCAGTAATCAGAATTTTTATTTATGTTGGATTTTGCGAAAGCCAGTCTGAGTTTTCTATTCTTTTCTCTTACGAAGAATTTTTTCCTGGCTGCTCTACCGTGATATCCAGCAAATAGAATTACTCTTCTAATAATCTCAGGATTAACAATTACATATAATGCTTGTAAATAGGCAGCAACTTTAGGAGCACTCATTCTTGGATTTTTTTTAATATTTCGAACGATAATTCGCTTTATTCCATTGGATAGCTTTGATGGTCGGCCAGGTGTTCTTTTATCCTGAATCATATGATTCTTTTTATATCGTTTAATGATATTGAAAACTGTTTAATGACTCAAGTTAATTGTTTCAGCAGTTTCTCTAATAGATTTTCCACGTTCAATATGCAAATTAATAACTAATTTTCGAATTTCAGGTAAAGTTTCTTTTCGTTTAGAATTCATGGCTGCACAGAGCTAAAAAACGCAGAATTTCCAAAACAAACTGGAGAGAAATACTGCAGAGGATTTCATAAATTATTGCCAATTGCTTTTGAGTAAATATAAAAACCAAAAAATATATTTTTATTGTAGTACGTAGTAGTATCTAATGGTGTCCCATCACTTATGTGAGCCATTTTTTGCTCCGTTCTGAATAATTGTATTTTTATCAAATTAATATTTTAATATTTTGAGAAAATGTATCTTATGTAATAATTGTTACTAAATTTAAGTATGAAACACACCCACAAAAAATTTTTACATGTTTTTTTTTAATTTATTTTATCACAGTTTCCTTTTGTAAAGCACAAGTGTCCCATCACTTTTGTGAAACACTGTAGTTTATATGCAACTCCTATATGTCATACATGATCAAAAGTCTAACTTTTTAATATCTGAGAGGCAGTTTTTTTACTTCTTATGGAAGGCCTCATTAAGAATCTAGGCAACATTAAATAACTGCTGTGATATTTTTTACTAAAGCGTTCTTACCTAAATTCAAATCAAAGTATCTAAATACGGTTAAAATACTCAGCCATTTATTTAAGATAAAAGTGAATCTAAGTATCCAGTGCATTTACTTCCATGCTTCTCGAATTAAATTACACTTTTTCTTTATCTTGCGTTGACAACACGCTTTAGATTTATCGTCGATAGAATTCGGTCGCTAGAATGTAGCTGACCTATAACTGTTCTATTACTTATTTTAAAACTTAAATGTTTTATTGAATTTCTAGCGGAAGTACCCGATACCAGTTACGTTAGATTGAAAGTAATGTATTTAACAACAGAAAGAACGATACCGCAGTAATCCTTTTCTAATAACGATGCAAAAAATACTATTCATAGCCATGCATTTTTCAATCTGATGCGATATGGAACCCACAAAAAATACCATTAAAAATAAACTAATTCTCTCTCATTTTATCAGCAACAATGGCAAGCAGTTTTTAATGATTTTCGTCTTTCTAATCAAATGATCGTAGAAGCTCAATTTCCATGCAATATTTCACCTATATTTAATTTTAGTTGATTAAATGTGGCAAAAAATTGATCATAATTGATCAGAAATCAATAATGAGAACAAACAAACACACAAACGGTCATTCTCTCTCAATATACTATATATATATGTATAGATTTTGTAAAAATTACAAATATTTGATTAACAAGCACAACGATTTGAAAGGGAGCAGTAGCTACACTTTTCAAAATAAAGCATTTTTATCTCCAACGCGCTAGACTGTTGCCATTCGGAAAAATGAGTGTAAAAATTAGTGTTTTCAAAGTTTTTAATTAATATCTCGGCTGATTTAAGTCGTACGAAGATGCGAACAGCCGAAATGGCTTCCCAAGAATTTTTGGAATCGAGAATAATGTATTTAATATTTGGAAATGCTATTTTTATTTCATCGTAAAACTTAGGAATTTTTATTAGCAATCTCTAGGATTAGAAAGCGAGAAGTGGCAACGCTTCTCGAAATAAAGTAGATTTTTATCTCCAGCGTGCAAGACTGTTGCCACTCGGAAAAAAAGTTGACGAAAGTTAGCATTTTCAGAGTTCTTAATTAATATCTCTGATTTTTGCTAATTGTTTTGTTGAAAAAAGTGGACGTCGATGTTTTCCAGAACCCAGAAAAGAATTGTAGAAAGTTTGGTGACGATAGCTGTAATAGTGACTAAGTTAAATCGCGAACAAACACACATTCTTTTTTATATATTTAGATTAGCAGATGTTTGATGGATGCTTTCTTATAATGTATTTACAGTTTCGTTTGTATAAACTGAGAGTAGTTGAATTTATTAAATTTATTTCAAAGCGAAACTACGCTTTTGTCTTCTGCGCCATTTGAATATAAAAACATAAACGCAGTGAAAGTTTAAGAGTACTTTTTATTCCATTTTTAAATAATGTCATGAAAAAATGCCTTTCTACTTGTCTGAATTACAGAAATATATAAAGCAATTATGAGTATCATTTCGATAATTTTCAGTTTATAAACTCGTAAGTTAACCATATTTGAAAACGAAACTTGTAGATCAGTTCTTATTGAAGACAATATACTTTCGGAAGCTTTTCACTCGGTTACTAATCCATCGTGTTTACACGGGTCCTAAGTCGTCTGACCTTATAACAAGAGCACTACAAATGAAAAAGATCTAGGCCACTTCAAAATATTGTTTGGCAAAAAGCGAGAATTGCTATAGATAGACAGAGAGAGTTCATTCTCTCGTTCGTGTCATGAAAATAAGAACGAAGAAAACTCGTTTGCCTCGTTAACCAGCATAATTGCGCAAGGGGAGCAGACGATACTACAAGGTTTTGACGCATCACATCGTTTAGCTCATCCTTTGAGAGATTTGACCCGCGTAAGTGATGTGAAGTGAAGAAGAAAGTAGAATAAAACTTATCAAGTGATCTAGATATTGGTTGCAATTAAAAAATAAACAAAATCGAACAGAAGAGAAATTGGAGCCATTAACTTTAACAATATCCGGGATAACTAAATTTGTGACGTTAAGGATGTAATTATAACATTTTCTGTATGTTCTAAAATCACCATTCAGCTTAATGTAAAAGTGCTTTCCATTTTAAGCTTTAATCATATGTCCAGTATTAAATTCAATGTCGTTAAAAAAAATAGGCAAAATTCATCCTTAGATTGACGTTAACTTTATAATAAACTTTATACACTTAGAGGGAGATGGACAGAAGTGCTTCTTTTTCAAGCAGTGTTAACGCTTCTTCAAAACTGCTGGCCCGAATATTTTAATTTCAGTATGTTATGGAAAATAAAGAAATTTCATTTTTACTTCCTTGTACGAAGTAAAAAGAAAGCATTGTAATCGCGAAAAGTTTCAGGCAGCATATTTCAAAGAAAATAACCATTTTGACCGCTATCGAATGCAATTTAACGATGTTTTTGCGTCATATCTGTACATACGAACAGAATAAAATACTCTTTTCCTTCAAAAAAATTATAAAACTGCTTTAAATTTAATTCTGAATAGAACTTTTCGTGGCGTCTGTACGTACGTACGTACGTATCTCGCATAACTCAAAAACGAGTAGCCTCAGAACGTTGAAATTTTGTATATAGGACTGCTATAACATGTAGATTTGCACCTCGTATTTTGGTTGCAATCGGCAGCACCAAACGTATATAAATATATTTATATATATATATATATCCACTCTATTACCCGGGTCAGTGATCTCAGTTTCTTTACTCGTATATGTTTGTAATTTATACATTTTTTGCTTTAAAAATGATTGAATTATGTTGTTTTTATCTTCTGATAAAAGATTTTATGCCTTTAGTAAATCTGTGTGCAATATTTTTAGAATTATCAGCAATTTTAAAGTTGTTTAATTGCCGCTAAGCCTGTTTTTAATGGCGGCCATGGATGTTTACATTTCAAATAGGAGACTAGTGGATTTGTTGCCAATGTAGAGTAACTTAGCTTCGCAACAACAAAGATAACGCATTCATTTATTATTGCCAATTAAATCATGCTTAATTCTTTCTAGAATTTTTTCGAGGAAATAAGCGTTTGAGATTTACTTCATAATTTTTAATATAGATATTTTGAGTTTTTATGTATTTTTGCCTTCTCGAGAAGTGAGAACTGAATTAATTAAGTGAGAAATACTCAATCGTCTGTGAAAAACTGTTTCTGTTTTGTTTTGTTTGCTTAATTTCTTTTATATATAGTTCTAGCTTTATTATAGTATTTGAATAGAGCATGTGGCAACGATTAGATAATTCTTTAAATGATATACATTTTGTGCATTCTGAGTTATGATATAAACGAAATATAATACTGTTAAGTATACCTAGCGCCAGAGTGTCGCTATGGTAAACAAAGTGAATTTTAAAGAATGCATTTATTCTATTTTGGTTTATGCGCTTTCGGCGAAGTAGGTTTAATTCAATCTAATAAGTTTAAATAAAATGCAAGAAAAAATGCGTATAATTTAATATTCCGTACAAGGAAGTCATGTGGTGGACACATCAGATTTTTTTTTTTTTTTTTGTTTTATTTACAGTAAGAAGAAAATAAATATTTCTAAAAAGAATCTTAAAGCTTTCAGATTTTACATTACGCCCAAAAAGGCGTTTTTTGTGTTACCTTTATTTATTAAATATCATGTTCTTCACACTAAAACTATAAAATTCAGTTCAGTAATATCGCAAAATAATTTTAAAATGAGCATATCTTTAAAATTTCCGATACACAGTCTCGGGCGCTGGAGATAAAATGTTTTTCTTTCCGTGCAGTGTTGCTATTGCCCTCTTTGAAATCCTTGAGTTTGTTAATCAAAAATTCGTTAAAGATATTACAAAATATGAAATGTATAATAAAACAAATTCTAAATTTGCGCTTCGAAAGGACCATATTCGGATGGAAACGTACGTTATTCAAAATTTGATGGCTCTTGGTACCATCGTTTTATCAAAGTGTTAGAACGATACATATATTTATGCAGATTCTTCATTATTAAATTTCTTTTAATATAATACAGTGCTGTAATATTTCGTGGCAACAATTTAAATAGTGATTCGCCGCTTATAGTGAATCAAGCAAAATGGCAAAACGAAATTAATAGCCATTCCTGGCTAAAGCCCTTTGGACTAATAATTAATTAATTAATTGCTTTCTCTTATTTTGCTTTATAAAAAATTCAGTTGGAAAGAAACTAAAATTGTCTCAGTTAAACTAACGTTTTAAATAGTAACAAGGCAAGAGTTATAAATTTTACCTCTTTAATTTTTAATTTAATTTAATTTATTCATTTGTGTATAAAATAATTTACATAAATATTCAGAACTTGTTTATTTACCGTGAAAAATTAAAATAAAAATAAAAACTTGTCGACTAAAACTGTCAGATTTGCTTTACAAGTATTGCTAGTTAGAAATTCAGAATTACATTTTCTACCACGCCTGGTCTTGGGATAAATTTCGGTGACGTGGAATTATATGCATTATCCGTTAAAATAAACTATATTCACCAATATGTTGACAAATTTATTTTATTTCATCATAATTTCACAATTTTGACGAAAACCGGAAAATAATTGTTAATCGGGGCACTGGCCTCCTTACAATAATGTCTTCCGGCATCAAAATATTCAAATCCCGGATTTCGAGATAAAAGATTTAGAGATGCCAAAAAAAAAATCAGCTTGACGGACTAAAAATTTGCAGTTTATTTTTGACCCTTTGAAAATCAGGAAGCTGTGTCAACTTTTCGCCAAATATTTAAGAGTTTTTCGGTAAAATTTACAATGTTTCAAAGATGTAAATTAGACAATCTACAATAAATTTTATTTAATTTCGTAGTTTGAAACAACTGAAAAGAATATCATCTGCCTATTCAAGCGCATGCAGGTTTAAAACTACAACTGCCTACTTTTCATTGGAAACACAATTTCATTTCAAAGACTTCAAATTAAATTCATTTAATAATATCTGTACCCATTGTATCCAGAATGAGAAATTAAAATTTCGCTGTCATTCTTCTCTTGTTATGTCTTCTATTTTTAGCCGAAGACGGCAATTTTCCCATAAGGGCTATTAATTTCGTTTTGGCATTTTGCGTTGGTTCACTATGAACGGCGATTCACCTTTCAAATTGTTGCCACCAAATATTACAGACTGCATTATATTTAAAGAAATTAAATAATGAAGAATCTGCATAAACGTATATATATTTCTCGCACTGTGAAAAACCAACGGTACAACACCGGAATATGGGCATGTGGAAGTTCGAATTTGGAATTTATTTTATCATCTATTTCATATTTTTCAAATCTCTAACGAATTTTTGATTAACAAACTCAAAGATTTCAAAGCGAGCATTGGCAACACTATACGTGTGCACGTGACCATGTGTCCGAAATTCTAAAGATATGCTCTTTTTTAATTATTTTGTGATACTGATGTTGAACTGAATTTTGTGCTTTAAGTGCGCAGATAGTGATATTTAATAAATATAGGTTACACACAAAGCGTTAAAAAACGCCCCTTTGAGCGTAATGAAAAATCTCAAAGCTTTGAGATTTTTATTTATTTATTTTTTTTTTTCTGGCAACTATGCTTAAAATTTACCCCCAAAATTGTTAAAAACAAAAACAGAAAAAAAAAATAAGGCAGCAAACCTATTTCAAGGTTGTTCTCAAATGATTTTTCAATAGCCAACATACATAATACATACAATTTAAAACATGTTTTATTAATTTCACTAACATGATAAGTAATTAAAAATATATTAGTTGTCTTGGTTACGTACTATAGATTATATTTTTAACGATAATATTAAAAGTGTAAAATTGAGAGAACGTTTATGAAGAAATGCATATATTATTTTTAGTCACCCAATTCGTTATACTGAAAAAAAAAACGTATTCTAATTTAGATAATTTATGTATTTTATGCCACAAGATATGCAAAAGAGATGGATAATATAATGATAGAGCGATGCAATGTGAATATTGGAATGGTTAGGCTATAGATATTTTTAACATCAGAATATGAGAGCTATTTTAATGGGTGTCTATTAGAAAACGTACAGCTTCATGTAAAGTCCTGTTACATCTCTTACGAACATGTTTACAGTCATTAAATTAGTTGAAACAGGAAACATGAAAAATTTATACTGCCTTCGCAGGGATTCGAACTAAGAATCTTCTGACTGCTAGTCGGATTTACTTCCAATTACACCATAATTGTACTCGGTAAGAAGGATTGTTGTTGTTGTTGCAAGGGGATAAACTCCCGGATTTCCGAACCAAAACAAATTCAGCCAACAGGTTATAACAGTGGCCAACCCGTCTAACAATAACTAAAAACAGCAAGAAACATACGTAAGGAGGATATCAAGTACGAAATCACCTTACATTTTCCTTTACTTAAACTGCAAATGGTGAGGCGGGGGGGATCCGGTCTCCAAATCCTGGTGGTGACGAATTATCGTTCACCACCTTTTAGTTCGGTAGCAAGTTTGGAGTTATTTGATTTGCTGAAACAAGAAACATGGAAAATGGGCAGTGCTCTAATCGAACTTCGATCTATGGATCTTCTAACTGTCAGCATGAAGTGTTTTCAATGACTCCATGAAGATGCGGATTAAAAATACCTTAAAGACGACGGTATAAAGGGCATAAGTAGTTTAAGCCGAGCTGGGAGCTGGGAGTTGCCAGGCAACCAGTCTGTGCTATGACACAAACTCTCGTTCAGGGCACTTCGCATAAAGTTCGAAGTTTTCAACTTTATGCAGACTTGGGATAAGCTTTGATGAGTCCCAGCGAATGCTCGAAACTTGAATGGGGAAAGAGAGCAGGAAAGCTGTAGACACATCCAAAACTCAAATTTAGCTTCTCTTAGTGGTTGCGGCTTAGACCCTGTGTCACAGTTTTGAACGGAACTCCGGCATTTTATTAAGACGTGACTATGCCTCTGTGGTATTTGCGTCGCCGTCTGAACGTAACCTAACATACACTTTAAACATATCAAACCATTTTAAAAGTTAACATCAGTTGCAGATGCAGTAAGTAAAGCATAACTGAAAAGGTATTCAAACACTTTACAAACTTAAATATTCATCATTAATTTGTAATAAAAAGGTACAAGAAAGCTACCTTTTTTCCTACCTTGCATTTCTATAAATTAAAATGCGTATCGCATGTTTGTAGATAACGAAAAATTTTCGTGAAAATCCTGAAAAGCGTTTACCCAAATTAAAAAAAGTATAAATACTTGAAATTATATTAAAATATTTCTAAAGATGTAATTCCCTTTTGATGGCATTTATTCGTTTTTAAGGATTAAAGAAACGAATTTTTAAGAAGTAAAAAACGAGTTTTTAAAAAGTAACGAATTTTTAGGGAGTTTTGTTTTTTAAGGAATAAAACGTTGAGTAAAAAATACAAAACGAAAAAATCTCGTATCTTTTCTGACAAAACGAAATCTAGCCAGAAATATAAAAATTCGTTCTCCGGAGAAAAATGCATGTTCAGTTTTTAAAGTATGCGTTTCAAATCCCGTTGCAGATAGATTGGTTAAATTTTGGTCGCAAGTGAAAAACATTTGTATTTTTGGAAAAATCTAGACAGTCAAACTACAAGGTTAAGAGTTTTGTGCAAGGATGATAAAAAATTCTTATATAAAAACGCTATGCCCGGAGAAACCTTTATTGTTACTCTTGTTGTCACCAGTCTCACTTGACTGACAAAGGTTAGCCTAAACCTACGACTTTCATCGTGGCAAGGCATCAAATGTGCCTGTCGTTGGCCATAGCTCTGAGCACTATGTAGGTGACAGCCTGATTTTAGCTCAGTTATCAGTTAAGCCCCCCCCCCCAAGTTTGAGAGAGAGTACCCTGGGGAAGACAGGTCTAAGGGCTCCCACCCCTTTCCCCTACCTTTAGTTTCTCGAGGTTACTTCCCATTAACCGCATATTTAGAGTGCCTTCATGCCGCAAAAAACTATACATTTACAAACATCCATGCCTTCTCAGGATTCTATCACAGGCCCTTCGATACGGAGTCACTAACCATTGCCCCGATTGGGCGGCAGAGAAATCTTCAGTCCTTGAGATCCATCGTGTTTCGAGAAAGAAGAGCCACATATGAATTATCATATTTATAAATGCAAATGAGGTATAAATTTCTCCTTCTCTCTACAAAGGAGTGGCTATCTCTACGCGACAAACGAATACGTTAAAAAATGAAATTCTTTTAAGCTGGCTTTTTAAAATAGCATTAAAACTCAGTTATATGAAGCACGACAGTGATCAATTGAATTGGAGAGAACAAGGAATAAGAAGCGAATAGAAAATTTTAACTTAGATAGATAAGATGGTTAATCTCATTATTCGCATTATCTGAGGACAAAACACTACATGAAACTGAAACACCAGTTTGGTAGAAGCTCATAGGATGTCTTAACTACAAATTTAGAGCCTATAAAAGAAACCTAAAGATAAAAAACAGCTAAAAGAAAATGTCAAAGTATAAGGTATTTCTCTCACCTTCTTAGCATGCCTTTGTGGTGTAATGGCCAGCATACTTTGCACGTATCGAGAGGTTCGAGATAATATGTTTAATTAATAATATGTTTGTAGGCTGCTGCATACCTTTAGGCCGTTTGACATAGATCTGTGCCAAGCCCAGAGAGTTTATCCATCACTTTTGTTAGTTTGTATGTGAGATGACGTTGCCAAGCCAAGAGAATCGCCAAGCGTTCTGTAAATTTCTTCTTGTCTGAGGGATAGGTATATGTAGTCTAGTTGTTAGTGGACATGTTGTGAAATAGTGTTCCGAAGTTCCCAGTTATCGGTTGCTGCATATATCTGTCTCACTGATGCCGCGTTTTGATCGGAGAGTACTCCGGGAAGGTACCATGCCTCATAATGTAGCGTATGAGTTGTAGATTACTTATAGTCCTTCCCGGATCAGCATATAATAGGTGATAGTAAGTTCTGCTTCCTGTCTCTCCTTGGTCCCATTCTTCCTGCCATTTAGCCGAAGATGGAGTCTCAAGGATCTTTTGAGGTAGGAAATGGGCCAGGAGATGTTGACTGGAGCTGAAGTTCCACCTAGAGCCACGTCCTTAGCTAGACTTTCTGCCATCTCATTTCCGTAATCTCCTATATGTGCCTTAGTCCATTCCATCATGTAGGACTGTCCACTGTTCTCTCGCAATCTTTATGTATGGATGCTATGGTGGGTGATGAATGTTCCGGATTATTAATGGCGTGTAAAACGAATAGACTGCCTGTCTTAATGGTTGTTTTCCTAATTTTTTGTTGTAGATATTATATGGCCTGTTCCACGGCTATAGCTTCACTTTGGAAAACACTATTAAAGTCCCTAAGGGGCCCTTGTCATTTGTGTATTATTATTGATAAACACAAGGCAACGAAAGCACTGCCCACTTTGTTGTCAATTTTAGAGTCCTCAGTATACACTGTGATATCTGACGGTTGTTCCAATGCCGTTGTGATATCCTTGATTCGGACACCTCTGCCCTTCGTGCTGGGCTGAATGTGCAGGTGTGTGGCCTGTGGTTCGAAATCCTCTGGTAGAAAGAGCTCGTCGTCAAAGGTTACTTGACGTTTAAGTTGTTTGACGAGCTGTCGTAATATAAGGCTTCTATAGGTATGTGTAGAGGAAGCAATCCTACTAGCACGTGCGGTTCCTGCGACAAGCTGACCACTTGTCTAGGCTAAAATGAGCAAGCATCCTGGAACCCAAGGTCTAGAAAGCAGATATCAGGGTACTCTTCGTTTCCCTTTCTCTGCTTTTAATCATATTGTAGAAGTTAATACGTCAGATAATTAGAGAATGATAACAATTGTATTTCATGACAGTTTAACCAAACCAGTTCCATCTATATGAAGAACTCTGAAGTTAACGTATGTAAGCCCTTTTTCCATAGGCAATATGTTTTAAATTAACAAATAAAAAACAAAAGAAAGAAACGAAATCTACTTACATGGCTTCTAACCCTGGAACGATCATCCCTGAGGTAACAATGTGATTTTTTAGTGCCAGACTCCTTCTGTGGCATCTTAAGAGAGAAACCACAGATTTTGTTAACATTTTGGTAATGAATATATACGCAACATTTATACACCCACAGCTTCGTAGTTTATTTCAAAACCAAAATCGATGTAGATTTTCAACGGCGGGCAGAATTAATTTCACGCTTTAATTTCTGAGAAAAGTTCAGCAACTTGGCCACAAAAGTAAACTAAAGGAAACAGCATACTCTTTAGAAAAAGAGTTCTGAAATGCAGGAAATTTTCGCCTCATAGTCAGCTTAGCAAGAGAAAAAGCATTCGCCGTCACAAAAATGGCTCTGCCAGTAATTTCTAAAACTGAATCGCAAAGAGAATTAACTCAGTACTCCTTAAGAAAGTAAATTTTGTTTTACAAAAGTCCGTTGCTGTTGCTGTTGTTTTTAATCTCACTTGTCTGATGCAATCAGAACAATCTCATGAATAATTATCATGACAAAAAGTACATGCTTGAGTCTGTCATTGACCAGATCTTTAAGCAGCATACAGGTAGCAGTCTGGATTTACGCTCAGTTCCACCCCAAATTTGAGGGAGTTTTAATTTTACGCTTCTATTTTGAGTTGCCGTCAAAAGTATTGGTGAGGCTGCTGTAAGCACCAGAAGTGCCAATGGTACATACTGTTCTTGAGTTGAATGAAAGCGTTCTTTTCATCCTTCCTATGCCCTTTCATGGGAGGAGACCCGGGGTTCAATCTAGAACTTCTGAAAGAGGGTGCAGCTGCCGGAGCAGTGGCGAGCTAATTTATAGCCTCTCCTGTCCCAGTCCAGCATTGGCCTTCTCGTGGCCCAGCCGGTAACCAGGTTCGCCTAGGCTGATGATGTTGGACACTCATTCCTGGGGTTCCACTGGGTTGGAATTTCCAGAACTGACTATTTATCGGAGGAGACCCGGGGTTCCATCCAGACAAGTATGTGATGTCTTGACAGCCTCGACCTCTGAGCTAAATAATGTCTTCACAGGACTAGAGCCATCGTTTATTGGGTGGTTAATTCAGGCTTAATAAGACCGTACTTGGACTGTCTTGTCTGCCCCTTGGATGTGGGGACGTTAGACAGGTCAAATATCGAAGGTTGTTGTCCGGGTAAGTGCCTCCCCTCGGTCAACACTTGGGGTCTGACGATATTTGACATGTGAAGTCACCCTGAGTTGGCCGAGGGGAGTGGCTCCCTTTTGATAGCTTCTGGAGGCTTGGGAACTTAAGCTGTGTAAGGCGGTTTCGAACTACCAGGAATGGAGCCCCTTGTCTTCTGGTTTGCCCTTCCTATGTGTTGTTATTGATATAGATGAACTTAGCGAATAGTTTCTTCATAGATCAAAAGATCTTTTCAAAGATCTAGCCAACAATTTTTAACTAGAATCTTACAAAATAAATATAAATAAAAGGGTTATACTGCATAAAGAAAAAAAAAAAGATTTTTTTTTTAATTTGACTAGCTAGTTCTTCGATAAATAACACTCAAATTTTTATTTAAAAATAAATTTTGTGCTACATATAATACGAGCTTATTAAGCAAAGGTTTAAAAAAATGCTTCCATCATTAGAAAAGGGAATATATTCGATGCTCTATACAAATACTTTATTCAAATTTTAAAAAAGACAGTACAGTCTTCTAGATGAGTAAATGTATGCATTATTTCTTTTACCCCGAAAAGGCGTTAGACCAGAAGGGCTATTAGTATCAAAACGGCATTTTATGTCGGTTCAGAACAAATCTCCGCTTCACTTTTCAAATTGTTGTCACCAAATATTATCGCCCTGTGTTATATTTAAAGAAATTAAATAATGAAGAATAAGCATGAATGTACGCACGTTTATTGTATTATGAAAAAATAACGGTACCTGGAGCCATCAAATTCTGAATAACGTAGTTCTCCACCTGATTAAGGTCACTTGGAAGTCCGAATTCCAAATTTGTTTTATTGTATATTTCATATTTTCTAAGCCTTTAACGAATTTTTGATTAACAAACTCAAGGATTTCAAAGCGAGCAACGGCAACACTGTACGGGAAGAAAACATTTTTATTTCCAGCGCGCGAGACTGCCTATCGGAAATTCTAAAGATATGCTGTTTTTAAATACTTATAGCCCAAAGGCACATTAGTCCACATGTTCTTGAAACATGTATGTGTGTGTAAATAAAAAAAATGCGCTTTGGGCGTAATATAAAATCTGAAAGCTTTCAGCCCCTCAGCTTTTTTTGTGTGTGTAATCGAAGAAGTGTTGCTTTCATCAATATATTTTGGGTAAATAAATTTTAATTTGGAAATATGATATTTAGTTTATAAATGACAAAACTGTGCTCTATGCTTTTCCCGTGAGATCTAAAACCCATGTATCTAATGAAATGTGGCGTTTACTTGTGTGCCAAAACATTACATATAAAATTTCCTTTTTCGCAATTTGTACGAATTTTGGAATATTTTGGAAATCAATCAAATGATTTTTAAATGCCTCCGTTCATTTCAAAAGAGAGTTCATTCAAAATTTTATTAAAATTTCAAATTTTGTCGTTCTTAATATCGAAATGACTGTAATATAAACCACATGTAAATGTTCTGCAGAAAATACGTACTTTCACTGCCAAAAAAAAAGTTACAATTCTATATCTGCCGTTCGATTGGGCCTATTGACGAAATTCAAATTGAGTTTTCCATGTCTCGAAACCGCGACTTAGGATATGTATTAGATTTATATATACCATTGTTCTAATATAGGTATTTTGACACAAAGTCGGACTTTTTCTTAAATGGCATGCCATTTTTTTCATATTTCGATTCTAAAACTCAAATTGTACCAAACTGTCAGGTTTTGTAAAAATCGCACGAGTAGTTTTTAAAAAATTAGCTTTCAAAATTTTAGCTCCTCAATTGTTAACTGAATTTGGTATAGATTTTTTAGGATTTATTTTTAAAATTTGTATTTTTAAATAATTTTTATAAATTTTTTGAAAAAAACATTTGAATTATAACCTGTACAATTTTTACAATCATCTTAAAGTAGATGTATTTCTAAGTATAGCTGCAAAAAACTAAAGATTTTTATTCAAAATTTCCAAAGATATACGTAAATTTATATATTGGCGCGTTCTGAAATTTGGCATATTTGATATGAGCGATAATAGCACCAAATATGGGTTACACACTTTGTTAAAATTATTTGAAATAATGAACGATAACTTTTTCCGCTCGTTTAGAAAGAAAAAAATCTGATGTGTACACCACATGACTTATTTGTACGGAATATTAAATTATACGCATTTTTCTTGAATTTCATTTAAATTGATTGGATTGAATTAACTCTACTTCGTCGACAGCGCATAAACTACAATAGAATAAATGCATTCTTTAAAATTCACTATTTAAGAATAGTGAAAGAAATTAAGCAAACAAAAAGAAAAGAAACAGTTTTTCACAGACGATTTAGTATTTCTCATTCAATTAATTCAGCTCTCACTTCGCGACAAGGCGAAAGTACATAAAAACTCAAAATATCTGCATTAAAAACTACGAAGTAAATCTTAAACACTTATTTACTCGAAAAAATTCCAGAAAGGTTTAAGCATGATTTAATTCTCAATAATAAATGAAGGCGTTATTTTTGTGTTGCGAAGCTTAGTCTCTCTAGATTGGCAACAAATCTACGATTCTGCTGTTTCAAATGTAAACAAATATGTCCGCCATGTTGTTCAAAACTTAATTGCACTTAAACAGCTTTTAAATTGTTGATAATTGTACAAATATTGCTTCCAGAATTACAAAAGGCATAAAACCCTTAACCGGAAGAAAAAAACAACATAATTCAATCATTTTTAAAGCAAAAAATGTACAATTTACAAACATATAAGAGTAAAGATACTGAGATCACTGAGCCGGGAAGCAGAGGGGATATATATATAAATATATTTATATACGTTTGGTGCGGCCGATTGCAACCAAAATACGAGGTGCACATTTACATGTTATAGCAGTCCTATATACAAAATTTCAACGTTCTTGAGGCTACTCGTTTTTGAGTTATGCAAGATTCGTACGTACACATGTACGTACATACGTTCGTACAGACGTCACGAAAAATTCTTTTCAGAATTAATTTTAAAGCAGTTTTATAATTTTTTTGGAGGAAAGGAGTCTTTTATTCTGTCCTTACGCAAAAACATGATTATCATGCAAAAACACGCAAAAACATGATTAGATATCACGCATGATTATCACACAAAAACATGATTAGATATAACGCAAACACATTGTTAAATTGGATTCGATAACGGTCAAAGTGGATATTTTCGTTGCAATATGTTGCCTGAAACTTTTCGCGCTTACAATACTTCCTTTTTACTTCGTACAAGGAAGTAAAAAGGAAAGGAAAATAGGTTTCTATAAATTAAGAAGTTTGCCAAGTGAATTATTATTGGCGCAAACTGAAAAAAGCGTGCCGAGATAAATTTTTGAATTTCTCCGTAAATTTCGCACCAAATTTTTACAAAATTTCATATTTAGGCTTAATTTGAGTCGTAGAATCGAAATATAGAAAAGGATTGGCACGTCATTTTATCAGGTTCAGTGTTCCGCCTTACTTGCTTGGGGAACATTCATGAACCTGACTCGGAACAGGGAGCTTACTAAAGCTATGTTCAATAAATGTGGGAAGTAGACAAGATACACAGGAAGGGTATACGAAACCCTTTATTTTTCACTCTTTACAATAATTTCCGGACTTCGGAATACAGAGACCAACCACTTGTGGTCTGAACGTAAGAATATAAAAATATTAACTAAGCTCTAATTTAACTTTGGAACAATAAACAAGAGCCTACGTGGAAGATTGGCCGTATATTAACAGGAAGCCGTATGTAGTACAGAGCACTGTTAACACTACAATACGTTTAAAATTATTAAGAGGATTAAACCTCTGGCCTGGAAGGCAACCAGCAACCGAGTAAAACTGCTAAGGCAAGCGGCCTGCTTCGACTAACTCCTTCCTCTCTCTCGCTTGGCAAAAAGCCACAACTTAAGTACTTGGCGTTCGCCAGACAAATTTGCATAAATAAGTTAAAGCTTTTAATTCTGGCCGGAAGTAGAAAATAAGAAGTGATAGTAAAGATTTAAAATAAAATAAACGTTAGTAAAACTTAAGATCCTTACATACTTCCCGCCAGAGTTAATTAGTTTGAAACTGAGGTCTAAAACGACCTTGTTGAAAACTTTTAGCTCTAGAATCTAACGCGAGGCCAATCTTTTACAAACATTTCTCACTAGAAACTAGAAAAAAAAATTTGTTTTTACATTATCAGCTCCATGGACAATCACGTTTCATCTGTACTGCATCTAAACAGGAGCTTTTAGTTCAAATCTGGTTCTTTCCAGAGATCTGGAAGGAAAACTAGTTTAATGAAATGTTACACAATGAAATGGCAAGTAACATGAATATTTATATTTCTCTTAACATTCTTATTTCATTCATGACTTTATTTTAATTATCTCTCCCCGTGCTCTCTGACATGTGTTGTAAAAGAAAACACCAAACACGAATGTGTTTATGTATACGTGTTCAACATTGCCTCCTACAATCAAAACACTAACGTGTTAAAATTCAACATAACAAGACCTCGTAACACACCCAATCTTCATCTCTAAACCCTGAGGTACTATTCTGAAAGTGGCTAACTCTGAAGTGTAGCGTCAGAGAGCCTAACTACATTCATTCAACCTTTAACACATATTCACAATACTTTTCTCTCTTTTTTTTTTTTTTTTTTTCAGTCACACGAATAAGTTTAAAATTTTTGGCATTACTTTCACTTTTACCATATCACAGTATTTCTTAACATTTAAAATAACAGTTCACATTGTTAACGGCATTAACATGCCGTTAATTTTACGCATTTTAAAACATACATTAGTAGTACATTGTTAACTTCTATTCTTTTCCAAGCAAGTGCCAATTCTTCTACATTGAAACACTACATTTCAAAAGTCTTTCAGACCAAAACTTCTTTCTTGCCAGAATCTTTTAAATAAAATTTATACAATAACTTTTACAATATTCAAGTATTTACACATTCCTATTATACATTAATTTTTAGTTTGACTCGCGAGTAATTGAAAAACATAATACCAAAATAGGTAACAACTCATTTCTCGCCTTTTTGGCGATAAAGGTAGACCTCACATGAGGTAAAACGTCTTGAAATCTGCCACTTGCAGTAAGAATGAAAGATTAACTTAAGTTTTCGAAGTAACATAAAGTTTTACTTATCTTTGTGATATTCGGACATTCTTTTCTCTGCCCAGTCCTGGAAGGTAGCGAAGATTCGTGTTTGATTTATCTTCCTTCTTGAGCGGGCTCGCCCCTCAGTTACTTCCTCTAGGAGCTTTCTTTTTTCTCCAGTTCGGTCACCCTTGAATACCTTCTTTTTCGCCTCTGCCTGTGGTCTTGGCCATTTGATGGCCGCTGGTCTTGGCGGAACCGGGACACTTCTCTCTCGTTCCTGCTTGGACCTCGTTGCTGGCCGTTCAAATTTTCCTTGTATCTTTTCCTCCGCCACTGGTGGTCCTTCCGCAGTTCGGCGACATTTGCTGCGTAGAGTCCTGTCCGATCAGTAGATCTTCCGTTTGGGAGCCGGGTTATAGTTGCCGTTATTTCTCCTGGCTCTCTTTGCATTCGTCGTACTTCTCCCTTCTTCATTCTGGGGGTGGTCGTGCGCTCTCTTTTGTGGTCGGTGGAACAGCTTCTTTTTCTTGTTACCTTCAATTTTCCAACGGGGAAACTTTCTTTTCAATTGCTCCTGCCTCCTAATGGCTTGACCTTGCGCTTGTCGTTGTTCCACCTCTGGAGCTTGTGCCTACCGTGCCTGCCGTGCCGGATCCTGCAAAAGATCTGTAAATATTTGCATTTTATTACGGTCATAGTATGGTTTTATTTGGTCAATGCTTGCGGAGCATGTTTCACCATTCCTGGCTTTTAACACCACTACAGCCTGAGTTATTTTTTCTATGACATATGGTCCTTCAAATCGTGAAAAAAATTTGGCGGTTTTTATCTTCTGGTGCTGAAGAAAGTGGATGCTTAATTTTTAATACTTCATCTCCTACTTTATAAGTTACTCCCCGTCGTTTCAAATCGTAATAGAGTTTTTGTTTTCTCTGTGCTACTTCACTGTTCTTTTTTGCTTCTTTAATTAATTTTTCTATATCACCCATTTTAAATTCTGAGACTCTTTGTTGAACATAAAATAATTTATCTAATGGCGTTATAATCTTTCTGCCTAAAAATAACTAGTAGGAGTTTTGCCCGTTGTATCATGTTTTGCGGTCCTAAGGGCGAAAGCAAATTCATTGACATAGTTATCCCGCTTTTATGAAAATTTTTAACATAACTACGGATAATTTTCACTATATTTCTATTGACCGGTTCCGCTATATTTGATTGCGGCCGATACGGGACCATTTTTAAATGACGTATGCCCAGTTTTCGGCACATGTCTTCAAATATATTACTTACAAATTGAGGACCATTATCCGATATAACTTTTAGGGGCGCCCCGTATTTTAAAATATATTTATTTAAAATAGAATCAGTAACTAATTTCGCGGAGGCTCGTTTTAAGGGAACAATTTCGGTCCACTTACTAAAATGATCAACCATAACAAGGAGATAGCGACTTTTATTTAACTGACTTTTTGGGAAAAGGCCCAATAAATCGATGCCAATTATTTCATTTGGAAATTCGGATTTAATACTATTTAGAAACCCAGCCGGGCGGAAATTAATATAATTAACTGCTTGACATGTTGGGCAGGACTGGACATACGCCCTTGTTAACTTTTGCAGTTCAGGAAAGTAGACTGCCTCGCGTACGCGTTGTATAGTTTTTCGAATACCAGCATGAGAAGCTAAAGGGCTGTCGTGTAACTCCTGCAGGATATTTAATCTAAGACTAGCTGGTATAACAGGTCGAAATTCGTTGTTGGAATTTGTAGTTTTTGTATAAAATAATAGACCATCTATTAGTTCGTAATGGGTCGCCCTATTTCTTATCGCCACAATATCTTGGTGGCTAAAATTTTCAGGATCCTTTAAATACTCATAAATGTTTCCAAACTCAGGATCCTTACCCAGTTCGGTTATTACAGTTTCTCGGGAATTTATTGTACATGCTGTGAGCATTGCCACCTTTACAGTATTACCTTCTTCATCTATTTTTATTCTGGATAGGGCATCTGCTACGATATTTTCCTTTCAGGGGATATGCTTGATTACCAGATTATATTCTTGTAGCTTGAGTGCCCATCTTTTTAACCTTGGGGATAAGTTTTTCCCTGAGTACAATCTAGTTACCGCCGCATGATCAGAATACACTGTTATTGGCGCTCTTCCAAAATAGACTCGGAACTTTTGCACTGCTAACAGAACTGCAAGTGCCTCTCTCTCAGTCTCGGAATGATTTCTTTGTGTTTGATTTAAAGTTCGACTAAAAAATGCCACGGGCTGCTGATTTTGCGAAAGTACCGCTCCTACCGCATAATCCGAAGCATCCGCTGAAATTTCTAAATTCTCATCCTTTTCAGGAAATTTCAACACAGGGGCTTGCGTTAATGCTTGCTTTAATTTTTCGAAAGCATTATTGGCTTCGGCCGTCCACGAGAATCTTGCCTTTTTCCTTTTTAATTTTAACAATGGTTCAGCAATAGCTGCAAAATCTTTTATAAAGGACCTATAATATGAACAAAGTCCTAGAAAAGAAGAGAGCTTCTTCGCCGTATTTGGCGGAGGATACTTTTGCACAGCGATTATTTTTGATTCGTCTGTCTCGATTCCTTTCCGAGATATTTTGTAACCTAAATATTTTAATTCAGGGGCTGCAAATTTGCACTTTTCGACATTAACTTTTAGACCGGCCTCATTTAATAATGAAAACACCTGTCTTAAATCCTGTACATGTTGGTCGAGATTATCACTAGTAATAGTGATATCGTCTAAATAGATAAATGTGGACTTTCCAAGAACAGGCCTTAACACAATGTCCATACATCGCTGAAATGTTGCCGGTGCCCCTGAAAGGCCAAACGGCATACGCAGGAATGCATAAGTGCCAGACTTGGTTATAAAAGCAGTCTTAGGCACATCGTCCGGTCTAACCCCTATTTGAAAATAACCAGTCGTTAAATCTAAAGTCGTCATATATTTGGTAGACGTTATGTTCCTTAGAATTTCTTCAATAATAGGTACCGATATACCGGATATTTAGTTATGGAGTTTAATTTACAATAGTCAATCGCGAAACGCCACCTTTTTGGATGTGTTAATGGATAGTCATTATTTTTCTTACATAAAACCACCGGGCTAGCATACCTACTTGAGATGGGCGTTATGATCTTTTTACGTAGCATATCGCTAATGTGCCATTCTATAATTTTTTCTTTATTATTATCATACCGGTATGCTTTGTGGTGAACTGGCATTGAATCTCCGGTGTCAATACTATGGTTAGTAACTTGAGTAAATCCTGGAATATCACTAAATAACGAAGCAAATTCACTTACCACTTGTCGGATTCTTTGTTGCTCTTCCTTAGGCAGGTGATCAAGGTTTAACATTGGCGGTTCCGATTTTTCTTCTCGAACTGGTTTCATCGTCAGCTTAAGGGACGCTTCATTAAAATCCAGCGTTGCTTCTGCCTCTGAAAGAAAATCTATCCCTAAGATAATATGTGCTTGCAGATTCTTTACTATAAAAAACATAACCTTTACTTGTTCGTCCTTGATACGGACGTATAGCGGTAATTTACCTATGCACTTGCATCTTTCTCCTTGCGCAGCTAACACTGTCGTATTATCTGAATTATATATGTGGTATTTCCGAAAATACTTCCTAAAAAAATCTTCTGCCACACAGGAACACTGCGCGCCTGTATCCAGGAGAGCGGTGGCTGGGATGTTATTCACCAACACTTCAATCTTCGGAAGAGTCAAATTTTTCACCATTACTGTATTTAACTTGAAGGAAAAGGGGTTTACTTGGCCTTCGGATTTCCGCACCCTCCCGTCAGCAGAAATCCGTTTTAGTTTAAATCCTTTTTTCTTTCCATGCTTTCCTTCTTTTTCCACTGGCCTTGAGACTTTTTTCCTGGATTGCTATTGAAATGTGGACGTTCGCCGGCTGTTTTTGGATGCTCGGGTTTCCTTGCCCACTGATTCGTTTTGCTTCCGTAGCCGTGTGTTTGACTTTGCTGTGGTTTTGGCTCACCAAATTGGTTTCGTTGTTGATATTGGCGTCTTCTTTCAATGTCCGCCGTTCTTCTACTTTCAAACTGGATTGCTAGCTCAAATAACTTTTCCAGTGTAGTCGGATTCCTTAATTCAATAAAGTCTTGTACTTGGGGAAGTAACCTCGGAAAAATCACTTGAATTATTTCAGGATCCGGACGGTTTCCATACAAGAGTTTGAAGACGTGATTTTTTTCTTAAAATAAAGGTGGAAAGATTTTCGATTCTTTGCTGATATATGCTGAAAAGTTCCGTTTCTAATTTCGCACGATCCCTTACGACAGGGAAGGCTTTTACTAGGGCAGTCTTGAAATTTTCGTAAGTATAGGTGGGACTTCCTGCTTGACCCAAGAGACTTCTGCCTATACATTTGAACCAATTAAGCGCTTGGCCCCTCAAAGCGCTGGCAGCTAAGGTAACTTTCTGGAATTCGTGCACGGGATACATCATGAAGTGGTCATCTAGTTTCTCCAAAAAACTGGTTACCGGTGAGTTTCCATTAAACGTTGCTTCTGGTTTCATCGCTGCGCGCATGGTCTGGACGATGTAACCAAATCCTTCCAGGGCGGCAGCTGGCATTTCTGGATTCTAAGCCGCTTCTGCAGGCAACACAGGTTCTTCTTGAAACTCGGCCATGGTTATTCTTCTTCGTCGGGCGCCACTATCAGGTTCAGTGTTCCGCCTTACTTGCTTGGGGAACATTCATGGACCTGACTCGGAACAGGGAGCTTACTAAAGCTATGTTCAATAAATGTGGGAAGTAGACAAGATACACAGGAAGGGTATACGAAACCCTTTATTTTTCACTCTTTACAATGATTTCCGTACTTCGGAATACAGAGACCAACCACTTGTGTTCTGAACGTAAGAATATAAAAATATTAACTAAACTCTAATTTAACTTTGGAATAATAAGCAAGGGCCTACGTGGAAGATTGGCCGTATATTAACAGGAAGCCGTATGTAGTACAGAGCACTGTTAACACTACAATACGTTTAAAATTATTAAGAGGATTAAACCTCTGGCCTGGAAAGCAACCAGCAACCGAGTAAAACTGCTAAGGCAAGCGGCCTGCTTCTACTAACTCCTTCCTCTCTCTCGCTTGGCAAAAAGCCACAACTTAAGTACTTGGCGTTCGCCAGACAAATTTGCATAAATAAGTTAAAGCTTTTAATTCTGGCTGGAAGTAGAAAATAAGAAGTGATAGTAAAGATTTAAAATAAAATAAACGTTAGTAAAACTTAAGATCCTTACAATTTCAGAAAAAGTCCGATTTGGTGTCAAAATACGTATACAACAACTCTATGTATAAATCTAATACATATCTTAAGTCTCGCTTTCGAGATATGAAAAACGCAATTTGGATTTCGTCAATAGGTCCAGTGAAACTGCCCTCCCTTTTTTTCGAAGTGTACATGAGTATTCGCTGAGTATTTTATTTAAAAAATCGAATCTGAAGAATTAATTAAACAAAGAATGAATGTTGCATAGAATTGTTAAACACAAAGTTTGGATGAAAAGTTACATATTTTTTGCACATTTTTCATATCTTTAAAACGTTTCCTGTTTTCGTAATAAGATTTAATCTGGATATAGTGCTTCTATGTACTTTCAGACAACGAGACTAATAGGGCATCATTCCAGATAATAGGTTATCATAATTTATGAATAGATAATTTTCCTTCACAAGAATAACACCAAAATACTAGTAAAAACAGCAGCAAACAGAATTTAACATTCCATGGTAAACAAAAGCAAGCAAATAATTTTTCGTAATATTTTAGGTAATAGCACATATTATACATAAAATTATTTTACGAATAAATTAAAGAAGAACTTAAAAGTAAGTTCGAAGTAAAATGAAAAGGAAATAAATTTTAAAATTTTATATAGCATTCTTACTATACACAATGCGTAATATAATTTACTTTCGCTGAATCAACAGCAGCCATACTAAAAGATATAAAAGTAATTACTGAACGTTATGAGAAACTTTCTGTTCACGAATTTGATAACGTGAGAACAGCTGTCAGTTACGTCCGATTCTTGTAATCTGATTCGTCTTTAGCGAGCCAAATCTAACTTTTTGTCATGATGCATTAAGTCATTATTTTCTGCTTCATCATTCCATTAATCAGTTTTTCATTTTTATAATAAAGGCAATTGTGTAACCATTTTTCAAATACAAAAGTTGGATAATGAAATTAGAATACCAGCATCTATAGTGCAATATTTGATTAATATGATGTAGGTCATCTTTCGAAATACAATATTACAATGATTGTTTCTGAGAATGACAGATATTACCTTATATTGAAGTGCCACTGAGTTAGGGATAGACATATTTATGGTATAACTTGTTAAATATTTGGTATGTATACGATAATTTTAACACAGAGAATCGCTTTTATCATTAGCAATATATAATATAGCGATGTTGAATGGACGTGTTCTTCGGCCATTTCATGATCAAACAATTAAGTTTATCCAATATTTTACAAGTTAATCCAATATTTTCTTCCAATTTTGGAACCCTATAGTCAACTTATCAGGACTTGTGTTCCTCTTAACTTGCTTTGGAAACATGAACTGTCCTGACTCGGAACAGGGAGCTTACTGAAGCTATGTTCAATAAATTGTGAAGTAGACAATACACACAGGAAGGGTATACGAAACCCTTTATTTTTCTATCTTTACAGAGATTTCCGGAACTTCGGAATACAGAGACCAACCACTTGTGATCTGAACGTAAGAATATAAAACTACTAACTAAAACTCTAACTAAAACTAACTTTGGATTAATATACAAGTGCCTAGCTTTAAGATTGGCCGTTATTTAACAAAATTCGTATGTAGTACAGAGAGCTGCTAAAACTACGATACGTTTGAAATTATCAAGAGGACTAAACCTCTGGCCTTGAAGGCAAGCAGCAACCGAGTAAAACTTCTATGGCAAGCGGCCTGCAATAACTCTTTCCTCTCTCTTGCTTGGTAAAGAGCCACAACTTAAGTACTTGGCGTTAGCAAGACAAATTTGCATAAATAAGTTAAAGCTTTTAATTCTGGCCGGAAGTAGAAAATAAGAAGTGATAGTAAAGATTTAAAATAAAATAAACGTTAGTAAAACTTAGGATCCTTACAAACTTCGAGTCCGAAAATATTTTGTATGAATAACAATAAATTGATTCGGATGTTTGGCAAAAAACTAAACTACTATCTATCTTCTTTCTCACCATTCGAAATTTTTCTGTAAAAATGATCTTTATACAAGCCACTGTAATAAACTCAATTACTGTTTTTGTAGATCTGTTTAAGTGTAGTTATACTGCTTATACGGGGTGTATCAGTACAGCGTTGATAAACTTCCAGGAGAGATAGAGACGATGGTAAATCGCATAGGAATGCATGGTCGGAAATGCTTTCCTGGCGCGATAGTGACGACACAAAAAGCAGAAAAGGAAGGACATAAACAGTGAGACAAAACATGTTTTATTATGTTCAGTACAGCAGAAACCTACAAATAAGAACAAGACAAAAACAAACAACAATCGTCATTAAAGAAAGTGTTCGAAATTACGACCTCGCACAGTGATGCAGGCCTCAAAACTTTGCATGGAAGATCTGCGTCTTGAATGGAAGATGCATGACTCGTGGTTCCTGCATCACGGTCCGGGTCGTAATTTCGAACGCATTCTTTGATAATGATCGTTGTCTTTTTATGTTTTTTTTTTTTCTTTTCTTTTTTTTTTTACTCCGAATAATATGCATGTTTTCTCAACCCGTTCGTGTCCTTTCTTGACTTTTGTCTCGACACTACCCGCGCCAGGAAAGCGTTTCCGGCCTATGTGATTTTCCATCGTCTGTTGCTCTCCTGAAAGTTTACCTATGCTGTTCTTATACATCCTGTATATCTTGAGTTATTTACTTACTTATTCAATTATTTCGTTGGATAAAAACGTTAGACCAATCTTCAGTGCAGCTTTAGTGTGAGCAATGTCTTTTAGCGTAACATCGAACGGATTTTCTGTTTGCGTTTTCCTAATTAGATTTTTCTTCAATATTGTTTCTATTGGTTGTTCACGTAGTTGATTGGTTACTGGTTTTTCATCTTCTTCATCATTGTTGCTTTCTTTTATACTCTGGTTTTTAACTTTCATTAACTTTTTTATTTCTGGTTGAAGCTCCTTTTTTTATTCTTCACTGTTGCTAGAATTATGATGATCTGAGTGAGTCAGAACAAAGGAGGTTAGAATAGATGGAGTAAGCTCCCTCCCCCCCGTAATGATATCAGGTTCAGTGTTCCGCCTTACTTGCTTGGGGAACATTCATGGACCTGACTCGGAACAGGGAGCTTACTAAAGCTATGTTCAATAAATGTGGGAAGTAGACAAGATACACAGGAAGGGTATACGAAACCCTTTATTTTTCACTCTTTACAATAATTTCCGGACTTCGGAATACAGAGACCAACCACTTGTGGTCTGAACGTAAGAATATAAAAATATTAACTAAACTCTAACTTAACTTTGGAATAATAAACAAGGGCCTACGTGGAAGATTGGCCGTATATTAACAGGAAGCCGTATGTAGTACAGAGAACTGTTAACACTACAATACGTTTAAAATTATCAAGAGGATTAAACCTCTGGCCTGGAAGGCAACCAGCAACCGAGTAAAACTTCTATGGCAAGCGGCCTGCAATAACTCTTTCCTCTCTCTTGCTTGGTAAAGAGCCACAACTTAAGTACTTGGCGTTCGCCAGACACATTTGCATAAATAAGTTAAAGCTTTTAATTCTGGCCGGAAGTAGAAAATAAGAAGTGATAGTAAAGATTTAAAGTAAAATAAACGTTAGTAAAACTTAAGATCCTTACAATGAAATGAAATGAAGTCATGAAACGTCACGATATAACTTCACGACCTATCATGGGCGCTGCCATAGACGGGCTTCTAGTTGGTTTTGTTTAAATTCTCATTAGTGTTGTCTATATATTAGCTATGCATCATTAAATATTTTATAAGTCTCCAGTTCTAATTTTAGTACATAATATAAATGATTTTCTGCTTCGTACATAGAAAAATCACAAGGATTGCAAATAACTATTTCAAATTTATAAAAATTTAGGTACATGAAAATATGTAAATGACAACTAGTATAAGAAAATGTATACATAGTAAAATTTAGAAGACCAGCGGAAGTTTTAATGCAAATTATGCCTAAATACACTTTTCTGAACCTCTGAACTTTTGATATTTGCTTTCAAAATCAGTGTAATTTTATTTTTAATATATTTCGTAGTCCTATCTGTAAGCTATATCGTGGCCATGATAAGGCATGACGTCATGTTATTGACATTCTTTTAGCTTATTTTGTGTCGTCATGCTTACTCCATCTGTTTAAGTTCCTCGTATTAGAATGGCGCCGACATGGATGACGCAGTTTCGACTTTAAATATACTTAATAAATTCAGTCACTCTTGATCTATTTAAATCAAACTGAATACATTTAATAATATAACATTCACACATAAACATTTAGTAATAATTCAGGAGTACAGATAAGCATAAAATAGGAATTACAATCGTTACAGGCCAGCTACGCTTTTAGCGACCGAATTCTACAAACGACAAATCTCAAAAGCGTGTTGCCAACGCAGGGCAACGAAAAGGTAGAAATTAATTCGATAGGCGTGGAAGTGAACATACTCCCACCCTATCAGGTTTAGTCCTGATACACAGGCAAAGGTGAAAGTTTATTAATTGCTCTCTTGAAAACACCAGTTTTAGTTTTGACTGTAGCTACGCGAACTAAGCCGTCCTTGCCCGGATGGACATCGATGATCCGTCCTATAGGCCAAGTTAGAGGTGGACATCCATCTTCGATGATAAGAACCACCGTGTCGATCTTTAGATTGGGTCTGTTGTGCTGCCACTTGGATCTCTGCTGAAGAGAAGTCAAATATTCCCTTTTCCATCGATTGCAGAATCCCAGACGTAGATTCTGTATACCATCTATTCTAACCTCTGTGGGCAGGAGCATAAATTATAGCAGGGCCAGTTGTAAATTTGTTGAATACTCATTTCTATTATATAGCAACTTGTTTTTGAGGCATTGAAATTCATTAATTTTTATCCTTCAGCTGTTATTGAATATTATGATACTAATGTAACGGATAACGAGATTCTAATATGACAAATCAAATATTAAATAACCGAGTCTCTATCAGATGTTTCTAAATATTTAATGCAATTTAAGATGTAACGTTTTCATCTCATTCATGTGGAAGATAAACGAATATAAATGTCGTGGAACAAACCGGCTTTGTAAATCCCAAATTATATCCGTTTCTCAACATGTGTCAATATGAAATAATGTAATTTATGAAAGAGTTCTGCCAGATTGAAAAGATATTTTTAAAACACATACGGAAAAAAAGTGCCTCCCATCGAGAGAAGTTAACATTTTAAAAACACTTATAATAAGAACTGCTCCGCTTATAATAGCATAACTTGCTGGAACACTAAACGGGGATATTCATAAACTTGTAAAGAATTTTTAAAATCCAGGAACAAAGCAACTGGTTCTAAATCAGCAATACATTATTAGTCCAATTCATCAAAATTTAATAATAAGGCAGCTAGACAAAGCAATCAATAGCAATTTAAACAAAGCATTTGATACCAGATTTCATTGTGTTGAAACAGAATTAAATTTGTTTCTTCTGCATACTCTGCAAAAGTTCAATGTATACATCTTCGTTACAAATAGATAGCTGTATATCAGTGGGAGAATTTACTTATATGCACTATAAAGATAGCTGATGCTACAGTTGAATTACAGAGGCTAGTCACACATTTTTAGACGATGTAGATTGTATTCACAAAACTAAATTACATAAAATTCTTGTGTTTTAAATGTTCTATTTGACATCCCTTATTCTTAACTATCTTTCGACGCCGCAATTTCCACGATAATAATGCCTTTTGAAGTGGCAGAAGTGGTATTCTATCCAATTCCTCCCGAACAGCTTTCCAGAGTCCTGTTAGGGTTTGGGGACAACGTTTGGATAATGCAGTTTTTAAAAGTCCGAAAGCACAAAAATCCATAGGTGACACATCGAGAGATTTAGTAGGAATATCAGTGAAGGGCATGGCCTTGATACCAGTTTTTTGTTCCATTTCTTTTAGGAAATTTACAGTGGATTTTGATGTGTGACTGCTAGCTTTGTCCTGATGGAGTCTCACAGACTGATGGCACTGTGGGTAAAGCGATGGTATTTCATTCAGAAAAACTGGCGATAAAATATGTTCCTGATAGTATTTAATCTTGACATTGTTTTGCACTCTCTTTATTTTTAACTTGCCATTATATGAAAAAACCAGCAACAATCATGAATCCCTTAGAAAAACTTTCTTTCAATTCTTTGAACCATGTACTTAAATTTTTTCTCCCCTTTTAGGATAATAAATGGCTTTTTTTTTTTTTTTTTTTTTTTTTTTTTTGTTAAAATCATTTAAATACACCCATGCTTTACCTATTTTGACAATTGTTTTCCATTTTTCTTTGGATAAGTGTTTCTCATATAGAATTCTGCAGCGTGTCCTGCGTTGAGTGATATGCTTTAGAAGAAGACGATGCACATTGCGTTTTTTCGCTTTCTTAAGATTTAAATCAACGTTTATCATTTTGTTTACAGTGGACACCGAGGATTTTAATGATTTTGCAACTGTCCTTTGACTAGGGGGATTTTTTTTTCGCAATAGTCGAAGATGTTCGTTTTTTCCTTGGATACTTGTTTGGAATTTTTGACCCCCTTGACGCTCCAATTTGACGTTTTTTTCTTTTTTGTTGATGATATTACCTATCGACGCTTTAGATATCACAAAACCATGACTCTCACATCGTTTTTGGATAACGGAGTATGCATATTTCTCTTCAGAAAGAGCGTAAATGTAGCCTTCGAATCACTGCTTTCTTAAATTCGCCATTTTGAATAAAAACAAAACTTTCAAGCCACAGACGATGATTTTGACTTTTAAAAACATAGCACAATTGCAATTACTTCTTTTGCAGCAAATGATGTTTTATTACCGCTTACCAAAATCGTCTACAAAATGTGCGAACAGCCTCTGTAAAATGGCCATGGTTACCTATTTCATGCAGATAAATACCATACAAGATTAGCTCATTGCCATACATGGAATATATTGAGACCATCTGCGAGAATATCTCTGCCAAAATTTGTCAGGAACTAGAATTTTGCTCTAATTGACAGGGCAACAATATGGCGCAATATTGTGATGGTTCCATAATCTCCGTATTTAATTTGATGTGGCATTTTCCTTAGACACTTTGGCAAAGATAAGCAGCAGTTCTTAATCTTCCATTCCCATCTAATACTCGGATGTTCGCAATCTTATAACCTAACTATGGTTGCAATCGGTAGCATACTATAATACTAGCATACATGTGGGAGGAAAATTGCTTAACACACACATGTCTGCCGCATAAGAACACATTCAGTATCCTCCCATGAAACTAAAACCAAATGGTAATTTTGCTTCCGTTTTGATATAATAAAATTTGGTATCGATTTCATAATTTATATACTATGAATTTATAAAACTATTAAAGAACTAATAAATAAATTATCTGTATTAGCGCATGAATGTTCTAAGTTTAATGGAAGTATAAAAATAAGAAATAGTGTTGAAGTATACAAAAGAGTTTTAAGGAGTTATGAAAAGTAACTGCATCAAAAGAGATATTTTCCCAACGAGAAAAATCAAACTATAGTTTGGAGTATGTAGATAAAGCTTATACGTTATACAGTTCTAGTTAAATTATGTGTCCTTGGCTGCTAGAATCTTAAGGAAGTGACTAACAAGTATTCCATGGTCTTCTTACAAATATAAGTCCAAAGAAAGGTTAAAATACCGTTTTATTTACTCAAAGAAATGCTAACAGATGGCACCTCACGGGCTTACAGTGTAAGGATCCTAAGTTTTACTAACGTTTATTTTGTTTTAAAGCTTTACTATCACTTCTTATTTTCTACTTCCGACCAGAATTAAAAGCTTTAACTTATTTATGCAAATTTGTCTTGCGAACGCCAAGTACTAAGTTGTGGCTTTTTGCCAAGGAGTTATTAGAAGCAAGCCGCTTGCCATAGTAGTTTTACTCGGTTGCTGGTTGCCTTCAAGGCCAGAGGTTTAATCCTCTTGATAATTTTAAACGTATCGTAGTTTTAGCAGCTCTCTGTACTACATACGGCTTTTTGTTAATTTACGGCCAATCTTGGAGTTAGGCACTTGTTTATTAATCCAAAGTTAGTTTAGTTAGAGTTTTAGTTAATATTTTTATATTCTTACGTTCAGACCACAAGTGGTTGGTCTCTGTATTCCGAAGTTCCGGAAATCATCGTAAAGAGAGAAAAATAAAGGGTTTCGTATACCTTTCCTGTGTGTATTGTCTACTTCACAATTTATTGAACATAGCTTCAGTAAGCTCCCTGTTCCGAATCAGGACAGTTAATGTTTCCAAAGCAAGTAAAGAGGAACACAAGTCCTGATAACAGGACACCCTTCACATGAGCTTAACTTAAGATAGCAAATAAGAAACTAAACTAATACTAACTAGCTAAACTTTAGCTCAAACTGTACAAAGATAACTAATTGAGTTGGCCCGTAATTAAACCCTTCCGGCGAATACTAGCATGCACGTAAGACTACGATCGTATTTAATAAAATAGGCTTCCTGGCCGGAAGGCAGAACACGCTCTACTGAGAACTTCTGAGCTTTTCTATGAAACTGATTGAACTTAAATACTGGTTCTAATTCATTTACATAAAACGCGATACTGAAATCTCATTCTGGCAGGGAGCTGTAGGTGGAAAACAAGAATTTAAATGAAAGTGTTTCAAAAATAAAAATAATTATTAAAAATTTAAAACAATCCCTACAATGTAATGCACATATTTTTATAGAAGCAGCGAAGAAAAAGGAGCGTTACCTTTCGATTTCATGTAACATATTTTGTTAGTGAAACTTAAGAATAGCAATTTACACAAAGCTTTTCACTCAAAACAAAATTGACAAAAATTTATTTACTTGATTATAATTATGAGAGAGTTTTCAGGTGGAGAATTTACGCGACTATTTTATAAATGGTGATAAAAAAAAAAGTAACTAGAGTTCGTTTGCTTAAATTTTGCTTTTGCTTCCAGTTACGAAGTTTAAGATAAGACTAATAATTTTGTGAAATCGTTCCAACACCGACATGAAATGATTCCTCAAATCCAAAAGCTTACCATTTTATTAAGTTACTTTGAAGCAAAACATCGAACATGTAAACTGTTAATCGTATATCTTTACAGTTAAATTTGCCAGACATATTCATAAACAAATCTTCTAGCATAGATTACTTTTCGGTATCCATTATTAATCGATATTTAACATTAAAGTGCCAAATTTAGAAGCAACTATAAATAACATAAGTTAAGTAACAACAAGTTAAATAACGTAAGTTAAGTAACAACAACATAAGTTATTGTTTTGGTGACTAATAACTCTTAATGGGTGAAGGGTGAAACTATAACTTAATAGGTGAAACTATAAAAGAAAGAAAAACGACATCAATTTAGATTTTTTCAAAATTCATTTTAACATTCATGTTGTTTTTATGGAAGCTTTCTAATTAGTTCCAGGATTATTTGACACAGATTCAGTTTTTCAAGTAGCAAAAATATTCTGTGTTCTCGAAGAAGACTATTTTAGAACATTTTGATTTTTAAAGATTAGTAATGTATGTTAGATATCGTTTGATCTGCATATAGTTTATCTGTCCAATTAGGGTTAGTCCTAATTGGACAAAGTTCGAATTTAGCGAAATTCAAATACTTTTTTTTTCAATTTTCCATATCTGGACTATCAGGAGTGTTTTTTTTTTTTTTTTTTTTTTTTTTTTTTTTTTTTTTCTCTCAGGTCTGTTAAGATACGAATTCTTATCTTCTTATTAAAAGAGAAAATTCGAATTCCTGTCTCATCAATTCAACCTGAGATTATGGCTGGTAATCAGTAATTGAAAACGTGAATTTTAACACAGTTTTTTTTTTTTTAGTCCAAAGGGATTTGAATCCCGAAGGACTATTAGTTTCGTTTTGGCATTTTGCATCGGACTCATAAATGTCGGTTCACTTTTCAAACTGTTGCCACAAAATGTTAGAGTCCTGCATTATATTTGAAGAAATTAAATAATGAAAAATCTGCATAAATGTATGTATATTTCTCGTATTGTGATAAAACAACGGTACATAGAGTCATCGAATTTTGAATAACGTAATCCTCCAACGAATATGAGCATGTGGAAGACCAAATTTGAAATTTGAAATTTGTTTTATGATCGATTTCCTATTTTTTAAAACTTTGACGAATTTTTGATTAACAAACTCAAGGATTTCAAAGCGAGCAATGGCAACGTTGCGCAGAAAAAACATTTTTATCTCCAGCGCGTGAGTCTCTGTTACGGAAATTCTAAAGATATGCTCGTTTTAAAACTATTTTGCGATATTGCTGTTGCACTGGATCTTATAGTTTAAGTGCGAGGAACATGATATTTAATAAAGAAAGGTAACACACAAAATGTTAAAAAACGCCCCTTTGGACGTAATTTAAAATCTGAAACATTTCAGATTTTTTTAAAATTTTGTTATTATTATATTTTATTAGTTGGAGAAAAGTGGAAAAATCGTAAGCTAAAAGCCAAGTCGACGCATAGCAGAACAACTGACAATTAAAAATTTCTCAGGAAACTTCTTTTACAATTGTTATACGTTTGATTACAATCAGATTATCGAAATCGTATCGAGAAGGCAAAGATAAATGCGCAAAATGAAAAGAGGTGATTGTCCATTCTATGAAGGAGGAAAAAAAATTACGGAGACCTCTACTCAGGGAGGGTGTTTGGCCCTAAAAAATATGGGTCGATGGCCTGTTTCACGGCCAGTAAGAAAAGGAAGGTGCGATTGTGAGCCCACAGGCTAACAGGCACTCAGCAGTTCCGTTGCTTACCCGTTGTCGACCAGAAACTAACTTTTATCGCCATTTGGCGACTTTTTGTGTCAAGGAATTGCATCACTGTTGCATCAGCTGCGAGAAAATTAAAAGGAAGCTATTAAGATTACTTAAATCATTTCTGTTGTGTTGAATTTATTAATAGTTGGTCTGTTTTTTTTTTTTGCATTCAGGAAAATTCAGTTAGTGATATTAAAATTTTTATTTGATGGCTTTCATCTTCTTCACTTGTCGACTTCTGTATCGAATGAGTCAATGAATAATCTTCATCATTGTCAACTTCATTTACAGAATGACTTATTATAAATTAGAATGCGGATATTTCTTCTTGAAATTATCTATCTGGATTTCATCAGACATGTAAGGCGGCGTTGCTCATCACAATTACATCGGAAAAAGAAGCCTAAAATTGTTAGGAAATTAAAGTATGAACTAAAGAATTCCAATTTTTATTAATAATTTTCTACAACAAATAGGACGGTGAGAAAGACTACCCGGTGTTTAAATTTGGAAGGGAAGATTCAAGCGTAAACCCGAAAAATTCATTTTTCTTTTTATAAAAATTTTGAAAGTTTTAATTGAAAAATTGATTTTTTCTTTTAGCTTCAATAACCACAGATTCTTTGGCTATGAGGCCATGAAGATATTGGTAACACATGAAACAGAAACATGCATCTTAGATATTTTAATTTAAGAAAAATTCACGCTTAGATTTTCATACATTTTAGGAACATATTCTGTGCGTTTCAAGTGAAATTGACTCGTATCACTCTAGAACAAAATTATTTCATTTAGGAAAAAATTTCCAACTTTCACAAATTTGTCTTTAAAAAAAAAGGCATAAAATCGACGATAACTATCGACTCTAAAACTATTATCATTTCAGAGTAATGGATTTTTAATGCACTAAAATTAGATACACATTCAATGTTAAGCTGTCATTAAAAATTCATAAATATTAAGTTTGGGAGAGTCTTTTTCTTACCCCTAAAAACTCTTTCGTTTTTAAAATATACGTTAAAATAAAAATAAGCGCACTTTGAACAGTTTTATTTTAAATTTACGCCAATCCAATTTTTATTTATTTATTTATTTATTTATTTATTCATTCATTCATTCATAATTTTAAATTTTGCATTGGCGTGCCTCTAGTGCGGGGGTTCTATGAAAAACCGTCAGGAAACAGGCACAAAAATAAATAAATAAAATATCTAATTAAAAAAAATCTGAAAGGTTTCAGATTTTAAATTACATCCAAAAGGGCGTTTTGTGTGTTACCTTTATTTATTAAATATACTGTTCTACGTATTCAAACCATAAAATTCAGTTCAACAGTAATATCGCAAATTAATTTTAAAATGAGGACATCTTTAGAATTTCTGATACGGAGATTCGCGCGCTAGAGATAATTTTTTTTATTTTTTAATACGGTGTTACTATACTTCGCTTTAAAATCGTTGAGTTTTCTAATCAAAAATCCTTTAATGTCTAACAAAATATGAAATCGATAATAAAACAAATTCCATATTCCACATTACAGCTTTCAGATGCCCATATTCGCTAGAGGATTACGTTATTCAAAATTTGATGGCTCTAGGTATCGTTGTCACCGTGCGAGAAACATAGATACATTTATGTAGATTCTTCATTATTTAATTTCTCTAAATATAATAGTGAGCTGTAATATCTGGTGGCAACAGTTTGAAACGTAAAACAACGCAGAAAGTGAATCGAGGCAAAATGCCAAAACGAAATTAATACCCTTTCTGGGCTAACGCCCTTTGGGCTAATAATTAAAAAATAAACTAATTAATAACCTAAATAATAAAGCAATAAATATTAATATTAAATAAATTGGAAAGAAATGAAAAAATCTTTATAATTTATGACTTAATAATATTTTTTATAATTTTAATAAACAGTTGAAAATAAAATAAAACAAGGGACCTATTCTTAGTTGGAGCAACGGGTGGAATTACAATTTAACTCAAAAATTAAGAAATAGCTCGGCTGGGCTGGCTGTGGCTAAACTTGCTAACACCCTGAATGTATAATAAAGTGAACCCTTTCAAGGGATAGAAACAAAGAACATTGTTTTCTCAGTAAACCATTAAAAAAGGATAAAACGGTTAAAGCATCACTAATGGGAATAGAGAGAGTACTATAAACTGTATGAGAGCATGAAAGGAAATTTTTAAAGAAATACGAAAACAAAAAAGAAGAGTCTAAAACTTTCTGACCACGATTTTCCCTGCCAGTACTATTCTAGCTATCAAGTAGACTGTTACAGGGAGAAAAAATTTCTCCGAATCCGAAGGTTAACTGAGAACAAAGTAGCAAGTGAATTTTTTGTCCCTCTATATTCGATTGCGCCATTCCAAAATGTCTAAGCCCTTTTTCCCGCGAAGAAACATTAGTGTTGGAACAAAAAATTAATCCGCTGTCTTAAATTCATTGCCGTTCCTAAAAATGTTTTTTTTTTTTTTTACTGTGGTTGGAGACTTTTCTTAAAAATCTCAATCTTCGTCAAAGGTTTGTTTCCAGGGGAAAGAAAGACATCCATTCAGGGGTGTTGGAATCCTAAAATCTTTAAAAAATTGTGAGTTCGGATTTTTGCATTTTCCAATTCTCTACACTTTTATCTTTCTAAAAATACTATTCTTTAATACTAGAAATGTAAAAAATCTAGTTTTAATTTGTCACCGAATGCTTTGATCAATGAGGAGTTTTACATAAAAATGCGTTTTTCTCCAAACGTGATTTTTTTATACTCGATGTACCTTTTCTCAGGAACTACTCCTGACAGGTATTTAATTTTTTTATGGCTTATTTATTAGGTTTCCTAATATTTACTGAAATGACTTTGTAATAAACTTAGAAAAAAAAATTTTAATTTTTTTTGTGTGAGAAAAGTGCTAAATTTTACTATGCCTAACAAAATATTCTGTAATTTACTCAAAAATTCAAAATGTTTCAAAAGTTCATTTCAGTATAATCAGATAGGTATACTTTAATTACAGAAAAAATTTCAAGCTTGTATTTACAGCAGATTTTGAGAAAAGGTATACATCGAAAATGGACAATTTAACATTGTCGGTATAGGGGTTTCTGATTCCCCATTAGAAGTTAGAATCAATTTTTATTTTCATTCTATTTCCAAAATAAAATTTTCGAGATTAAAACAATTTTCATTTAAAAGTGCGTTTCAGTTATATAAAAGAAGTGCCGCAGATCTCTTATTTAAGGCTCCGATGGATTCCGGCGCAATTTAAGCTCTGGTCTAAGCACAGAGTGTAATTGTATCATTCCTTTAAGGAAAAAACGTATAGGCTTTCAGGCAATCTTTCAATAAATGAATTTTCTAGCATTGCTTTCTGTGAAGTTCATAAGGCCGCATTACAAAATGCTGAAGTAAAAATGAAATACAATTAGCACATTACGGCTTTATAACTTGTAAATTTTTTCTGTTAAATAATTATTTTGTTCTACGAAGTTTGATATATTTCGGTGCTTCTTCAGACAGAACGTTTTGTTTATAAATTAAGAGGGAAAAAACGTATATTCAGCACTGAAGGCTAGGATTGAATAAATTTCATAAAATCTTTGCATAGTTTATTACCTCTGACACTGACTTTTAATGAGAGGAAAATTTGCATGAGTGTATTAGTGAACTCTATAAGGTATTTTCTCCCTTCTTTTCGCATGACTTCATGGTATAAGTGTAGCACAGTCTTTTATTGTATTTAGCAATGCTAATCGAATAAGTATTTTTAACTTTAAAAACGTAAACATTTTGTTTTAAGTGTCCAAGTTTCAGTGTCCAAACTATAAATACAAAATGTCCATTTGGACATTTTGTATTTATAGTTTGATCAGGAATACGATTTACTATATTATCAAAATAATTACGGACATTTTTTTAATTGTTTTATCAAAAATAATAAAAGTTTCTGCATTTGTTTTTATATTTAAACATTTAAAATTACTATGATGAAAATATATAATGAAATTTGATAGTAAAGTAATGAAGTAATTGAACATAAAGATTAGCCCAATTAAGCATGAAATTTATGTTGTTATTACTTATCTCATCTAGTTAGCCATTAGGCTAGACCAGATCCATAAGTACAAGATCCATCAGTAAATCCAAAATGAAGGTACGTCTTTTCAATAGGTCCTCTTTTACAAGTCCCAAACTAGAAGATGTCGTTGCTGACTAATGTTCACTTGTCTGACCTATAGTCAGCCCAAGCCCACGAAATCCTCGTGGCAAGGAGCGCAAAATACGCCTGCCGTTGGCAACAGCCTTAAGCACCTTACAGGTGACAGTGCGGTTTAGCTCAGTTCCGCCCCCAATTTTGATGGAGAGCACCCACCGGGGGGGAACAGGTCCGAGGGTCTCCCCCCTCTTCCCGTACTACAAATCTCTCGAGATTACTTTCGGCTCGTCGCATATTTAGAGTACCCCCCCCCACGCAAGGACACTGTATATTGACAAACATCCATGCCTTCTCCGGGATTCGAATACGGTTCCTTCGGCGCGACAGTCAGCGACTGCTACCCACTATACCGGTTGGGCGACGGTGAGAAGACGTTCGGGAGTGAAATGATCAGTATTACATTTTCTACAGATGAGGTAGAGGTTAGGAGCCTCGTCAAAGAAACCTACTGATCCCGATTACCCTCAAAAGCAACAACACCTCCCGACTGCCTGCCACAATACCAGTCATTACGAGTGATGCAGTATGATTTGTATTGGATGTTTGATTCATGGAAAAAGGAGAGTGATACAGCTTCTATTCGGCAAGAGACGTAGAGCACCAAAAGATAGAAGGCTGGCTTCTCTCCGACTTCGGCTACTAAATTCAACTGGGCTAAGTGGAATGGCCTTCAAGCCTAGGGAGGCTCTACCAGAGGAAACGCTCGACGTAATTCGCCCATTGTCACCCCCTCGCCACTTTGGGGAAACTATTAGGACTTGAGGGAATTAAATTTATTATCTATTGTTTCGACTGAGCGCCGCCTGAGATAACCACTGACCTGACTTTGTTGTAAAAGTCTTACAGTGTTAATAGTCATCCTGGCAGAAGGGAAAATTTCCTCCGTGTAAAAACATACATATAAATATTACATGGGCATACAAGGCCTGTGTATAAGCATAGATATGTTGATTACAATCATTGTCTTGTACAAGTTACATATGATAGATACATAAAATCATGACAGCTATGTGTTGCTCATATTACCAGAATTACACAGCTCATATTACCATAATATTTTTGTTTTGCATAACAATTGTAGCAGAAGAACTAGAGTTACTAAACTACTGCATAAAGGAAATTTTCAGAAAATTCCAATGAAAGGGTGAATTAATGCAACCAACAAGGTTGGCATTTGAAAATTGAAATTTATAGCCTTCTATCCCAACAATATAATGCTACGGTGGATTTCTATATTTCCTTCTGTTTAACATATCCAATATGTCCATTTACTTTGAACTTTAAAGACCTGTTGATTTGTCTTTCTTATGCAAAACGGCACTGATAACAAATTTTACAAAAGTTCCATAAATGGATTTATTTTTTTTAATTTCTTTAACAATCATCATTTACTAAGAGAAAGGAAAAATGGAATGAAAAATAAATGGATGTAGGAATGAAGAACAAATGAATGGTAGGAGCTGAAATGTTCTTACTTAAAAAACGTAAAAGTTGAAAGAAAAGAAGCTAAGGAAAGTTTTTATACGCTATATTAAGGACTTAAATTTGTCGAAAATTAATTTCTTTTAAACTTGGCATTGCCAAATATGAACATATGAGCATATTTAACATATGAGCTTTTTATTAAGTAGAATTGACTTTTCTTTTCTTCCCTCTCTCTCTTTTCCTCTTTTTTATGTGTAAAACGGTTTTCTCTTTCTTAAAAATAGAATAGTTAGTTACATTTTGAAGTATTTCTATTAAATCTTTCGAAAGGGAAAAGAGATTTAAATTAGCCTTTCCTTCACTATCACTTTCTTAAGAGGTAAACATATATTTTATGATGTCGAGTAAGGTCTCTTAGCATCTATACTTTATCAAATTATATCAGTACGAAATCCTTAATCGGGATTTGATTTTTTCACGTATTAACTCTGTTAGATAAATTTGTTCTATTTAAATTTGCAGTATCCTGAAAGTTCTACATGAATATTAATTTAGATGCCCAAAATTGAAGCATAAAAGATACTACCGGTTTTTATTTTATAAATACTGTATTAAAATATAATATTGTCAAAAATGATATCTATGGAAATGAGAGATTGGACGTTTTGTTATGAAAATAAACTGGCTCGATTGGACTAAGTTTGTTTATGTTAATTTTAAAGGAAATATTTAATCGTGTCAGCTTTCCTCACTAAAAGACTTTGACAATTTATAAAAAAGTCAAAACGTAAAGTTACAGTAGTGATAATGTCCAAATATTCGTATAAAACGTAAACTTGATGATGTATTGGAATAAATTACAAGGAAATTGCAGATGTGTCACGTATTAGAATAAATTACAAGGAAATTAAAGATGCTCCACAGCATATCATATATTTTACATTTTATTGGCCCTTTACCTATTATTACTGATATTATTCTTACGTTTACACATTTTAATGAATTGTAAAATGGCACTAGGTGAGGGAGACTCACATTATTAAATAGTTCCTTTAAACTCACATAAGCAAACATAAATCTGTCTTAACTATCGTATCTTTTTTTGCAGCTCCTTGCGCATTTAAAAATTAACTATGGCATTCAAACTATATAAGTAGTTTGTTCATGTGCGTATGTTTGTATATATTAACATTATATACGCTATGCAAACTATATAACTAAAGTGGTTCCTAATAACCCTAGAAAAATTGCCTTCAATAATTTCTTTGACCTCGAAAATGTTCCTCAAAGTAAAAAATCTGATGCGTACACCACATGATTTCCTTGTACGGAATATTAAATTATACACATTTCTTCTTGCATTTCATTTAAACTTATTGGGTTGAATTAAATCTACTTCATCGATAGCGCATAAACCCCAATAGAATAAATGCACTTTTTAAAATTCACTGTATTTGTTTACCATAGCGACACTTCGCTAGCTTCACTTAACAGCGTTATATTTCGTTCGTATTGTTACGTTTTTCTTTCTTCTGACACCAGTTGTTGCGTACGGGGTACGTAGATTTGGGCTGAACGACGACACTTGATGAAGTATCGAAACACACTTTATTTACCAATATCAATCAGGACAGCTCGAAAACACTTTTACAGTCGGCGAAGATCTACTATAAACACGCTGGAACAATCAACGACACAGCCTTCACACTGTCAGGCAATAACGGTGAAGACAGCTTCGCTGCAAAGCACCAGAGTGCAGCTTCCGACTCTGCTTGGTCGTTCTCGGAACTCCACGTACTCTCGAGACTCTCCACGCTACAACTCGCGATGCACTCGACGAAACAAGAGCACAGCTCCCGACTCTTCGGTTCAGTCGTTCCCGGAGCTCAACACACTCTCTCGACGATGCACTAACCGCGATACTCTAACAGACTCCTTCGGTGCACTCGACGACCCACTCGGCACTCGCTGGCCGGCTGTCAACTCGATCGACTCCGCAGGGATTGACTCGATACTGACTAACTCGCACTCTAGACGACTCGTAACTAACTGACTGCGGACCAGCAGGGTTTATATAGCTTTCGGCTTGTGTTCGAGAACATTCTGGGCTAAAGCGGTAAGAATTCGTTCCAGAAGGTTCTCCATCCGTCCGTGGCATATTGCCAATTTTGTCGCCAAATGGGCGATTTTTCGCCAAATGTGGCAACCCTGCCTTCCATTGACATTTTATGGCAACCCTAAAACTGCTTTGCGGGGAAGCCATCTTACCGCGTCTGTATATTTCGTAGCAGTATCATAAGGAATCTAAGAATCGTCACTTCAATTATGATGTCAACTACTAAAGAGTTTCTACCATTCTTTTCAAATAGAGCCAATGGCAGTTCGCGGTTGTTTAATAAATTAGTGGTGCATAGAGCACCGCGCCCGCAGGCGAAATTCTGGTCAAAGGTGGCAAGTCTTAGAAAAGTCACAGATTGTTAAATGACATACATGAGTTCAAGTAATAAGCAATTAAATGTGCATAATCAGGTCGTATTTAAAACTAGAGTAGGCACTAGCTGGTGAGTAGCAGTTTTGACGTGCAGAGTAGCTGAGAGTTCTGCAGATTGGGATGAGCAGCGATAACATAAGATTACTGAACCGTATCACGTGACTTAATAAAGCATTGTGATTGGTGCGAAAATCTATAAGCAGTACTTGAAGTATAATTACTATATCATTTTGTACTATCAAAAATACAGTAAATTCTTTTAAGGATGAGTTCATTGAAGTAGAGAAACTTCATAACAGTCCTTTTTAGACATAGTAAAAACAAAAACATGAGCTTAAAATAATTTGAATTTGACTGCAGGACGTGTCGTCACGTGCACCAATGAGCAGTGAGCAAGCAGTATTGAATCGAAAGTGCGTAAGATTGCGATGAAAACAGTAAGTACAATATTTTTCACAAAAAACTCACAGTTCCTAAGGCTTGGAGAAAGTAACAGTCCTTTCAGTTCAAAGTCCATAGCAATTAAAAAATTATGGGAAGAAACACAAGTCCTAAGGCTTTGTCATAAACAGTTCCACTCTGGGTAAACACAAAGTCCAAAGTCCAAAAAACAATTGACACTAGATAAACACATAAACACAAAACACAATTCTTAGTTAAATACTAGTAAATAAGGCAAAAATATTTACAGTATGTACACTATCACCACTTTGAATTGTGGTGGATAGCTCGCGGTCTCTTCACGATACTTTTTTGGGTGGGATCATAATTTGTAAGTGCTTTAATGACGCTGTATGGTGAATTTTGAATACTTGCAAAGAAATTATGCGCATTGATAAGATTTTGATCATGAATACAGGGAATTTTTAGGTGATCATTAATTTGTTGATTTCGCACAAACCAGGTTGCATCTCTAATAGCTCTGAGTATTTTATTCTGTAGCACACTTATTTTTCTTCTCTCCGTCTTATTTGTAGTTGCCCATGCAGTCACTGCATACAACAAAATCGGCCTTATAAGCGTAATGTAAAGTGTGCGTTTGATTCTTAAATCAAGCTTTGACTTTCTACCCATAAGTGGGTATAGAGCCGCGAAAGCAGCGTTAGCCTTGTTGATTACTGAAGTTATGTGTTCTTTGAAGGAGAGCGTGTTGTCTATATGCACAGCACACCTAAATATTTGTAGAAGGAAGCAACTAGGATTGGAACGTTGTCAATTTTAATATTAATCTCCAAAGGATAGTGCTTCTTATATCTGCGATAGAGAACATTGAAGCATTTGGAAGGGTTTAATTTAATTTTCCAAAGTTTGCACCAGGTAACAATTATATTAACTTGGAATCTTAATTTGTCGATTGCGTTCTGTGGGTTTTTAGAGTTCGTGATGATAACAGTGTCGTCGGCATAGAAGGGATTTGTCATGTCATTAACGAAAATATTAAAACGTTTTGGTGAAATTGCTGATCCTTGAGGGACATCTTTAAAAATAACTTTTTCACTTGAGAGAGAATAACCACAGCGCATTTGAAAGATTCTTCTTTTTAAGTAGGAAATAATAAGTTTGAGGAAGCTATTAGGTAACATAAAATTTGAACGCTTGTAAATTAAGCCGGCATGCCACACTCGATCGAAAGCCTTTTCGAAATCGAAGTAACATGCGGCGACTGCTCTTTTCTCCTGGAATTTTTCTTTTCTGGAATTCACTAGCAATATTTCAATAAGTTTTAAAATCTGATGAGTAGTAGAATGTTCTGTTCTAAAACCGAATTGATGATCGTCAATAAGTTCGAGCCGTTCGAGATGTTATCAGGTTCAATGTTCCGTCTTACCTTCTTCGGGAACATGCAAGGACCTGACTCGGAACAGAGAGCTTACTAAAGCTATGTTCAAAACTGTGGGAAGTAGACAGGATACACAAGAAGGGTATACAAAACCCTTTATTTTTCTCTATTTACAATAACTTCCGTATTTCGGAATACACAGACCCGCTACTTGGGATCTAACGTAAAAATATAAAAATAGAACTAAACTCTAATTTAACTTTGAAATAATAAACCTGAAAGATTGGCCTTATATTAACAGGAAGCCGTATGTAGTACCGAGAACTGTGAACACTACAATACGTTTAAAATTTATCAAGAGGATTAAAACCTCTGGCCTGGAAGGCAACCAGCAACTGCGTAAAACTTCTAAGGTAAGCGGCCTGCTTCGACTCACTGCTTCCTCTCTTTCGCTTGGCAAAAAGCCACAACTTAAGTACTTGGCGTTCGCCAGACAAACTTTGCATAAAAACTTTAACGCTTATAATTCTGCCCGGAAGTAGAAAATAAGAAGTGATAGTAAAGATTTAAAATAAAATAAACGTTAGTAAAAATTAAAATCCTTACAGTGTTAGTTAAGTCTTTCGCTGATAATTTTTTCAAACACTTTACTGATGCCCGGTAATAAACTAATCGGACCGTAGCTGGACACTTCCTTTGGATTTTTGCCAGGCTTGAGAAGCATTATTTTGCTTTAGATGAAAAAAAAAGGTCACAAATCCCAAGAACAGGAGGCTGGAGGTTCTATCATTTTCATCTGTTTTTGTTCATGAAAATAGACTACTAGTATTTCTGATTCAGAAGATGAATTATCGTGGTTAAGCAAGGTTGCCCTAACTTTTACTCCTTAAAAAATTTCTGAAAGTTCTTTAGAAGAGATTAGTTAACTGTAGCTGTCTTTTGTCTGTCTATTTTGATGGATTTTATCCGTCCTGTACTTCTGATGAAAATGGCATACATTTTTACATTTTTCACATTTTGCTTTTTCGCCATTTTTAATTTGAAGTCATCTTCAAGAACCCATACTTTACGTTATTTACGTGTTGGAACATTGAGAAACGGTATGTATGTTTTGCCATCAGATATGAATTTAAAACAAATGTGGTTCCTACTATCATTAGTAAATTTTACGATTTCTTTATTGATTGTGCCATGGTTTGAGCTTTGGTCTTATGTTAACTTATGCGAAACTCAACGACAAACTAATATTTTCATGTGCAGCTCTTGACGAATCACTTAATGTATAGCTGCGGATCCAATGTTAAGTTCTCTATCTATCATTTGGTAGGTACAGAGACTGTCATTTGTTAACATTTTTGTATGGTTCATATATGTTCTGGGACTACAGCTGGCAGAGGTCTTCCTGTGTGTCCTTCATCCAGAAGAGAATTTCGACCTCTACGAAATTCCGTAAACCATCTCAATACAAGGGCACGAATTATACCCTCATTTTCGAATGCAGATTGTTGACGAAGGCATTCTTGATTTAGGCCTCACTTTAGAATCACAGAAAATCATAACACAGTAACGCTCTCGCATCAGCTCCATTTCTCTTTCTTTCCGAATTTATTCTAAAATATGTAAATTGCAATTATTGCCACAAATTATCGCCTGCGGACATAAAGGTTTTTAAATTTACACATTGAACAACTAATTTTCTTTTAGCACATATTGTCTGCCCCTATCTCAAATGTTCCGCTTAGTCTCAGCAGTCCCCACCATGCACCTTCTTTCCATGTTCTGGTTCTTATTTCAATGTCCCTCGCTTCGTGGCCAATCCTCAGAGGACACAGTACTAAGCTCTTTATTTATATTTATTCATGTATTTATTTTTAATCCCATCGAAGGGATCCAACAGGCTTAAAAGCACCTAACCCAGTGGACCAGCTGTTCCGTCGATGGTGAAAAGAAAGAAAGTGACCTATGTATAAATCCAAATCAGGCACTTAGTCTTTCGAAATAATTAATAACTTTTGTTTGTAAAAAAATGTATATCTTTTGTTTAAATTTCTTCAAAATAACTGCAAGCAAATACCTTCTTATTTTAAGAAACAAGGTACATATTTAGAGCTCGCGTCATCAATCAAAATACTTACGAAATAAATATTTGTATTTAACATATTAATTACAATATGGAACATTTGTCTTAAAAATGTCTAAAGAGTCTTTGGAATTAATCATCAAATTTTCTAGATTATTTTCTAATAACATTTACAAGGTAGTAACTCCTATTTAATTTAACAATCATTTCAAAAGTATTTATCTTTAAAATACAGCCATAATCACTTTTGGTGTTATATTACATTTCACTTATATTCCTATTCAAGGAGTATTTATGTACCTTGAAAAAGACTTTCAAACATAGCTGTGCAGATGATGTGGCAGCATGTATGTACCTCGTATAAATCAAAGACTATTAGTCGTAGAACTTAAAATTAAAATTTTATATATGGGTTCGCTATAATATTTAGTCGTGTACCTCCCCTTTTTATCGCAATTAGCAGTACCAAACGTATATATATATATATATATATCCATGCAATCGACAGTACCATCTGTATATATATACAGGGTGATTCTAAATTGTTTTTACAAATTAAGAGGGATGATAGTACCCATCCAGACGAGCAATAATTACCATACAACATAGGGTCGCTTTCTACTATGACAGGCAGAAAAGAGGATTCCAACATGAACCATTCCAACATGAACTTACAACAGTGTTGGGAAAGCGAATGAAGAGACCAAAAACTGCGCAATCAGATTTTTTGTTTATTGACAAACTAACAGAAGTGCTCAAAATGCCGACCACGCGGGTCGTTGCACAGTTGACATCGGCGAAGGAACGACTGCCGCACTCTCTCGAAGATTCCTAGTGTTGTGTTAATTTTGCCCGCGGCAACAACGATTCTCGCCACGAGATCTTCAGCTGAGTCCACAGGCGTCCCGTATACAAAAGATTTCATGTGCCTCCCCAGAAGGAAATGTCCAGTGAGTTGAGGTCCGGTGAGCCAGGAGGCCAAATCACAGATTCATCAAGTCCGATCCATCTTACAGGATATGTGGCATTCAAAAAGCTTTATTATTAGCACCGTTGTTTTCGCACTTACGCCATATACAATTCAACAGAAAAATTACAAAATTTTAACAGCAGCATAGCAGTATACATTTAGAATACCCAACGCAACTTTAAGTGTTATCTCACACTTTTCTCCATTTGTTTTCAGTCTTTTCTCAGTTCATCATGTCAATGCTCAGATGGCTTTACAAAACATTTTCTTTGTATTATTAACGGTTTTTGTATTCACTTTATTTATTAAATATTGCGTTCTTGGCGCTTACTCCCCAACAAATCAGATTGAACAACAAAATCAAACAGCATATATTTAAAATTTCCGGTAGACAGTCTCGCGCACTGATGATCAAAATGATTTTTCCACTGCTCGCTTTGAAATCGTTGGGGGTTTTAATAAAAAATCCGTTAAAGGCTTAAAATTGTGAAACAGATAATAAAACAAATCTGAAATTCAGAATTTGGTTTTTCCAGGTGCTCATGTTCGGAAGAGGGACTACGTTATTCAAAATCTGATGGCTCTAAATACCTTTGTTTTTTCACAGGACGATAAACATTCATACCTTCATGCAAATTCTTCATTTTTTAATTTCTTTAAATAACATACAGGGCGATTATATTTAGTGGCAACGTTTTAAAAAGTGATACGCCATTTACAAAGATTAAACTCAGAATGTCGTTTCGAGATTAAAATCCCATTCGGGACTAATGTCCCTTTTGGGCTTAGAATTATTATATATGTATGTTCTAAGCATTGTGAAGAAACGACAGCCCCTAGAGCCATTGAATGTTTTATGTTCGTAGTCCTCCACTCGAACCTAAGCAGCTGGAAGACGAGTGTTGAGTTTCGATTTTTTAAAATTTATTTCATGTTTTGTACAAATTAAACAAATTTTTGTTTCAAAAGCGAGCTGTAAGTAAAAAGCGAGCAGCGAAATAAAAAAAAAAAATAAATAAATAAAAAAAATTAATCTCCAGCGCCGCTGACTGTTGCTGATAAATATTTTCTCTACTTTTAATCTAATTGATTTAAATATGCATGTAAATCATGAGACGTATAATTAGAAATATTAAATATTTTTATGAACTGGCACTAGCTGCACTTATTAAAATCATCAAATATATATACATTTTTTTTCTTTTTCATGGTAACTCTTTCGGGTGTCTGGCCACTCTAGCGGTTGGCTTTCAAAGAAATAATCTAGCGAATATAAAAATGTATGACAACCCCTAACACTCTATCGGGAATTCTAAATGTATCCGTTTTTTAAAATATTGTGTGAATTGAATTTTATGCGGGGCAAGTGTGAAGAAAGCAATGCTTAATAATAAAGCTAAAAAGATTTTGGTACTATTCCGTTTTGAGGACTGTAAAAAAATTGCAGCAAAAATGTATGCGCAAAAGCGCCAAATCTAGCAAACGAGCCCATTAAACAGCGCGCCATTTCTAGCGCAAGCGCTGATTTCAGATTGCGTAAGTTTATATAGTTCTATATTTCTTAAGACGCCATTGAAATACTAGTTTAATTTTTAAATCTTTTTTTTTTTTTTTTTTTTTTTTTTTTTTAAATTCTTTTTTGATATCCTATGGATTTAACAATTTGGGAATTACCCATGAAGAAACGTGTGCAATAGAATTTTAGGTAAAGTGCAGAATCACCCACTGCTTGACGCGTTTTTAAGAATTGCACATACTCGCAATCCATGTACAAAAATGGCACTGCGCACACCCTTAACTTTATCTATGTACACATCGAACTATTTTCACTTAAAAAGTAAAAGAAAATTGACAAAAATCCAATTGTTTTTATCTTTGTAAAGAGCGGCAAACAAATAAGTGGGCGATTCACTTTTACCGAGAATTTTTTCAAAAAGGAATCGTTCATTATAGAAAATTATGTTTGAACAACCAACGAGATGAAATTAAACGATAACTCGGTAGCGATATAGCGATGCAGGCATCCATTCAGTTATGTTTAGCAATTTTTATATAAATTATAATAATGATCTGAAATAGTTATTTACTCTTATACTTCCATTCAGTCATGTTTAGCCTTTTTCATATAAATTATAATAATAAAAAAGTATTATATGAAATTAACTTTTCATCTAAATTAAAACATCAATCTTAGATAGTTATTTACTATTATACTTCCTTTCTTGCGTTAGGGTTGCCACAATTATTTTTGGCAGCACTGGCATCAACAATAGTTTGGCGATTTTTTACGGCCCTCAAAACCGAATAGTACCAAGATTTTTTTTTTTAAACATTGTGTTAGTAGAAGTGATTCCAATAGCAGGCTGGTAATTTGTGATTCATAGCAACAGCACAAAAAACCCTAACATATCCACACTTGCGACGTTAAAATTTGAATTCTTTTAGATTTTGTTTCTTTTTTTTAAATTTTTTGTTCCAAAATTTGCTTTTAAAAATTTAGTGAAGGTATAATACACGCTTATGATAAGTTCAAACTCTATTCTCATTGATTACAAGGATTTGAGGTGCATAATTTGACTATAACTATAATAACAATCGCAGAAGATAAAAGACAATTAACTCCATGAAAACGCTTTATTAAATTCATCTAACAGTGTTTCTCAAATGCCAATACAGAACAAAATTTGTCTTTCAAAATTTATTTTTCTTTGTTCATCAGTGCAGAGTGAAACATTTAAGAATGTAGTCAGTTACTTCCTTGTACGAAGTGGAAGAAGTATTGTCATCGCGAAAATTTCGAATATCATATTTCGACAGAAATATCCATTTTGACTATTTTCAAATCTATTCAGACGATTTTTTTGCATGATGTCTGTACATGAGCACATATTAAATGACTTTTTCTTCCAAAACGGACTGTAAAATGGATTTAAAGTGGATTCAAAAGCGAATTTTTCGTCTGAACAGCACTGAACGTACACTGCAAGGAGGAGGGAAAAAAAGGGACAGGTCCATATCTAAGCCTATTGACGAAATTCAACTGGCTTTTTTCATTTCTCTAAAGTGCGACTTAGAATATGCATTAGATTTATATACATCATTATTCTATTATAGGTATTTTGACACAAAATCGGACTATGAAACGGCATACCAATTGTTTTTCCATATTTCGTTTCTACGACTCAAATTATGCTTAAATATTAAATTTTGTAAAATTAGGTACGACATTCACGGAGAAATTCAAAAATTTATCTTGGCGTATTTTTTCAGTTCGCGCCAAGAATAATTCACTTGGCGAACTTCTTAAATTATAGCAACCTATTTTTCTTTCCTTTTTACTTCCTTGTACGAAGTAAAAAGGAAGTATTGTAATCGCGAAAAGTTTCAGGCAGCATATTTCAACGAAAATATCCATTTTGACCGCTATCGAATGCAATTTAACGAAGTGTTTGCGTGATATCTGTACGTAAGGACAGAATAAAATACACTTTTCCTTCAAAAAAATTATAAAACTGCTTTAAGATTAATTCTGAAGAGAATTTTTTGTGGCGTCTCTACGAACGTATGTACATACGTGCGTATCTCGCATAACTCAAAAACGAGTAGCCTCAGAACGTTGAAATTTTGTAAAACGTTGAAATAGGACTGCTATAACATGTAGATGTGCACCTCGTATTTTGGTTGCAATCGGCCGCACCAAACTTATATATTTATATATATATATATATCCACTCTGTTACTCGGCTCATTGATCTCAGTTTCTTTACTCTTATATGTTTGTAAATTGTATATTTTTTGCTTTAAAAATGATTGAATTATGTTGCTCTTATCTTCCGGTTGAGGATTTTTATGTCTTTAGTAAATCTGTGTGCAATATTTTTAGAATTATCAGCAATTTTAAAGTTGTTTAATTGCCGCTAAGCCTGTTTTTAATGGCGGCCATTGATGTTTACATTTGAAAGAGGAGACTAGTGGATTCGTTGCCAATCTAGAGAAACTTAGCTTCGCAACAACAAAGAGAACGTATTCATTTATTATTGCCAATTAATTCATGCTTAATTCTTTCTGGAATTTTTTCGAGGAAATAAGTGTTTGAAATTTACTTCGTAATTTTTAATATAGATATTTTGAGTTTTTATGTATTTTTGCCTTCTTGCGAAGTGAGAACTGAATTAATTCAATGAGAAATGCTCAATCGTCTGTGAAAAAGTTTCTCTTTTGTTTTGTTTGCTTAATTTCTTTTATACATCATTCTAGCTTTATTATAGTATTTGAATAGAATATGTGGCAACGATTAGATAATTCTATTCTTTAAATGATATAAATTTTGTGCATTATGAGTTATAATATGAACGAAATATATACGTTAAGTGTTATATAATTATTGGATTATATAACAGTTATCTTAGTTTCCGTTATAAAATTATTATATAAGTTAACTACTATATAATTATTAATACTGTTAAGTGAATCTAGCGCCAGAGTGCCGCTACGGTAAACAAATACTAGAGTGAATTTTAAAGAATGCATATATTCTATTGTGGTTTATGCGCTGTCGGCGAAGTAGATTTAATTCAATCCAATAAGTTTAAATGAAATGCAAGAAAAAATGCGTATAATTTAATATTCCAATTTAATATTCCAATACAAGGAAGTCATGTGGTGTACACATCAGATTTTTTTCATTGTAAAAGAGCGGGAAAAGTCCTCATTCATTATTTCAAATAATTTTAATCCAGTGCGTAAACCTCATTTAGCGTTATTATCGCTTATAACAAATATGCCAAATTTCAAAACGCGCCAATATGTAAATTCACGTATATTCTCGGAAATTTTAAATATTAATCTTTAATTTTTTGCAGGTATGCTTAGAAATAAATCTACGTTAAGATGATGGTAAAACTTTTGTAGGTTATAGTTCAAAATCGTTTTCGAAAATTTTTTAAATTATTTTAAAACGCAAATTTTAAAAATAAATCGTACAAAATGGGCGAATTTTATTTGGAATAAACCTAAATTTCGAATTCTGGAAGAAAGAATCAAGTTAAGTTTAATAAAAAAAGAAAAAAAAAAAAAAAAAAGGAGATATTAGTAAATAAATGAGAAATTCAATTAATATTGAGGAGCTAAAATGTTAAGAGCTAATTTTTTAAAAACTACCGGAACGATTTTTTATAAAACTTGGCACTTGGCCTAATTTGAGTCGTTGAATCGAAATATGGAAAAAATGGTATGCCATTTCAGAAAAAGTCCGCTTTTGTGTCAAAATACCTATATTAGAGCAATGCTATATATAAATCTAATACATATCCTGAGTCGCACTTTCGCGACATGAAAAACGCAAGTTGAATTTCGTTAACTGGCCCATTAAAACGGGAGATATAGAACTGTGCCCCTTCCCCCCCCCCGCGGGGCCCACCAGCAGCCGAGCGGTAAAGTCGCTGAACACTGGTAGTTCGGTCCGAGGTTTGAATCAAGCAAACGGGCTGGCTGCATGGGCGTTTTCGTGTTTTTCCCCATGTGTAACGTGTATACGAGCCAGTTTCCCTTAGAAAGTCCTCCACGAAGGCATCCCTCCCCTTAGGCAGATAGCCCTCGTGTGCTTTGCCATAATTAAATACACCACCACACCACCCTTTCCCCCCCGCAGTGTACCTGTGTATGTTTGTATTTCGCATAACTGAACAATTCTTATCCGTAGAACGTTGTAATGTGTGGTAATTTTGTAATGCGACTGCTAAAACATCTTGTTGCGCCTCCCTATTTTCTTATTGCAAACAGCAGAGCCAAACATATATATAAAAATGTATATATACCCCCTTACCCGGCCTTCACTTCAGCAATCTTTTGTCATAGCCATATATATCTAATTACAGATGTGTTTAAAATGACGAAAATATCCCCATTTTGGGAATGACAAATTAAAAAAAAAAAAAAATTATTTTGGACAAATAACGAAATCTGTAAATGGCGTCTTCCGGTTTAATGCCCTCTCTCATTTCTATACTTATATTTGGGAAACGTTTATATTTGTTGTGAAAAAATAAATTAGAAGTAGTTTGATTCTTGTATGACAAAAATTGATCGGGATATTTCATTTCAAAATTTCCAACTTTTGATGTCATTTTCAGCTTGACTTGAGAAATCGGTTAATGAAATTAGAATAATTCCAGAAAATAATTTAAATGAAGTTCAGAGAAAAGTGTGTATAATTTAATATGCTGTACAAGGATGTCATGTAGTGTCCATACCAGATTTTTTTAATATTTTTCAGCTAAGGTCAGTTACATCATTAGTATACGTAAAATTACACTTCGTCAACGAACAGAATTCGATGCACAATTTCTGACTTTATTTCGGGCGTTTATTATCATCTGTATCAAAAATAAAAGCTAATGAAAGTCATCAAAAACTTTTATAACATATAGATTGCGATTCTCTGTCAGTGCATTTTACAAGATTTTTTTTCAAACGGTAATCTTATTTTTCGAACAATAATTTGCTTCAAGAGTAAGAGAAAAGTAAAAGGTCTTTTAACGTTCTGATATTTTCATTTTTATCCAATTTATATTCAAGAAACTAAATAAAGAAACAAGCACCTCAGCTGAACTGAACTTTTTATTGAGTTTTAATTTATAATTAACAGAAACGATTAACTTTTCACAATTGGAACAGCAAGCATTGTTTTTATTTATTTAAATAGTGGTATAATTGCTTCTGATACATTAAATCTTAATCTGAAATCATCAAACTCCAATTTTTCCAATTCCTAATTAGTATTAAGAACTAGACATAAAGAGACCGTTACTTCATCATCCAGCTATAATTTGTGACAAGTACATTTCATCTCATCAATATGGACCAATTATTCAAAATCCTATCACGCGGGTCTTCCAATAAAGAGGAAATTAGGAGATCGGTGAAAAAAAATCTGATGTGTACACCACATGACTTCCTTGTACGGAATATTAAATTATACGCATTTTTTCTTGCATTTTACTTAACTTATTAGATTGAATTAAACCTACTTCGCCGACAGTGCATAAACCACAATAGAATAAATGCATTGTTTAAAATTCACTTTGTTTAGCATAACGACACTCTGCCGCTAGGTTTACATAACAGTATTATATTTCATTCATATTATAACTCAGAATGCACAAAATTTATATCATTTAAAGAATTATCTAATCGTTGCCCCATGTTCTATTCAAATACTATAATAAAGCTAGAACGATGTATAAAAGAAAGTAAGCAAACAAAACAAAAAAGAAACAGTTTTTCACAAACGATTGAGTATTTCTCATTTAATTAATTCAGTTCTCACTTCGCGACAAGGCAAAAATACATAAAAACTCAAAATATCTATATTAAAAATTACGAAGTAAACCCCAAACGCTTATTTCCTCGAAAAAATTCCAGAAAGAATTAAGCATGATTTAGTTGGCAACAATAAATGAATGCGTTATCTTTGTTGTTACGAAGCTAAGTTTCTCTAGATTGGAAACAAATCCACTAGTCTCCTCTTTCAAATGTAAACATCAATGGCCGCCATTAAAAACAGGCTTAGCGGCAATTAAACAACTTTAAAATTGCTGATAATTCTAAAAATATTGCACGCCGATTTACTAAAGGCATAAAATCCTTAACCGGAAGATAAAAACAACATATTTCAATCATTTTTAAAGCAAAAAAATGTACAATTTACAAACATATAAGAGTAAAGAAACTGAGATCACTGAACCGGGTAATAGAGTGGATATATTTATAAATATATTTATATACGTTTGGTGCGGTCGATTGCAACCAAAATACGAGGTGCACATCTTTCAACGTTCTGAGCCTACTCGTTTTTGAGTTATGCGAGATACGTACGTACGCACGCACGTACATACGTTCGTACAGACGCCACGAAAAGTTCTCTTCAGAATTAATTTTAAAGCAGTTTTATAATTTTTTTGGAGGAAAAGAGTCTTTTATTCTGTCCTTACGTACAGATGTCACGCACAAACATCGTTAAATTGCAATCGATAGCGGTCAAAATGGATATTTTCGTTGAAATATGCTGCCTGAAACTTTTCGCGATTACAATACTTCCTTTTTACTTTGTACAAGGAAGTAAAAACGTGTTAGAAAATACGGAAAACTGGAAAAACATACTCTTTTATACTGTAAAGGGAAATACAGTAAGATCCCGCTTAACGCGGGGGATACGTTCCATCAAAGTAGAGCGTAATGCGAAACAGCGCTGAACGAGGGTATCTTAGCATGCAAATAAAGCAGTTAGGGGTAGATGGATAGAAAATTGGTTAGGTATTAAATTTAATAATGTTTTTTCAATAAAGAATAAAACCAAACATTTATTTCTTACAAAAATAAAAACAATATAAACGAATATACTTATAAAAAGAAATAAAATTCCAAGTCAGTCAGATCATTCAGCCTATTCTGTGTTTCCAATTTTCTGCCTTTTTGTCAAGAATGCATTATGATAGATTGGCTTAATGGCATATTGCGATGAATTTCGTCGTCAATCCATATAGACAATCGTTTTCCCATTTCCTCTATAATGTTATTTCTAGAACGGGTAATTCTAGTTGCAGAGCTTGACGTAGTTGCAGTTGCCGATGACAGTATTTTTTCTTTATTCTTAAGAATTGTCCTTATTGTTGAAGTTGCCAAATTCAAAGCACTAATTTGAGATTGACGTTCACCAGAATCTAATCTTCTAATCACTTGCATTTTAGTTTCCGGTGAAATGCTTTTTCAGGTTGCTTTCTTTTCTTGTTTTTTATTATCACCCATGATAAAAAGTAAAGATCATAATATTTGTCACTGTATTAATCGTTATAGTATTATATAAATTTACAAGTACAATAATGTCAACAAATGTTTCAAATGATAAAAATGCGTCCGTACAGCACCGCATCAAAGAAGAAACACAACTGCACTGTTTCGGATATGTTATTTAGAAATCTAGCGCTGCACACAATTTCGGGAAATCCTCATAGTGCTGCGAGCAATTCCGGGAATCCCCGGGTTGAAATAAAGAGCGCTAAAGCGAAACAGCGTTAAGCTGGATCTTACTGTATATTGTTGCTTGCGTACGGGTTCGTTATGAAATGAATGCACAAGTCCGATGAAAAATGAACAAAAATTTATTATTATCACAACAAAAATGCTTAAATTTTCTCAAATTATCATGCAGTATTACAATATCTCACCGTAGTTATCTTTTAACTACTCAAATATCCAATAGAACGTAATTCAAAACAGCTAAAGAACGCTAATCTGCGAATTCGCTACAATCAACAAGAGCAGTTTTCTAAACAACAACAAACTAAGCAACTGCTAACTACTACGAACTGAGATGTTTTCCTCCTTTTATAAGATTTTAAAATCACGCGCTAGAATTTTCCAGTACTTTCTCGAAATCAAAAAGAGATATTTATTTATTTAATGCACGCGCTCTTGTATTTTTAAATTTTCCGGCTTAGCTTTCTTTTAATATTCGTCACGCGCTGCACTGCGCGAGAAATAAAACCATTTAATTTATAATTGAACTAACATTAGCTTTTTAAATACCAAATTCGTAACATTATATTTCCTTTTAGAAAAAATGTAAAAGGCCTGTCTTTCTTTCAGTACATTCCTATTTTCTGAGTATGACTCCAAATACTCTCTCAGCTCAGAGTATGCAATAAAGACTTTTTCGGGAAAAAGCAAATGCATTGTCATGTTTTCGATAAATTCGATGCCGATTTAGAGATCTGTCACTATATTCTTCGTTTAAATATAAAAAAAAAATTAGCGGCGAAAACACATATAGAGTAGAGATGAACTTCTACTGCCAATTGCACTAGCCTGATTGACGACGCGGCAACCATTTTCCCCGCGTTTTCAACCAACTCCGTAATCGCAGAATATACAAAGTTGACTAAAGCTGATTTTCACTACTAGCGACATCTGGCGGCCAGTAAATTGATGACGACTCTCGTGGCGTAGAATAACGAGCTATAGGCGTCTAGTTTCTGCATTAGGCAATATACACAGATATGCAGGAAAGTGTTTCTTACTCAAAATAGCATAGAATAAATGTTTTTAATTACACTAAAGTTATCTAAGGATGCTAAAACAATATGAGCTATAGCTATAAGAAAGTTTATGTTGAGGTTCTCTGACAGCACAAATATTTCTAAAACATAGCGCAATATTTCTTGAATGGGAGCAAATGTTTTTTATAGGGAGTGTAGGAATTTAGTCGAGAAGAGTAGCAAATACCCCAGGGCAATTATTTGAATATAAATCTTTCTAGTTAGTTAATGATCGAACACTTACACTAGTTATTTTACTGAGACTCCTTACGCTGCAATGAAAGATTTCCCGAATTATTTTATATTCCTGTTTCTGTTCCTAGCAATCAGTTCCATTTCAAAAATTCGAGATGTTTAAATAAATCTTCAGATTTATTACGAAGCTCTATAAACATCTCAACTGATACAGTCAGCTCTATCAGAAGTATTTATCAACTTTAAGACATTAATACGTTAACATTCTAAAACAAAAATGTAATAAAAGGGTTACATTACAAAATAAATGCATGATAGAATAAAATATTAAAAAGTGTGTGTGTGTGTGTGATTATGGCAAAGCCTCGAGGGCTATCTGCCTAAGGGGAGGGATGCCTTCGTGGAGAACTTTTTAAGGGAAACTGGCTCGTATACACGTTACACATGGGGAAAACCATGAAAACACCCATGCAGCCAGCCCGTTCGCGGGACTCGAACCTCGGACCGAACTACCAGTGTTCAGCGACTTTACCGCTCGGCCGCTGGTGGGCCAAAATATTAAAAAGCATACTCAAATTTAGAGCAGGGCAAGCGTAAGGCTCTCTATAATAATACAAAACCCATACACACACATTTTTTTTAATAATTTGTGATATCACACATATTTACACATATTTGTAACCATATGAAGTGAAAACAATCATTATTTATAAAACTCAGAGTAACAACTGTGTAATCAGAATAAAAATTTCTGATAAATAAATCCGCTCTAAATTGCACTATTATTAGAATTATTAGAATTATTGAATATTATTAGAATGTAAGCGACAAAATAAAAGACTTATAGAAGCCTGTTTCTGGCATGATTCAAACAGCGCATATCACCGTTCATTCTCTTCAATATAAAAATAAATCTTTCATATAAGAGATAGTTGTAGTTTGGGAAGAGTAAGTTTTTACAAGAAAGAAAATTTGTTGAACAAGGTACGAGGGTGTACATATTCTTTGTAAGACTCAGTCGACGGTTAATCAGTGTTAAGTCGAATAACAGCTATCAAGTGCCTCTCAACCGGTATAGAGGTTAGCGTCACTAACTGCCGAAGTCTCCGGGTTCGAATCCCGGAGAAAGCATGGAGGTTTGTAAATGTATAGTGTCGGTGCGGCACGGCGGCACTCTTAAACGTGCGGCGAGCCGAAAGTCCTCTCTAGTGGTTTGTTGGAAAGGGAGAAGGGTGGGAGACCCTCAAACCTGTCTCCCCCGGGGTGCTCTCCATCACGGAACTGCATTAAATTGCACTGTCAACTGTAAGGTGCTCGAGGCTGTTGCTAACAACATGTATATCTTGCACTCCTTGACACGAGGCATTTTGCGGGCTTTCGCTGATGTAAGACAAGTGACCATAAGTAACAACAACAGCTATCAACTAATAGTTTCTCATGAATGAACACATAAAGCTCATATGTGATATAAATTTATTTTAATGCTGTTTTATTTTTCATCTTTCTCCTCTGTCATCAATTAGTACAGCCAACTTGAATAAGTTAAATTCCAAGAATGTTAGTACATAGCCCGTTACTTTTCTTTATACTTTAAAAATAAGATCTAAAAATAAAGTAGGTCATCTGTGATACGTATGTTTTAACAGTACTGAAATCAAATTTTGTCATCTCCCATCATTTAACTTTCTAACCACTAATTTTAAGTTAAAGTGTACCCTTCCTTTCAATTCTCATTTTATTTCCTTGCCAGAATGGAAATTTCTAGCAGGTGCGATATTCAGATTTTGTAATTAGTATTTTGTTAGTTCAATTTAATAAAGGTATCTTCAAAGAGTTAATTATCTTGTATCTTTTGCGATGATTATTATAGTAACAGTCAAAATATACAACTTAAAACGTTTTAATCAAAGACAACAAATTTCGAAGTTTTCCTAGGCACTTATTATATCTTCATTAAATTTGATAAAAAAATACAAAACAAGGAAGGAAGTATTTATAGGAAGGTTTTGGAGAGGGAAATCAGAGCATGTTCTGCCTGCTTGAACGCTACGTTGCTAAATTTGATTCTCTAGCGATCAGACTTCTGAGGCATTGAGTTATTCTTGCCATTGGGCTTGTGTACGCCGACTTCGCTCAGAGCCGGCTTGCGAGATAATTACACTGTGAAGCCATGAGGCTATACTTAAAACCAGAAATGTTGCACATTCTGTAATGTTGCACGTCTGTGTGTTGCACGTGTTCTGTAAGCACGACTTGGTACCAACCGCTAAACTTTATTTGAATTAACAAATGATTCTATACATCCTTCTTCTGATTTTATAGTATTTCAAAACACTTAGTGATAATTTAAACAGTCTTCCAACATCGCTTTCATTTTTTACGATAGTAAAGAATACACTGGTGTGCAAAAATTAAGGACGAGACGGTTTTTTCAATATAACTTTGTACAAAAGCTTTCCAAATCAACACATTTAAAACCGTAAGATCCCCAATACGTAAGGACATGAGTAATGTAAGCAACACTTACTAAAAGAGAAATCAGAGGGATAAAAAGAAGCTTTATTGAAAAAGTAGCATGGAGAGCAATGCGACTGAAGGTCGAAACATCCCTGTGATGAGTGTCCAGTAAGAAACATCCGGTCTTTAATAGGGAATATGATCTCCCCTGACTGCTAGGCAGATTTCACAGCGTCTGCCCATATTGAGAATGAGGGTGTCAATGAGTTGTTGAGGCATTGCTGCCCATTCGTCTTGCAGCGCCAATCGAAGCTCCGGAATCGTTACTGGTGGTAAGGTACGAGCTGCCAAGCGTCTGCCTAGAAAATCCCATACATGCTCGATGGGATTGAGATCCTGAGATCGTGCCGGCCGATCCATACGTTCAATATCCTCACTCTCTAAGAGCTGTTCGGCAGCTACTGTGCGATGACATGGTGCATTGTCGTCCATGAAAAGGAACTGCGGACCCATAGCGCCTCTAAAAAGACGCACATATGGAAGAAGAATCTCGTTACAATAACGGGTCCCGTTGACTGAACCTGCGTCGAAGATGTGAAGGTCTGTACGACTACCAAGCATGATGCCTCCCCAAACGAGAACACAGCCATCTCCATACCTGTCCCTTTCAATGATGTTCGAGAGATGATTGCGGCTTCCCCCCTCTCTCCAGATGAGTATGCGATGAGAATCGCTACTCAGACTGAATTTGCTTTCATCTGCAAAGAGTACTCGTCCCCATTCATTGTCTCTCCAATTCCGGTGTTCCCGGCACCACAGAGAACGCCTTCTCCGATGGGCAGGCGTTAGAGGTACACACCGTACAGGGCGTCGTGCAAAAAGGCCACCACCGTGCAGTCTTCTGGCCACGGTAAAACGCGATATCGTCGTCCAGTCGCCTGTGTCGTGTGTCTAGCGATTTCTCCCGCTGTCTGCCGCCTGTTTCTTCTGGCCTGTAAGGCAATATACCGGTCATCTGCGGGTGTGGTTCCTCGTTGACGACCACTACTAAACCTCCGGATGTTCCTGTAGTTTGAAATTGTTTCCAAAGTCGTGAAACGATGCTGTGAGCAATTCCGAACTCTGCAGCCACACTTGTCACACTGCGACCTTCCTCCAACTTCCCAATGATTCGACCTCGGGTTAAAGCATCCAGATGTCGTCTAACAGATTGATTATTCGCCATTTCTCGCTGAGGCAGCAACTCGGTGTGATTTTAACTGCTATACGGCGTGCAATATCTTTGCCAGAAATACTGATCTTACACCGACAACATGCTTTATACTACTCAGACACTCCCCCATTACGTCTACCTGCATATCTGCGCATGTGCTACCGTACATCACCTTACTTAATCTCCTGATTGGTCTTTCTGTCCGCTCTGCCTCTTTGTTCAGCTGATATGCTAATTTTTCGACTTCGTCCTTAATTTTTGCACACCAGTGTATACTACGTTACATCCCTGTTATATAAAGAGAATTAAAGAATGATAATCAAACATTTACTTTATTTTTTATAATGAAATACAAATTTATTCGTAACCCATTTCAGGGGAATCATTCATGCATTACAAAATGAAATCGAGTGGGAAAATAGAAGCAAATGGTATTTATAATTACCAAGGGACAATACGTGGGAAATTTATATGCGTGCATATTTACACATATATGTATACATATCCCGATTACACTGTCAATAAAGACTCTACAAAGACTAATATGATAGTATAAAATATGCATTGATTATTTTTGCTATCATTCAGTTATTTATTGTATTATTCAACTATTCAGAACAGTCCGCAAGATTATCATAAGTCTCATAAATATAAACATAACGAACAATAATTTACATGACTGTCATGCAATTAATAAACCATTAAATTTGAATTTCCTGTAATTAGTTTATCTCAGTACAAATAATCTTTATTGAAACACATCATTCGCTATTCCCTACGTATTGTCCCTTGGTAATTATTAAATAACATTTGCTTCTATTTTCCCACTCGACTTCATTTTGTAATGCATGAATGATTCCCCTGAAATGGGTTACGAATAAATTTGTATTTAATTATAAAAAAATAAAATGTTTGATTATCATTCTTTAATAACTGTAAATAATAGTTTCGTTAAATCATTCCTGAAAAATACATTATCATCAGTAAAAAAGGAACTTCAGTACTTTCGAATTTCAGAGATTTGTGGCAAAAACATTCTAAGTAACCAGGAATCGTTTATAGCAGGCGAGAAGTGTTTCTTCCTTTAACTCAAACTTTAGTGATTAATTTTTAATTTTTAAATGATTTTGACGGTTTGTGATTTTTAGTTTGTTAAACAGTTGGGAAAACTGTTACATTTCTGATAAAAAATTCGATAAATTTAAGACCTTAAAGTAGATTTGATGTTCAAGTTATAACGTAAAATTTATACGTAATACAGACATTATTATATTTAATGATATTTTATTAATTATAAGAAAAAATAATATTTCTCGGAATGTTATAAACGCTGAAGTCCAGTCATTAAAGAATTCTTATAATTATATGAAGGTGAATGTGTTCTATTACTGGCTAATGAATTCAGCACCAATGTCAGTTCAGTGATAGTTTTTTTAGCCCTAAGGGCGTTAGCCTAGAAGGGCTATGAATTTCATTTTAGCATTTTGCATCGAAAACTTGAAAATTTTCAATCACTTTTCAAAATGTTGCCACCATATATTATTGCCTTGTATTATATTTAAAGAAATTAAATAATGAAGAATCTGCATAAATGCATGTATGTTTCTCGCAATGTAATAAAACGACGGTACCTAGAGCCATCCAATTTTGAATAACGTACATCTCCACCCGAATATGGACATCTAGAAGTCCATATTTGGATTTGGAATTTGTTTTATTATCGATTTCATATTTTGTAAAGCATTTATGAGTTTCCAATTAAGAAACTCAACTATTGCCACTTTTCTATAAAGTAATATTTTAGGTATCCAAGTGGTAAAAATTTTCAGAATTCGACAGACATACCTTAAATCAGGGTTACGCTAACTTTTTACAAGTCGCCACCACTTTTATAAATTATAATATTCTAATTCATACTTACTCCTTCACATATTTTTATCCCCTTCGAAAGCAATTTTTAGCAGATGTTACTACTACTAGTATACTTATATTTTTTTAATACAAATAATTAAAATTCATCTAATTTTATATTAGTATTAAGGTTATAAAGTATTTTCTCGCTCCTTCAGCATGCCTTCGTGGTATAACGGTATCACATTCGGCGCATAGTCGAGAGGTGCAGAATTCGAGTTCCGGCGAGGGTACTGCACAGTTTTCGCGTATCTTTCTTCCAAAAAAAAAATGGCGCCCGAACTAAAAGTTAATGAACCACCAGAAGGTGAACTAAAGGTGGTGTCAGCACCAGAATTTGGAGGCTGGGTCTGCTAATACCCAGTCACCGTTTAAAAGAGGCAGTATATAAAGCATTTTCTCCTTCATTCCAACATGCCTTCCTGGTGTAATGGTAGCACACTCGGCGCGTATTCGAGAGGTCCAGGGTACGAGTCTAGGCGAGGGCACTGCACATTTTTCACGTCTCCTGTTAAAATAAATATATAAAACAAATCTGAAAACTTTCAGATTTTATATTATGCCCAAAAGGGCCTTTTTTTAACTTTTGTGTGTTACTTTTATTTTTTCATTTTTTAAATATCATCTGCTTCGCACTTAAACCATAAAATGCAATTCAACAGCAATTTCACAAAATATTTAAAAGAGCATACCTTTAGAATTTCCGATAAACAGTCTCGCGCACTGGGGATATATATATATATATATATATATATATTTCAGTGTTGCCTTTGCTTGCTTTGAAACCGTTGAGTTTCTTAATCAAAAGCTCAAATGCTTTACAAAATATGAAATAGATAGTAAAACAAATTCCAAATTCCAAATTTGGACTTCTAGATGCCCATATTCGGGTGGAGACGTACGTTATTCAAAACTGGATGGCTCCAGGTACCGTTGTTTTATACCAATGCGAGAAGCACACATACAATAATACAGATTCTTCATTATTTAATTTCTTTAAATATAATGCAGGTTTTAATATTTGTTGGCAACAATTTAAAAAGTGATTCGCCGTTTATTGAGAATGAAAGCAAAGTGCCAAAACGGAATTAATAGCTCATCTTGGACAGGTGTCCCTTTGAATTGGAGGGGGGAGGGAACTAATGTCTCTACAAGGTAATTGAGAAAAAAATATATTTGTTTTTAAATATTCAAGATTTATTACAGTTTGGATAATGTTTACCTTGTTAACTAAAAATTTAATAAATGCTGGAACTCACATTAATGAGATGGTTAAACATGCCTATTCTTAAATAGCTGTTCTAGTTTGGTTGTATGCTGGTAAGAAGCACCGCAGTCATAGGCTTTAAATCTCTCTTTTATTACTAAAACTAGAGTGGGTAGTCCGTAGATAGGATAACTGGTAATACCTACAGAAAATGCTAGTCTTGGCAGAAAATGTGATAGAAGATTCCCGTATATCATTTTCAAACTTGGAGAATTTCCTCTTGTGGTATATGTAGTTAATTTGAATTTTTTATCCAAAGGGGCAATTTGCCCCGAAGGACTATACATTTTGTTTTGGCATTTTGCGTTGATTCACTTTCTGCATTGTTTCACTTTTCAAATTGTTGCCACCAAATATTATCACCATGTATTACATTTAAAGAAATTAAATGATGAAGAATCTGCATAAATGTATGTATGTTTCTCACATTGTGATAAAACAGCGTTACCTAGAGCCATCCAATTTTGAATAACGTAGTCCTACAGCGAATATGGGATTCTGAAAGCCCAAATTTGAAATTTGAAATTTGTTTTATAATCATTTTAAAATTTTGTAAAACCTTAACTGATTTTTCATTAGGAAACTCAACGATTTCAAAGCGAGCAATGGCGACGTTGTACAGAAAAAAAAAAATTATCTCCAGCGCGCGAGATTGTGTATCGGAAATTCTAAAGATATACTCAATTTAAAATTAATTTGCGATATTGAATTTTATGGTTTAAGGGCGAAGAACATGATATTTAATAAATAAAGGTAAAACACAAAATATTTTTAAAAAACGCCCCTCTGGAAGTAATTTAAAATCTGAAACCTTTCAAGTTTTTTTTTTTTTTTTTTTTTTTTTTTTTTTTTTTTTTTTTTTTAATGTAAGTGTGTGATTTTTGGAAACCAAGCAGGTTTTTTTTACACTGGTAGGCTTCTAAGATCAGTTTTATTCGCTGGCTATGCCGGATCGGAAGCTATGCCGTAAGAAACGTTGCTTCTTGTAATTCATAGGGCTGACAATATTTGCACATTTTCATCAGAAATGCTTTCGTCTGCAGCATAAATTAATGGCATTGGCGGATATTGTATTCTGCTATATAATAATAGTGATTTTAAGCTTGTATTTGAAACGTCGGTCAAATACAATAGCATTTGTTTTTCCGGATTGTGTAGATGCAATGAAACCTCAAGTAATGAGTCTATGGCATTCAAGCGTAAAGAATCATTATTCTAAAGTTAAGTTTTCAAATTCGGTCTGGAATAGAAACCATTAACGTTTAAGCTGTTTTCTAAGAAATGTCATCCTTTTTTATTAACAATATTAGGCTCAGATACCTGAAGTCAAGTCAGACATTTTGATAAATGGGATCGTGAACAAGGTCATTTAATTCCTGTTTGTTTATACAATAAACCTCTAAAGAATCTTTCAAAAATTTATGATCTTTTTCTCTTTTTTGGACCTCAAAGGTCTATTTCACTAATATCACTCACTCATTCTATATTATTTCAAGAATGGGCCTGGAATGGAACGAAATTTTAAGAATTCATTTCATACATTGTACCCGATTGAAAACGACAGCACTCTCTTTCCAGTTAAAGAAAGGAAGAATCAAATGGGGTTGTCACTCCATATTCATCAATCCTCGCCAACCCTGGAGCTGTCTTGGCTGCAAAGTGGGTTACACCTGCAAAAAAGGCAACCCTCCGTCGGAGCGGGGGCAAGCTACTCCATAGGTCGACCCCTCCTCCTCTTCACTTCACTTCCTCTAAAGATTTACTCTCCTGAATATGTGATGCTCTAGTTTTGAATCGTCGGTGCTATATAAAGAGAAATTTCGCTGCGGACGATAGCAAACGATTCATAGAAGTTTCGAAACTTGTTAAGCTCCCAGTTTCTTTAAACAGGTGAGTACGATCTGCCAAATAATATCTGGATATATATTTCATTTCTTATGTTTCATATAATATTTATATGCTTACTGAAACTTTACACTCAGAAATTAAATACCGTGTATCTAAGACATATAATATTTCAGTTTATTTTTCAGCATAGCTATTGCAAATCTAGGATTCAATATGATTCTCAGTTAGAAGCTTAAACTGTATCTAAAATCAACTTCAGTTTGAGAAAAATGTTGAATTATTATTTTACTTATTGAAAGTAATGTGTTTACGAAATTATTCTGCAATTTTCGGTAGTTGGAATTAAAAATAAATGAAACTTTAATTAATTAAACATTACTTGAAATGTTTTAAAGACATTTTGCCGGGGAAAACAGCAGAATCTTTTGTTTAATATTAAATAAAAACACTTCTAAAAGGTGATCCAAATTTTAGTCTTATTTAATTACTCTCATAATTACTTTTATCTGAATAGAAATGATTACTTTCTAAAACGTTATAAAAAATAATATTTCTAAAACAGAAATGTTTCTCTTCCTGGAAAAGACAGGGATCTGTGTGTGATCACTCTTGAAAAGGATAAAGTTTTATTCAAAATTTGCACCAAAATTTAAAAAAAAAAAAATGCTTAACTTTTTAACTAACTTTTTTTTTAAATACTTGTTAACTCTTTAAAACAAATCATTATTTCACAATGCATAAATTTTTTAGATCCAAAAATTTAAATGGATATTTGTGTTAATGTTTCTTTTTTATTGGCACTTTGAAATATTGCGTGCATATCGTATATTACTGAATTTTTTTGATATGTTATATTTTATTGCATATTATTTATCATTTAAATTAAATTTCCATTTTAAAGGAATTCTGCAAAAATACTTAACCAGAGCTATTCTTAAATTTTTGCGATATTTTAATAATTATCATACTTATTATACGTTTACTAGTTTAAGAAATACTGAGATTTATTCTTCTTCTAAAATTTAAATTACTTTGATATTGATTTCATTTCAGAAAAAATAGATATATTTAACAGTAATACGTAAATTAACCTTAAAAACATTTTTCTGCTTATTAATGACTTTTTTTAATTAATGCTACTAAAATTGGATCTAAAATTAATTGCAAAAAATTAATTAACAATATTGTTGTTTCAATCCGATTCTTTGCTTTATTTTCATTCAGAAATTGCCAAGAAGTATTCAAATCTTTTTAGTTAACCCAGAAAGGCTATTAATCTCGAAACGGCATTTTGCGTCGAATCATTATAAACGTCTGTATAACTATTCGAATTGTTGTCGCCAAGTATTATCGCCCTGTATTATATTTAAAGAAACTAAATAATGAAGAATCTACATGATGTATGTACGTTTCTCGCATTGTGGAAAAACAACGGTACTTAGAGTCATCAAATTTTGAATAACTTAGTCCTCCATCCGAACATGGGAAGCGTGAATTTGGAATTTGTTTTTATCGTCTATTTCATATTTTCTAAAACTTTAACGAATTTTTGATTAAAAAAACTCAACAATATCAAAGCGAGGAGTGGCGATACTGTAGGGAATAAAATATTTTTATCTTCAGCGCGCTACGTTGTCTATCGGAAATTCTAAAGATATGCTGTTTTTAAATATTTTTAGTCTAATATGGTGTTAGCCCAAATTCTGTCGTGACGTGTATGTGTCTGTAAATGGAAAAAAAGGCCCGTTTGGGCGTAATATAGAATCTGAAAGTTTTCATATTTTTATTTATTTTTATGTATTATTTATAAATATCAATTTTTGTTAAATGCGTCCCTAATATAAATTACAATTACAAATAGAAGAAAAGCACAGCCTTTTAATAAGTCTTAAAATCGGACATCACCGGAGCACGTGAATCAAGAAAAGTGCATTTTATAAGCATTTGCAAAAAGTTTATTATGTGTGTTAATGTATTTCATATTTAAATTAAAAAAATTTCATTTGATTCTGATACAAAACATACATACATAAAATGTATGAGAATACATTTTATTTATATGAGAATACAAATGTATGAGAATACATTTTATTTTCATAAAAGGGATAACTTTTAAGGTTTTAAATTAGATATTTACGAGAAATTAGTGAATAAAATTAGTATGCATAAAAGAAAAATCAATTATGGGCCAAACTGAATTTAAGATCAACTGCTATCTATCCATTTAGGAGGATTTTTATTGAAAATATAGCCTATTTCCCTCATAATTCAAAGGTATGATTCCTTTCAGACATCGTACAAAAATTTTTAAGCTTATTTTTCTAGGCATCAAAGACAAATGGAAGTAAATCCCTAGGAAAGAATTGATTTTTAAAATAACTAATTCAGTTTTCAGTGAATCATAACATGAAGCTTTCCATGATAATTGCAAAGCTTTACTGAAGAGCCTATTCTGTACAATTAATAATCTTAATATTGAAACAAAACCTAAAAGTTACGGTTATGGTTAAATTTTATTCTAATGAGCAGCCTTTATATAAGGCTTTTAATGAGTAATAAGACTAAATATTAAACCCCGTTTTTTCAGCTGCCAAGTAATGCGAGTTGTACAGGTCTGCTTAGAGTTTTCCATTAGCAGGAAATATTAACTACGAAACTAAAAGAAATTTTAACGGATATGAAATTATTTAGATTAAACTTTTTTCTTGTTGTTACGAGGAAAAAATAATACTTTAATTTTACCTGATTTTTAACGTTTTACGCTACCCCTGTGTTCCATGAAGTAGCAAAAGTTGACATTAATTTAGATGTTCTGGAAGTTAGAAACAAATACAAATTTTAATATTACCGACAGATAATACAAAAAGATTTTTCATTATATCCTCAGTCGTCTGTTCTGTTGGCTAAAAGATTTGATTCCACAGTCGTGTACAAAATAAGAAAAATTACAATTAATTAGACATTATTAAAACTGTGAAGGTTTAGCTACCAATTCAATAAAAGTAACTACTCGAATTGATAATAAAATAAAACATATATCGAATATATATATAACTAAAGAAAACTAAAAGCGAAATTTAAAATATTTCTTGCCTTCACTCAGTCGCAAAACTATCAAAGACTCAAATATAGAATTAATAAAATATGACTACTAATTTTCCATTTCTGCTGCTCAGCACTAATTGAAAAGACATATGTCATAAAAATATATAGTCGCAAGAGAGAAGAATATTCACTCGCTTCTTTTTCTTCACAATTGCACTAATACTGAAACATTAACTAAAACTGTAGTCAAATTTCATATAAAGCTTCATTTACTTTTATTTTATGATTAGATTAAACGGCATAGCAAAATTATATATAGCAAAATATATAGCAAAATTTCAAAATAATTTTATTTACAATCCGAAAAAATACTTTTTTGAGAGTTTTAGAAAATATTTTTGTGAAAGACTACAAGCAATGGTAATTGAGAAAAAGAAATCTGAAAGCTTTCAGATTTTATACTACGCCTAAAGGGGCGGTTTTTTTTAACCTCTTATGTGTTATTTATTAAATATCATGTTCTTCTCAGTTAAACCATAAAATTCAATTCAACAACAATATCACAAAATAATTTAGAAAGAGTATAGCTTTAGAATTTTCGATAAACAGCCTCGCGCGCTGGAGATTAAAAGGTTTTTTTTTCCTTCGTACAGTGTTGCCATTTTTCACTTTGAAATCTTTGAGTTAATTAATAAAAAATTCGTTAAAGCTTTATAAAATATGAAATAGATAATAAAACAAATTCCGAATTTGGGCTTCCAGTTGCCCATATTCGAGTGGAGGACCACTTTATTCAAAATTTGATATCTCCAGGTACCATTGTTTATTTACAATGCGAAAAACATACATACATACATTCATGCAGATTCTTCAATATTTGATTTTTTTAAATATATTGCAGGGGTCTAATATTGGTGGCAACAATTTGAAAATTGAAAGGCCGTTTATAGTAAACGCAAATTGCCAAAACGAAATAGCTCTTCTGGACAAATTCCACCCTTGGGCTAGTAAAAGTTATTGATATTGCGCTGCTATTAATATGATCAATATAATCAAAAATAAGAATATTAGAAAGTTGATATCTCCCAAAAGCAACTAACAAAAGACAGTACAAGGCTCATATTTATTTTTTCAGGGCTGTAAATGTAAAAACTACCAGCTCTGTCTTACGCATGCGCAACTTTTCTGTAATACATGTTTGTCAAATTGTTACTGTTACTATTATAATGTTCTTTGATGAATAAAATTCTAATGCCATCCTTACTGAAGAATTAATTTATAATTTGCACTGTATACAAGTGAATGTGTTTTCGTTTGTTAGTTTAATATTCCTTAACAAGCGATGAAGCGTAATTAGAAAAATTAAGGTTCAGTTTAATTTCTTAATTAATTCAATATTAAATCGAGATCAATGAACCATTTTTAGCCGATTCTGTTATTCGCAGACCATCCAAACGTTAATTAAATATATTCTAAATATACGTTGCTGAAAAATTTTAAATATTATTTAGCAGCAGTTCTGTTAGTATATGACAGAATAAAGTGAGGTGTTAATAGCATGTATCATTATGTATTCAGACAATCATTTATAAGCCACATTAATATATGTTTCCGTTATCATATTGTAGCATTTCGTTGTAGTTTATGGCCCACCAGCGGCCGAGCGGTAAAGTCGCTGAACACTGGTAGTTCGGTCCGAGGTTCGAATCCCGCGAACGGGCTGGCTGCATGGGTGTTTTCGTGGTTTTCCCCATGTGTAACGTGTATACGAGCCAGTTTCCCTTAGAAAGTCCTCCACGAAGGCATCCCTCCCCTTAGGCAGATAAGAGCCCTAGTGTGCTTTGCCATAATTAAATACACACACAAATACACGTTGTAGTTTATGTTTTTGCACACAAATCAGTTATTTCAAGCAAGTAAAGAAAACGGCCTTTTTATTACTATAAAGGTCTAAGCACAAATGAAAAACGTAGTACCCAAAACCAGATCTACAGTTTTTTCCATCTCATATCTCATTATTTATCCAATGACGGGTATTAACCGTTATAGGCAATGGCCTACGAAGGGATGGATAATTTACGTCCATGACTTCTCCGGGATTCGAACCCAAGCTCTTCGCCACGACAGTCAGAGTCAGTAACCACTTTTCTGCCTGGGCGGCCATATTTCAGTATAGATGCAATGAAAAGAATGTGCCAACTATAATATCTGATTATTTATTGAACTCAAAACATCATTTTATATAAGCAGTAATTTTATTACATGTTTTACCATTAAACATATAAAAAACAGAAATTCTGGAATCTTTCTAAATACTTTGCTATAGCTTGAAAAACTGCGAACAGGCAAGAATTATCCAATTTTCCATTGTGATTGGATATAGTTTCCCTCCTATGAAATGTGATAGAATAATTTTGAAGAAAAGAAAATAAATAAATTCATGATAATGTTTAAATTTATGGAAATTGTTAGTTTTTTCTCCGTACGTTAAACCAAAATTAATACATTTCTGAATGTTTTTTTTCAAGAAATATTATATTTTTCAGCAGCCTTAAAATTGCGTTTTTGAAGTGAATAACGGAAATTATTAGGCACTTTCATGAAGTTGCGTGAGTTTGATAACACATAAAAGAGCAGAAGAAGGAACTTTATTAATTGAAACAAATTTCATTTTCAAATTATTTAATATTAATATTAATAATTATTTAATATTATTTAATATTTTCTTTGGGAAATTATTGAAAATAAGAACCCATGCTATTCACGCAATTATCACCAGAAGACAACTTTTGTATATTATTATCAAACACTTTTGTCACCAGTTCACTGATAAAGGGATTCACCAGCAGCCGAGCGGTAAAGTCGCTGAACACTGGTAGTTCGGTTCGTGGTTTGAATCTCAGCAAACGTGCTGACTGCATGGGCGTTTTCGTAGTTTCTCCCCTGTGCGAAATGTATAAGAGCCAGTTTTCCTTAAAATTCTCCACGAAGGCATCCCTTTCCTTCAGCAGATAGTTCTCGAGTGCTTTGCCATAATCAGATAAACCAAACGAAACAAAACCATTGAGTAAGTGCGCCTAGAATTCTTTCTTGTCAGCAAATGACTTTCCACGAAAACTGCTTCGATAGAAAAGGGTTTCTTTTGTTAATAATTTTATCTTGTATATATATATATATATATAATCCACCAGTGACCGAAAATAAAGAACCATTAAATACCATTCGTTGTGTTCGGATTCGATTTCTGGCACTAAAATTAACTGGTTGCATTTCTGAATGTAAAATATTACGTAACACCTCATGCTCCACAATATATATTATAAAGTTTGTGAAAAAAGGAGAAAAAAGCTCATATAAGAAAGAGAAAGGCATCAACTACATACAAATATAGAATGGTTTACGGAAATATAAACGCAGAAAACTAAATAGATAAATATTAACAAAAAAATCATCTCTAAAATGTAGATACTAAGAAGCGATTGAAGTTTTACATGCTTGAATTTTATTAATTTTATTTTATCTTCGTCTTTTTGTAGGTACAAATTATGAGGGTCCTCTGGACGGCAACAGCTTTAGTATTACTCATCTCCACCCCGGCTTTCAGCCAAGGGCCCTTCCCGTTCTTCGGTGGAGGAGGCGGCCCTGTCCCCTTCGGTTTGGGTGGACCCCCCGGATTTGGTGGGGGACATCCAGCATTTGGAGGTGGACCTTTTGGAGGAGGTATCCCAGTCTTCGGAGGTGGAGGAGGAGGTGGTAGCTTCGGTGGCCCCTCTGGTTTATCTTTTGGTGGAGGACCCCCTTCCTTTGGACCCGGCCCATCTTCATTTGGACCAGGACCCACTCCTTTTAGCAGCGGTGGAGGTTTTGGAGGACCTTCAAGCTACTCCAGCGGTGGTAGTGGTGGCTTCGGAGGTAGTAGCGGAGGCGGAAGCTTCAGCGGTTATACCATCCAGGGTCTAGGAGGTCTAGGCGGTTCTGGTGAAGGTGGTCTGCCATTGTAAGTTTATTGTGACTTATTTATGTTTCACTCAAATGGTCTGAAATTTATTTTAAATGTCACATCGTTTCCTTTCTGAGAGAATGTGGTTTTTGTTACAATAATTTCTACTTCGCAATGGAGCACAAAACCTCTTACGCATTCCTAGTAAAAATTCCAGTCGGAGTGTTCCTGATACTCAATGAAACAAAGAGTGTATATAAGAAATCAAGTTATAATAATGTCATGTTTGCAAAAGAATTGTCATTTCTAATTTTTTTAAAGTTTTTTAAGTAACACTATTGCATTCCTGTTGTAGAAAAAACAAACAATGCTCGATTATAAATAACACACAGTGTGCGAAAATAGAACTCATGTATTAACTGTACAGCAGATACACAGATATAATATATAAGATTCCGTGTAATATAGTAGTAAAATTGTAAAATGCGTTTAGAGCATCGTATCACAGTTTTTTTTTTTTTTTTTTTTTTTTTAATTTAAGGATAAGTTTAGATTTAAATCCAACGTTCTTTAAAATAGCGAAAACTTTGCATTTAAGGTCGGAATGCAACAGAATTGAGGCACGAATTTTCTGCTGCGATTTGGTTTAATTAGTCGAGTAACCAAGATTTCATTGCCCAAACTTTTATTTTTTTACATTTACAACATTTTTCAAGTCTTAATAACATGCATGGCTTTAATAATGAATTAAGTTTCTTTTACATAGAATGCTTTAATCTGTTCGTAGGTATATTCGTGTTGAAGTACACTTCTCAATAAACATAGTAAAGGTTTTAAATTTTAAATATCAGATTTGAATTAATGTATTAATGCACCTTTAATTTTTATTGCACTATACAAACACACACACATATATACACATGTGATGTATCAGCTTTAGTCGTAGCTTAAATAATCAGACAATAAGTTTAAAAAACAAGGATCCATTTATTATTATTCAGGAGAAATAGCAGTTACAAAAATCAGATATCCGGAGTAAATAAAAAGAATTACTAATAAATTTTTGTATGAAGTTTACTGCGTCGTGACATTTAAGAAAAAGCCCCGATATTCCCTTTGCGAGTCACAGTTACTAGTTTGACTATGGAATTTTATTATTACACACACACACACACATATATATATATATATATATATATATATATATATAACAAAAATTCTCTTTTCGTATCTTATCGTATAAAGCTAGTATTAAATTAAATTTTAATTAGAAAATATATTATTCCAAAAAAATAATTGCATAAGTGAATAATTGTTGAGCAGACAGGAGACAGACTTATCAAGGGAAAGTTGCCTCCAAACCTAACTCTTCAATTACTCAATTCCTGTTTCGTTATCCATATAGGCAAGGGTAAAAGTAAAATTCAAAACCAAAAGCAAAACCAAATGTTGTGAATTACCAAAAAAAAAAAAAAAAAATTAAATAGTGGAATTTTGCGAAAAAAGCAATTAAAAGGCTAGAATTCAAATTAATAAAATGTCAATTCAGTGTAGAAAACCAAATGTTTTAGGAAAACTAAAGTAATTTAGAAACTCTTGCCTACTGGAAACTTCCCCAGCACTAATATGCAAGTGAACCTAAAATAAACTATATACAACTATCAAAATGTATAATAATAATAATAAACAGGCAAGTAAATAGTAAGTTTTAATTTAACTTAACTAGATCTACATATTTGAATTTCTAAGTACTAGCATTTGCTAAACTAGGTGAAGTTGAGTAGTTTTTTACTGCTAACTGTATAAATAGAGGGCGCTAATACAATGTAAAGTTGAGTGTAAAGTTGCTACCTGTGAGAGCTATTGTAAAAACCTATGCTGTAAATTTTAATAATGTAAAATGTAAAACGCTTGTTTTGTGTGCAAAAATGTTGCAAACTGTGAGGCATTAAAATGTGTAAAAAGTAAAAATTTTGAGCTGCTACTGTTTGTAGAAACAGATGTTGCAAACTACTAAAGATGTCAAAATATTGAAAAAATTTTTTTGAAAAACATTTTTTGGAAAATTAAATTTAAAATAAAAGTTCGTATATTTTAATTGAATTTGGTTTAGAAAATAGTGGAGAACCGTTGTAAGAAATTTTTTGTGTTAGACTCCATTATTTAAAACTGAAGTTACAAGTTAAATCAAAACTTTAACTAAATAATGGCTAAAGGTAATGAAATTAGAAAAATAAGATAATCTTCACTCAATTCGAGCTATAATTGAGGCTTTTGAAAGGATTTGACTCTTCATTAGTAAAAGGAAAGATTTCAGCATTGATAAAATATACATTTTTACAAAATTACGTTATTTACAAGTAATTCCTCAACTTTTCAAAATTCTCCATTACCCTCCTCCATTAAGGTCCATTAAAGTTTCATCCTTCACAATCCTCCATTAAGGTTTAAGGTAATATTATCATACCATAAAGAGTTAAAAAATTAAAAAGAAATATTAATTCCTGCCTTTTTAATATAGAATTTATTAAAATGTTTTGGGACCTGGTTATTAATTTGAACATTAATTAGTTTTATTATTTCTTCCTTTAAATAATTTTACTATATTTTGTCATTATATATTTATACATTTGTATGTGTAAGATGTAACAAAATACGATAGCTGTTTTAAAAAAATAATTCCCGACCTCAATATTAACATTCTAGATTTCGTGCATGCCTCCCTAAATTTATCTGTTCTCCAAATTTGAGATCCTTCCATGTTACGTAACGTTTTAACGCAGATACCTCTTGACCAATCAAATAATTGTAAACCCAAACTTTCTCAAACTCAAACTGAAACTATCGACAACTTTCCTTCTTCCTTTGGCCCACCAGCGGACGAGCGGTAACGTCGCTAAACACTGGTAGTTCGGTCCGAGGTTCGAATCCCGCGAACGGGCTGGATGCATGCGGGTTTTCGTGGTTTTCCCCATGTGTAACGTGTATGCGAGCCAGTTTCCCTTAGAAAGTCCTCCACAAAGGCATCCCTCCCTTAAGGCAGATAGCCCTCGAGTGCTTTGCCGTAATTTAATAAAATAAAAAAATAAAAATAAAATTAAAAAAAAAATTCTTCCTTTGAGTTACAGCGGTCTCTTTCGCTTACGCTTTCCTGCTGGCAAGACGCTACTTTTCCCCGCTACTGCTTATTTGCCTAAGATGACGTCGTACTTTAAAATGGAACTTATTATACCCAACTATAATTAAGAAATATCTTGTCTGCAAAAGAATGATTTGATATGCGTAAAGAATAAAGACTGTGATTCTTCAAGCTCAATTGTGCTAAATGCAGCATTATGCTTTTTCCACTTAGCACTACCTTCAGCCACTACGATCTGCTCAGCCATTACGAATATCGAAAGCTGTTAAAAATTCCACTGCCTTCATCTATGCACTTTAAAACATTACATATATTTTTATATATATGTAATGTTCTAAAATGTAATGTTTGTAAATGTATGTAATATTTAATATGTATATATATGTTTATTTGAAATTTATCAATTATGATTTCAATTTCTGGTCTTTGTAAAATGTTGGTTCTAAATTTCTTACTTTTTATCTTTTTATACGAGGGCTATCCAGAAAGTAGATTACGTTTTGGAATAAAAAAATAAACAAAGTATAGGAAACAAATTTTATTATATACAGATGAAAGCCACACTCAAATACTACTTTTCTACATAGTCACCATACAAATTAAGGCATTTATCGTAGCGATGTACGAGCTTGGAAATTCCTTCGTCGAAAAATTCGGCCGCCTGCGCCTTCAACCACTTCGTTACCTCTTCTTGCCTTCCATCTTGCACAAAACTTGTGGTAACCAAGCTTTTCGCTGATGATTTCGTGCAACAAACTTCGCGAAATTTGTGGAAAACTCAAAGAAAGTTCCGTTATTGTGAAATTTCGATTTTCACGGACTTTAGCATCGACTTTTTCGAGAAGTTCGGCGGTCACTATGCTGGGTCTCCCACTTCGATCTTCGTCGTGAACATTGGTTCAGCCATTTTGAAATCTTATGACCCACTGACGCACTCCACCTTCAGTGATAATGTTGTCCCCATACACTTCACGAAGCTGCCGATAGATTTCTATCGGTTTACAGTTTTTTGCAGTCAGAAACCTTATTACTGAGCGCACCTCGCAGCTCGCGGGATTTTCAATTAACGCAGACATTTCAAACCGTCACAGTATCTGAACGGAGCACAGCACGAACCTCTCACTAGCACGGCTAGATGCAGACTGAGCTGCGCAACGCTCTGACCCCAAGATGGCCGCGCTAGCCCCGCCCCTAGCGGACACAGACGGAAACGTAATCTACTTCCTGGATGGCCCTCGTATATATAAAGATAAAAAAAATTGAATTTTAACTTTAACTTCCGATAGCCCCATAACTTTCTTATAGTCCCGTAACATAATTTTGTAATTTTCTTGTTTCGTCCTAAGAAAACAGATAAACTGCTTAATATAAACAATAATTGCTGATAATACATCCGGTTAAAAAAAATCCCATTAAAATCCCGCTGTTGAAACTGCGTCATTTCATATTTAATCCGCGTCATATGATACTTGCATAAAGCTAATATCGCACTTTTACACAGCGATTCAGCCAATAATTATTTCAAATTTGCAAATCGAACATTAAAGTTAACCAATCAAAATACAATCATTCTAGATGAGAGTTTCATCTTGGATACGTAGCATTCTTTCGCTCTGATTCTCAGTTGTGCTCTTGCTTGTTGCTCTTTTCTCCATTTAAATTAATCGTTGTATAGATGTGGTAACAGCACAAATGTGTTCCATAGCGGGTGCGGATATTACGCTCATAAAGCTATGTAATTCATGTCAAGAATGTGTTTATCAAGAATACAACTTCTAAATCATTACACGCGCTCATTTATAAGCATATGGAATAAAAATAAATGCGATATAAAATATAAACAAATAAAATTTACAAAATTACGATGTTCGTTTATATTGCGCCAATTCAATAACTATAATGTGTAAACATATTAAATACAAATAGTTTAAAATTCTAAACGTCTCAAAAAAAAACTTTATTAACCAAAAAAAAAAAAAAAAAAAAAGATGCCCTAAAATGCCAAAATATTCCAAAAAATGAAGTATATTATTCATATGATTATGCAAAGCGAGGAAAAAAATATATGCAGAGAAATTTAGACGAGTAAAATGGGTCAAGCTAGATAACGCTTTTCGCAAGAGGGTAAGATTATCTACATGTAAGTAAATATATATGGTATAACAAAAACTTATAAAATGTCTGTAATAAACAGTAACTACTGATAATAAATCCTGCTAAACTGCGTCATAATCTGCAAACATATTCAATACAAATAGTTAAAAATTCTTTTAAATACCTCAAAAACAAAATTTTATTAACAATAAAACCAATGGAATGGATTCGTGAAAGAAATTGAATTCATCGCCCTAAAATGCAAAAATTTATTCGTATACCAAATACACCCTCTGGGTATAATATGCAATTACATGCAATCCTACCATGTTCACAATTGTGGACTGTGATGAACAAATAACACATAAATTTTATTATTTATATTTTTATGTATGGCTGAAAATTTATTTAATTAAATTTAACAATACCGTATTAAAAAAATCAACAGTAAAATTAATTCTATTTGTTATATATGTGGGGGGAAGTTCATGATGGTTCCTGGATGTGGTCAAACTGATGAAATTTTGTAAAGCCTGCTTTGTTTAAATATTTTTAAGGAGTACATGCTATTTTGCCCTTTTTTCAAGGTGTCTTTTTTATCAATATAACTAAAAGTTGATATTTATCTCTATCATTTTCTGGCAGATGGTATGTGTAAAATATTATTTTTCAAAGAATTTCAACATACATATAGCATGCATGAATAACATCAATTATCAGACATTAAAACAGCTGCTTTGCATTACAAATTCAAGTACGACTAGCTGAACATTCTTACTTCAAACTTGCAAACATCTTATTATCAGGTATTAAAAATATCATGCAAAGTAAACGAAAGTGTTAAAAATCATTGTAATCCCATTGTTTAAAACCATCCTTTCTGTTTTAAAATTCGAATTCAAGCATAACCATATTTCTTCATTTTTATAAGTTTTGGCATTAAAAATGTCAGTGATTGTTGACTGAGTAAAGTAAAACCGTTGCCAAGATTAATTTGGAATTGCGGTAACTTTAAAGAATAATTCAGAAATGTTTTATTATTTAAATCAGAATAACGCAAATATCTCCAGTATTAACGTCGAAGAGAATACGTATAATTATCACGTGTTCAGCTAATCATATACTCACTGCCATAATGTAATTATGCGATCGTTACGCGTTAATCTAACGCATATTCTAATGCGTGGAAAAAAACATTTTGATAAATTTGTCTCACGTCACTATGACGTCATCTTTCATTAAATATCAATTTTATTACAGCTCTCTCGGCGGACGCTTCGGAAGCTTTCTCCAAGGCCTCGGCGGAAGGCGATGAAAACAAACATCTTAATCGGTTTCGGAACAGATGCGGCGGTCATTCTCTCGTCTTTGCTTGTAAATAGAACTGCGCACAATCTTCATTCTTCTGCAGCGACATCTGGTGAAAACTAACATAAGCTACTGCTTACGTTTCCAAATACTGGTTATCACTTTTGTAAATAGATACTTCTTCTTTTCTTCTTTTGTTGGAAAAGATATTGTGATATATTTTACTGTTGTAAATAGAATGGATAAAAATATTAAATTTTGTTGGATTTTTACGTTGTATGTGATTGTTTATTCGAAATGTTTACGTGATTCTTCATATTCATTAGGTGAAAGTATTATTATTTCCATGGCGTTTAATTATTTAAATTTAAATGATATAAATATCGAAAAAGAATGAGAAAATTTCTGTCCAAACTTATTATTTTTTTTGCACCAAAACAACAGTTTTAGTACATTTGTTTTAAAAACGTAATTACCAAACAAAAACATGGTGAAATATAAGCTTTGTGTTACCTTTGCTAATTTTTAAATTTAAAATGATTAATTAAAATATATTTGATTTATAAAAATAAACGTAAGAATTAAAATACATTTGATTTATGGATACATGTATAAATATTTACGTATAATATTGTTTTTAATCATTAGTCGATAGATGGCGCCACCACTATTTTACATGGAAATATTTTTGAATTTCAAAAAGGATTGAGAGACTTTTATTCTCAATTTTTTTTCCAAATAAATCCATGCATGTTTAAATACGTCAATTTCATTACATGTCATTTTTCTCAGCTTAATTTCTCCTTCTTTCACCTTCCAAAAGTATTCGAATGTGATATAAGCAATAAGCAAAGTAGTTCAAAACAATAATGAAAATATATTTAAAAAATAGAGTATAGTTCTCATTTTTATTAGTTTTGGTTTTTATAAGTTTTCTCAGTTTGTTATTTATTTAATTGGCAAAGGAAATGTTATAAAAACAAAACATAGTAGCAAGCTGTATTTAATGTAAATATGATGAATTTTTAAAGGAAAAAAAGAAAAGTACTTTTTGAGTATATGTTGCACGAAGACACTATTAGCACATTTTTTAGACGATTTTCCTTTGATATAAAAAACATCTGCTTGATTTTTTTAAACTTCAACTATATTTTTTAAACTATAAATTATCATCTGCTACTTGACAGTTTTGTTTTCATGCAAAATGTCGCTTTGAAAGGAGCAATGGATGGAAGGTTGTGTTTGTATTCTTTCCGAAGAAAGTTATTCGTACCTAATTGTTAAAAAACGTTGTGAAAGACATGGTTTTTCCGTATCTAAAGCTACGATAAGTAATGTTGTCAACAACAAAGGGGGTTGGGAAACGTCAAAATTTAACTTCAAGTGGAAAAATTGTTCCAAATACATACCCAATGAGAAAACGGAATGTTTCGAATGTTGCAAAAGTAAGACCATTAACCCTTTCCGGTACGCTACCGTTTAAAGTCGGAGTTTTGATGAAAAAAAAGGTAGGCAGTCTAATTAGGTTTAGAGGAGTACATGAGTAAAATTTTGTGAAGATAGCACTTACCGATTTAATTCTGTGGGTGTGTCCAAAGTGGCACACTGATTGAATAGAGCTTCGAAAAGAGTGCTGAAACGAGCGTTGTTGTTAATGAACTGACCGATGAGATGCAGAGAAACAAAGAAAACAGGCTCTCAGTTGTCCTAGATTATCGGTGAGCCCGGTCTGGGCACACCTAGGGTTCGCCGCTTGATTTTAGGCAAAATTTCAAGGTAAAAATTTAAAACTAATATAGAATAAGGAGATTAGCATACATCCAAAAAATATCATAGAAATTTCTTTTCAAACAATTCCTTTTATACCCTAAAAAAACCCGGAAAATTTCTTTGAAAAATGAGGGACTATACATGGCTAAAATATACGGACTGTTTTGTGTTGAGCTGCCATCTACTATAAATAAAGGAGGTTCAGAGTAACCTATAGTAACCTATAAATCCTTTTTCATTCAATTTTTCTGTGCGTACAGAAGGAAATTTTTAGGTGTGTCCAGACCGGACACACTGTGCAGCAAAAGGTTAAAAGAAAATCCGTCAAATCAAAGGACAGTTCCAAAATCCTCTAAATACTCAGTGTCAACCGTAAGTAAAGTGATTAATGCTGATTTGTATCTTAAAAAGGCGAAAAAACATAATGTGAGTCGCATTTGTCTACGATATATTGACGAACGCAGAACGTGCTGCAGAATTCTTTATGAGAAACATTTGCAGTACAAAAAAAAAAAAAAAAAAAAAAAAAAAAAAAAAAAAAAAAAATCTGCTGTTAATTTCCTGGAAAAAAAATGAAAGAAGAAACGGGTATCAAGGCCATAACACTTCACTCATATCCCTACTAAATCTCCTCATCTACCACCAATGTGTTTTTGCGCTTTTGAATTTTTTAAAAGCAAGGTTATCTAAATGTCGTCTACAACCTCCTTACACTTTGGAAAGCTGTTTCAGAGAAATGGAATAAGGTACCTCAAATGTACCTGATGTGTACCTGCAAAAGGTTTTAGTATCTTGAAAATAAGGGTGATAAAGATAGCGAAGATTGAGGGTTATCAAATGGAATATTTAAAACATAAAAACTTCGGGTAAAATATTTCTGTAATCACAATGGAAATTGTCTGAAAAATGTACGAACTATACTGCGTAAGACCTTTCACCTTGGATAGAATTATCTTTATTATTTTCTAAGAATTAACTACCGGTTTGATGGCTCTTGAACTCACACGGTTATGACTAAAAATTTTTTTATTCATTTTTGGTTTGTCATTGTGCTGACATATACGTATACACAGAGTAAAACTGCGGTCGAAGAGTAGAGATAACTCGCTGGAAATATTGAAATAAAATTTCTTAAAATGGAGGCTTTGATGAAGTATGAAAATGGTCTAAATTATAAAAACGGTTCCGCCTTGTTATAAAAAAATCTGATGTGTACACCACATGACTTCCTTGTACGGAATATTAAATTATACGCATTTTTTCTTGCATTTCATTTAAACTTATTGGATTGAATTAAATCTACTTCGCCGACAGCGCATAAACCACAATAGAATAAATGTATTCTTTAAAATTCACTCCAGTATTTGTTTACCATAGCGACACTCTGCCGCTAGATTCACTTAACAGTATTATATTTCGTTCATATTATAACTCAGAATGCACATAATTTATATCATTTAAAGAATATAATTATCTAATCGTAGCCACATGTACTACTCAAATACTATAATAAAACTAGAACAATGTATAAAAGAAATTAAGCAAACAAAACAAAAAAGAAACGGTTTTTCACCGACGATTGAGTATTTCTCATTCAATTAATTCAGTTCTCACTTCGCGAAAAGGCAAAAATTCATAAAAACTCTAAATATCTATATTAAAAATTACGAAGTAAATCTTAAACACTTATTTTCTCGAAACAATTCCAGAAAGGATTAAGCATCATTTAATTGGCAATAATAAATGAAGGCTTTATCTTTGTTGTTTCGAAGCTTAGTCTCTCTAAATTGGCAACAAATCTACTATTCTTCTGTTTCAAATGTGAACAAATATGTCAGCCATGTTATTTAAAAATTAGGCTAAACCGCACTTAAACAGCTTTTAAACTGTTGATAATTGTACAAATATTGCTTGCAGACTTACTAAAGGCATAAAAACCTTAACCGGAAGATAAGAACAACATAATTCAAGCATTTTTAAAGGAGAAAATGCACAGTTTACAAACATATAAGAGTAAAGAAACTGAGATCACTGAGACGGGTAACAGAGTGGATCTATGTATATATAAATATATTTATATACGTTTGGTGTGGGCTATTGCAGCCAAAATACGAAGTGCACATCTACATGTTAAATTTCAACGTTCTAAGGCTACTCGCTTTTGAGTTATGCGAGATACGTACATACGCACCTACGTACATACGTTCGTACAGACGCCACGAAAAACTCTCTTCAGAATTCATTTTAAAGCAGTTTTATAATTTTTTGGAGGAGAAGAGTCTAATCATTCCCACATTCCGTACGTACAGATGTCATGCGAAAACATCATTAAATTGCATTCGACAGCTGTCAAAATGGATATTTTCGTTGAAATATGCTGCCTGAAACTTTTCATGATTACAATACTTCCTTGTACGAAGTAACAAAGAAGTAATAAAGTAAAATCTGGCGAGGAGTTTGTTAATTTATTCAGGCACATGTATTGAAAAGTCTCTTTCTTGATGTTTACTTTTTGGGCCTTCATTTTAAAATGCGATTTGCTAAGCTTTTATTATTAAATATAGCATTACAACTCTCTCTCTCTCAGTTTTTACTTTTTTTTTTTTTTATTTTTATTTCTATTAGCCAGGGGAGCAATTTGCCCAGAAGGGCTATTAATTTCGTTTTTGGCATTTTGCGTTGATTCACAATAAAAAGAGAATCAATTTTTAAATTGTTGCCACCAAATATTACAGCCCCGTATTATATTAAAGAAGTTAAATAATGAAGAATCTGCATAAATGTATGTATGTTTCTCACATTGTAATAAAACAACGGTAACCATCAAAGTATGGGCATCTAAAAGCCCTAATTTAGAATTTGAAATTTGTTTTATTATCGATTTCAAAGCGAACAATGGCAACACTACGGGAGGCAAAAAATAGTGTGCAGCAAACGAGACAGTATATCAGAAATTTTAAACATATACTCATTTTTAAATTATTTTGCGACATTGCTGTTAATTTGAATTTTATGGTTTTAGTGCAAAGAACATGATATTTTATAAATAAAGGTAACACAAAAAACGAAACGTTAAAATATGTATCTTTAGGCGTAATATAAAATCTGAAAACATTCAGATTAAAAAAAAAATTGTTTATTTATTTCATTTATTTATTTATTACATATATATAGTATTTATATTTGTTTAACATATTGGTTATTTAATTTAGAAGTCCAATAACAAAAATCAGCGTTATATTTTCAAATTTTCACAAGACTAGTTTCGATGGTTTTATCGAAACATCAGCCTCAGCTGCAAAAGCGCAAATGAACGAGATAAGATATAATGATTAGATAAGATAAGATAAGCCTGGACAGGAGATAAGCTACTGGCGCCATCTGTTGTTGAAACCAGAACTAAAACATAATTTCTTTAAAGGCAGAAGGCAAAGATGGATTGGAATTAGGGTCGTTAACTAGAACAGAAATATTTGTTTGAATGTGAAATGCCTCTAGAAAATCCAGTTCACCAATGGAAGATGTTTTTTGAATAATTTTGGCAGCAGAAAAATTGAAAGTGTGATTTTCGGACCAACAATGCTGGGCAACTGAAGACTTCTGTGTTTCCTTTTTTCTAACATATGCCTCATGTTCCTTAACGCGAAATTTTTACGCGCTCTTAGTTTGGCCAATTTAAATTAAACCACACTGGCAAGGAATCCTGTAAATACCCCAGGAATTCATATCCGGAATGGGTGTCCTTGAGTATGGAACACGGAATTTTATTGATGGGAGAATAAACGACCCAAAAGTTAAATTTCTGCAAAATACGTGCAACTTTATAGCTAATTGATGGAAAGAAGGGAATGACAACAGAAAGTAGTTCATTTCTACTTTCTGTACTTTTACTTCCGAATTAATGTTTATATCAGTAGAATTTTAATAACAGGAATAATATGAATTTTCATTATGAATACAATGAACAGTATCAAAGACAAGCATACCTGGTTCCAGACGATTAGCGTCTTCTCTAAAGATGGGATAGTGCTAGGGAGCTGGCATTCACACCTGTGTTAATTTATGTTCACAGCAATATTTTTCAGTTTCAGAGATGGCTTTCTTTGGAGATGATTGCACGATATTCACTCTAATTAGCTTAGGAATTTAATATGCCCTTATTTTGTCATATTAATGTATATGTCTAAAATATGATGATATGTCGTGTTTGATCCAGGGATCACATAGCCTCAAAAACCTTCTTCAGGATTACTGCGAACAGCGGGGCGTCAGAACCATCATAGAATATGTCTATTCTAAGAGAAACATAATCATAGCTGATAACCAGGTTTAGGCACCTGATGAAATGTAAAGGCAGTAAACCTCCATTCATGTATATAATGTAAATATCTCTAAACTGAGTAACCCTTTTTTCTAATTGTATACTAACATACCCAAAACATTGTAAGTTGGAGCACCCAAGAAACGTAATACACTAACGTTAAATGTGCTTATTAATAATAATGTTGAAAAGATAAACAACCAAAAATGGTTGCTGGTGCAACGATCAAGATAGCACGACTGACCTGTAATGCCCATAGAGAGGTGAAGCAAACGGAATAATAAATAAATAAATAAATAAATAAATATCGTGCTTGAAAATATTACCGCAGAAGCAATCGGATAAGTTATAAAATTCTAGTCCTATTTTAGAATGATGTTAACATCAAACATAGGAATTGTTTTCAGAATTTTAAAGTTCAATTCTTTAATTAACACACACTAGGCCTTAATTAGAAATTGCGCATAAGTAAGGCAATTTAACTTGATTAAAACCGTTTGAACTCCTAGAGGACAGATTTTTTTTATGGAATCTTCCGCGTTTCCATAATGAAAAAAAAAAAAAAAAAAAAACGAGTATAAGAAATTTAATGATAATTTGTGGCCCTTTTATGTGTGAGTCCTTAACTGAATTTTAGTCGGTCCAGATAGTTTTTAGGTCCTGAAGATACATAGTAAATAATCCGCCCTCTATTTCAAAAATGATCTATTTGCTCCACAGCATCATATAGATCTTTGATGTGCTCAGTGGTAATTTTACTTTTCTAATACATTATAGAAATAGATTTCGCTACTTTTGTCCTAGAGCAAAGAATGAGTATTTTACTGTAAGACACTGTAAAAAGCCTAGAACTCATATCCAGCAATATACGCAGAGAAAGAGCGAATAATCAGCCTGCACAATGATAGAAGTTTAACAACAAATAACGGGTTCCACAAATCCCTGAATAATTTTACCCTATTGTTATTGGGCATTCTGTAAAAGGTAGTGCTCTAAATGTCACGTATATCAAATACTTTCCCCCTAGCAATTTGTTTTGGTGTATTATGCACATATTGTGAGGCATGGGGGATCCGAAAAGCTTCATGTCACAAGGAAGTTGAAGCGATAAAGTCCTGAAATGAATGTCTGGTGTGGAATACTACATGAAAAGACTCTAGGACCATCTTCCGTCCATGAACACACAACAACAGCCGGAGTTTACCTCGACACGCATTGACTAATTACCTTTCCCCCAATTGGAGGATCGGAGGTCTTTCTTAACAGGATGGCATGCCATCACAATTAGCAGTGTGTTTGATGTTTTCTTGAAGATTCTCCAGCAGATGGATTGGGAAAGATGGAGCCATTCCACGGCCACCATATTCACCTAATATGGATTTCTGTGTAAATGTGTTAAAGACACTATTTCAGAATAAGCATCGTCATTGCAGCCATATTGCACCGTAAATGGATAGAACTGGAATATCGGCTGGGTATTTTGCCCGCAACCAATGTATGTTGAGGTTATGCAATTTAAGTTACTTGTCACAACAACTTTGGACCTAGCTTATGAAAGTGTAACCAGAATCAAATCTATAAGTTGTTTCATTGCTGAACAACCAGCTGTTAAAATTTTTCTGGGACTTCGTGGAGCGTAATGGTCCAATGATGTTTGTGGAAGTGACTAAGTACACCTGCATCAGGTTCTGACTTGATGAATCAATTTGATACTTTTTGTGTATTGGAAAGATGTTTTGTTTATTTTGTTTTGTTTTATACGGGCGCAGCCCTTTCGCCTGGTTTGTTGAACCTTATGAAGAAAAGCGGGCGCATCCCTTCCAACAACAAACGACACGAAAAGGATGTACAATTGGAAAGATGTACAATATTTCATTGCTTTGGGGGCATGATAAGTTTGGTGATTCTGTCATTTAACGACAAAGCTTAATTACCCATGCTATCTCTCTGCCGCCTATTAGATTAACAAGGACATTGTCTGATACTTTCGCAACCAGGAAAGGTTCCTAATAACCTTGCATTTTGCACACATATCGTTCAGTTAAATGCTTATCATCTTAACTCTTGCCATCTTGTTTACGATTGCTTTATACCATGCCAGAGTAAATTTTTATTGCTGGCGAATCAAAATGCAACACCCGGAAGTAAAAGAGTAACAATGACATTATTACCAAATATTATAAGGCATAAACTGATTAAAAATATAGCCCACTTCAATTTGTGGAGCCCCCGAAGGATCAGTTTTTTTATGTATAGCTGCTATGACTATAGCCTCGGCGTTGAAAGAGTGCCGGTTTGGACATATGATTGAGGATGTCCCCAAGCAAGACATATGCTTGAGTCATTCTATGCTGTTTCCACCCGTTACGAAAGTAGTGCATTTAATGTAGCGTGGGGGTAATATAGTTTGCGCATTGCGAAGAAAAATTGTGACAGTTTTATATCTGCCGTTCTACTGGGCCGATGGACGGAATTCGAATAGCGTTTTTCATGTCTGGAGAGCGCGACTTAGGATATATATTAGATTTATATATAACATTGGAATTTTGTCAAAAAATGGGTCTTTTTCTGAAATAACATACCATTTTTTTCCCATATTTCGATTCTACGATTCAAATTACGCCTAAATATTAAATTATGTAAAATTTCGTGCAAAATTTTCAGAGAGATTCAAAAATTTATCTTGGCGGGTTTCTTCAGTTTGCGCCAAGAATAATTCACTTGGCGAACTTCTTAATATATGGCAACCTATTTTTCCTTTCCCTTCCATTGTGCAGGAACGGAAAAAAAGCCACTTCGTTCCTACTCTTTTTACATTGTAAGTGAGGGGGAAAAAAGTCACATCGTTCCTACATTCAAATAATTTGAACAAAGGGCGTAAGCCACATAAGATGTTATTATCGTTTTCAACAAATATGACAAATTTCAAAAAGCGCCAGTATATAAATTCACGTATATCTTCGGAAATTTTGAATAAAAATCTGTAATTTTTTGCAGGTATACTTAGAAAGAAATACATCTACTTTAGGATGATGGTAAAAATTTTATAGGTTGTAATCCAAATTTTTTTCAAAATATTCATAAAATTTATTTAAAAATACAAATTAAAAAATTAAATCATAAAAAATGGGTGAATTTTATTTGGAATAACCTAAATTTCGAACTGTGAAAGAAGGAACCAAGTAAGTGTTATAAGGTATTTCTCCCGCCTTTTTATCGTGCCTTCGTGGTGTAGTAGTCTGCACGCTGGGCGCGTATTCCAGAAGACCATGGCTCGATTTACGACGAAGTTGTTGCTCATTTGTTATGACTCCTGCTTCCAAAAAATACCTAATGTCTCTACAGTGTAATAAAAAAAAAGAGATATTAATAGATACATCCCAAATAGAATTAACATTGAAGAGCTAAAGTTTTGAGAGCTAATTTTTTAAAAACTTCTCCTGCGATTTTTACGAAACTTGGCAGTTTGGCGTAGTTTAAGTAGTAGAATCGAAATATGGAAAAACATTGGCATTTTAGAAAAAGTCTGATTTTGTGTCAAAATACCTATATTAGAACAATGCTATATATACAAATCTAATATATATCCTAAATTGCGCTTTCGAGACATGGAAAACGCAATTTGAATTTCCTCAAACGGACCAATATAACGGAAGATATAGAACTTCCCCCTTTTATTTTCGCAGTGTTCATGCTTTCCAGTGAATGTTCAGATGTATTCGAAGGAGATATATCGAGAGAGTGTTTCGGTAAAAGCAGCAATACCCCCTGATGAGCAATCAAGAAATGTTGAACATTGCTTACCATATGTGGTCGCGTCTAAACCTGTTGAAACTCGGCCGCAAACAAGTCTGAAAGGTAAAGCATTAGAACAGGCCAATACGTATAACCACGTGCGCGAGTAATTGGAATACATCCAAATCCATAACTCCAGCTGACGGATCGCTATGGCAATGCATCATACAAGGATCATGCTACCTATCACTGCAGTACCATCCGACTTGTATACGACAATCCTGGCATTGCAGATAGCATAAAAATTCGTTGGAAAAAGCAAGGTCGTGTGATTTGTTTTTCCAATGTCCGGAGTTCAACGTAGTTGCCTTCGTCTCTGATCTGAAATCAACGATAATCACAGCAACTGACGCCTTCCAAAGAATCTCTCCCCCCCCCCCATCTAGGCAATGTGGAATAGTATGAATAGTACTCGCTGACACAGACCAAAGAAGATTCTTTGCACAGACTGTTCCACAACTGCTTAATTGTTGCGTTAGGATTCTTGATGTTGATGTGCAATCCACTATTGTCATGCGCACAATATGTTTAATTTTGAGTTCGGTAGTGATGAATCCTGTCGATCAGTCCATACCTCTTGCATCTACCGATTCCATATTCGCATATTAAAATGATTTGATTTATTAAAAAAGAGCACCAATTTCTTGGAGGCTTAATTTTCATGTCTCTGTAAGCTGCATTTTTTGCTTTGCCAAACTCAGATTTTTGCTTGAATGATAACTGTTTCTTCCCACTATGCATATTGAAATTTCCCTTATAAACAGAAGATTGGTGCCAATGCTTAAACTTGGATTGTTGTAAACGTAAATTATTCTAACTACAGAAACCTAAAAATTTTAGAACCTTTACTAGATCTTAAAATGACCCAAGAGATGAGAAATTTTACATTTATAAACTCGGTGACAGGAGATATAAAAAAGATTTTGAGGTTCTTGCCTCGATGATGAGGAACAGTACAGCCTATTGTTCTTCCTTCCATAATGCTTCTAGTTGGTGTTAGTGGCAGACATGATTTTTACTTGCGCTACACTGCTAAGCATTTGCATATCTACCGAGGTCGATTCATGGTGCAAATTTCAAACCATGCTTCATTCGTAGGAGATATTTTGGATGGCTAGAGACATTTGTGCACATAATAATTTTATATCTTAAAATATATGAAATTCATATCTAGAGGGTTAACTAAAGAACTAAATTTCAATAATAAAATGCTGTCAAAATGGGTACTTTTGTTAACATAGGATACCAGAACACATCGATACCCTGCACGCATCGATCTATTTTCACTTAAAAAACATCAGAGAATTGCACTACCTCGGCATTGCGCACAACATTGGCTTTGCCCATGTACACATCGATCAATTTTCACTTAAAAAATCAGAGAATTGCACAACCTTGGCATCGCGCACAACCCCGGCATTGCGCACTGCCATGGCTCTGTCCCTGTACACATCGCTGTATTTTCACTTAAAAAAATCAAAGAATTTCAGAAACTCGGCATCGCGCACTGCCTTGGCTTTGCCCATCTTCTAGGATTGAGCCAAAAAGATAAAATATTAAAACTAAGCAACTTAAAAAGAAACATAAAAGAAAAAATTTACTTATACTTTTCAGGAAAAATGGAAAGTCTACTTCAGGGGTTATATATATATATATATATATATATATATATACGAGGGCTATCCAGAAAGTAGATTACGTTTTGGAATAAAAAAATAAACAAAGTATAGGAAACAAATTTTATTATATACAGATGAAAGCCACACTCAAATACTACTTTTCTACATAGACACCATACAAATTAAGGCATTTATCGTAGCGATGTACGAGCTTGGAAATTCCTTCGTCGAAAAATTCGGCCGCCTGCGCCTTCAACCACTTCGTTACCTCTTCTTGCAGCTGTGCGTCGTCATCAAAACGCTGCATAGCCAGCCACTTCTTCATTGCTGGGAATAGGTGGAAGTCGCTCGGTGCCAGGTCGGGACTGTACGGCGGATGAGGAAACAACTCCCACTTAAATGATTCAAGAACTTTACGAGTGACATTTGCCGTGTGGGGCCGGGCGTTGTCGTGAATCAACAAGATCTTAGAGCTCAACATTCCTCTGCGCTTGTTTTGAATTGCTCTTCTGAGTTTTTGGAGAGTTTGGCAATACCTTTGAGAGTTTATTGTAGTGCCTCTTTCCAGGAAGTCCACCAAAATTACACCTTTTCTGTCCCAAAAAACAGTCGCCATCATCTTCCTTGCCGACATTGTTTGCATGCATTTCTTGGGTTTTTGGGGAGAACTTGTGTGCCCCCACTGCATTGATTGCAATTTCGTTTCACAGTTCACATGTTTCACCCATGTTTCGTCACCAGTAACGATGCGATCGAGTAATCATCCTTATGGTAAGCGTCCAAAAAGTTCAACGCTGCAGCCATTCGCTGATTTTTGTGGTCCTCTGTCAAGATTTTTGGAATCCATCTTGCACAAAACTTGTGGTAACCAAGCTTTTCGCTGATGATTTCGTGCAACAAACTTCGCGAAATTTGTGGAAAACTCAAAGAAAGTTCCGTTATTGTGAAATTTCGATTTTCACGGACTTTAGCATCGACTTTTTCGAGAAGTTCGGCGGTCACTATGCTGGGTCTCCCACTTCGATCTTCGTCGTGAACATTGGTTCGGCCATTTTGAAATCTTATGACCCACTGACGCACTCCACCTTCAGTGATAATGTTGTCCCCATACACTTCACAAAGCTGCCGATAGATTTCTATCGGTTTACAGTTTTTTGCAGTCAGAAACCTTATTACTGAGCGCACCTCGCAGCTCGCGGGATTTTCAATTAACGCAGACATTTCAAACCGTCACAGTATCTGAACGGAGCACAGCACGAACCTCTCACTAGCACGGCTAGATGCAGACTGAGCTGCGCAACGCTCTGACCCCAAGATGGCCGCGCTAGCCCCGCCCCTAGCGGACACAGACGGAAACGTAATCTACTTCCTGGATGGCCCTCGTATTTGAATTTAAGTCAAGGGGGAAACCCCCTAAACTCTTCATCTCTAAGAAAATTTACTCCGTAATATCCGCCGTTTCCCGAATATATGCAGAAAAATGGCAAAAACACACAGGGAAAAACACAACATGAGAACATTCAAACAGCAACTGAATTAACTGCTCCAATTAACATGTAAAAATTTCAAAAAATAATAAAAAAATTGTGAAAGCTTTCAGATTTTACATTACGCTCAAATGGGCGTTTTTTTAACGTTTTGTGTGTTACCTTTATGTATTAAATATCATGTTTTTCGCACTTAAACCATAAAATTCAGTTCAACAGCAATATAGCAAAATAATTTTAAAACAAGCATATCGTTAGAATTTCCGATACACAGTCTCACGCACTGGAGATAAAAAAGTTTGTTCCCCCCCCCCCGTACAATGGAGTCATCGATCGCTTTTAAATTTTTGAGTTTGATATTTAAAAATTCGTTAAAATTTTACAAATTATGAAATAGATAACAAAACAAATTCAAAATTCAAAATTTAGTTCTTCCAAATGCCCATATTCGGGTGGAAACATACGTTGTTCAAAATTTGATGAAATTCAAATACATGATGCAATTTTAAAAAAATCAAATACCGTTCGTTCACAATGCGAGAAACATATATACATTATGCAAATTCTTAATTACTTAATTTCTTTTAATATAACACAGGGCTGTAATATTTAGTGGCAACAAATTAAATAACAAGACAGCCTCAAAATATCGGGTTAGCCATGTTGGCGCGTTTATTGCCCATTCAAAAAAATCGCCTAGCAGTGGGCTAAACAGCATTTAAGCCTAATTTTTTTTTTATACGTAATACATTTTTGTTAAATTTTTTTTTGATAAAGTCGTTCTGCAGAGTAAAGTTCTGTTTTCAAAATTCAGTTTTTAAATTTAATGTTTGGTGTTCCCTTTAGGCATTTTCCCGGTACATTTGAAAGCCAGACGAAGGCTGGTTGCGTAGCGGCTAGTAAACTAATAAAAAATGAATATAATCGATTATGGTTACTTTCAAACTTTTAAAACCAATAAAAGTCAATCCAAATTATTGTTCTTCATTATTAGAGTTGACATCGCTCCAATAACTACCGTTACGCAATTTGTTCTGTGATCTACATTAAAATAGGCAGCAAAAGGAGGGACGAGAGAAAAAGCCGCTAGTGACATCTCAGACAGTAATCGATCTGTGGGTTTTGCCAAACTTAGTATCCGTTTCGTCACACTCTGTCTACTATGCGTGTTATTAGCTAATACCATTTCGTAGATTTTGTTGGAATTGTGTTTTGATGATATGCGATTTAATCACTTTACAAGCATCCTAGAAGAGTAGAGAAGCAAAAATAGTCCGTTGAATATCCTCTGGACATAAATAAGTTTTTCTGTCAATGTGGGATAATTACTTGAATTTCCATAACCTGTTCTTCAAATATCAGGTGCTATTGTGAAATTATTTTGAGAAACGGTAGTCATAAAAATGTAATACAATAGGTGAGACTTGTAATCCTATAAAACTAATAATAATAATAGTAATAATAATAAAGTATGTAGTAGTTACTCGGAGAAAAATAAAATTACCATTCCGTACTCCAGATTTCGAACATATTTGTATGGAATACCAATGACGAAAATTTACGTGATATGAAAACCAAATGATAGTGTTTCAGAACCTGAATATTAATATTTTATGTCGGTTATTTTAAAAGAGAATAATTAAAATATCAGCTTATACGAAGGATTGGTAAATAAGCTTCATTAATTTAATTTAGATATAATTTATAAAATTTTTAAACTAAATTTTCCTTAGTAAGTTTTAACGTTTTATAAAAAAAATATGTGCTGTTACTTTTAGATTTATTTTTTAGCAAAGGAAAATATTATTCAAATTACGTAAAAGGTAAAATTAATAGTTATTTTGTATAATTATACCTAATCCACAGATCGCAGTGCTCCAGTTGGTCAGGAAATAAATTCTGATATGATGCCAAGCATTTTGAAGTGTCCTTTTTTATATAATTGCATATATTTATGTAAAATTAAAGATTTAACATTTATATACAACTAGGAGAAGTACCCGATACCAGTTAAGTTAGATTGACAGTAATGACAGTAATGCAGAATGACACGGCTGTAATCCTTCTCTAATAACGATGCAAAAAATACGATTCATAGTCATATATTTTTCAGTCTGATACGATATGGAACCCACATAAAAAGCATCGATAAAAAATAACCTAATTCTCTCTCATTATATCAGCAACAATGGCACGCAGGTTTTAATGATTTTTGTCTTTTTGATCAAATGGTCGTAAAAGCTCAAGTTTCATCCAATATTTCACCTATATTCAGTTTTAGGCGATTAAACGTGGCAAAAAATTGATCAGAAATCAATAACGCAAACAAACAAACACACAAACAGACATTTTTCTTTATATGTATAGGTTTTGTAAAACTTACAGATGATTTTTTATTAATAAGCTCTACGATTCAAAATCGAACAGTAGCAACACTTTTCGAAATAAAGCATCTTTATTTTCAACGCAATAGACTGTTGCCATTCGGAAAAAAAAGTGCGAAAATGAGCGCTTTCAGAGTTTTTAATTAATATTTCGGCTCATTAAAATCATACGAACATAGGAATAGGCGAAATATCTTCCCACAAATTTTTGGAATCGGAAATAACGTGTCTAATATTTAGCAATGCTATTTTTATTTCTTCGAAAACTTCGAAATTTTTTATTAAGAAACTGTAGAATTTGAAAGCAATTAGTGGCAACAACTTTCGAAATAAAGCAGATTTTCAACTCCAGCTTGCGAGACTGTTGCCACTGGGAAAAATGAGGACGAAAATTATTGTTTTTTTTTTTTTTTTTTTTTTTTTTCGAGTTTTTAATTAATATCTCTAATTTTAGCTCTTTTTTTTTTTTTTTTTTTTTTTTTTTTTTTTTTTGAAAAATGGGGATGTCAAACCTTTCCAGGACCCAGAGTAGAATCGTAGAAAGCTTGGTGACGATAGATAGCTATAGTAGTGGCTTGGTTATTAGCGAAAAAACAAACAGACTTTCTTCTTTATATATATAGTTTAAACATAATTTAAACATTTACTTAATTAAATATTTAATCATCGAAATATAATTTTAAAAATATAATTAGTAATTGTCAAAGATTAATTACTAAACTGTAAAAGATTATTACCGGATGGTAGTAACTGCTTGAACATTTTGTTTTCCATAAGTTCATTATACCATTATTTTCCTCTTTCTCCTCCTCAGTAACATTATAGATGTGGGCAACTATACTAGAAGCGTGGGAACCACTCTAAAACACATATCTTCCCGTTCGTTTTTGTCTCGACACCTACTGTTTTTCTTTTTAAGTTTCTTCTTTTTTAAAAAAAGCTAAGAGGGGTGTTCTTAGTGTCGAAACGGCATTTTGCGTCGAGTCACCATATAAACCGCTATATCACTTTTAAACCGCTATATCACTTTTTAAACTGTTGCCACCAAATATTATCGCCCTTTATAATATTGAAAGAAATTAAATAATGAAGAATAAATAATGAAGAATCTACATGAAATTAGGTATGTTTCACGAAATGTGAAAAACAGCGGTACCTAGAACCACCAAGTTCTGAATAACGTAGTCCTCCACCCGAACACGCGCACAAAGCCAGAATTTTGAATTTGTTTTATTTTTTATTGCATATTTTGTAAAATTCTAATGAATTTTTAATTAACAAACTCAAAAATTTAAAAGCGGACAGTAGCCACACTGTACGGAATTAGAAATTTTTATTATAGACGCGTATTCGAGAGATCCAGGGTTCATGTCTCTGTGAGGGCACTGGATATTTTTCGCATTGCGTCTCCCACTTCAAAAATAATAATCACTCTAGAATCCAAAAACTAAATATTCCATAGGGAAGGTTTTGTAGATGTTGTCAAATGGAATAACATTTTTTCTGGATTTTTCCTGTCAACTTTTTCTAAACAAGTGCTTTGTTAAAAGTATGCGTATGTGCTGTATACATTACTATGGCGAAAAAAGAAAATCAGTCGCATTGACGTACTGCAAGGATCCTGTGACTAGATATTATCTCCAAGTAATGGTTTCATAAAAGATAAATGAAATTTTGCTTTAAGATTTCATTTCTTTCAATGAAAGTTTATGATTACATCCGAAAGCGTACAACTATTTCTTTCAGAAACTTTATTCAGCTTTCTAAATCATATATGAACATTTTCTGTCCCATTTTGTTGCGCAGAAAATGCTATTTTCAGGCAGAAATTGATGAATAAATTCTTGCTATATATGCAATAATTCTCTTTTCATGTTTACATCAGTCAAACTTGTTTCATAAAGATGTCCTCAGACTTGTATTTCCAGTTTTTACTTCCTTGTACGAAGTAAAAAGGAAGTATTGTAATCGCGAAAAGCTTCAGGCAGCATATTTCAACGAAAATATCCATTTTGACCGCTTTCGAAGGCAATTTAACGATGTTTTTGCGTGATATCTGTACGTAAGGACAGAATAAAAGACACTTTTCCTCCCCAAAATTAAAAAACTGCTTTAAAATGAATTCTGAAGAGAATTTTTCGTGGCGTCTGTACGAACGTATGTACGTACGTGCGTACGTACGTATATCGCATAACTCAAGAACGCGTAGCCTCAGGACGTTGAAATTTTGTATATAGGACTGCTATAACATGCAGATGTGCACCTCACATTTTGGTTTCAATCGGCCGCGCCAAACGTATATAAATATATTTATAAATATATCCACTCTGTTACCCTGCTCAGTGATCTCAGTTTCTTTACTCTTATATGTTTGTAAATTGTACATTTTTTGCTTTAAAAATGATTGAATTATGTTGTTCATATCTTCCGGTTAAGGTTTTTATGCCTTTAGTAAATCTGTATGCAATATTTTTAGAATTATCAACAAATCAAAAGTTGTTTAAGTGCCGCTAAGCCCAATATTTTTTTTGATGGTGGCCATTGGTTGTTTACATTTGAAGCAGTGAATTTGTTGCCAATCTAGAGAAACGTAGCTTCGCAACAACAAAGATAAACGCGTTCATTTATTATTGCGATTTAAATCATGCTTAATCCTTTCTGGAATTTTTTCGAGGAAATAAGTGTTTAAGATTTACTTAATTTTTAATAATTTAATTTTTAATAATTAATAGTTTAATTTTTAATAATTAGTAATTTTTAATACATATATTTTGACTTTTTATGTATTTTTGCCTTGTCGCGAAATGAGAACTGAATTAATTGAATGAGAAGTACTCAATCGTCTGTGAAAAACTGTTTCTTTGTTGTTTTGTTTGCTTAATTTCTTTTATACATCGTTCTAGCTTTACTATAGTATTTGAATAGAACATGTGGCAACGATTAGATAATTCTTTAAATGATACAAATTTTGTGCATTCTGAGTTATAATATGAGCGAAATATAATACTGTTAAGTGAACCTAGCGCCAGACTGTCGCTATGGCAAGTAAATAGACTGAATTTGAAAGAATGCATTTATTCTATTGTGGTTTATGCGCTGTCGGCAAGTAGATTTAATTAAATCCAATAAGCTAAAATGAAATGCAAGAAAAAATGCGTATAATTTAATATTCCGTACAAGTAAGTCATGGGGTGTACACATCAGATTTTATCTTTCTAATCTGTGCCATAACCGGGCGAGAAGTTAAGGCTGTGAAACGCAAATAATTTGCCCGGAATTCAGCTACAGTGCAACTAATTTGCCCGAATAGCGTGAGCTCTCTGTTGTTTTTTCCTATTGTAATTTTAATATCAGTTTTCTTTTGAGACTTCACTACGCTTATATGTTGAAGGTAAAGCATCCCTTAGACATACAGGCTTAGTGTATTTGCAGTAATCAAATAAAAGTGCAGCCCAATTCTTATTAGCCAGTTATTTTGGTTACAACAATGGACGGAACGCTTGTATGCTGAGGTATTTTGACATAATGCCACTTATTTTACATTTTAAATCACCTCTATTATTAAAATGAACACGCATTTTAAATACGACATTTTTATTATCTGATTAGATTAGTTTAATTGCAGAATTTTTTAACAGTCACATAATTGACAATTGGAAAAGGTATGTTTAATGATAAAATATAAATTTTATTTTATTAAAAAAAGTATTTTCATGAGGTCAATACAAAAATAAAAAAAAATCAGCTCTTTAAATATCTTATGCCGAAATATCACACCATTACAGTAAATGGTGTCCGCCGAAACGTCGCGTCAAAAATATCGCGGACAAAAACTTCGCGGAAAAAACAACGCAAGGAGAAAACGTCGTGGGAGAAAACATCGCAGTTCTAAAACATCGTGGTACAAAATATCGTGGTCGAAAATAAAGCGGTTCAAAAACATCGTTTCCAAAAATATCGGGGTAGTAAAAATAAAGTACCTACAAATCATGGCATGAAAATAACATCGCACACATGCGTTTTTAGGTTTTCAAAGTTGTAAATATAATCCGTAATATGTTCGTATAAAATCACAGAGCGCAAGAAGGAAAGAGAGATTAATTTAAAAATTGAAAATGAGTAGAAAATTAATGCAACTTATAAAGTTTAATATAATTTCAAATTTATATAGTTAATTAATAAAGGTCATTAATAAATTAAGCTTTTATTTTATAAATTTTAACTGATAATTCTTCATGAAAAATACACTCGAAAAATGCTTAGAAAAAGGAAGATAAATAACTGCATGAGGTTAATTCTATAAAAATTGCGTAGTTCATGATCAAATTATTTTCTTTCACATTTGTTAATATGATATTGTTTTAATGAAAATTATATATTGTTTTGTTTTCGCTTATTCTTAAAGTGTCGTTAACATTTTCGTGTATAGCGTGTAATCAAATTTTCGGATGTCGATTTTTTAGTTATGACGAAAGTCAGTTACATAGTATGTCATTAATGCGAAACGCATGTATGCCATGCTCTCGTCATGCGATGGATTTGTATATACTTTATTTTTTACAACGATATTTTCGACAACCATGTTTTTACAATGCGAAGTTTTTGAACCGCTTTATTTTCGACCACGATATTTTAGAACTGCGATGTTTTTTCTTTGCGATGTTTTCGCTTTGCGTTATTTTCTCCACGGCGTTTCCGCCCGCGAGATTTTTTCCGCGATGTTCTCGGTAACCACAGTAAATGGTGTAATTTTGAACCATCTTCAGCTTTCAAGACAAAACGAATTCTCTTTTGGTCTGAAAACATGAACTTTTTGGATACATTTTGATATAGAATTATATCGGCGCAACTGCTATTAATAATCCTTTTTTAAGAGGGCTGTTGTGAATCCCATGTCGTTTTACAAGTTCCTTTACTTCATATATCATAAATAATAATAGTACTAAAATCATATGCAAGTAAATATCTATAATTTATTAATTTTTAATGCTGATAAACACAAACATACACACACATACATGTATATATTTGTAATAATAAAATTCCATAGTCAAGAATACACTTAAAATTCTAACTGTATGTTCTTTTCATTTTTAATGGCAACGTTATCTTATTTGAAAGTACGTGGAAATAAATCCACAGCCCCGTAGTCAAGTTGTTTTTCCCGCCTTTTCTACACGTACAGTTTTAGAATGTTCTGGAAATATTTCAAGCGAACTGTATTGGCTGACGTCATTTCTTGGAAGCTCCGCCTTTCCAGAGGCTATAAAAAAACTCGCAAAAGGAATATCGGTGCTTTTTCTTAAATGTTACGATGCAGTAAACTTCATACAAAATATTATTAGTAGTTCTTTTTTATTTACTCCGGAGATCAGATTTTTGTAATTGCTATTTTCTCCTGAAATATAATAAATGGATTCTGTTTTTTAAAACTATCGTCTGATAATTTAAGCTACGACTACATTGATGATTTTTCAACAATCTATTTATTCCTGACAAAAGCTGGTACATCATATATATATATATATATACATATATATATTTATATATATATATATATATATGTTTATATATGTTATATCTATCTATCCTGTATAAAAAAGAAAGTGTGTTTGTTCGTGATTAACTCAGTCAATAGCTATCCTCAACAAACGTTCTACAATTTTTTTCTGGGTCATGGGAAAAGTCGACGTCTACTTTTTTCCGAAAGGAAAAAAAAATAGTTAAAATCAGAGATATTAATTAAAAACTCTGAAAACAGTAATTTTCACCCTCCTTTTTTCCGAGTGGCAACAGTCTCGCACGTTGGAGATAAAAATCTGCTGTATTTCGAGAAGTGTTGCCACTGCTCACTTTCAAATCGTGAAGTTTTTTAATAAAAAATTCCTAAGTTTTATAATGAAATAAAAATAGCATTGCCAAACATTAAATACATTATCCACGATTCTGAAAATTCCTAAGAAGCCTTTTCGACTACTCCTCCCATCTTGGTACGACTGTAATAAGCCGAAATATTAATTAAAAACTTTGAAAACACTAATTTTTAACCGATAATTTTTAACCATTTAATTGAGTGGCAACAGTCTCGCTCGTTGGAAATAAAATGCTTTATTTCGAAACGTGTTGCTACTGCTCTCTTTCAAATTGTAGAGTTTAATAATCAAAAATTTGTTAGTATTACAAAATCTCTCTCTCTCTATATATATAAAGAAGAATGTCTATTTGTTTGTTTGCGTTATTGATTTCTGATCAATGATGATAAATATTTTGCCATATTTGGTCGACTAAAATTGAATATATAGGTGAAAGATTGGATGGAATTTAAGCTTTTACGAACCGTTTGAATACAAAGACGAAAATAATTAAAAATTGCGTGAACTGCGTGCGTGATTTAAAACTGATTAAATGAGAGAGAATTAGTTTATATTTGTATCGAAATTTTTTATGTGACTTCAATACGCATCAGATTAAAAAATGTATGGCTATGAATCGTATTTTTTGCATCGTTATTAGAGAAGGATTACAGCGGTATCGTTCTCTCTATTGTTAGATACATTACTCTGGATCTAACTTAACTGGCATCGAGTACTTTCGCTAGTATATAATAAATCAAATTCGAAAAAAATCAGAATGAAAAAGAATGAAATGCCGTATTAAAAATTTGAAAGTTGGTCCAGTTTTCTCCGTGTTACATTATAACTGGTAAAACGCAAATTAAAGAAAATTACAAAATTGTAATAAAAAATGTTTATATCAAAGAGAATAGCATACAGGAAATTTGTACAAAGACCAAAATAATAACAATAATAATTATTTAATCTTCTTTAACGCTTCAAACATATCTTGTCAAGAAAAAAGTGTTTTGTAGCCTTAAATCAACTTGATTAATGAGTGACGAAAGCATGTTTCATTCCAACGAATTCCCTGAGCCTTTAAATCGCTTTAAATTAATCCAACTTTCTTTTCAAACAGAATTTATTTTAAAAGTTTCATAAAATTCTGTTGTTTTCTGTACACGCTTTCGCACTCATACAATTATATGCAATTGCAAAGAATTATCTAAAATGGCTAAAGACGAACGAAATACAAGACAATAATAAAAATAAATTCTGTTTACAGAATTTATGAATCAATTTAATTTAAAAATTGAAAATTAAATTTTTCAGTCGTAGTATATATACATCCTAAAGTGTTTATCAGTATTAAAAATACAATATTAAAATACACAATTTACAAGCCAGTATATGTAGATATTCTACCCTTTCTCGTAATCATCTGCTTCCAGTCATTCGATATATTAGGATATGTCCTGCGTATAATTGGATTTTAAGTAAAACATTACACAAAAATAAATAAATAAAAAACTAAAAAAAAAAAAATCTGAGAGCTTTCATATTTTATATTACTCCCAAACGGGAGTTTTTTTTTTTTTTTTTTTTTTTTTTTTTTTTTTTCGTTTACAGACTGAAGTGTCATTAAGATTTTGAACCAAGAATCACGAAAAATGAGCAATGCCCTCTCTGGAACTCGAACCTGGACCTCTCGAATACGCGCCGAGTTTGCTAACCGTTATACCCCGTAGGCATGCAGAAAAGGGGGAGAAAATAACTTATAAGTCAAATACAAGTTTCGAAAGCATTTGGGCTAAAAATATTTAAAAACAGCTTATGTTTAGAATTTCCTATAGACAGTCTCGCGCGCGGATTATAAAAGTGTTTTATTCCCTACACTGTTACCACTACTTGCTTTGAAATTGGTGAGCATTTAAAATAAAAATTCGTCGCTTACAATATATGAAATAGGCAATAAAACAAATTCCAAATTCAGGCTTCCAGATGCCATATTTGGGTGGAAGACAATGTTATTCAAAATTTGATGAATCCAGGTACATTGTTTTTTTTCACAATGCGAGAAACATAAATACATTTATGCATATTCTTCATTATTTAGTTTATTTAAATATAATACAGGGCGATAATATTTGGTGGCAACACTTTGAAATTTGATATATCGCATTTAAGTGATTCAATAAAAAATGCTGTTTCGAAACTAATAGCCCGTCTGGGCTAATCACGCTTTGGGCTAATAAATAAAAAAAATTGACGTGGACATCACATGTCTTCCTCGTTTGGCATATTAAATTATGCATATTATATGCTGCATTTATTTATTTAAAACTTATTTCCTCTAATTTCAATAGAAATGTATTTCTTTATTTAATTAATTCAATTCTCACTTCGCGGAAAGATACATAAAACTCAAAACATTTTCGTCCAAAATTGAAAAATATGGAAAAACACCAAATATAGTTGAAACAGTTTAAAATACAATTTTTACAATTAAAATTAGAGCTTCTACACAAAAACAACCAATTCGGCCAACGGGCAAGAAGGCAGATTTTTCGTGCACAAAATTGAAAGCTTACTTTTGGTCCTCGGCAAAAAGATACTTAAGTGCAGAAACAGACTTAATTCACTATTCTATTAAGTTTCAACTGTAAACAAATGGCTGCTCCGTTAGTCTTAGTCCCACTTCAATAATTTTTAAATGGTTGATAATTCTAGAACTATTGCACTATTGCATGCAGGTTAACTAAAGGCGTAACACTATAACCGAAACATAAGAACAACATAATTGAATCAGTTGTAAAGCAAAAAAAATGCAAAATTTATCAACATACAAGAATAAAAAAAACTGACCTCATCAAGCCGAGTACCAAAGTGGATTATATATATACTTTTGGTGCGGCCGATTTCAAACAAAAAGGGAGGTGCACAATTACATGATTTAGCAGTCCCATATACAAAATTTCAACATTCTGAGGTTACTCATTTTTGAGTTATGCTGGATATGTACGTAAGTACGTACAGACGTCACGAAAAAAAATCTCTTCTAAACCCATTTTAAATCCATTTTACAATCTGTTTTGGGAAAAAAGAGGCCGTACGTACAGATGTCATGCAAAAACATCGCTCGGATGAATTCAAAAATTATCAAAATGACTATTTTCGATAGCATTGAAAAAAGATACCGGAAATTTTTCTCTATCACAATACTTCCTTTACTCTGTCTGTAAAAGGAAGTAAAAATGCCCCTTTGAGCATAATATAAAATCTGAAAGATTTCTGATTTATTTTGTTGCATGTATTATCACACAAATAAGATACTTTTCTTTTACCTCCAGGCCAAAAGAACGCACTTGTATATAATTGTGATTGGTGTTTATTATTAATTATTTATTTATTTATAAACTATGTATGCGTACACACGTAACGTATTCCCACACATAATTTATACTTCCTTGTACGGAAGTTAAGGAAGTATTGTAATCACGAAAAATTCCGGGTATTATCGAATGCAATTTAACGACGTTTTTGCTTCACATCTATACGTAAGCACAGAATAAAGGATTCTTTTTCCGCAAACGAATTATAAAACTGTTTTGAACTGGATTCAGAAGAGATTTTTCCCCGTGGTGTCTGTACGTACGTTCGCATGTACGTACGTATCTCGCATAACTCAAAAACGAGTAGCTTCCCAACGTTGCAATTTTGAATATAGGATTGCTATATATATATATTTTTTTTATTCTTATATGTTGGTAAACTACGCATTTTTTACTTTAAAAATGATTCAATTATGTTATTCTTACTTCCGGTTAAGGTATTTATGCCTTTAATAAACCTTCATGCAATATTTGCAGAAGTATTAACAATTTAAAAGCTATTTAAGTGCGACTAAGCCTAATTTTTGTTTACCATAGCAGCCATATTTGTTTACATTTGAAACTTAGCAGAATAGTGAATTTGTTGCCAATCTAGAGAAACTAAGCTTTGCATCAACAAAGATAACGTCTTCTTTTATTATTGCGAATTAAATCGTGCTTAATTCATTCTGGAATTATCATTTAAGTTATTAAATTATCCCATATGTTGACTCAGCATAGCGTCCACAACAAATTAAGTCAGTTTTCATGACTTCAGTGTCCTTTTGCCGAGTGAGACGAAAAGCAAACTTTTAGTTTTGTGCACCGAAAAATCTGCCTTCTTGCCCGCTGGCAGAATTGCTTTTTTTTGGGTCGAAACTGTAATTTTAATTGTAAAAGTTGTTCTTTAAATTATTTTAACTATATTTACGTTTTATATTTTTTCATAATTTTCAATTTTTAATAAAAATATTTTGAGGTTTTATGTATTTTTGGGTTGTTGCGAAGTGAGAACTGAATTAATTGAATAAGAAACATATTAAATGAAATGCAGGAAAAGATGCGCATAATTTAATATTCCGTACAAGGAAGTCATGTGGTGCACATATGAGATTTTTTATCCTTATGTCTGCATACATTAGGAAATGAGAGTTAAAAATTATATCCAAGTATTTTGCGCATTTAAAATACAAGACTGCATGTATGAGGTGAAGCAGTTGAACGGAGAAGTGAATAGGATTTTAAAAGAAGGATGAAAAAATATGATCTAGTTCCCGAAAATGTGTTTCATCCTCAACAGCAATGTGACATCTCATTTTCCGTTTAAAAGATGAAATTCAAAAAATGGCCTCATTTTTAAAACAATGTATGAATAGACATGAATGTTATTTCGAAGACGATAGATCTGATTAAGATTTAAGCCGGTAAATATGGATCTTTGAAACGCCGAGACTAGATTTAAATTGTAAACAGCAGAATTAATTATTTTGTTTACTGGTTTCTATTAGATTTTTAAAAATTCCAGGAGTCTGTTGATTCAATCAGTTTTATTTTTAGCCCAGAGAGTCTATTAATTTCGAAACTTCATTTTGCGTCGAATCACTAAAAGCGTTGAATCACTTTTCAAATTGTTGCCACCAAATATTATCACCCTGTATTATATTTAAAGAAAGTAAATAATAATGAAGAAACTGCATAAATGTATATATGTTTATCGCACTGGGAAGAAACGAAGGTTTCTAGAGCTATAAATTTTTAAATAACGTAGTCCTTTATCCGAATATGGGCATCTGGAAACTAGAATTTTGAATTTCGAATTTGTTTTATTATCTATTTCATATTTTTAAACTTTAATGAATTTTTTATAATCAAAGAGAGCAATGGCAACACTGTAGGGTATAAAATATTTTTATCTCCAGTGCGCGAGACTCTATATCGGAAATTCTATAGATATACTGTTTTTAAATAATTTCAACCCAAATACTTTCTAAAGCTTTCAGATTTTACATTATGACCAAAAGGGCGTTTTTTTAACGTTTTGTGTGCTACCCTTATTTATTAAATATCATGTTCTTCGCCGTTAAGCCACCTAAAATTCCATTCGACAGCAATATCACAAAATACTTAAAAACAGCAGAGCAAGATATCTTTAGAATTTCCGTTACACAGTCTCGCGCGATGGAGATTAAAATGGTTTTTTCCGTTCACTGTTGCCATTGCTCGCTTTAAAATAGTTGAGTTTGTTAATCAAAAATTTGTTAAAACTTTTTCAAAATTTGAAGTTGATAATAAACCAAATTCGAAATTCAAAATTCGGGCTTCCAAGTGCCCATGTTCGGTTGAAGGACTACGTTATTCGAAATTAGGTGGCTCTAGGTACCGCTGTTTTTACTTCCTTGTACGAAGTAAAAATGAAATATTGTAATCGCGAAAAGTTTCAGGCAGCATATTTCAACAAAAATATCCATTTTGACTGTTATCGAATACAATTTAACGATGTTTTTGCGTCATATCTGTAGGTAATAGACAGAATAAAAGACTCTTTTCCTCCAAAAAAAATTGTAAAACTGCTTTAAAATCAATTCTGAAGGGAATTTTTCGTGGCGTCTGTACGAACGTATGTACGTACGTACGTATCTCGCATAACTCAAAAACGAGTAGCTACAGAACGTTGAAATTTTGTATATAGGACTGCTATAACATGTAGATGTGCACCTCGTATTTTGGTTGCAATCGCCAAACGTATGTATCCACTCTGTTACCCGGCTCAGTGATCTCAGTTTCTTTACTCTTATATTTTTGTAAATTGTACATTTTTTACTTCAGAAATGATTGAATTATGTTGTTCTTATCTTCCGGTTAAGGTTTTTATGCCTTTAGTAAATCTGTATGCAATATTTTTAGAATTATCAACAATTTAAAAGTTGTTTAAGTGCCGCTAAGCCTAATAATGTTTTGGATGGCGGCCATTGCTTGTTTACATTTGAAACAGCAGAATAGTGGATTTGTTGCCAATCTGGAGAAACTTAGCTTCGCAACAACAAAGATAACGCCTTCATTTATTATTGCGAATTAAATCATGCTGAATCCTTTCTGGAATTTTTTCGAGGAAATAAGTGTTTAAGATTTACTTCGTAATTTTTAATACAGATATTTTGACATTTTATGTATTTTTGCCTTGTCGCGAAGTGAGAAACTGAATTAATTGAATGAGAAGTACTCAATCGTCTGTGAGAAACTGTTTCTTTTTGTTTTGTTTTCTTAATTTCTTTTAGATATCGTTCTAACTTTATTACAGTATTTGATAGAACATGTGGCAACGATTATATAATTCTTTAAATGATATGAACTTTGTGTATTTTGAGTTATACTCTGAACGAAATATAATACTGTTAAGTGAACCTAGCGGCAGAGTGTCGCTATTGTAAACAAATAGAGTCAATTTTAAAGAATGCATTTATTCTAATGTGGTTTATGCGCTGTCGGCGAAATAGATTTAATTCAATCCAATAAGTTTAAATGAAATGCATGAAAAAATGCGTATAATTTAATATTCCGTAAAAGGAAGTCATGTGGTGTACACATCAGATTTTTTCACAATGCGAAAAGCATTCATGAACTCATGTAGGTTCTTCATTATTTAATTTCTTTAAATATAATACACGACGATAATATTTGGTGGCAACAGTTTGAACCGTGAACCAAAGCAGAAAGTGAAACGACCCAAGATGCCGTTTTGAGACTAATCGCCCTTTGCGTCTAATGCCCCTTTTGGCTAAAAACTGATATAATAATTTTGAAAAAACTGTAATATACAATCTGAAAACTTTCAGATTTTTTTATTTTTGGACTACTCACGCTTAGCAAAAATAGACTTTTTATTATTTGTTTAGTGAAGAAAATTTTTAATTATTCTTATACATGTATCTTACATTTGAAAATAACAGTATATCATCTCAAATTCATATTTCTTTTGTTAATGGACACATTGTAAAATAAGTAACACTTTGATAGATATCCTTTCAAAAAAATTCATGCAATTTTTGCATCTCAAAATTCTATTCGTAGTAGATAAACAAGCTATGCTCTTCTTCCTTACAGAATATTATTTTAGAAAAACTGAATTTCAGAAAGCGGAGAAAAAATGTAAAGTTCGGTAAGATTTTTAACTATTTATCAAATTATTTTTTGCCCGTATAATTTTTATGATAACTTTATGTTTACAGATATCACACACTTGTGTGATGTTAAGGACGTAATGATCTATTTCATGGAAATTACATTTCGCATAAAGCTGATTTTAAAAATTTAAGAATGGTACATCAACTCCATACTTTTAAAACTTTCAACCATTAAAAATCTCTTCCTCTTACTGAGGTATGCTTAATCAGTTAGTATTATTATCTACTACAAAAACCGCAAAAAACGTTTTAGTTTGTTTTTCAATTTATTTATTACATTTCTATATTTAGAGCAACAGTTATTTGTTACAAGTCTATTTATGTGCAGTTACGTGATTAATATCCTCACAGCATCCAATAGAATGAATATACTGAAAATTTCGATTAATTTTATTATAAAAAATTCGATTAATTTTATTATAAGATATTTTTAAAAGACATCATTTTTATGTTTCAAGTCACGTCAAAAAATATCTTTCACATATAATTTTTGAATAGGAAAAATGGAAAATGATTTCGCATTTAGATTCGGAATAATCAAGAAAAAATACTTTATTCGCAGAGGAAACAATTTCACATTCTACCACCTTCTGAATCACCCAGATGAGAAAGTGGTTAGTGAGGTTGACTGCCGTACTGAGAGGCTGACGTTCGAACCCAATAAAGGCATAGATGCTTGTAAATGTATCGTGTCTGTGCTGTATAGAGGCACTTAAAATATACGGCGAGCCGGATGTCCTTTTGAGAGGTTGCTGGTAGAGGGAGGCGAGAGCCTCGCACCGGTCCCTCATGGTGCTCTACTTCAAAACTGGGGTGGAACTGAACAAATTCGAATTGTCATACGTAAGTTGCTCAAAGCTCTTCCCAGCGATAGAGGCAGTCTTGCCCTATTTGCCACCATAAAATTTGTGGGGTTGTTCTGGTTAGACCAGACAAGTCAGATTAATCACAACGACCAATCTCCATAAGAAGTGCTTCCAAGCTAAAATGGAATAGGTTTAAATCAATTATTATGCAACACAGCTTTAAATTACTCATTCATATGGATATTAGGATTGGTTGGGTTTACTTAATTATCGTAAAGCACTTAAAGGGCTATCTTTCCAAGAGAAGGAACTGTCTTCGTGGAGGACTTTCTAATGGAAACTGGCTCGTGTGTACGTTACGTATCGTATTAGGATTTAAATATTGCTCATGGATAAGTCAGGAATTTATAGTACGGTGCAATAAAAAGATGTAGCAAACTACTACACTCTACCAATAAATAAATAAATTAAAATTAAAATTTAAAGAAAAAATCTGAAAGTTTTCAAATTTTATATTATGGCCAAAGGTTTTTTTTTTAACGTTTTGTGTTTTACCTTTATTTATCTTATATACATGCGGCTTAAGTGTTTGTCGCCGATAGTTTATTGGTTGCTTGCATAACTGTAAATTGTTTTATTCCCCATGCAGTGCAGCGCGTGACGAATATTATGAGGAAGCTAAGCCGAAAAAATTAAAAATACAAGAGCACGTGCATTTAACATTTAATAAATAAATTTAACATTTATATGTAATAGAATTCGGAAATATGCAACCGGCAAAAACCGGCAACGATGAAAAAACAAATAAAATGAAATAAATGAATATCTTTATTATATACGGCTTAAGTGTCTGTTTGTCGCCGGTAGTTTATTGGTTACTTGCGTAACTGTACTAGCCAATGGGGTGAAGTTGCCACGGCACAGTGTTGCCGTTTCCATTGAGACGTAGTTACTTTCTTGTAAAACTTGCCTTTGCTATGACCATCCATAAGTCTCAGGGCCAAACGCTTAAGCGTTGGGCATTTTTTACCTGAGCCTGCATTTGTTTAACTATATGTTGCCTGTTCAAGAGTTCGTTAAAGAACGGACGTAAAATTAAAAATAATGGATGGTCCTCTGCAAGGCGAGCTTAAAAAATATGAAATAGATAATAAAGCAAATTCGAAATTCGTAATTTGGGCTTCCAGCTGCCCATATTCGGGAAGAAATGTTCAATATTCAAAATTGGATGGCTCTAGGTATCATTGTAAAAACTAACTGTATTATAAGGTCGAAAGAAGTATTTCGTTAAATATCTAAAAGAAGATTCCTAGATATTATTTTAATGTTAAAAATAAATATTATATTTTACGATCATTCCAGGAATTAGGTCACGAGCCAAACCAATTCACAGAAAACGAGGTGTTTTAAGTCCATTATCAACTATTTTAAAGATAAAATTCTAGACGGTCATTGAACTTTTATCATGAGCAGTTTTATGAACACTATAAACAGCATCTTTATATAAATATTATTGAGTTAAAATTAAAAACAAAAGTTCAGACATTACTTGAAATATGAAATAAAAGCTTTTGTTGTTTCCCGAATCATCTATCATGGCTTTAAATTTTTCCACAGATGTTTTAAAAAACGTCAAATAAAATTTTAAAATATGAATTCTTTTTACAAACTGAAATAAACTTCTTAAACTCCCATCAAATGAAATTTTTAAAAATAAAACATTATTTTCTCTGTACTGAAAGAAAGAGATTCGCACGAAATTTTTCTCTAGCGGTTCAGTCAAGCGATAGTCTGCCGACACGCTCTGCATGTTGCCAAAGATGAAAAGAAATAAATAATTAAAAAGGGATTTCAAAACTTAGCCGGCTGATAAACACAGTGATGTTGTGTGAAATCTTTAGAAATTCATTGTGGAGAGCTTTGGTGTTAAAAATGGAAGTAGATTTATAGTGTTGTATAGAAAGTGGATGTCCTGGATATGTTACAAACACCGTAACCGCAGTAGTCCTTTCCCAGCCTTTATTTTCGTAACCGTTGGTCCTAGACATATACTTCCAATTACAAAAATGTTTTATCACTTATTGGCATTTCTACATTTAAATATATCAATTCTGTACACATTACGAAATCCAACTTTTTATACACTGCTCTCCAAACGTTAAGGAACAGCATGTTTTTGTGTTTAATTTGAAATAAAGCGACATAGAAGCAAGAAATTTACAGGACATGTTCACTAAACAGTTCTTTTATTGAATGCGATATAGAAGTTTTCTAAAGTTCAACACAAACATGAATTACAACAAAAAATTGCACTCTTGGCAGAGAAATCCAGGCTTGGAGAAACAGTGTATCAGAGTTTTTTGAGGAAACATGGGCTGGTAACATTACAAAAATGGGTTCTATTAAGGAATGTGTCCACCCCTAGCTGCAATACATTGGTGTCAGTGACGTTCCATGCTGTCAATTAAGTTATCGATTAAGTCAATTAAGTTTATGGAGTGAAATGGGAAGCAACGACCAGACACGGAGTAGTCCTCGTTCAAGCCCATCTAACGACCTTGGAGGAGGACTTAAAGCAGCAAACTGTCTTCTAAGGCAGTCCCAAAGATGCTGTATACGATTCAGGTGTGGGGATTGAAATGGCCATTCCATCCGCTCCATACCGTGACCCTCAAGATATTCTTCAGCAAACTAAGCACTGGTGCTGTCGCGCGTAGTCGTCCATCTGAAGGAATCCAGGACCAATACCAGCGGCATATGGGTTGACATATTTATCAAATATTTCGTCTCGATATTTCACACCGGTCAAAGTTCCTCCATGGAACAGATGCAGGTCAGTGCGACCACCGAGAGAGATCCCAGCCGAAACCATTGTCCCACCATATCTGCAACTGAGTCTTTCCAAAATGTGAAATTGGTTCTATCTGGTTCGTCGTTCCCTCCAGATCAGCTGACAACCGGAATCATTGTCCAATGTGAACCTGAACCCGTCTGTGAAGAGAACAGACGCCCAATTTTGACTATTCGAGGACACGTGTTCTCTTGCATATACACTCATGTCCATAAATTAAGGGTAATTCGGAGTCACGCGGAAATCGAATTCTAAAATAAATATATCACCTGTAAAATCACTACAAACATCTTCAAGAATCATATGCAAATTTCAGGAAGTAACCAGATGACACCGATGGTACGTCACAATGACGAGAGTGTAAGAGAGTGACATATAAGGAATACAGGCAAAGAAGTAAAATTGTTCGCAGGCGCTTTATAAACATTTCAGTGCAATAACTGAACAGTTATGACACAAAGGACGCATTTGGATGATTTTTTACGTGGTAGAATTATCGGCCGTCTGGAATGTGGGCGTACCCAACTGGAAGTATCAGACGAACTTGGAATTGCCCAGAGTGTCATCTCCAGGCTATGGCAACGATTCCAAGATGATGGTAATGTGAGTAGACGTTACAGCACAGGTCGCCCCAGAGTTACAACGCCGAATGAGGACCGGTATTTGGCAGTTTCTTCCAAAAGAAATAGGCGGAGCACAGCCTCAGACCTGTCTCGTCAGCTCTCTTCAGCCACTGGTACGGCAATTTCAAGGCAGACCGTGTACAGACGCTTAGGGCAGATTGGTGTATATGCTCGTAGACCTGTCAGATGCGTTCCACTTACTGCAACTCACTGTCGCCTGCGATTAGCCTGGAGTAGAGAGCATGCATTGTGGACACCGCAACAGTGGGCTTGTGTGATGTTTTCCGACGAGTCCAGGTTTAGCTTGTAGTCTGATTCTCGCCGGACGTTCATATGGAGAGCTCCAGGTAACCCTTTACCACCAAGAAAACATCATTGAACGACACTGTTACGGTGGTACAGGAGTGCTCGTTCGGGTTGGAATTATTCTGGGTTTCAGAACTGACCTGCATGTTCAAATTGGAACCATGACAAGCCAAATCTATCGGGACGTCATTCTGGAACAACATGTACGTTTGTTTCGAGGCGCCATGGGCACACAATTTGTGCTTATGGATGACAACGCCCGTCCTCACCGTGCAAACATCGTAAGCGAATGCCTTCAATCGGAGGATATCACCCGTATGGACTGGCCAGCATTCTCACCGGACTTGAATCCAGTAGAGCACGTGTGGGACATGCTTGGCCGACGAGTTGCAGCCCGTCAACCTCCTCCCTACATGTCTACCGGAACTTCGGAGAGCATTGCTTTTGAGTGGTGTAATATCCCCCAAGATGAGATCGATAATTTGATACTCAGCATGCCTAGGCGTTGTACGGACTGTATTGTATCGTCTGGGAGACATACAATGTATTAACAATCATATAAACCATGTAATATTAGTTTTTTGTAAATAGGTATTTTTTGTAATTTGCTCCAGGGAGAAAAATCGCTAATTTTTTAATAATATCAAACATATAGCATCTTTTTTTGCTCTTTACCTCTTGTTTAATAAATAAGCTTTACAAATAAATCAAATTTGTTTTGCTTCTAACTCTTTCTTTGCCTGATTTTGCATTATCCTTAATTCATGGACATGAATGTATTTTTTTCAACTTCATTACTACCATTGATATGAACTGTGAATTTAAACGTTACTGACATTTTTGTAATGGTGAGCTGTGAAAATCATGCTGCTCCTTATCTTTTGGAGGTCAGTGTACATTCCTTCGGTCCGCATACTTATATTTATGAAATTCTTATACTCTTTATTTGTGGTATTATTATTTATTATTACTGGCAGCTCCAAAATTATATTACATGCCGTGGCAACAGCTATTCTTTATTTAAGGATGTTCTCACAATGTAGCATTTTCTTCACCCAAAACCTATTAAGAGGGATACATTTCATGTACCATTTAACCTAACACTCCTTAAGGAACTCTGTAATTGTTCTGAGGGGTACTGCTAAGGCAACAGAGTCTCAGAATAACACTACAAGATCGCAGTATTTAGCGTTATCTTTTATGTGCAATTTCAGTTGACTAAAGTTTTATTTGAGCTTCTTAAAAGGAATGATTTACTACATTTACAAATTAATCAAAACTCTAAATGTTTGATATCTGTACCGCCAATATTAACTGAGTATTTAATTCCAAAATTTGACATTTCTGACATTATTTTCTATTTGTAATGAGACGTCATCTATTATATGAGGGGTCAATTAAGATAATCAAGGTTAATTTTTTGTTACCCTTAAATGCCTCTTTTAGGATTGACCAATGATTTTATTTATATTTTTGTTAATGGTAAAATACTTTATTAATATTCTGATCATGTTTCATTACTTTAGAATAATAATCTGGTAATTAATAGTACAAAATAATACGTGGTAATAGTAAACAAAATTCATCAAAATACAAGAATTTTTCATTTTTAACTAATGCAATTAAAATTACGATTTGGCTACGTGCCAATAATGAAGTCTGCCAGTATTTTCTGGAACACGAGTTCTATAAGATTCTGTGAATAAGATCTCCTTTTTGGAAAAATATATTGCATAGTATTTTTCACAATAATCCGCATAGGAATGCCCGCCATTCTTTTAACATCCGTAACCTTTGTCTGAACGATATTTTATTTTCAGTCACGTAAAAATACAAAATTATCTTTTTCAGTTGAGTATGGGCCCTGAATATTATTTCCGATTTCTATATAAAATATCTCGGTCACATTTTGCCCCATTGAAGTCAAAAGTTTTGTGTTTTATTTTTTATACAGAGTATGAAGTTCGGTACTCTTATGTTATCGGGACCGGATTCAGAAATACAGGAATGTATATATGCACGTGTGTACGCATGTACGTGCGCATATCCCTGTGTGTGTATACACACATAGATATACGTGTATGTGTATGTTCATACACGCATGTGTGTGTGTTCATGTGTGCATGTATTTATATACACTGCGAAAAACAAAATGAGACAGTTCTATAACTCCCGTTCTACTGGGCTGATGGACGAAATTTAAATTCCATTTTCTATGTCCCGAAAGCGCGACTTAATTGTGTATTAGATTTATACGCTCTTAGACGGAAAAAAAAAAAAAAAAAAAAAAAAAAAAAAAAAAAAAAAAAACGACGCACCAAGAAGGAGTTATCCGAATGGGACGGAAATCATTAGAAGTGATATACATGCACAGAAAAACAAATGATTACAGTTTGAGAAAAATTGGATGATTTATTGAAGTGATAGAGCTTCACAAAGTGAAAAAGGTCAGTAACGCGTTTGTGCACCTCTGGCCCTTATGCAAGCAGTTATTCGGTTTGGCATCGATTCATAGAGGTTGCGGGTGTCCTCCTGAGAAATATCGTGACAAATTCTGTCCAACTGGCGCGTTAGATCGTCAACATCCCGAGTTGGTTGGAGGACCCTACCCATAATGCTCCAATAGGAGAGAGATCCGGCGACCTTGTTGGCCAAGGTAATGTTCGGCAAGCACTAAGGCAAGCAGTAGAAACATGTGTAGTGTGGGGGGCAGGCATTATCTTGCTGAAATAATGCAAGCCCAGGGGGGCGTGACATGAAGGGCAACATAACGGGCCTTAGAACTTCGTCGACGTGTCGCTGTGCTGTAAGGTTGCGACGGATGATAACCAAAGGGGTCCTACTATGAAATGAAATGGCACCCACGACCATTACTTCTGGTTGTCGGCCTGTCTGCCGGAAGCCAGTCAGGTTGGTATCACACCGCTGTCCGGGGTGTCTCCGGACTCGCCTTCGCTGGTCATCGGGGCTCACTTCAAAGCGGGACTCATCACTTAAGACTATTCTACTCCAATCAGTGACATTCCAGTGCGAATGAGCCCGACACCACTGCAAACGGGCTTGACGTAGTACAGAGGTCAATGGTAGTCAGCGCAAGGGGCGCCGTGACCTCAGCCGCCTTTCTGTGAGCCGTCTATGAATGATCCTTGCGGTCACTAAAGCACTAGTTGCACGTACAATCGATGATAACGATGCATCTGGGACTGTGAGTGTCGCTCTGACGATTGCTCGGTCTTCACGTTCTGTCGTTTCTCTAGGCCTACCACTTCCTTCTTGACGCTGTGTGCGGCCATGGTTCACCCATTCCTGCCAGCATCGTCTAATAGTGCATCGCTCCTGCTCAAATGTCGAGTTATTCGTCGATAATACCAACCGACTTCTTTGAAGCCAACTATACGACCTTTCTCAAATTCTGACATCTGCGCATATCGTTCGCGCACCTGTATGCGAGGCATAGTTACTGCCTAACAGAGTACACGGAATGAAATTCCTGAAGAATTTATAGCCTTGAATCGTAATTTTTCCTCTTAAATATCCTTCCAGTTGCGCACATCAGATGCGCTGTAACGACAACCGTTCAGTCATTGGCAGCCTAAATGTAAAATTTTGTATTTTCCGTCGAAACCTCTATGCATATCAATTTGTGTCCAATTTGCTGTATATCTTCTCGGTGCGTTTCGTGGTGGGTCGCTTTTTTTTTTTTTTTTTTTTTTTTTTTTGTCTAAGAGTGTATGTAGCATTGTTCTAATATTGACACAATTTTGACACAATCTAATTTTGACACAAAATCGGACTTTTTTTAATGACATGCCAATTTTTTTTTCCATATTTAGATTCTACTACTCAAATTATGCCAAACTGTCAAGTTATGTAAAAATCGCACGAGTAGTTTTTCTAAAAAGTAGCTCTCAAAATTTTAGCTCGTCAATGTTAAATTCAATTTGGTATGTTTTTATTAATATCTCTTTTTTTAATTACACTTACTTGATTGCTTCTTTCATAGTTCAAAACTTAGATTCCTTCCAAATAAAATCCACCCATTTTTTGTAATATATTTTTAAAATTTGTATTTATAAATAATTTTTATAAATTTTCGAAAAAAAACGAATTCCAAAAATTTATTAAAATTTGAATTATAACCTATAACATTTTTACAATCATCTTAAAGTAGATGTATTTGTAAGTATATCTGCAAAAGATTAGAGCTTTTTATTCAAAATTTTCGAAGATATACGTAAATTTTTATATTGGCGCGTTTTGAAATTTGGCATATTTGCTGAAAGCGATAATAACATCTAATGAGGCTTACGCACTTTGTTAAAATTATTTGAAAGGTGGAACGATGTTACTTTTTTCCCGCTCCAGCATAATGGAAAAGAAAGGAAAATAGGTTGACATATATTAAGAAGTTCGCCAAGTGAATTATGCTTGCGTCAAGTAAAATTTTGCAATTTCTCCGTAAATTTTGCACCAAATTTTACACAATTTAATATTTAGGCATAATTTGAGTAGTAGAATTGAAATATGAAAAAACATTGGTATGTTATTTCAGAAAAAGACCCATTTTCTGTCAACCTGTATTAGAACAACGCTATATATAAATGTTGTAATGGTCTGCACCCTGGGCGCATATTCCAGAGGTCCGTGGTTCGATTTCCGGCGAAGGTGTTGCTCATTTTTTATGACTCCTGCTTCGAAAAATTACCTAATGCCTTTACAGTGTAATAAAAATCTGATGTGTACACCACATGACTTCCTTGTACGGAATATTAAATTATACACATTTTTTCTTGCATTTCATTTAAACTTATTAGATTGAATTAAACCTACTTCGCCGACAACGCATAAACCACAATAGAATAAATGCATTCTTTAAAATTCACATTGTTTACCATAGCGACACTCTGGCGCTAGGTTTACTTAACAGTATTATATTTCGTTCATATTATAACTCAGAATGCACAAAATTTATATCATTTAAAGAATTATCTAATCGTTGCCCCATGCTCTATTCAAACACTATAATAAAGCTAGAATGATGTATAAAAGAAATTAAGAAAACAAAACAAAAAAGAAACAGTTTTTCACAGACGATTGAGTATTTCTCATTCAATTAATTCAGTTTTTACTTCGCGAGAAGGCAAAAATACATAAAAACTCAAAATATCTGTATTAAAAATTACGAAGTAAATCTCAAACGCTTATTTCCTCGAAAAAATTCCAGAAAGGATTAAGCATAATTTAAATAATAAATGAAGGCGTTATCTTTGTTGTTGCGAAGTTTCTCTAGATTGGCAACAAATCCCCTACTCAGCTGTTTCAAATGTAAACAAGAGCAATGGCCGCCATCAAATTAGGCTTAGTGGCACTTAAACAATTTTAAAATTGTTGATAATTCTAAAAATATTGCATACAGATTTACTAAAGGCATAAAACCCTTAACCGGAAGATAAAAACAACATAATTCAATCATTTTTAAAGCAAAAAATGTACAATTTACAAACATATAAGAGTAAAGAAATTGAGATCACTGAGCCGGGTAACAGAGTGGATATATTTATATATTTATATACGTTGGGCGCGGCCGATTGAAACCAAAATACGAGGTACACATCTACATGTTATAGTAGTCTTATATATAAAATTTGAACGTTCTGAGGCTACTCGTTTTTGAGTTATGCGAGATAACGTATCGTAAAACGTACGTACATACGTTCGTACAGACGCCACGAAAAATTCTCTTCAGTATTCATTTTAAAGCAGTTTTTTAGTTTTTTTTTCTTTTTTCTTTTTTCTTTTTTTTTTTTTTTTGGGAGGAAAAGAGTCTTTTATTCTGTCCTTACGTACAGATATCACGCAAAAGCATCATTAAATTGCATTCGAAAGCGGTCAAAGTGAATATTTTCGTTGAAATATGCTGCCTGAAGCTTTTCGCGATTACAATACTTCATTTTTACTTCGTACAAGGAAGTAAAAAAGAGATATTAATAAATACATGCCAAACAGAATTAACATTGAGGAGCACATTGAGTTAACATTGAATTAAGATTGAGTTTTGACAGCTAATTTAGTAAAAACTACTCGTTTGTTTTTTACAAAACTTGGCTGTTTGGTGTAATTTGACACGCAGAATCGAAAAAGGGAAAAAAAATTGTCGTGTCATTTTAGAAAAAGCCTGATTTTGTGTCAGAAACCTATATTAGAACAATGCTGTATATAAATCTAATATATATCATAAGTCGCGCTTTGGAGACATGAAAGACACAGTTTGAATTTTATCAATCGATTCAGTGGAATAGGAAGTATAGAACTGTCCGTTTATTTTTCCCCGTTTTATACATGCATATATGAACACATCTATCCATCCAAACATGCGTACATAAAACACATTTCTGAATCCAGTCCCAGAAGAGTACCTGAATGTTTTCTAACTATAAGTATAGGGAAAGGAAAAACCTATAAAATTTCAGATTCGGGAGTTTTTTCAAAATTCGTTTCTTTGAATTTAAAAATTCCAATCAATGAATATTTGCATCATTTAAAGCATTTTTGCAATTGATGCATATACGGTAACAAAGGCTCACCAGCAGCCTATAGGCAAACTAGCTGATCACTGGTAGTTTAATCCAGGATTCGAGTCCCGGCAAACGGGCGGATTCGGGGCTTTCCCCATGTGTAACGTGTATATGAGCTAGTTTCGCCTAGAAGTCCTCCACGGAGGCCAATCTTCCCTTAGGGAGATACACCTCGAGGCTTTGCTGTAGTTAAATAAACCAAACCAATGCATTTACAAAACTAATGCCCGGTAAGGGCTTTTGGGTACACGGTGTATAATACATGGAGGAATTTTAAGGATTTATTGGTCAAAACGCTTTAAGCAAATAAAAACGCTACTGCTTAGTTGCATGTATAATTGCCTTTACCGTTGTCAACAGTTTCATGTTTTATTTTATTTATTTATTAGCCCAAAAATGCGTTAGTCCAGAAGGGCTATTGGTCTCAAAGCGGCATTTTGCGTAGGTTCACTTTTTAAATTGTTGCCACCAAATATTATCAGCCTATGTTACATTTAAAGAAATTAAATAATGAAGAATCTGCATGAATGTATGTATTTTTCTCGTACTGTGAAAAAAAACGACGGTACCCAGAGCCACCAAATTTTGAATAACATAGCACTTCACCCGAACATGGGGACCAGGAAGTCCGGATTTCTATTTGTTTTATTATCTATTACATATTTTGTGAGACTTTAACGAATTTTCGATTTGCAAACTCAGAGATTTCAAAGCGAGCAAAAGCAACCCTGCGAAGGGAAAAAAAACATTTTATTTCCAGCGCGCTAGACTGTATATTGGAACTTCTAAAGATATGCTGTTTTTAAATATTTTGTCATGTTAGGGCTGAATTGAGTTTTATGTTGTTTAAGTGCGAAGAATATGATATTTAAAAAATAAAGGTACACCACACAAAACATTAAAAAACACCCCTTTGAGCGAAATATAAAATCTGAAAACTTTCCTTTTTTTTTTATTTAGTTTTTAGTTTTATGTTTTTGATATCATAAACATTTTCGAGCACGATAAATTCAAATTTTTTAGTGACTTGTGACAGGGCGTGATTTATAAGTCCAGCTTTTAAAAAGCGGTTTGCTAATAACACAGTGTAAGTTTGCTTATTTTGTCTTCCATATACAGATAAATACTGTATAAACATTGTTTACCAATGTGAAAAAAATAAATTATTCATAAATAACATTCGCCTTTAAAATAAAATTATCCTCTTCACTAATAATTTTCGATGGCAAAAAGAAAAGTTCAAGCTGAGGCGAACAGTTTGGCCTCATCATTAATTTTTGTGCTTTTCGCGTCTGTAATGTAAACAGGAGCCAGTATCCCTTAGATGTCCTCTTCAAAGGCATCCATTTCCTTAGTCAGATAGCCCTTCATATTCAAATAACCTAAAATACCTCTTTGTTAGTGTAAAAATACTTGATGCAAATTTCATCGACAAGTGAAATATTAGACAAAATTCCAACAATTCTGCCTAATGATTCTAACGACAATTTAAATTTATACGAACTGAATCAGTTTTCCTCTTTCACAGAATGTACATATATTTCAGATTTTCAATTGTTTTCACTCTGTAAATAGTACATGAAATGAAAGGAATACTGAAGAAGTGGTTTTTAGAGAACTCGACTTCAGAATTTATAACGCTCATTTCAAGTTCTAATTTTGAAAATTTTATTTTTTTATTTCATATCTTGAATGAATGCAACGAATTTTGTATTTAAAAAGATACTTAAAATCACTGCACATGTTTTTCCGCAGGCACATTGTTATAATGATGCCCGCCTCTTTTATGACCTCCAAGCATAACATACTAAAATTTGAAAATTGCCGAAAATGAAAGCCTTGAATGTTTTTGTGTCTTTTTTTTTTTTTTTTTTTTTTTTTTTTTTTTTGTTTTTTTTTTTTTTTTTTTTGGAGGAAGGCTTAGCAAGTAAAATAAAAATTTTCTTTATCAACAATCTTTGTTTAACTGTAGCGCTTTATATTATTTTTTTAGATATTTTACATCTCAGCGCATAAAATTTTCTTAGTGTTTTATCATTAAAGAGAAATGAAGTGTGATCAAAGCAGTATTTATTTCGTCCAGATCTCCTAAACTATGTTTATATTATTAAACTACATTATTATTTCTTCAGTTTTTCAGGATAGCTGGCAAAATTTATAATTCTATGCACAGGGATGAAAATGCATAAAAATATTTCAATGTATAGGAAATCACTTCAGTCTTTCAAGCGACAACCAATTCGTAAATAACTATTTTTTGGTGCCACGCCAGGAAACAGAAACTTTTGATACTTCAGATTATTAATACGTAAACGTATGACGACAAGATGTAAATTTAATGAATTTTTTTTTCGTTTTCGCATTTTGCGTTGAAAACTTTAAACGTTAGTTCACTTTTCAGACTGCTGCCACCAAATATTTGTACAAAATATGAAATTATATTTAAATTAATTTTAAATTAATTTAATTATTATATTTAAATAAATTTTATTATATTTAAAGAAATATATTATATTTAAAGAAATTTTAAATAATGAAGAATATAATATCCAAAGCTTGATGGCTCTCTCTTTAAATATAATTCCTGTATTATATTTAAAGAAATTTTAAATAATGAAGAATCTGCATAAATGTATGTGTGTTTCTAATTGTGATAAAACGACAGTAACTAGAGCCATCCAATTTTGAATAACATATGTTTTCACCCGAATATGGGCATCTGGAAGACCGAATTTGGAATTTGTTTTATTATATATTTCATATTTTGTACAAATTTAACGAATTTTTGATTAAAAACTCAAGAATTTCAAAGCGAGCAATGGCAGCAGTGTAAGGAGAAAAAAACATTTTTATCTCCATCGAAGTGAAACTGTGTATCGGAAGTTCTAAAGATATGCTCATTTTAAAATTATTTTGCCTTACTGCTGTTGAATCGAATTTTATGTAGTTTAAGATCCAATATTTAATAAATAAAAATAAAGCACAAAATGTTAGAAAAACGCCTCTTTGGGCGTAATGTAAAATCTGAAATTTTTAGATTTTATTTTTTTTATTTTTTTACCCCAATAGAGGTCCCTCAGTGGACTTCGCCATGGCACAACTAAGGCCCAAAGTAGTGGTAAATTTATCATGCAGGCATTTAATAGGTGGGCCACTTCTCCTCCTATGAAAGGACGGGCAGTTACAACCATGCCTTCTCCGGGATTCAAAGCCGGGCCCTTTGGTATAGCAGTCGGCCCTTTAGCATCTGGGCGGCCAGATTTAATGTAACATAACAACTTTTTCTCATTATCAACAAAAGAATTAACGTGGCAATAACATATCGTGTCAATTATCCTAACCTTAAGCAAAGAAGTTGGCAACAACATCTATTTATTTAAAATGCTAACGTTAGCGAAACATTTTCGACATAGAATGACATCACATGCAATCACGTGCTTTTTTCACTGTCAGAATATGGCCTTATATTAATAATATGTTTAATGTTTCGCAGTGCTATTTTTATTAGTCAGAGAGGAGTAGTTTGGAAATGCCATTTTGCGTTGTTTCACTATAAATGTCCGTTTCACTTTTTTTTTTTTTTTTTTTTTTTTGCCACCAAATATTATCGCTCTGCATTATATTTCAAGAAATTAAATAATGAAGAATCTGCATGAATGTACTTATGTTTCTTGCACTGTGAAAAAACGACTGTGCCTAGAGCCATCAAGTTTTGGATAACTTATCCTCTATCCGAATATGGGCACCTCCATGTCCGAATTTGGAATTTGTTTATTATCTATTCCATATTTTGTAAACATTTAACGAATTTTTGATTAACAAACTCAACGATTTCAAAGCGAGAAATGGCAACACTGTATGGAAAATAACATTTTTATCTCCAGAGTTTCAGAGTTTTTAATTAATATTTGGTCTGATTAAAGTTGTACGAAGATGAGAATTGTCGAAGTGGCTGCCCACGAATTTTTGGGATCAGGGGGTGATACCTCTCTCGAAGCTCAAGTCCCCACCATTTCGAAGGAGATGGTGTCACAAACAAACAAACAGACAAACGCGCACAGGTTTTAATAGTATTAATGTGCAGTATTAATGATACTTCAACTATAGATTGTTTCATTTTTTCCCTTTCTTTTTATTGAAGAATTCGATAACAGAAGACACAACAGGCGTTCTGTAGCAGTCACCATATATATAATATTTTTAAACTAAATTTCCTTTTACTCTTAACCTTGTAGAAACATCAAGCATTTTTGGAAGCAGGCAAGAAGAAAAATGAGCAATGCCTTTGCCAGGAATCGAACTGCGGGGCTCTGGAATACGCACCCAGCGTGCAGATCACCACACCACGAAGGCATGCCAAGAAGGCGGGAGAAATACCTTATATACTCCCCCTTTTAAGGGGTATCAGAAACCCCTATACCGACAATGTTAAATTGGCCATTTTCGATGTACCTTTTCTCAAAATCTGCTGTAGATACAAGCTTGAAATTTTTTCTGTAATTAAAGTATACCTATCTGATTATACTGAAATGAGCTTTTGAAACATTTTGAATTTTAGAGTAAATACGAGTAAATTTGATACGCGCCCAGCGTGCAGACCACCACACCACGAAGGCATGCCAAGAAGGCAGGCGAAATACCTTATATACTCCCCCTTTTAAAGAGCGACTGGAGTTTTAGGGAACCCAATCGCCAAATCCTGGGTGGGGAGAATCATCATTCAACACCCTTTTAGTTCGGGCACCACTGTAGAGATATTAGGATTTTTTTGGAAGCAGGCAAGATGAAAAATTAGCAACGCCTTCGCCGAGAATCGAACCGCGGATCTCTAGAATACGCGCCCAGCGTGCAGACCATCACACCACGAAGGCAGGAGAAATACCTTATAAGCTATTCAACAAAATCTTGTGAATCTTTCTTAAAGAATATCGGAAAACGTCAAAAAATAAGCTGTCAAAAAATAATGAATGTTCCTCCAAATTATTAACACGTTTCCAGTTAGCGCTAAAATACTTCTAACCTCATGCGCTGACTTTCAGACCTTTATTCTCTTAATTTATTCGTGCAACTCTCTATCAACATGCTGATATCCATTAACAGATTTTATGTGGGCGCAAGGTGCGTCATTTATGTGAAGATTTATGGATATGGGCTAAGCATAATGTTCAATCTGACAGTTAAATTAATTAAATGTTCTGGGAGAAATTGTTATATTGTTTCCCGAAACTGTAACCGCTTATCCTTAAGCTAATGCCTTTAAAATAAATACAGCAAACAAAATCTGTATTTGTCAGGTAAAGGAAATGGCATTTCTAACTGAAATAATTTGAAAGCACAGAAAAAGGAAAATTCCACATTTACAACTGATAAATATGCATATTTCAGATGGTTGCAAATACAGGGGCTAAGGATTTTAAATATAATTTGAAGATCAAGTACCATATTTTAATTTTGATTGTTAGAAATATCTAGTGTCCAATTTTTCTATTTTAGTGTGTAACTTTGCATTATGTTACGTTATAACAACAATATTAATCACGTGGCCAGATTAATTTACAGTTCTAATAGCTACTGCCAGTTTTACAAAAGAAGAGTTTAATTCAATTTTTCTAGCAAAATAACAATATGAACGGATTCTGCCACTACTATGGCAAAGTTCTTTAATTACCATTCACATTTTAGCAGCGTTAATACACTATATTGAGACAAAACGGCGTACTTATTTTTTAATATTTTCGTCATTATTTCATTTTTTAAAAACATCAATTAAAAAAATCTGATGTGCACACCACATGACTTCCTTGTATTGGAATAATAAATTGGAATATTAAATTATACGCATTTTTTCTTGCATTTCATTTAAACTTATTGGATTGAATGAAATCTATTTCGCCGATAGCGCATAAACCACAATAGAATAAACGCATTTATTAAAATTCACTCTAGTATTTGTTTACCGTAGCGACACTCTGGCGCTAGATTCACTTAACAGTATTAATAATTATATAACAGTTAACTTATATAATAATTATATAACGGAATCTAAGTTAACTGTTATATAATCCAATAATTATATAACAGTTAACGTATACATTTCGTTCATATTATAACTCATAATGCACACAATTTATATCATTTAAAGAATAGAATTATCTAATCGGTGCCACATGTTCTATTCGAATACTATAATAAATCTGGAATGATGTATAAAAGAAATTAAGCAAACAAAACAAAAAACAAACAGTTTTTCACAGACGATTGAGTATTTCTCATTTAATTAATTCAGTTCTCACTTCGCGAGAAGGCAAAAATACATAAAAACTCAATATCTATATTAAAAATTACGAAGTAAATCTCAAACACTTATTTCCTCGAAAAAATTCCAGAAAGGATTAAGCATGATTTAATTGGCAATAATAAATGAATGCGTTATCTTTGTTGTTGCAAAGCTAAGTTTCTCTAGATTGGCAACAAATCCACTAGTCTCCTGTTTCAAATGTAAACATCAATGGCCGCCATTATAAAAAGACTTAGCGGCAATTAAACAACTTTAAAATTGCTGATAATTCTAAAAATATTGCACACAGATTTACTAAAAGCATAAAATCCTTAACCGGAAGATAAAAACAACATAAGTCAATCATTTTTAAAGAAAAAAAATGTACAATTTACAAACATATAAGAGAAAAGAAACTGAGATCACTGAGCCGGGTAACAGAGTGGATATATATATAAACATATTTATATACGTTTGGTGCGGCCGATTGCAACCAAAATACGAGGTGCACATCTACATGTTATAGCAGTCCTGTATACAAAATTTCAACGTTCTGAGGCTACTCGTTTTTGAGATATGCGAGATACGTACGTAGATACGTTCGTACAGACGCCACGAAAAATTCTCTTCGGAATTAACCTTAAAGCAGTTTATAATTTTTTTGAAGGAAAAGTGTATTTTATTCTGTCCTTACGTACAGATATCACGCAAAAACATCGTTAAATTGCATTCGATAGCGGTCAAAATGGATATTTTCGTTGAAATATGCTGCCTGAAACTTTTCGCGATTACATTACTTCCTTTTTACATCGTACAAGGAAGTAAAACACAATTTTCTTTAAAAGATTTTTGGTATAATCAATAATAAATTTACCTAAAAATTTTGGTACCATTAATAACGAATTTAATCAAAAATGTTTGTATAATCAATAATAAATTTAATTAAATACCTTGGTATAATCAATAATAAATTTAATTAAAAAATTTTAATAAATATGTGTACCATTAAAATGAATAAAACAGATTTGCATGGGCATATTATATTATATACTCGGTTGCAGAATGGTAATTTGTATGCTCTCTGCTTACAAGTTTAATATCAATTTGTTATTTGCTTTCAAAATATGCAAAAATAGATATTGTATTAAAAGGGTATTTTATTACATTGGAAAAATATCCAAAAATGAAAAGATGTTGCTTTGAATCTGATTTAAAAAAATTATAGCTAGAATGTGCTCTGCGAATACTTCTATAACTATCAATATCCATTAACTCATTGTTAGTAAATATACATAAATGTTTTGAAAAGAAATATTTATGTGCACTTGATAAAGTTAAATTCACCAGCAGACGAATGGATAAAATCACTAAAACAAATCCTTGGCCTAGCTTATCTTTAGATAAGATTTTAAAGTTTTTTTAAAAACATTAATTAAAAAACACAATTTTCTTTAAAAGATTTTTGGTATAATCAATAATAAATTTACCTAAAAATTTTGGTACACTTAATAAAAAATTTAATTAAAAATATTTATATAATCAGGGATAAAGTTGTTCTAAGGAGCTGCTGACATAGCCGGTGGTGGTGGTGGCATCTGTTGCATGGGTGAATACATCATACTGCTAAAAATAAATTTACCTAAAAATTTTGGTACACTTAATAACAAATTTAATTAAAAATGTTTATATAATCAGGGATAAAGTTGTTCTAAGGAGCTGCTGACATAGCCGGTGGTGGTGGTGGCATCTGTTGCATGCGTGGATACACCATATGCTAGTGCTACTACTTGCAAAAGGGTTTAATGGTTCATACATATTATAAGGAGGTGGTACTTACTGATACTATGGTGGTGGTGGCAATGGTACTGTGTTGGTGGCTTTAGATACTTGGTTTTTGAACAATTCCAGTACATGGCTTTACCCGGTTATTCCCACATACCATACCTTTATGAAGGCATATTGCCTTAGGTGTGTTTCACTAAATAAATTACCTATCTACTTATTGAGAGTAATAAATAAAATGTATACTTCTCATATAACTGTTAAATACCACAAAAGGTTTAATGAAAGAAACAAAATAAAATCTGAAAGCCTTCAGATGTTATATCAAGCTGAAAGGAGCGTTTTTTTCATTTACAGACATATACATCTTTCGAGAGCATTTAAGCTAACCCTACATTGTGCTAAAATATTTAAAAGCAGCATATCTCCAAAGATAAGAATTTCTGATAGACAGTCTCGCGCGCTGGAAATAAATTTTTTTTTTTTTTTTTTTTTTTTTTTTTTTTTTTTTTTTTGTACAGTGCTCCCTGCCACTGCTCGCTTTGAAATTCTGGAGTTTTTAATCAAGAATTTGTTAATGTTTTACTAAATATGAAATAGACAATAAAACAAATTCCAAATTCGCCCTTCTAGGTGCCCATATTCTTAAAATTTGATGACTTTAGGTACCGTTATTTTCTAACAGTGCGAGAAACATACACATACATGCAGTCATGTAAACTCTTCATTATTTAGTTTATTTAAATATAATACAGGACGATAATATTTGGTGGCAACAGTTTAAAAAATGATTCAGGCATTTAAAGTCATTCGACACAAAATGCCATTTTGAGACTAACAGCCCTTCTGAACTAACGCACATTCGGGCTAATAATTACAAATAATTAATTTAAGATGCATTTAATTCATTTGTTTATTATGTAGCTTTTATTTACCTATATTAGGATCTAGAAATTTATATAAATGATTTCTAAATTACATTTAATAATTGTTGTAATTCAATGGAAGGATTAAATGACTTTCCATAAATAATAATTTTCTCACTTTTTATGAAAGGAAAATTTCGATCATTAAAGAACATTTTTATTTTTAAATTTGTTCTTATAATTCTTTCTTTTTAAATTCTTATAATTCTTATAATTAATCCGAAATTTATGATAATTATAATCATATAATTTATTACATCTTAGTAATTCATATCTTAACAATCATAATCTTATAGTTTATGATATCTTAATAATTTATGATAAATTACACACTAAAAAAATCCGCTTATAAAAGAACTTCCGAAGGAGTCAGTCGCAAAGTCAGTTGAAATCTTTTCCATTGAAAAGTAAATAATCTAAAAATAAAACCTGACATGTTTTATATCTATCTATAACCCGATGTAAAAGGAAACAGAAAGGGTTTAAGTGAAAAATGGGCGACAAACATACAAAACTTCTCTTGCGACCCCAAATTATTACTTACAAACCACGCCATTTAAAAAAGAAAGAGACCTTGAAAACAAAATTAAAAAACAAAGCGATAAAAAAGAGGATGCATCTTGACCTGTTTCTCGAAGAAAAATTGCTCCATGCTACAACAAACTCAGCGCATCTCCAACCCAAATTCGTTACCGTTACGGTTGCGTAACTGGGATATAGCTCCAATTTCGCTGGCTTTTTCCTCCCATTCCTTTTTCTATATAAGATGGCAACACTAACTTTCCTCTCCAGTTGCTTTTCCAAAATGTTCCCAGTTACTGGATTATTAGTCTCCGTGTTTGGAGTGATGATGGTAGCAGCGCAAATGCCACCACCATTGCCACCACCACCACAGTATCAGCAAGTACCACCTCCTTATAACATGTATGGACCATTAAACCCTTTTGCAAGTAGTAGCACTAGCAGTATGGTGTATCCACCCATGCAACAGATGCCGCCACCACCACCGGCTATGTCAGCAGCTCCTTATCCACCATCAACTTCTGTTTCGTATTCATCGTCAGGGTATCCAATGATGGCTGCGGCTGCACCTTATCCATCTTATGGGATGCCACCCCCCATGATGTACCCTCCACCTTATCAGACATTCTCAGGATCGGGACCTATGGGAGATCCTTTCACAACAAGCTCAGGGTAAGATTTTCATTATATCATCAATAACCATAGCGGCACTCAATGTTTTCACCAAAGAACTGCCTTAAAATATGGAATAGAAACATGTCAATTTGGAATATTTAAAATTAGGTAAAGTTCAGTATTAGGCTGAGACTGGTTTCGTAAGAAAATTCTCCTTATTTTAGAAACCAACATCGATGTGGAGTTGAATTTTGTCTTGTTTTCGAAAACTAACTTGATATCAGGTGAAAAATTTGTTTTGTTAATCTAAAGATTTAGCAGAAGGCATTTCGATTACATGATTTCAGATTTACATTTCTCATTAGTTTGTAAATAGAACAAGACAGCAAATAAATATTAATGAAGTATTTTTCAGAGAGATGGAATCATAAATATTTAAAATAAATTTCTCGGAAATTATAATACTAATTTAAATTTTCCTTCTCTTATAAGGCAACAGCAATTTTTAGGGTAACATATACGAAAAAATTCCAGGATAGCTGACCTGTAATTATATATTTAATTAATGAAATATTTGGTAATGTATTTTCTTCGGTACTGAGGCAAAGGGATGAAATAATCTTAAAAGTGTTTCGTAGCATAACGTAAAATCTAGGAATATTCGAAAAGGCTATTAAATGCGTTTTCTTTTATCTTCGTCAGTAAGAATAAAATGATTTTTCTAACTCAATTCAATTTTTATTCGTAAATTCAACTAAAGTTTTATTTTACTTTTGAAAATATTTGCAGCTTACTTAAAACAGACTTTTTATTTAATTCTATTTATTGCAGTTTCTTAAGAAACAAAGCCAAAAAAAAAAAAAAAAATCTGAAAGCTTTCAGATTTTATATTACACCCTAAAGGGAGTTTTTTTAACGTTTTAGTTCAAGAGAAATATCGCCAAATAATTATTAAATGAGCATATCTTTAGCATTTCTGATTCAGAGTCTTGCGCGTCGGTGATTTTTTTGTTTCGTTTTGTTTTGTTTTTCGTACAGTGTTGCCATTGCTCGCTTTGAAATCGTTAAGTTTGTTAATTCGTTAAAATTTTATAAAATATGAAAAAGATAATAAAACAAATTCCATATTTGGGCTTTCAGATGCCCATATTCAAGTGGAGGACTACGTTATTCAAAATTTGATGTCTCTAGGTACCTTTTCTTTTCACAATGCGAGAAACCGACATATGTTCATGCATATTCTTCATTATTTAATTTCTTTAACTATAATGCAGGGCTGAATTATTTGGTGGCAACAATTTGAAAACTGAAAAGCCTTTTTATAGTGGATGACGCAAAATGCTAAAACGAAAACTACAGCTTTTCTGGGCAAATTGGCCCTTTGGGCTAATAATTAATCGTCTGTTTTATAGCGTACATAATTTAAATTATTTGGAATAAACTCTCAAGAATTTTTACTAAGCACTGAATAAAAAGAGAAATTCGTAATTACCTTATTAGATAGGTTTTACATGTACATTTTAGCAGTAGAATGACAAATTCAAAATTTGAGAAAAAAACTTTTATTTGCATTTTGCATTGTTCGTTGCTTCTTAGTTTGTGCTTTCTTGAATTATTTACCTTGATTCATTAATCATTACATTTCATTGGTTTACAATCCTATACATTATTCCTTTAAAACCACAGTATTAACGGGGAAAAAAAATCTAAAAATTATTCATTTGGGGGTGGGCGTTTGTTTAAATATATTTAAAATGCTCTGAGAACAGAAGCTATATTAAACTACTAAAATACTGTTACGGTTTTCTCTTCTTCTGACACCAGTTGTTACGTTATTTTCTTCCTTCACGTTCGTACGGATTTCGTAGATTTGGAGTGAATAACGACGACACTTGATGAAGTAGTGAAACACACTTTATTTAGACAATATTGTCAGGACAGCTCCAAAACACGTTTTACAGTCGTCGATGAACTACTATAAACACGCTGACACGATCAGCGACACAGCCTTCAGGCTATCACGGTGTAGACAGCTTCCTGCAAAGCACCCGACTCTGCTTTTGGGAGTACAGCTTCCGAATCTGCTTGGTCGTTCTCGGAACTCCACGTACTCTCGAGACTCTCCACGCTACAACTCGCGCTGCACTCGACGACACACAGAGCACAGCTCCTGACTCTCGGTTCAGTCGTTTCCGGAGCTCAACACGCTCTCTCGATGAGAGACGCACACTAACTGACCGCGGACCAGCAGGGTTTATATAGCTTTTGGCTTGTGTTCGAGAACATTCTGGGCTAAATCGGTAAGAATTCGTTCCAGAAGGTTCTCCATCCGTCCATGGTACATCGTTAATTTCGTCGCCAAATGTGGCAACCCTGCCTTCCCTTGCCATTTTATGGCAACCCTAAAACTGCTTTGCGGGGAAGCTATCTCACCGCGCCTGTACTTTCGTAACAATATTTATAAGAGAACTTAGTATTTGATGCCTTATATAAAGCATTTCTTGGGATGACTGAAATTATTTTACAAATTTTACATTTAAAATTTCTGATGTGGGTTCAAAAATGTTTTCGTAACAAATATGGAAACGGAAAGCGTCTCAGGCAAATTTTTAATTCTGTTATGTCTCATCAAACGAGTTTTATTCATGACAAGTATGAATAAACTTGAAAATACAGAGATGAAATTGAAATAAGAGCTTAAAATTTTGCGTAATTCAACTATTTAATATTCGAAGTGAAATAAAATAATTTTAAAAGTGCTTTCCATTATGCCCTGGAGTTATTTCCAAATCTCATAATTAAGTCCTTTTTTCCTTCAATATTAAATACCAACACCTTGAGACATTTTAAAATAGTTGTATTACATTGTTAAGTATATTTAGGAAAATAATTTTTGTGTTTATTTTATTTAAAAATGAAAATCCTAAGGAAGAAAAAGAAATAGAAAAATATATATATATTTTCATCTGCGCTTTTGCTGTGAATTTTGAAATCGATATAAAAAAAACCTAAAGTTTTTACGAAAAAGATATAACAGCAATAAATTTACATCAAAAATATACATTATAACTACAGTTATCTGGACCCTTTTGTTCCTTGAGTTTCACATAAATTTAAATTTGCTGCTAATTTACTTATGTAGTATTTTGATTTTATTCACTACTAAATTCCTGGCTCTAGCATTTTCAATGCAATACAGACAAGACGATCATCATGGTTGAAACACCACATAAACTGAATGTATTAATAAGTTAGAGCAAAATATATCTTTATTTAGTTGCCACTGGTGGAAACAACTTAAGTTGTACCCTCCAAAAACCAACGCCCTAGGCGGCTTCTTATGTTACCTACCCTTGAAACTAATATGTATATACAGGACGACTTTATTCTGAGAGACTCTGTGTATAAATTCAAGTTGCCAAATTCCAGGATGCATTTTACTGTCACAGATAAACAAAAAAATGTCTTGAACATATGGTACCCGCCGCTTAATATAATGACAAGCGTTCCAAAAGTATTTGAGTTTATTAATAGGCTGAGTTTAATAAATTGTGATTGCATGTTATAAATTGTGATATCTATCAGCTGTACACTTTTCAAGTTAAATAACAACTAGTAACAACTAGTAACAAATAGTAATTTAAAAGATTAACACTAAAATTAAACTACTTACGTGATTTTTAAATTCATTTTGTAATTTTTTTTATAAAAAAATAATTGTAATTAAGTTCACGATGAAATTTTATCTCCTACAAACAACCATTTTATCTGTGTTTGTTTCATATTGTTGTTCAACAGTTTATTTTAACTGTATTCCAAATTCGTTTAACTGCTGACAGCTTTTTAGATAAGCACCTTTCAGTTCAAGAACTTTTTTTTTTTTTTTTTTTTTTTTTTTTTACAATTTACAGCACTTTTTTAGATTCGGTTATGAAGACACGTCATTAATTTTTCTGCATTACTTTCGCTATCAGTTGAAGCAGTTCTTTTAACACTTTCCTAATCAGTTTTTATATACATTGCCTCAATATTGTTGCAAACTGACATTCTAAAAATGAATCATTTGACATTCTAAAAACGAATCATTCATCATTTCGACATTCTAAAAACGAATCCTCAAACATCAGCATTCCAAAAACAAATCATTTGACATTCTGAATTTTGCACAAGAGTGTGCAAAATGAAGAGTCATATATATATATATATATATATATTATATAAATGACATGATTAAATTAAATGATTGTACGTGACGATTGTAATCTTTGCAATGAAAAATAATTTCTTTGTAAGGCAAAGAACATACGATACACATTTCTTTCATTTGATTCAATACATCTCATGACCTCATTGGCATGTCTCTGTGCATTATTTGGTAAATGGTTTTGGTTTTTAGTAATATATGAAATTGCCTAATTTGACAAATATGAGGTAAAGGTTGATATGAGGTATGAGGTTGCTTTAGTAGAAAAGCAATTAGGTTCCGCGGTATTTTTTTCTTTACACACCTACTACCCCTAACCAATACTCCTTTGCAAAAGGGCCCACCAGCGGCCGAGTGGTAAAGTCGCTGAACCCTGGTAGTTCGGTCCGACGTTCGAATCTCGCGAACGGGCTAGCTGCATGGGTGTTTTCGTGGTTTTCCCCATGTGTAACGTGTATACGAGCCAGTTTTCCTTAGAAAGTCCTCCACGAAGGCATCCTCCTCTTAGGCGAATAGCCCTAGTGTGCTTTGCCATAATTAAATACACCAAAAAACAACTTTGCAAAAGGAAATCTAACCAAACTTGGTCAATATTGCGTTTAGATTAATTTTCAGTAAATAAAAATAAATTATGTGTTTTTATGCAAAGGAAAGTAGTTTTCTTAATATTCAGAACAGTAAAAATAAATTCAGATTATATGACATTTTTACATACGCGGCTTTTAGAAAAAAATTATTTTCGGGTTAAGACAATAAAAAAATAATTTCATTGCGTAACTTTGTTGAAATATAAATGTGTTTTTGCATTTTATTTGAAGATTTGTTTTTGTAGCGGAACCATCCTGATTGAAATAAAACAAAATAAATGGAAAATAAAATTCTCTTACTTGCATTATAATAAATATATATCCTGTTCACAGAAAAATATAAAAGGAAATATTTGAACGTTTCTTTAAACAAATCGATGATTTTACACATGTATCGTCATCCGTTAAGCCTTACATCAGTGATTATTTTAAATGACATAATTATGCATATTATTTTTAAATATATCACAAGAGTTATCCAAAAGGATAAAGGCATTTTATTACAACGAGGACTTTTTGTTAGTGCATTTCTTGTAATTTGAGTCCAGTATTAAGAAAGCAGTTTGAAGTTTTTTTACGCATGAAGGCTAACTGCCCAGGCGTGCGAAAAACGACTTCAATTTTCCCGCTCCCCACGCCCCCCCCCCCAAACATTGGAAAATTTATAGCATTTTTTTTTTTTTTTTTTTTATAATTATTTTTTGTGAACCGCATGATGCAAACTGATCTGATTTTTTATATTCATTATTTTTAATTTCTTATCATTATTACATCTTCTCTGTACATCTCGCATGAAGCGAAGTTATCTGATTTACTTGGATTCTTTCTTTTTAATTTCTTATCATTATTATATCTTCCTTGTGTATCTTTCAACATATACACTCTCAGAAAAAAAAGCGCGAACATCATCTACAAGAACGCTACTGAAATAATGACGCAAAGGGACTATTTACTTACGCGATTAAAAGAAAATTTATCTGGCTAATTTGAACTTGAAACTTACGAATTCGTCATCCTCACGTAGACCTGACGGGCACAATCAACCCCTCCTACTTTCACCGGAAGGAGTGTACTATAAACAACGCTATTAAATGCGTGAAGGAAGAAAAAACTGACGATGAGTGATATACGTTTAGAAGTCTTGACGTCAGTAAGAATATCAAGGATCATCGCAGATGATGAACTTTCCCAATTATGCTGGAAGTAAAACTTAATTGTTCCAATGACACCACACCCATCTGGTCACGTACACCAACCATATTGTACGTTAGCGAATTTTTTATTACACTCTTTTAATTGCAGCGAAGTGATTCATTTCGTACGGGTGTTAAATGTACCCTGAGAACTTAGTTGGATATTATTATTATTTCAAGCCATATTAAATTACCATACAAAAAATAATTCTAGGAAAATGAAAAGAACTCGAAAATCGACTCTAATTCTGTTGACTATATCAAAATGGATTTAGTTGAAATAAAAAGCTACCATTGTCATAAATTCGGGTTTAAATGCGCCACATTCTATAAATGTACGAAACTAGTAAGGCATTTATCTTTTCCATGTTTCCCGTAAATAAAGCATGTAAAATAATATCACGCATTAAAATAACTGTAATAAATATTCCCTATCTTTCTACAGGGAGGAAAACTGAAAAATAATTTTTAGAGTTCTGGGTTGTATTATGTAAAAGTTATTTTGATTGCATTTTTTACACGAGCGTTTATTTCAATTGTAAATTAAAATACAGATATTGATTAACGATATTCTTTCTGAGTAGTAAATATTGATTTGCGAATTTGTATAGCCAGAAAATCAACATTGCGAAGAAGTTGCCTTTCTTCGAGTGACCATACAAAAAATAATTCTAGGAAAATTAAAAGAACTCGTAAATCGACTCTAATTCTGTTGACTATATCAAAATGGATTTAGTTGAAATAAAAAGCTACCATTGTCATAAATTCGGGTTTAAATGCGCCACACTCTATAAATGTACGAAACTAGTAAGACATTTATCTTTTCCATGTTTAAAAGCTGAATTTAAACAATACGAAAATTTAATGCGTATTTAGAATAGTTGACTCCGGCAGATTTGTAAATAAAATAAGAATTTCATTTTTGCAAAAGATTTGATTTTAAGTACGCATACAATTAATCACAGGTATGAATGATAATACTATTTTTAAGATAATATATTCATCAATGGAGTGTAACTTCTCACTTCAGTCACCTCCTTATGACCATCTTCCCTCAAACTGGTCAGCATTTCTGTCAATTTAAATAAATACTATCAGCAATGAACACTTGTAGAGTCATTAAGTTTTTTTTTAGGTTACATGAAAAATGTATAATGCTCTTGCCGGGGCTCGAACCCTCGTCCTTTCGAATACGCGTTTCGAATGTGCTTCCAGTTACATCACGAAGGCTTGGGAAAAAGAGTGAGAAAACACCTTGTATGCTCCCCTCTTTTAAATGGTGACTGGGGATTAAGGGACACAGTCGCCAAATTCTGTGCCACCTTTTAGTTCGCGTGCCACTTGTAGAGCTATTCGGTTTTTCTGAAGCAAGAGACGTGAAAATGTGCAGTGCCCTCTCCTGGAATCGAACCCTGGACATCTCGAATACGCGTCGAGTATGCTTCTATTTACATCAAGAGAGGGCATGTGGAAGAGAAGAATAAATTATGTATTCCTCCCTTTTTAAAGTGCGACGGGGATGAGAGAACCCAATCCCCATTTGGGGGACCACTTGTAGAATCATTAGGTTTTTCTGAGGCACGAGATGTGAAAATTGTACAGTGCCCTGGAACACTCTCAAATACGCGTCGAATTTGCTTCCAGTGACGCCACAAAAGCCTGAGGAAAGGAGGAAGAAAATACCTTATAACATCATGGATAGGCCTTAATATTTAAAGCGACCGCCTTCAAGGAAGACCAAAATTTTTGGCGATTATGATTGTTTGCTGAAAAATGTTTCACTTTATTTCACTAAAAGTAATGAAGAGACTTGGAATACATACATTTTCAATATAAATGTACTCCTTTAGGCGTTTCTGTGCTTTGTACTTATTTGATTGGGTACCTAAAGCTCTGATAGCATAGGACCTGTAGTAAGTGAATATTTGAATTTTAATTTTTCACTCTTTCTTCTTGAGCATTTTTAACCTTCTCCAAATAAAACTGCCATCAAACGTTTTTGCAGTTCCAAGGCTAATAAATGTCTTTTTTACCGTTCAAAACTAGATATATTTCCTAAGACATGTGGCGGAAGAAAAATTATTGTTTACCTTAATTTCCATGAAACCAATATTGGTACTTTAGTTTTCATAAAGTTATATAAATAAGCTCGCAGCTGCATAAAGTACCATTTGTGTTTCATAAGATTTAAAATCTATTCACTTGCTCTTAGCTTTCTTCAACTAAATTGCTGTTCTTCTTTTCTGCATGGAAAACCGGTAAAGTTATTTTTCAGTGAAATTAAATCTGACAGAACTGCCAGTGATATCTCATAGACATCTTCATTTTATAGAATCCTATTAGGAAACGTTCATTTAGATATCTTAAAACGATAGTACTTACATTTAAAAAGAAATGGTGTCCGCCGATAACATCGTAGCAAAAACATCGCGGACGAAAACGTCGCGGAGAAAACAACGCAAGGTGAAAACGTCGTGCTACAAAACATCGTGGGAGAAAACATCGCAAAGAGAAAACATCGCAGTTCTAAAACATAGTGCTACAAAACATCGTCGTCGAAAATAAAGCGGTTCAAAAACTTCGCAGTTTAAAAACATCGTCATCGAAAATATCGTGGTAAAAAATAAAGTATCTACAAATCATCGCATGACGATAACTTCGCAGACGTGCTTTTTTCAGGTTTTAATTATTGTAAATGGATATTCCCATAATGATTTGTGAGCGCAGTATGTAAAGAAGGATAATTTTTATTTTCACATATTTTATTAACTAATAAATGTTTGCTGAAAAAGTAAGAAGGAAACTTAAGCATAAAAAATTAAATGCAAATTATAGATTATACTTTTCATGAAAAATTACCAGTAAAAACTTTATAAAAATGTCTTAATTTTATTAATGGTCTTTGTTAGTTAACTATGTCGGTTTAAAATTCTATTAAGTGCTATAAGTTGCATTAATTTTCTATGCTTAAGTTTCATTCTTATTTTCTCAGCAAAAATTTATTAGTTAATAAAAAGTATGAAAGTAAAAATTATCCTTCTTTCCATCTTGCGATCACAAATCAATATGGGAATATCCATTTACAGTTATTAAAGCCTGAAAGAAGCATGTCTGCGATGTTATCGTCATGCGATGATTTGTAGATACTTTATTTTTTACCACGAAATTTTCGACGACGATGTTTTTAAACTGCGAAGTTTTAGAACCGCTTTATTTTCGACGACGATGTTTTGTACCACGATGTTTTAGAACTGCGATGTTTTCTCGTTGCGATGTTTTGTAGCACGACGTTTTTGCCTTGCGTTGTTTTCTCCGCGACGTTTTCATCCGCGATGTTTTTGCCGCGATGTTTTCGGCTGTAACCATAGTAAGAATTTTAAATTATGTCTCAAGATAAACTCTCCAATCTTAATACTTTTCTTAAAACTTTCGCATTCTATACTTGATGTTTAATTAATTATAGGAAACTAGCTTGACATTTAAATCTCAAAGTTTCCTTAACACCAGACTTAAATTTGACTCAAAAAGATTTACACACATTCTGAATTATCCACTATTCGATTCTTGTCTTTCTGCTTTCCACTAATATTTCCTTTTTCTTTTCTTATGGGGCCGCAGAGTGTGCAAATACACAGGGAGTAGGTACCAATCCCCGGTGGCACCTCTTTTCAATGGATTCTATCAGAAAATGAACATGGGCATGGTGTGCACCCGTGTCAGCTAACTTAGGTAATGATGTTTACAATTTTAATTCACTTCTAATGTAATATATTGTTGCGTGCGTACGGGTTCGTTATGAAATGAATGCACAAGTCCGATGAAAAATGAACAAAAATTTATTATTATCACAACAAAAATGCTTAAATTTTCTCAAATTATCATGCAGTATTACAATATCTCACAGTAGTTATCTTTTAACTACTCAAATGTCCAATAGAACGTAATTCAAAACAGCTAAAGAACGCTAATCCGCGAATTCGCTACAATCAACAAGAGCAGTTTTCTAAACAACAACAAACTAAGCATCTACTACGAACTGAGATGTTTTCCTCCTTTTATAACATTTTAAAATAACGCGCTAGAATTTTCCAGTACTTTCTCGAAATGAAAAAGAGTTATTTATTTATTTAATGCACGCGCTCTTGTATTTTCCGGCTTAGCTTTCTTTTAATATTCGTCACGCGCTGCACTGCGCGAGAAATAAAACCATTTTGTGATGTAGCCGTTCCTCAATAGACACTAATGCCGACTAGCTTTAAACGGATTTATTAACAGAGCACACAGGAACGGTTACAAACAAAAGAAATATACATAAAAATGAAACATATACCAAATGGAACATCAAACATTGAGAATAACATAACATAGTAAGCTATCATCATGGCGGCTGGAGGTCGACTTACGTTTTTTCATATCGCCACGAGATGGCGTTTAAATAAAATAGTTCGGTTACAGTTCATGAGTTCATGGCGTGAATAAAATAGTTCAATTACCCTTAAATAGGTCTGTTACATCCTCCCGCTCTGACTTCGTAGACGTCTCGGCAAGAAGTCAGGAACTGACCTTTGTCTACTTTGTGCAGCGGGCGGAGAATCAGATGAATGGGCTCCAGTTTGACAAGCAGGAAATTTAGCGTCACCAGCACCTTGTGCAACAGGTGCAGATTCGGGTGGTATTACACGTTTCGGGCGTCCTCTTTTCTTTAAGGGAACCACTGGAGTTACACGAGCTGTGTTTTGAAACTTATTTCGATCTTGATATGGATTCAAGGCTGAAACATGATACTTGCCGAGAATTTTGTCTGGTTCATGAGGATCGGCAATATCATAAGTGGTTGGAGATCTTGTAGTCACTATCACATAAGGACCATCTCTCTTGGGCATGAATTTAGCAGTTTTCTTCAGTGGACCTTTGCTGATTGGATGGAGGGTGACCCAAACTTTATCTCCAGGAACGAATTTCGGCGTTTCTCTTCGTTTTCTGTCAGCAAAACGTTTCTGTTTATCTTGATGCAATTCGACTCTTTCTCGTACCTGTTGTACATTTCTTGCAAAACGTTTCAAATATGGAGTAATTTCGGGAACAAAATTATCGTTCTCAATTACGGCTTTTATATCATGCTTTACATCATCTAAGGTTCGTAACTCTCGTGCAAATTGAAGAAAAGCAGCAGAATGTCCAGTTGAATCACATTTGACTGTATTCAAAGCAAACCTTATTACTGGCAGTTTATCCTTCCATGACTGATGGTCGTTACCAACAAGTATTGCTAAACGTGGTTTCAGATCTCTATTCTTCCTTTCAACTGGGTTAGATTGTGGGTGATAGACAGGAGTAAGACTTTGATCAATGTTCAAGATATAGCATAGTTGTTGCATAACAGCACTAGTAAACTGGGTACCATTATCACTTATTATTTTCTTGGGTAACCCAAATCGAAGGGCAACTTCCTCCAAAAGAATAGTGGCACATTCTCTGGCCGTGGCTTCCTTTAAAGCAAATAGTTCTGTCCACTTCGTAGCACAGTCCTGCACAATAAAAATTCCATTTTTCACCAGACGGTGTTTCAGGAAGGGGACCGAAAAGATCAATTGACAAGGTCTCAAAACGTTGAGCATAGACTGGAGTTTGAAGTAAACCAGATGGCTTTTGATTAGTGGCTTTATAACGACAGCATTCGAGACAGCTTTTGACATATTCTGCTATATCCTTTCTCATTCCAACCCAGTAGTATCTTTTTGCTATTCGATAAAATGTTCCTTCAGATCCATAGTGATCGGCCGTTGGCGAATCATGATATTCTTTCAAGATTTCTGCTTTTCTTTTTTGAGGTATAACTAGTTGTGCTTCTTCCTCTTCTGAATCAGGGAAATATCGGTACAAAACTCCTCTGTTCATAACGTAGCCTCTTCCAGTCCAAGTTGCACAGTCTGCTTCTTTCTCTGGACTCTCAAAAGTTTCGATGATCTTCCGAAGATCATCATCTTCTAGCTGTGATTGTCTTAATTCTGCAGGGCTAATAGTAGGGATTTCGACAGAGACAGCACATACTTGACAAGAATCTGTACTTGAGTGTTCACAAATAGGACGAGACAATAGATCAGCAATATAGTTCAATCGTCCAGGAATGTAATTGATAGTCAGATTGTAGGATTGGATTTGTAAGGCCCATCTTGCGAGCCTACCAGTTGGTGACTTTAAAGACATCAGCCATTTCAATGGTTGGTGGTCAGAGGTGATTGTGATAGACTGGCTTTCAACATATCCTCTAAATTTGTTGAGTGCCCATACTACTGCTAAGGCTTCTTTTTCTATGGTGGAATAGTTTCGTTCTGATGCAGTCAGCAAGCGGCTGGCATATTCTATAGGGTGTTCTTCATTTTTCTCCCCTTGTAGCAACACTGCTCCAATGGCTACATTGCTAGCATCTGTGCGAATGATAAAAGGCTTCGTTCCATCAGCTTGCTTAAGAATCGGCGGGCTAATTAATTTGGATTTCAGCTCTTGGACAGCATTTTCTTGTTGTGCTTCCCACTTCCACAGCGCTTTTTTCTTTGTTAAATCCGTTAACGGTTTGGCTATTTGAGAAAAATTTGGAATATATCGACGATACCAGGAACACGTTTGTACGAACGATTGCACTTGCTTAACAGTTTTCGGCGATGGCATGTCTGCAATGGCAGCAGTCTTGTGTGGATCAACAGCTATACCATGCTTAGTAATGTAATGCCCTAAATATTTCACTTTTTCACAACAGAAGTGGCACTTCTCACGATTAGCATTGAGCTTGAATAACGATAGACGTTGGAAAACTTGTTCTAAGTCAGAAAGGTGCTTTTCGAAGCTAGATGACAGCACGATGATATCATCTAAATATGTCAAAGCAAACACATTATTAAGTCCAGAACGGAACCTATCTATCAATCTAGAAAAAGTGGCAGGAGCGTTTCTCAATCCGAAGGGCATTCGCGTAAATTTATATGTACCAAAAGGGCAAACAAAAGCAGTCTTATTTTGATCTTCTTCAGCTACTCTCACCTGATGATAACCGGATCTCAAATCAATAGTTGACATATAAGGTGTCGGTTTTGCTTCACTCAACAAATCATCTATACGTGGCAAAGGATAAGTGTCTGGAACGGTTTGAGCATTTAGGTTACGATAATCAATGCATAACCGTACTTTTCCATTTGCCTTGGGAATCAGAACCACAGGAGAGGCATAGGGGCTTTCACATTCTTTTATGATACCTTGTTTTAGAAGGGAATCAAGTTCCTTTTTCAACAGTTCTTTCTTACTTGGGCTCATTCGATATGGAGGGACTGAAACAGGGGGGCTGTTTCTTGTGTTAATATGGTGTTCAATGAATGGAGTGGCTTCTCCCCCTACTTTGAAGACAGTGTGATATTTGTTAAGCAATGCATCAGTTGCAAGCCGTTGGGCTGCAGTTAATTGTTGTCCTTCATTTTCTCGTAGTTCGCAGTTGTTTACAACAACTGGGGTTTCTTCCAGTACTTGGGATTGATGAGGTTTCACGAAGCTATATTTTCTTCGAGGTTCATCAGAAAAGTTCCACCTATTTTCAGCAAGATTTAAAACAATTTTAGCTTTTTGAAGAAAGTCAGTTCCTAACAGAGTCGAGTTATTTTTGGCATCAGGCAACACAAGGAGCGGAGTTTTGAACTCTCTGCCTTCGAGAAGAATGATTTGTTCCGTGCGAAGTACCTCTTTTTCAGATACCAAACCATCAGCGAAAGACACCTCTAGTGTTGTCTTTTCAAATACTGCATCTTGTTTCTGCAGAATATGATAGAGGGATTCACTTGCAATTGAGTGACTAGCACCAGTGTCGGCGAAAGCTGTACCGGAAACACCACCAATACTAATTGGAAATACAGCAGTCCGAGTGGAAGATAAACAGGATCGGATTTGGATAGTGCCAAAATTTGATGAATTTGAAGTCTTTGGGGGGTTACAGTCTGGACATTTAGACTTGATAAAACCAGTTTTTCCGCACCCATAGCATATTAAAGGAGGTCGCGTTTCCTCTGTTTGTTGCTGACTACGATTTAAAAAGGTTTTATGAGTTCCCTGTATGTCACTTGTTCGATTTTCCACTTTGTGTTTGGATGGATTAGTCGATTTGTAAGAATAGTTCCGCCTGCCAGGAAGTTCAGTTTTATAGTTCGTATTTTTAACACGTACAGCTTCATAATCATCCAATTTCTGTACTAATTCAGATGAACTCTTTATTTTTCCCCAAGTATCAATAAAATGCTCCTTAACGTCACTACTGACTCTTCTTTTAAGCTGATCCGTCAGGACCAAGTCTTTGAGTGATTCAAAGTCTGTTACATCGAGACTATGGAGCCACTCTTCGAGATAATTGTTTAATTCGTAAGTAAAATCTTTCCATAAAGACCCAGGGTGTTTTTGGTGTGTAGTAAGTTTAATTCGAAATGATTCAGCATTTAATTTGAATTTTTGTAGCAGAATCTTCTTGATGTAAGAATAATCTTCTAATTTGTCTTTTGGTTCTCTTAAAATAATTTGCGAAATGTCTATAGGCAGAAGAGGTAGGAGATGAGTGATGTAATCTATTTGTTTTATATTAACTTTCTCACATTGTCTTTCAAAAATTTGCAGGTAGGTTGCAATGTCAGAAGTTCCTGCAAATTTAGGGATTAGGTGTTGAATATTTGTTTCAGATGCTGCATTTGAAGCAAAGGCGGCATAGTTAGGGTTTGAGTTAGCAGCTGCCAGGTTTATTTTTAAACGTTCCAATTCTAATAAAAGTTCTTGTTCTTTTCTTTGACGTGTCTCCAGATCGTTGCTTTCACGTTGTTTTTGTTGTCTAGTTTCGATTAAAGTTTCCAGAAGATTCCTGGTAAAAGCCTCATCATAAGTGTCAGAACTGACAATAAGATCTTTAAGATCTATTACTCGCATAGTGTCGTTTACAGTGAAACCCAGTTCTGCAGCGAGAGTTTTTAAATCCTCTTTTCGTGCTTTGGCAAGGTAAGCCATAATTATATGAGAGGTCAGGGGGAGGGAAAAGATGAAGTTGAATTTGTTGCTATTTCGATTTTATTCACAATACAGTATTTTAGAATTAATAATTATACCTTTAAGTAAAATGTATATACCCTTATTAAACAGCATGTATGAATGTAAACAATGTTACTCGTACATTTATATACCACTATTAAACAGTATTTATAATTGTAAACAATAATACTCACAAAGTTTATTATTTCGGAGTCGTAAAAATATCATAAAATGCCCTCATAAATTCAACTTGTATCAATAAACTAACATATAATAAATTGCTCAAAAATTGTTTACTACTTAGCAAAACATACAAAAACATACATAAATGTCTTACCATAAGCTTTTATATTTAAGCTGAATTCTTCGAAATCTTAATCTTAAAAAAATATTAAGCTGATTAAGCAACACACACTTAGTAACTCTTTTACTTTATTTAAATAGTCATTCGATTTTATTCATAATTATTTTCTTTCGCTTCAAGAAATATTTTCAAGACATGCATTCATTAAAGGAAAACAATCGTATTTTCTTAAAGTATTATACTATAATCATTTTCTCAAAATGTTCGTCGAAAGATAAATCAACAAGTACAATATTTTATTTTATGTAGAATAAAACATTTAATAAGGAACAACAGCACTCAAAGGAAATAAAAATAATAAAAGATTTGATGTAAACACATCATAAATCATCGCTAGTCTAAACATTTCCGCGGAGGGGGGAAACATCTGCTGCTGTATGTCAGAAGCGAAACTAATAAATTCTAATGAACAACGTCCATGAATATATTCAAACTTTAACATCAAAACATGTATTCAGTGAAACAATATTATTCACAAATTAATTTACTATGCGAATTAACATTTTAAAATAACAAATTACAATTCAAGAAATAACGTTTGGTTAACAGAAAGCTGTTTGCTTTCGTTTAATATTCTTATGTAGTATCAATAAATGAGATTTCAGTAAAGAATTTACATTTGCTTTAAGAAGCAGCTTATAATAAATAATCAGTTTAAAAGAACTTTAAACTCAGATTAAACGATAATGTAAACGAAACTTATCTTTTCCGTTGAAATTGTCCAGTTGATGATTCGATGTGCTAGCAGCACGGTATGACAATTTTAATTCCAGAATTGGTTTCTAGAATTTTTGACCAGCAGTCCAAACCTGAAAAGAAACTGAGCCGATCTCCAGCAACTAAAAGTTAAATTCGGGAGTAAGAACTTGTTAAAGCCAAACAGAAATTCTAAACATTTTGTTGCGCCATTTTCGATTCAAATTTAGTTGGGCGCCAATGTGATGTAGCCGTTCCTCAATAGACACTAATGCCGGCTAGCTTTAAACGGATTTATTAACAGAGCACACAGGAACGGTTACAAACAAAAGAAATATACATAAAAATGAAACATATACCAAATGGAACATCAAACATTGAGAATAACATAACATAGTAAGCTATCATCATGGCGGCTGGAGGTCGACTTACGTTTTTTCATATCGCCACGAGATGGCGTTTAAATAAAATAGTTCGGTTACAGTTCATGAGTTCATGGCGTGAATAAAATAGTTCAATTACCCTTAAATAGGTCTGTTACAATTTAATTTATAATTGAACTAACATTTGCTTTTTAAATACCAAATTCGTAACACTGCCCCCTTCCCAAGGACTGCACGTCCCGGGCAGTACAATCCCTGGATAGGAAGCTAAACTTACAACTGTGGCATAAATGCAACTGAGGCATAAACATTACATTACAATATCAAACAACATGAACAATAAATGCAATAACTAACTTGAACAAATCAAATGCTATCAAATACTAAATATAAAACAAATACTAAATACAAATCAAATGCTATCAAATACTAAATATAAAACAAATACTAAATACAAATCAAATACTAAATACAAATCAAATCAAATACACATTTAAAAACAAAAAGGACCATGGTCTTATACTATTTACAATTATTTACATTATGTACTACGGCCATAGTAATAAGCTAACCTGTCGTAAGAGTTCGAAGACTCACGGATCCGAACCACGACGTCATTCGTGTTCAGCACTGTATATGGACCATCCGAAGGTGACTGTAATTTAGGACTCAGTCCTTTTCGTTGAATCGGGTTCCACAACCATACCTTGTCTCCTTTGTTGGATCTCTGTCTAGTAGCTCTTGTGTCGCATCTGATCTTCATTTTCTCCGTCGCCAAGTTGACTCGCTTTCGTGCAGAACGGTGCATCCCCTCAAACCGGGCCTGGGCATCTTGGATGTGTTCCTCAGGCGATGAAGGCGCATCCGTAGGGCGACTAAACAGGCGGTCACAAGGCAGACGAAGGTCTCGACCGAAGAGCTTCTGGGATGTAGAATAGCTGGTAGTCTTGAGTTTCTTTTCGACCCTGGTATGATTTCGGCAGCTTCCCGAGCTCGATCTTTCGGACAAGGCGTCGACATTTCCAGGCGAGGATCCCTTTTGAGGATGGATAGTCATGCCATCAGATGCTGAATGCAGCTTATTGTTTTTGAAATCTAAGGAAAAATTGTATTTCCTTAAAAAGTCCAATCCGAGTATGCATGGATCTGTAATATCCGCCACATATGCCGTGTGATGGTAGGCGGCACTTCCAAACGTGATGTTTACGTTTAACTTCCCAGTTATGTCGATCTTGTCACCAGACGCAGTCTGAAGGGTAACACAGGATGGCGTCCAAATAAGTTTATCTTTAATCTGTTCAGCTAAATCTTTCCTAATGATGGTAACATTAGCTCCTGTGTCAATGATCATATTGCAAGGAACTCCATCGATATTCCCATTGATGGACAGTCCGTTATTGTTGCCACTCACTATAGAGATCTTAAGCGCTTTAAAACAGGGTTTTTCATTATCTGGCAACCTCCGTTCCTTGATATGGTCATTAATTTGTTTCCTGCGTCGTTGCTCAGAAATTGTCTCAATTTTCGTACCCTGGGGTGTTCTGCAATTCTTTCGTACGTGGCCTTCAGCTCCACAGTTCCAGCACTTTGGTTTCTTGTGAGTCCTTTTCCTTTCCGTGGCATTTAATTGTCTGTTTAAATCGTATGCCTTATTTTCCGTGCTCTGGGGAGTTCTGCAGTTCCTTCGTAGGTGGCCTTCAACACCGCAATTCCAGCACTTAAGGGTCGGTTTCGTTTCACCACTATTCCGTCTTAAAGCATTCACTGGTCTTGTCAACTCATCTGTTTTATTATCCATGCCCTGGGGTGTTCTGCAATGCCGTCGTAGGTGATCTTCAGAACCACATCTCCAGCATCTTACAGCCACTTTGTTCTCACTGCTACTCCGTATCAAAGCATCGACTTGTCTGGATAAATCATCTAAACGAGCCATCAATTGGTCCCCTGGGTCGTGGACTCGCACAGCTCTGACTGGGTAGCTATCCCTAAGAGTTGCTTGCTGGGCTGCCTCAAATTTCATGGCATACACTAAAGCGCTTTTCAGATCTTTAACATCCGCCATTCGCAGTGCTTTCTGTATTTCAGGGTCCCGGATGCCATCGATGAAATATTGCAGGGACAGGATTTCCCTTGTTTCTGTCGGGCACTCCGAAAAGGCGTGATGTGACAGCCTTTCAACATCCGTGGCGAGCTCCTGAAGCGTTTCGGTGAGCTTCTGTTGACGAGATTTTAATTGGAGCCTGCTGTAGTCTTTTAAACATTTCTCGCCAAAGTGCAGCTCCAATGCGCCGGATAGAGCTTCGAAGTCAAGTCTTTGGTTTTCGGGAAGCGTCTGCAGTATATCCGCTGCGTCTGCTCGCAGAGAAGCGGCGAGATGACAGGCCTTAGCTTGGGAATCCCATCCATTCGCATCCGCAACTATAGAAAATTGGGTCTTATACACTTGCCAGGATGTCTTCCCATCATATGTGGATAGCTTCAGAGGTGGACGAGCAGGCATCGGTAAGAATTTAAAATCATCATTCTTGCTCCCTGCCGTCGCTACGAATTTCTTTAACGTTTCCATTTCTTTGGCAACTTCAGAAACTCTCTCATCAATTTGTTGTTCGATTTGGTGTTGGACGGCACAAACTCTTCCTTCAATTCGTTCCTCCACAGCAGAAACTCTCCCTTCTATATGTTCTTTTACAGAAGAAACTCTTTCTTCTATTTCTTCTTTCACCGAAGAAACTCTTTCTTCAATTAGTCCAACTTTATTTTCAACTGTGTCAATTCTGCCTTCCATAGCTTCAAATTTATTTTCTATTATGCAGGTAATCTCTCTTTTCATTTCTTCTTGACCTGCTTCAATCTTTTCTTGACCAGCTTGAACGGCTTTCATTTCGTCCTTAACAGAGTTGACGGCCCCTTCCATCTTTCCTTGGCTAGATTTCATCTCTTCTTTCATTTCTTCTTTAAACGAGGCAAAGGCTGTTATCAATTGCCTTAACTGCTCTTCCATCGCTCTTGTTATTGGCATTCAAATCCCACTTCTGACACCAAAAATTGTTGCGTGCGTACGGGTTCGTTATGAAATGAATGCACAAGTCCGATGAAAAATGAACAAAAATTTATTATTATCACAACAAAAATGCTTAAATTTTCTCAAATTATCATGCAGTATTACAATATCTCACAGTAGTTATCTTTTAACTACTCAAATGTCCAATAGAATGTAATTCAAAACAGCTAAAGAACGCTAATCCGCGAATTCGCTACAATCAACAAGAGCAGTTTTCTAAACAACAACAAACTAAGCATCTACTACGAACTGAGATGTTTTCCTCCTTTTATAACATTTTAAAATAACGCGCTAGAATTTTCCAGTACTTTCTCGAAATGAAAAAGAGTTATTTATTTATTTAATGCACGCGCTCTTGTATTTTCAATTTTCCGGCTTAACTTTCTTTTAATATTCGTCACGCGCTGCACTGCGCGAGAAATAAAACCATTTAATTTATAATTGAAATAACATTTGCTTTTTAAATACCAAATTCGTAACAATATTAATAATGGCATACTACTTCTGTTTATTTTAATATCAGCTTTAGTCCAATGTGATAGTTTTGTTTACCCTCGGCTTCAATTCACCTGTGAATTATAATATCTTCGGGATGGACGAAACAAGATTACATAAAAAATCTTTAATGTTGAAGCTTTAAGTTCTAGTTGACGCTGTTTGCAATTCAGCACTTGCAACAGTCAACATAAGTTTCTAAAAATTGTTTTCAGCTTGTAAATTTATACTAGCGGGCTACGGCCAAAGCAATATTAATAAGTTCTATATACTGAAAAAACTGAAAACAAAATGAGCTATTAATTTAATGTATTGTATACAAAGTTTCTAGTTGTGACCATAGCGAAATTTATGAGTACTATGTACACTTGAAAAGAAAGTGCATAAAAACATTTCTATACGAATGAAGTCAGTTTATTCTTTCCAAGCAACAATCAATTGGTAAATAATCTTTTGCTGCCAAACCAGGAAAGGCAAACTTTGGACAATTCAAGTTATTGCGCATAGGTATGACGTCATAATTTAAATTTCATGTAATATAATAACTTTTTCTCAATATCAATAAAAGAATGAACGTGGCAATAACATACCGTGTCAATTACTTCAGTCTGAAACAAAATTTGTTGCCAACAGCAGATATTTATTTAAAGTGCTGACACTAACGAAAGGTCTTCGACGTACAATGAAGTCACATGAAATAGCGTCTTTTCTTCAACGTCAGAACATGACCTTATATAATAACAATAATAAATTTAATGTTTGGCAATGCTCTTTTTATTTCATATTTTGTAAAACTTACAAATTTAATAATAAACTCTACGATTTGAAAGCGAGCAGTGGCAACACTTTCCGAAACAAAGCAGATTTTTATCTCTAGCGTGCCAGACTGCTGCCACGCGGAAAGCGTTTTCAGAGTTTTTAACAAATATCTCGGCTGATTAAAATTGTATTAAGATGGCAATAGTCGAAATGGCTGCCCACGAATTTTTGGAATCCAGGGGTATCTCTCTCAAAACTCAACATCAAGCCGTTCCGGCGGAGATAATACCCCAAACAGGCAAATAGATAGACAAGCACAGATTTTTAATAGTATAAATTGTTCATGTTAGGAACATTAATGAACGTAAAGAAAGGATTTTTGAATATACGTTCACTGCTCATGCAGTCATAATGACAGTACATTAAACCACATAGCATTATTTTATTTTCGGTACACAGGACATGTTAAGAGTATCAAAAATCCTTATTTGAACTTTCTGTAAAATGCTGTTATCATCGTCTGGCTGCGAGAATAAATACGTAATGTCTCACAAAATTATTTCCCCTTTTGTTCCATTCCAAATCATTTAGAGTTAAATAAGACTGTCAATATTCAATAAGTATATCCTGAGCAAAAATTAATTTCTCGGAATACCTTCCCTCAATATAGTTTTAGTAATTAGAGACTTGCAGTGAAGAATGCCGAATTTCTGTCTTCTCAATTACACATAGGCACTTAGCAAATTACCGACTCTAGCAATGAAATAAACATTTTAGTTAACTAAAGTTATTAAACAGGTAATTAAACGATGCGCTAAGACAAGTTTAGATAGCCAGTCGCTTTATACTCAATTGAAGGCGTTACACTCTTCTTTCTGAGCAATTTAAATTAATTCATAAAACCAGCAAAGCAAAAACCTTATGTTTGGCATAGGTTTTATTCAAGACTCTATTATTTTCAACGGCCCACCAACGGCTGAGCGGTAAAGTCGCTGAACACTAGTAGTTCGGTCCGGGGCTTGAATCCCAGCAAGCGGGCTAGTTGCATTTTTTCCCCATGTGTAACGTGTAAACGAACTAGTTCTCCTTAAAACGTCCTCCATGAAGACATTCCTCCCATTAGAAGCAGAAAGCCCTCCATAATTAAATATACCAAATATCCATGCTATCAGTTTCGAGGGCAAACAAGTACAAGTCTCTCTTCATCAGGAGCAAAGAAATATGAATAATTGTAATTAATCTGGGTTCCTGTCTTAATTTAAATTAAGTTCAAGATTACATCGTAACAAGATATTTTCAGTGACATTATAAAAAATTCAAAAACAAATTAAAGAACTTTCTCTGCGATCAGTTTTAAGTTCTAAATCAGGGTATTTAAACTGATTGCCCAACTGCCAACTGAATGCTTTTTGAACGGTTGGTCGTAGATTAATAGCTGCAATATGAGGGATGAATAGACAAGATAAACACTCATATTAGGCTAATTTCAATTACATGATACATTTTATTAATATATATGTGTGTGTGTGTGGACCTGGTACAAACAAGAAAAATGTTTAATTCTGGGGTAATGTTTAATTCTGGGGATGTAATTCTGAGGTAATCGGAAAGAATTCGTTCTAGAATGTTCTCACTCCCCCTATGGTAGACCTCCAAATTTTATCACCAAACGGGCGATTTCGCACCAAATATTGCAACCCTGCCTTTCCTTGACATTTTCTGGCAACCCTAAACCCGCTTTGCGGAGAGCCTATCTTACTAAATCAGTCTTTTATACGAAAACTATAAATTTATGAATAAGGATTTCACTATACCATTTGTGCAATATAAAGACTAAATTCGAAAATATCTTAAATAACATCATTCAAATTTTTACGGTCCTCTAAATCGGCATGTTTTCCCTCGCGATGTAAAGTAATTTAAATCGCATAATTTTCAGCTTTTCATGGCTACTTTTACGTATCACAGAAAAACGGATTTTCGATAAAATGATTTTAATTGGATAGGAAATTATATGCTTATTGGAAATTTCTCTACCAAGGGAACACCTAAAATTTGCATTTTTAAAATTTTTGCTAAATGATTTCAATCCGAAAAAATCGTCTCAATCTGGATACCTTCAATTTTTAATTCATTTCTAAAATCCTAAACTCTGATCTTCGATGTAAGAGCCCTGTTGTGGTTTGAGTTAATAGGCACCAGTAATAACGCCATTGTATGGCAACAATTCCATCGCTATGCAGTCTGAATCACCTTCGTAGGTGCAATTCCTTAGTAATTTAATTTGTTTATTGCCTCTTATTTTTCATCTTAAACTACAGCATACAACACAGTCTCCTTTCTACTTCACTGAGTACAGAATTCAGCCACGCATTGGTGCATTGCGACAGAAAAAATGTCCAAACTTTTACATACTGGTCATGGTCACGCAGCGACAGTTCATGACTAAGTCCAAAGCCAAATCTGCCCAGCATCGCCAGTGTGACAGAAAAAAAAAAAAAAAGAAAAAAAAAAAGAAAGAAAGAAAAAAATGTGCTTGAATGATCACATGCAAGGCGTGTTGCCAGTTCAGAAGAGATATCCGAACGATTTGCTACGGTATTTCGTGATCCTCTTGGATCGCTCGGTTGAGTTATTACAGATATGCCATTATTTATGACTTAAAGTGCTTGAAACGATAACTGTCAGTTTTATGGGTCACAATATTCTCTCCAGACACCTGGCATAAGGATCATCCTGTTCGATTCTAAGGCATGTATGAAAATTCTAAAGCTCCACAAAATGAAATAAATCTTTCTTTTAGTTCTTTTTTTCCTTCTACTTTAAACAGTATGCATTCAGATTATACAACTATGCAGTGTTGAGTTTCTACGGGTTCGTGGATTTGGAGTGACTGGCAACAACAACACTTTATGAAGTATCAAACACAATTTACTTGCCAGTATTACTCAGGAGAGATCCAAAAACACGTTTACAGTTGTCGTAAAACTACGACAAGCACGCTGAAACAATAGGGCAACATAGCTTTCTAGCTATCAGACTATAACTGTGAAGACAGCTTCACGGCAAAGCACTAAATTACAGCTCCCGACTCAGTCAATCGCTCTCGGAGCTCAAAACACTCGAGATAAACTCGAAGATGCACTGACGATACACTCAACGATGCATTTCACGATAAACTCACGATGCACGGTTACTCCGCGTGCAAACAGGGTGTATATAGCTTTTGACCTGTCTTCGAGAACATTCTGGTGTAAATCGGAAAGAATTCGTTCTAGAATGTTCCCGCTCTGCCTATGGTATACCGCCAAATTTTATCACCAAATGGGCGATTTCGCACCAAATATTGCAACCCTGCCTTTCCTTGCCCTTTTCTGGCCACCCTAAACCCGCTTTGCGGAGAAGCTATCTTATCGCGGCTGGGCATTTCGCAACAAAATATACGCCGAAAATTGGAAAACTATTGAGCAATCTAGATGAATGACTCAGCATCTTAGGGAAAAGCCAAAGTACTTATTTCCTATTCATAAAGCAAATATCTCTATGCAAGAATCATGAAAGCAGGAATAACGTAGCAATACCTGTCAGATGAAGAATTACAAATGAACGAAACATATTTTGATTTTACTTAACTTAGAATGATATATTTTCCGTATTACGTCTAACTTCTGTAAAATGTATACTACAATACTACTGTAAAAGTAACCAGTATAATCTAATAATAATACTTTCAGCTCATGAAATAGCTGAAAAAATAAAACGCGTTTTCTATCGTTTTTAGCAGTTTAGTTAATATTTCGGAAAACGTGTTATTTTTTTCACTTCATAAGTTTTGTTCTATGTCATAATATAATACAAATAAAACAGAAACTGTTGCCATTTCACTGGCGGAAAATATATACCGTAAGCCTCGTGCGCAAGCAGGTGAGAAAATTTAAACAGCTCGTTTCAAAGGTATGTTATGTATCTTGAATTTCTGGAGATTAATTCTTAAATTTTTAGACCATTATCGAAGCTGTGTAGCTTAAACCCGTTTCTGATGCTGAATTGAAATCTTAGAACAAAACTCAAATTGCAGTTTGGAGGGGAGGAGAGCATATAATTATTTCAATATGTTCTCAACAAATTTCCTGCGGAATATATACCTTTTCCCCAGCATACCTGCGAAAATGTACCTTTCCTCTTTGCTTTCATGCAATTTCCTATTTTTAAATAATATATGCCCATTTTCGAAGAGATCTGTATGGGAGAGGATGGTTCTATCCACTGTGCAGTTCGTTTTTCTGTTTCTGATTCTTATTGTAGATACCAGGTCTCGTCTTCCGCTATAATACACTTCAAAAAATCGTCTTTCTGTTTCGCAGTAGTCAGCTAATCTTCACGGCAAGCGTTTCTGTCTTTTTCGTTTGCTGTTTTGTTAAAATCCGAGGCACAAATCGAGCATAAATTTTCCTTATTTTCTTATTTTCAATTAAAATTAACCTACAGCTTGAGTTGTAGCACGTCTATCAGCTTTTACCAAAGAACGAATTTTCTTTCCATTTTCCTCAATCCTTGAAGTTGGTGTATTGGTGTATTTAATTATGGCAAAGCACACTAGGGCTATCTGTCTAAGGGGAGGGATGCCTTTCGTGGAGGACTTTCTAAGGGAAACTAGATCGTATACACGTTACACATGGGGAAAACCACGAAAACGCCCATGCAGCCAGCCCGTTCGCGGGATTCGAACCTCGGACCGAACTACCAGTGTTCAGCGACTTTACCGCTCGGCCACTGGTGGGCTCCCTTGAAGTTGAAGAGCGCCGTACCTTTGGTTCATCTTCAATGCTTTTGCCCTCACATTTAAGGTAGTTGCACCACTCATAGACTTGTGTCTTTGACAACAATGCATCACCATATACTGTTCGAATCACCTGTTCTGATAAGAAGAAATATTTTAAACCCTTATGAATATTATCGGATAAGAAATCATTGTCTACTGCAACTGCTTTTAAATAGTCGAGTTTCTGATTGAAGATGAGATACAGGAGAAAACTTGATGTGAAAGGTGAAAGATTAAAAAAAGTTTTTTTTAGTCAGCAGAACTGTAGGATTTGAAAAATGAAAGAGAAGTAGAACATTTTGGGAATTATATGATGCACAGCACTCCCCAAATTTGATTCACAGCCCATGACTTCAACATCCAGGAACAAAAGTCAATTAAATGCCCTTGAGTTAAAAAATGCACTGAATAGCAAGCTATAATGAATTCACGACTAAATGAATTTGGTCAAAATCACCTTCATTATTATTACACAGAGCAAATGTTTCATCAACTTAACAGATCGAAACTATGAAATTTAATGTTTTAGATAATTTGGATTCATAATAATGCATACAAATCTTAGCAAAAGTAGTATTCAGAGAACTAACCCATCAATTTGGGGCCATGATTATTTTCGTGTACAATGATTGTTTGCTTAAAATAAAACTAAGCAATTTTAATATAAAAAAAAGTAAATTACCAAAGTCTTTTTCCTAGATATTTCAACGCGCCTTCCACTGCAGCATTAATGAATAATTGTTTTACATAGCATAAACCTAATAGAGTCATTACTTTATCTGGGCCTATCGAAAACGCGCCAAGTGTGCTACCGTTACACCGTGAAGGTACGCTGGAAGGGGGAGAAAATACCTTATATACTCCCCCTTTTAAAGGGGGATTGGGGATTAGGGGACCTAACTGTCAAATCCTGGTGGTGATGAATCATTATCCACCATCTTTTAGTTCGCGCACCGCTGTGGCGTCATTAGGTTTTTTTGAAGAGATATAAAAAATTAACAAAGAATGCGCCAAGTTTGCTACCGTTACACCCCGAAGACGCGATGGAAGCAGATAGAAAATACCTTACAAACTAATGTAAGATTCCCCCTGAGTTCTTTCGCACCCAGATATTACATATCTTACCAAATAGGTAAATATTAATTTAATATTTTCTGTTACTAGAGATAGCAACATTTATATTATGAAAATTACTTGAGTTTGGCAATAATTTCATGATGGTTTCATGAAAGAATGGAAAAACCTATTTCGTTCGGGGCACAAAAATATATTTTTCTGATATTGTAGCTTGTCCAAATTTAACACTTTTTTACTTAAATTAGCAATAAAATAAAAGAGATTTTCCATTCAACTGTCTAACCGAATAAACCACAAGAAATGTTCTTTTATGTTCTTCATTTTATACTCTAATTTCAAAATATTAAAAGATGTTTAATAAATATCCAAATGGAACTAATGGTACGTTTCTTTCCAGCCGTAAATCTATTTACCACTCTATAAATACACTGTTACAGAACACAATTATTGAATGACTAACAGTTAAAATCTGAGTTTTATTTTTATGTATGTAATGTCTAAATAGTTTGCAATTATATGTATTAAAAACTATTCGAGTGGCGTTTATATTTGCAGAGAGAATGTATTATGTGTAGCGGCATTATTTTAATTTACCATCATTAAGTTTAAATCAGAAAGAATTTTGCAAGTTTTCAAGTTTTGCAAGTTAACTAACTACGTTGTTTTCTTTTTTTTTTCTTTACAGTGGTGGAATATTCAACTCTAGATCTCTGAGCCAGCTTCTTGGTCTGCGTAAGAGGCGGTGAGTTCACTAGCACCAATATCACCTGCCACAGTATAACCCCACATCATACTACCAAGGGCTGGGCCCAGTAATTATCATCCATCACTCTCTACATAACGCTTCCTTTTATTTCATATTCGGATACATTATTTTAATCAGATATTTTATTCGATACAATTGCTGTATTTATTGTCAATAGAATTCTTCTTTTGTAGTCTAGTCTGAAGATGTAAATGCATTTTATGAAATAAACAAGATTTTGTCTTCCGTTTTGATGATTGCTTGGTTTATGACTTATTGTATAAACGTTGAGAGAAAAAGCAATACAGCGATAATTAAGAATTATTGAAATATTTCGTTTGGTTTTATTGTGATATAATTTCAAAAGGATTTCAAATTCCTACACCAAAGATGACAATAAATTTGTCTTGATTAATTTACGATTCTTATTAGATAGAATAATGAAAGAATCGTGGATTTTATTGGTTTTTACTACTTATTAAAAACTAAAGACAGGCGGTGAAAATAGGCAGGATTCACATGATCACCCAGGATAAAATAATTATAAAATACTATTTATTATTTTGAACTGCTTAAAGAAATTAGGATTTCTTTTAATGAATTGAAATTTTTAAGGAAAACAACTAGCTATTTTTATATCTGCCTTACAAATACCGAACGAACCGCAAAGGATGAGAGGTATATGGAATTCTGAAACGACAAAATAAAGCTAACAGAAAATACTAACAGATCATAAGTGTTAAACCTGATCTCAATTCGGATTTCTGGAATACTACAAACAGCCGTAAAGTATGACTAACCTACTGAGCTTGCAAATTTGTGGAGTACTACAAACATCCGTAATGTATATTTAACCTATTTAGCTTGCAAATATATTTTGACCATCAGAGAGCGTACATAAAGCGTAATGTACCACTGGCTGCTTGCAAAAGATTAACTACCTAATTCTTACTATTATTTAATCGTCTGTTTAGAATTATTACGTTTTGTAAACGTAATAGCCAACAAAAGTTTACTGTTGCATTGGTTAAGTATAAAATAGTTCTGAAAGAGGATTAAACTTGAATATGGTGAATTCTGATTATAAATGGTAAGTCGAAAGAGCAGATCAAAATAAATGATTCCTGAATTTAATAATAAATTAAGTTTAGCTGCACATTCTAAAATCACTCCACAGAACGAATAAATTTATGTAGTTGTCTATTATTCACGATCAACTGTTATTTTATACACTTAAAAATTATTAAGATAGTATTTTTATTGCTCTGTGTTTTTCTTGTATAACTTAAAAGGTATTTACTATATATATTATTTGTACATATATGCAACCATCAAATCCATTCATTACTTTCTAGCAATAATAGGTTTGCCTGAAAAGAACAATATGAAAAAAAAACCGCGGTATGATCTCTCTTTTAGTTTAAAAAGCAGCTGGTAATAGTTAATGCGTAGAATTACTAACGGAACTGTGAGGATGTTATAGAACAAATAAAACAAACAAAATATTTTACACTCACATAATATTTTATTTTATTTTTTTATTTATTACATTTATTCATTCAAAATTACCCTATATAAAGTTGGTCGATGATAAGAGAAATAAGATATATAATGCTGCATTCTACGGGTTCGTGGATTTGGGAAAAACTGATGATAACACTTGATGAAGAATCGAAACACAATTTATTCGCCAGTATTACACAGGACAGTTTCAAAGACACATTTACAGTCGTTGACAAACTACGACAAATACGCGAAGACAGCTTTACAGCAAATTGCTAAAGTACAGCTCCTGACTCGCTTCTGTCGCTGTCAATCTAATCTTTGAACTCATCATACTACTAGAGTAATCAAGATAGTACTTCTCTGCGTACAGGTAGGGTATATATATATCTTTAATCTACTTTCGAAACATTCCCGAGAAAAACCGCTAAGAATTCGTTCTAGGTTGTTCTCTCGCCGTCTATGGCATATCGCCAAATGTGTCAACCATACCTTTCCCTGCCACTTTCTGGCAACCCTAACTTTCTGGTCTTGCGGGGAAGCTATCTTACCGCAACTGGGTATTTCGCAACAATAATTTAAGCTGGCTGCAGTTGGATTCTTAATAAATGTTAAATCTATAAAGTAATTTTAAAGTGTACTTGAATAGTTACTTAACACCATATAGAGATTAAAATAATGTTTCATAAAATCAAATGCCTTTTCATTTCGTTTGACTTGTTCATTGAAATCCCCCATCATAATAACAGAAACCCATCTGTAGCTACAATAAACTCTCCATCGATCAATTAGTAATAATAATTCAAGTAGCCTCAGAAAACTTCACGGGCACTGTCTACCAGACGATCTTGCCAATCATTCTCGGTCGCATAGAGTTTTGACAAAATTTCGGTATTTTTGACTCGTTCCTATGCGTATCACTTTGTGCATTTTTTTCTTGTGTTTGCTAATGTGCTCTTTCATCTATATAATGATGTATTTAGATTGATTTATAACATTTGTAGTTTCGAAAATATGAGCATTCACGCACAACTCAAATAAAGTCTTAATTTTTGCTTTTCTGTCAGATTATTATAGAGGAATGTAATCCTACATTAAAAATTAATCTTAGTAAGAAAGTATTTGTGGACTAGTATTATCTTTTCCATAGTCTGAAATGCATGTTCTCTTTGGCAGTATTTTCCAGCAACATTTGGTTTCGTTCACCTTAAAATCTGATGTATCTGGCATTATCCAGCTTTAGCGAAATTCAGTTTCGAAAAATTCTTCATCAGCAATGCTGTCGTTTTACTCTTTAAAGTTAATTTATAAGAACTTGTAATCGATGATATGAACCATATCTTTGACTTAAAAATACGATTAGCAGCTATTTTACCATGAAGTAGTATTAGTCTTATCAGAAACAATATTGTTGTTGAGTATCAAAGCGTAACGTTATAAATTTCTCTACTTACGTGTTTATTTTTCTACATTTTTATTGATAAATAATCTTTGATTGTAAAAGATTGGCTGCTTTAAGTTATCTATAACTTTCTGTTTGCCCTTAAGAACTCTTTCATTGATATTTTATTCATCTGTAGCAACTCTCTTTACGTATAATATTATATTTATTGTTGCGAAGTTTAGTTTTTCTAGATTGGCAACAAGAAAAAACATAAATAAAATAATTTGCTTTGATGTTGTAACCCTAAAGTCTTCTTTTAAATATTGTGAATTAAAATATGCTTAATCCATTCTGGAATTATTTAAATTATTAAATTATCTCATGACTGAGGAATAGCGTCTACAATACATCCTTTATGCGTCTTTGACAGCAGCTTTTACGGTGCTTTTCATTTTTATAACGGAGATTTTACAAAATATTTAAAACGTTCTCACTAAAAGTTATGCAACGTTGAATGTTTGTAAGGCAAACTTTACTATATAACGAAATAAATTTGGTCTGCATTATTTCAAATTACCATGAAAGATATGCATTGCTTTTAGAGAACAAAGAATTTGATACGTTATTTGAGCTATATAACTGATATTAAATTAACTAAAAAAGTAAACAAAATTTTAAATGTTTTTGAGTAATGTTGCCAAAACAAAAATTACGAAATGCTATAAAATAGTTATAAAAGAAGAAATTTGAATGTATTTTAATTCTATTTGCTTTATGTTTCTTTTAAATTACCTTTAAAATTTCAGTAACATTCTACAGAAATTACCAATTGCAGTACGAAGCTCTGTATTTCGTAGTAATTTGTAATCGCGCAAAAATCTAATTTTATTTTTCAGAACAATTTGATAATATCAATATCTTTTATTGACAAACATGAAGAAGTAATAGTTACGATTACTTGGTTATGTCATTCATTCCGTTTTATGTACGACCATTTACTGACCTATAATTTCCTTCATTCAAGGTGAACTTCTTTCGTGCATGTAGGCTAGAAAAAGATTGCATAAGAAACATTTTATTTTTTAAAAGCAACGCGGTTAACACGATTAAACCACAACTTGAAAAACATACTCGAAATTTGTTACTTGCACTGATGAAACGTATCCCAAATAAGAAAATAAGAACTTGCAGAACAAACTGAAATAGAATTCATGAAAACATTTTAATAAACGTTTCAGACTCATCAAGCCACAAGATTTTCATAGAAACTGTAATACAAATTAAAGGAAAAGATTACGAAAGCAAATTCTTTTTCGTTATTTTATTTATTTGTTCATTTTAAAGCTCAATTTTAATTCACTAATTTTTAAATGTTTCGCTGTAAAAATTAAGTAGAAGAGCTGTTCTCACTTCACGTGTATAAGAGCCAGTTTCCCTTAGAAAGTCCTCCACGAAGGCATCCCTCTCTTAGGCAGATAGCCCTCGTGTGCTTTGCCATAATTAAATACACACACCGCCGTTCTCACAGATTCTTTCTTCTTTCTTATTACCGCTGAGATGAAGAAATAAAACCAATTAGTTGAAAGTTTTTAAACTTCAGTCAATTGTACCAAACATAACTACATAAACCTAAATAGTGTATTAAAGAAAAAGACCATTTTTAGGCCTTGGATTGGGAATTATTGTTCTTAACTGTACAATACTTTTATCTCCCAAGGAAATAAAAAAATCAAAAGAGAAAAAGCAATTGAAAATATCTAAATCTCACTCTATATTTCAAAACTACCGTAATGACAAGTACATATATTTTTACCGATTATTCATTAGTATTGTTGTGTGTGTACGGTTTCGTAATATATTGAATGCACAGAGGTCTCATGATAAGTTTATAGAGACATTAGGTATTTTGGAAGCAGGAGTACTGAAAAATGAGCAACGCCTTCGTCAGCAATCGAACCACGGACCTCTGAAATACGCGCCCAGCGTGCAGACCACTACACTACGAAGGCACGCTAAGAAGGCGGGAGAAATACCTTATATACTCCACCGTTTAAAGGGTGACTGGGGTTTTAGGGGACCCAATCGCGAAAACCTGGGTGTGGAGAAGCATCATCCGCCACTCTTTTAGTTCGGACGCCACTGTAGAGTCTTTTGGGGATACTTGTTCGTTGGCCATCGGATTAGCGTGGTAATTCGGGCGCCAGTGTAGAGTTCAGTAGATTAACTTTTGTGTGTAAAGTGGAATAGTAGTAACTGCAGAAGAGAAGGGTTAAAAGTACCTTTTATTAAAATTTACAATGCGTCAACTCGACTCTAACAAACTATGCCTCTGCTTGGGTGGTAACTAAAAACAGATAACGAAACTAAAAGTTTAAAGATATGAACAAAAGATAGAACTAAACTGCAGGGCTTAGCTAGATCCCGTTTATTAAACCCCCGTCGAAACTAGTGGCAGCAAGAAATGCAATTAAGCCATGTGAACCAGCGATAAGCAAACGTTTAAACAGTAGAGGTGGCGACTGTAGCATATTACGGTGATACAGGGACAGGACCGAAATCTCTCCAAATGGTCGCCAATAATGGCGACTTTTGACGATTTCTCGCCAAATAAGCCAGATGTCTATTTACGCAATGTTAAATGGACTTGCTCTTGTATTCTTACTTTTTCGGCATAGTTTGTTTTTCTTCAAAAAAAAATTTTTTTTCGTTCATTTACAGAGAAAAATGCAACAATTTCACATATAATTGCACTAAAATCATCTATCTATGTACGACTTTGTAACAGTATATAAGGTGCAAAGCCACTGGCGAAATTTTCGATTTCGATGATTTTTAGCTTACATATTACGTAGGAACAAATAAAAGTATTTTCCTTTATCAAAAAAAAATTGAGTTCAGTTTTTGATCACTTAGAGAATCCAAGTGGCGCTGATCTTTTGTAGGCAAAAGGCAATTCAGAAACTTTAAACTCAGCACGAAATAATTTGATTTTCAAAGTAAGATCAAAAGAGGTTAATATGTGAAGATTTGTGATGCTATGTATCTATTAGAATTGCACATGGATAAAATATAAAATTATTTTACAATCACATGTTTCACTGTGCTAATCAGCATCAAGGAGTTAAATTAGTACCTGAAAAATCCGATAAAAAATTTATTTGCAATTTTAATAATTATTTAATGTGTATGTCTGTGAAATTTTTCTAATAATCCAAAATTTTCTTATTTAAAAAAAATTTTCCAAAAAATGCTAGTGATGAATGATGATTCAATTCTTTAAATCTAATTAATTAGTTTTAACAAACAGCTAATTAAACTGAGCTTAGAAATCAAGGAATAGCTTATATGGAGCATCAAAGTACGTATCTATCATCAAAAATAATTATGCAAAATATTTTTATTTTTAGTGAAACAAAATGAATCAGTATCTTTCGTGTCTTGAAATACTACACTTCAAAATAGTGAAAAATTCATCCATTATATTGACAATAATAAAAGCAGTTTGAGGAAGAGAAAGAAGAAAAATTAATTGGAAAATTATTTAGAAATCAATACTGGTTATCACTCTCGTAGCAAGAAAAAAAAAAAAAAAAAAAGAAACCATACAAAATTAAAATGCATTAATGAAGGTACTTGTTTTAGCGATGATACTGGTACTATATGATGACTGTAACTACTAATATAAAGTAGCAATGTTTCATAATTAAATTTTATTTCGAAAAATTCATTATGAAACATTGCAACCTTATATTAGTAGTTGCAGTCATCATATAGTACCAGAATCATCGATAAAACAAGTACCTAATTTTTCGGCTTATAACGCGCATCGGTGTATAACGCCATCTATAATTTCAAGCTACATTTTTAAATTTTTTCCTGTTATCGCCATATAACGCGCAACCAATTCTAATTAAAGGTACATGTGCAATGCTCTCATCTCTTGAGGTCACTTATTCGAAGATTTGTCCTACCCTTTCGAACGATAGTATATCGAATTGACAAACCATAAAGAGAACAATATGTATGTGGGTTAAATGCATGAGGGAGTAAATATTCCAACAAAGAAGGTGGATTGTATTCAATGCAGATGTGAAAAATAATGTTGTTGTAGGTTTTCGAGAAAATGGAGGTGTAATATGGAGTAAGAATGCACTTCTAACCTGAATGAATTCGAGGAATTAAGAGTTAAGCGGTTATCGCTTTTAGCGACAGTCCATGCTAGACGGGACTTTTCTGAAAAACCAGATTCTGGTAGCACTGGTTTAAACGGGAGGATTCCTAGAAGAAAGAGCCCCGCTGGAAGTGAAGTCCCGCCTAGCTACGAAAACTATGTAGCGGCTACACCGAATTTTTTCAAACCTTACCAGGCTGGAGCTCTGTCCCGGGTAGAGATCGACCAATCAGACTAAAGTTCTGCTTCTTAAAGATGACGTAATCCCAATCTGAGCGATTATCGACTAATGTTTGGCATTCAAGTCTTTATAGTAAGTGAAAATGGTAACCTAGCTACGTAGGTTTCCTGGAAGTGAGCGAGTTCTGAGAATTGTTCTGAGAATTGCTGGCTTTGAAATCATTGGCAACACTATACGGGGAAAAAAAATCTGATGTGTACACCACATGACTTCCTTGTACGGAATATTAAATTATACGCATTTTTTCTTGAATTTCATTTAAATTGATTGGATTGAATCAAATCTACTTTTCGACAGTGCATAAACCACAATAGAATAAATGCGCTCTTTAAAATTCACTATATTTGTTTACTATAACGACACTCTGAAGGCACAAAATTTATATCATTTGAAGAATTATCGTTGCCACATGTTCTATTCAAATACTATAATAAAGCTAAAACGATGTATGAAAGAAATTAAGCAAACAAAACAGAAAAGAAACGGTTTTTCACAGACGATTTAGTATTTCTCATTCAATTAATTGAGCTCTCACTTCGCAACAAGGCAAAAATACATAAAAACTCAAAATATCTGCATTAAAAATTACGAAATAAATCTTAAACACTTATTTCTTCTAAAACACTTAATCTTAAATCTTAAACACTTATTTCGTAAAAATTCCAGAAAGGATTCAGCCTGATTTAATTCGCAATAATAAATGAAGGCGTTGTTGTTGCGAAGCTACGTTTCTCTAGATTGGCAACAAATCCACTACTCTGCTGCTTCACATGTAAACAAGCAATGGCCGCCATCAAAAAAATTATTAGGCTTAGCGGCACTTAAACAAATTTAAACTTGTTGATAATTCTAAAAATATTGCATACAGATTTATTAAAAGCATAAAAACCTTAACCGGAAGATAAGAACAACATAATTCAATCATTTTTAAAGTAAAAAATATACAATTTACAAACATATAAGAGTAAAGAAACTGATATCACTGAGCCGAGTAACAGAGTGGATATATATATAAATATATTTATATGCGTTTGTCGCGGCCGATTACAACCGAAATACTAGGTGCACATCTACATGTTATAGTAGTCGTATATACAAAATTTCAACGTTCTAAGGCTACTCGTTTTTGAGTTATGCGAGATACGTACGTACATACGTTCGTACAGACGCCACGAAAAATTCATTTTAAAGCAGTGTTATAATTTTTTTGGATGAAAAGAGTGTTTTATTCTGTCCTTATGTACAGATATCACCCAAAAACATCGTTAAATTGCATTCGAAGCGGTCAAAATGGATATTTTCGTTGAAATATGCTGCCTGAAACCTTTCGCGATTACAATACTTCCTTTATACTTCGTACAAGGAAGTAAAAATGGGTTAGCAGCAGTAGACTACAGCAGACTGGTACACTGCGAGCTCAATGAGAGCGTAAGAAACATTAACAAACCCTTTAGGGCGTCCGTTAAAATCTGAACCCTTTTAAATTCCTCCCTTTTTTTTAACACATATGTATTAAATGTCCAAATACATCTTTATGTTTGTACTACGTTTCACACAGCAGTACTTTCGCTAATATTAAAGATAAAAAGAATTGATAATAATTACTTGAATCTCCTTATTATAGACTGCTGCTTTGATTTTGATATTAAAAATAATAATTACTTGAATTGATAATAATTACTTGAATCTCCTTATTATAGACTGCTGCTTTGATTTTGATATTAAAAATAATAATTACTTGAATTGATAATAATTACTTGAATCTCCTTATTATAGACTGCTGCTTTGATTTTGATATTAAAAATAATAATTACTTGAATTGATAATAATTACTTGAATCTCCTTATTATAGACTGCTGCTTTGATTTTGATATTAAAAATAATAATTACTTGAATTGATAATAATTACTTGAATCTCCTTATTATAGACTGCTGCTTTGATTTTGATATTAAAAATAATAATTACTTGAATTGATAATAATTACTTGAATCTCCTTATTATAGACTGCTGCTTTGATTTTGATATTAAAAATAATAATTACTTGAATTGATAATAATTACTTGAATCTCCTTATTATAGACTGCTGCTTTGATTTTGATATTAAAAATAATAATTACTTGAATTGATAATAATTACTTGAATCTCCTTATTATAGACTGCTGCTTTGATTTTGATATTAAAAATAATAATTACTTGAATTGATAATAATTACTTGAATCTCCTTATTATAGACTGCTGCTTTGATTTTGATATTAAAAATAATAATTACTTGAATTGATAATAATTACTTGAATCTCCTTATTATAGACTGCTGCTTTGATTTTGATATTAAAAATAATAATTACTTGAATTGATAATAATTACTTGAATCTCCTTATTATAGACTGCTGCTTTGATTTTGATATTAAAAATAATAATTACTTGAATTGATAATAATTACTTGAATCTCCTTATTATAGACTGCTGCTTTGATTTTGATATTAAAAATAATAATTACTTGAATTGATAATAATTACTTGAATCTCCTTATTATAGACTGCTGCTTTGATTTTGATATTAAAAATAATAATTACTTGAATTGATCATAATTACTTGAATCTCCTTATTATAGACTGCTGCTTTGATTTTGATATTAAAAATAATAATTACTTGAATTGATCATAATTACTTGAATCTCCTTATTATAGACTGCTGCTTTGATTTTGATATTAAAAATAATAATTACTTGAATTGATAATAATTACTTGAATCTCCTTATTATAGACTGCTGCTTTGATTTTGATATTAAAAATAATAATTACTTGAATTGATAATAATTACTTGAATCTCCTTATTATAGACTGCTGCTTTGATTTTGATATTAAAAATAATAATTACTTGAATTGATAATAATTACTTGAATCTCCTTATTATAGACTGCTGCTTTGATTTTGATATTAAAAATAATAATTACTTGAATTGATAATAATTACTTGAATCTCCTTATTATAGACTGCTGCTTTGATTTTGATATTAAAAATATAGCCTTATAAAAATCTTTTTATCCCAAAATATTAAGTCTTGCAACATTACCCATTAATATGTTACTACAAAGATGCAAAACTGAAGTTTCAAAATGTTTAACAAATTCCCGATTATTAGGTAATCCTGTTATGTGAATCATGAAAAGAATGAGGCAGAACATTCGAAAGAAGGCTATTGTAAGATTGTACCGCTTAACAATGAATCTAGGCCAACAAAATTTATAAAATTAAAAAGGAGACACATCATTATTCATGCCTCAGATTTATAAGCACTGATTTTCCCTTCAAAGTCATAATTTTTTGTGACTGATTTTCTTCTAGAACCTTTTTTCAAATAAACTTTACATACAAGAAATATCATTATAATGACATTTTATGATTAATTTCACTGTTATCATTATAAGAGTGAACCGATTCGTCTTATAAGGCGATTATCTATCACTTTGAGTACATGGGTTTCCACTTCGACAGTATTATACAAACATTTTTAAGCATTACGTCTAAAAGGAGATGGTGTAGGCATTCAAAAGGCTGCTGTGCTTTCCAGTGTATTCTTGGACGATATTGTAAAAATTTTCAACTTCTTCTGAAAATTCCGTTTTGATAAAAACATCTTCTACTAGTTGACTGTTTGCCATCCAGAGTAATATATATGTATACTTCCCTCCAAAAATTAAGGAACAGCATGTCTTTTGTGTCTAATTTGAGAATAAAGCAGCATAGAAGCCAGAAATTTAGAGGACATGTTCACTAAACAGTTATTTATTGAATGCGAAAAAGAATGTTTCTAAACTTCAACACAAACATGAATTACAAAAAATTGCACTCTTGGCAGAGAAATCCAGTGTTGGAGAAAGAGTATATCACAGCTTTGCGAGGACAAATGAGGTGGTAACATTACAAAAATGGTTTCGAACAAGGAATGTGTCCAGCCCTAGCTGCAATACATTGGCGGCAGCAACGTTTCATGCTGCCAATTTGTAGAGACACTGTATACTTTTTGATAGCAGGAGAGATGTAAAATGAGCAATGCCCTCACCGTAACTCGAATCACAAACCTCTCGATACGCGCCGAGCGTGCTGACCCTTACACCACGGAGTCATCATAAGAATAAGTTGTCATATAAGTTGCCTTATAAATTAAGTTGTCAGTCATTGGAATAGGAAGCAACGACCTGATACAGAGTAACCCTTGTTCAAGCTCATCTAAAGAGAAGAAAGATTTAAAGCAGCATATTGTCTCCCAAGGTACTCCCAAAGATGCTCTATCGGATTCAAGTCTGAGGGTTGAGCTAGCCATTCCATCCACTCCATACCATGACCCTCAAGAACGAGCTTGATGTAGTCGCGCATTGTCATCCATCAGAAGAAATCCAGGACCAATAGAAGCGGCATATCAGCGGACATATTGATGAAGGATCTTGTCTCGCCGGCCAAAGTTCCTCCATGGAACACGTGCAGGTCAGTGTGACCATCGAGGTAGAACCCAGCCCAAACCATTATTCCAACACCTCTGTAAAACTGTGTCTTTTCACAATTTGGGTTTGGATGTATCTGATGCGTTTTCCTCTTCAAATCAGCTGACGATCTGATTCATTCTCCAATGTGAACCCGGACTCATCTGTGAAGAGAACAGACGTCGATTGTTGATTGTTCCAGGAGACTTACTCTCTTGCCCAACATAAACGGGCACCTCTGTGTTCTCGGGTCAAGGGGACATAAACAACTGGACGTCTTGCATTACAGACCTGTATTGTGCAGGCGTCTGTGCACTGTAGTAGCTGAGATTCTTGTTCCTGTTGCCACTAAATGATCTGCCATGAGCTGAGGCACAGTAATGTTACTCCTGCCTTCGGGCCGAAAGACCTAAGTAACGGTTTCCCGCAGGTGTTGCAACTCTACGTCTGCCTGGAACAAGTCTTCTAGACACAGAATCTTAGAATTCAATCTGATTACATAGTCGGTGGACCACATTTTGAGAGGCATTGAGACGTCTAGCAGCATCAGCTTGTTGACATTCCCATTTCCATCATCTGATCACCCGCCACCTCAATGAACTGGACAAACGACTTCTCCTGGACATTGTTAGATTCTCCTGTATATTCTCAACGAAATTGCTAATAACAACTAAAGATCAGCATTTGTGAATAAAACTTACAGTGTTTGCATTTTTTCTCCAAATCCCATATAAAATATTCATTTTTATAAAAAAAAGGTGGTAGCTATTGTTTTTGCATATATTTTCTTAAATTTCGTTACTGTCATGCATATAAACTGTAAATTTAAATGTCACCGATATTTTTGTAAAAGTGAGCTTTGAAAAATATGCTGTTACCCAACTTTTTGAGGGCAGTGTTTCTTCCTATCGAAAACATGTTCTGTTATAGTCTTAGCTCGAAATCTTCCCACTGCTCAGACGAAGCTAAACTTCCACGCATTCTTTCGCGCTGAGCTGAATATACGGATTTTTAAAGCGATATAATTTATTTGTGTGAAACTTCTGGTTCGTTTTTTTTTTTCCCCAGGCTGTCAAACAAATATGCCGTATTAGTTCATAGTTTTTATACAGTTTGCTTCAGTTTTTAAGGATTAAAAGAATAAAATTAGAAAAATGTGTTAGTAAAATTTTATAAAAATGTCAAGAAAATACCGTTTAGATCCGCGTTGTAATGAAAAATGATTTTGTATGTTTGTTAACACAAATGAGTCACCATATGCGTCAAATGAAATAAAATTAACTTATTGAGGAAGTTTCTAATGTCTAAATATGTACAAAAAAAAGTACATGTAATTTAATAATTTATTTATATATAATTTTCGTGTATTAATAAATCTGAAATTAATTCTAATGTCTAATATTTTCGCTAAACTATATTTATTTACATGTTGTTTAGCCAATATTTGGGGGTTATAACTTTTTCTAGAGTCAGAAAGTTAGTTTTTCGTAGAGTTCATAACTGGTATAACAATGGAGTATCCATATGTTGATGAGAGTGTTGTAGCGCTACTGAGTAGAGTAAATGGTATTTTTCAGCATCATAACGTGGGCCACAACATCAATGCCATCAGTGAAAAGATGCATTCCAGCACGTATCCATTCACCGTTTTCACTGGTCAGCACACTATCGAGATCTATCACTAATTTAGAATCTGGAGGGCATGATTTCTTATGATGTATGCTCTTCAACACTCTCATAACGAGAACGAATTGGGGACTTAGCTTTGAAGGTAACCGGTATATAATATATACCGGTTGTTTGTCAATTTTTTAACCTCCGAAAAAATGCTAATTTTTCTACACCAAAAGCTATAATCGTAAGTGTCTAGTATTTTCTTTCGATTCTAAATGGCAACAACACCCTATGAATGCTCAATATTTTACAGTTATGAAATTAATATACCTCGTTCCAAGGTATCATGTTGGAAGATTGATAAATTCTATTGGAGGGAAAGAAAAAATTCAAAATCTGCATATATATGACTTACACATGCTGAATCTTATATATTTACTTCATTTCAATCAGAAGTGATAAATAACAGAAGATTATTTATACGATTTTAAAACCGGTATATAATATATACCGGCGCCCACACTGAGGGTACCACGCCAATAGATGGCAGCACCAGTCTTCTCCTTTTCTACTCTGTGACATGACAGGATTTCTTTATTATTATAACAGTTTATGATAAAATAATTTTTAATGATTAATTTATAAGTCGTTTAGGATTAAATATTATGTTCATGGAGTAATGAGGAGTTTACTGACTCTGTGCTAGGAGTTTCATTTATTCTTTGTGTATTCAGCTCAAGTTTCATTCGTATGTGTTTAGCTAAAATTTTTATTTCAGCACTTATCCTTTTCCCAAGAGAAAGACTCATCGATTTCAAAATTGCCGTCTGGGGTCAAAACTTTACACAATTGTGGGGGTTAAACGTGGCATGCTAGCCTCCAAAAGACACCTGTTGCTTCCTGTTTTCCAAAATCCTAGAATGCCAGAAAATGAAAAGAGGTGATTGACAACCAATTTGTTATGCGGGAGTCACGCCTTCTTCCCTTTGTGAGGTGTGATAAGATCACACAAAGGGAAAGCTCACTTAAAATGGAGATCACACAAAGAGAAAGCTCACTTAAAATGGAAAAGTACTTAAGGTCCATCTCATAGTGTAATCACAAAAACTACTGGTTTGAAAGCATGCTTTTATTTCTTAGGGAAATTCTTTTTAATTCTTTTTTAATTTCAGATGAAAGACTAGAGAACACAAGAGAAATTTGCGCTCTGGTTGATACAAATAGGTTGTTTCCGAAATGAATTTTCACAGTTGGTGAAAGGAGGGAAAATATTTCTAAGGCCCGTTTCAGATGCAAACTAAAATTTATCCAAAAGTTGAAAAGGAGCCCCTATGAAGCCAAAGGGGTTGAAAATCAGAATAAGAGCTTTGAGGTGTATGAAATAATAAAATTGTTTAAAGGCATTTCTTCCTGATCAAAAAGATATATTACAACCTATATTTACAAAAAATAAAAAATGGACTCTTATTACGGTCCTCGATGATCTAAAGTGTGTGTGCGGGGAGGGGGGGGGGCGATTCTTCGTATCATAGTAGGAAGCATGGTTTTTTTCACATATTATCTAAAGCATAAAATACAACTTCAAAAATGCAACATACTTTCTCAGCTGAGTAGGTCGTAGTGCTTCATTTTTCAATTTTTTAATTTTCGGCTGAGTTACATCTACTTGTAATATTATACTAGTTCAGTTACAGCATGATACCATTTACACATGCAGTGTTATATTTGCTGAATTTTTTTATAAAATAATATTGAATTTAAATCAAGTTGAAAAGCTTTTTACCCATATCTTACATAAGTATGTTCAGCTGGGTTGCATCATCAAAGTGCATAAAAACATAAATTTTATTTTTAAAATTTTAAATATCTGCCAAAATTTAAAAAAAAATTTTTCTTTAGACTTACATAACTATATTCAAGCACTCATCACTACAGACGCACATCAAAAGTACCCAAAATTAGTTTAAAAAACAAAGATTAACAGTTGGCAACTACCTGGAAAAAAAATGTTCTAGAGGGGCGCCGGTATAAAATATAAACCGGCTCTCAAAATTCAGGATTTCGCTCTAGATTTTTTTTAAGTCTCAATTTTGTGTCCTTAGAGTCCATAAGTTATAGTTCATGCAAAATTTTACCACAATTTAAATTATTTTATATACCGCCCTCAAAGGGTTAAACACTACGTGGTCCACAGCACCATGGGATAGAATATGATTTCTTTTTTGCTCTTTCTGTGAGAGGGTATATTTTATAAATTTCAATTTGAATTAAGCTGCAAAAATTAATTCCCATAACAAAATTACATGGTTTATCTATACCAAATTTGAATTTAAAAAACAATTAAGTGCCAAGTTGAATTAAAATTATGATTCTTCGGATGTCAAAACTGACACATTGCTGTTGAAAGTCCTGGTAGCGTAACGTAACATAAAGGCCACAAAAGTTCGAAAATCTTTGCTACAGACATTTCTAACATTAAAAGTGGTGGCTTATATTTCATATCGTTTTGATGTTAGTAATTTAAACGTAAGGATACGCATATGAATGTATCACAAGCCGTAAAAAAATTTCTTTTCATCTGAAAGTCAGACTTGACCATTTCAGCAGAGCAGTCTTAAAAATAAACCTGCATTCAAAACCTTATACGTAGATCTAATGGACACTTAATATTTTCTTCAATTAAGCTGTAAAATTCAAATATTTTAGAGCGTAAATTTCGGAATTTTTTGCATTTAATATGTTTACATTTACTACAAATTAATACCTTTTTACTTCCTTGTACGATGTAAAAAGGAAGCATTGTAATCGCGAAAAGTTTCAGGCAGCATATTTCAACGAAAATATCCATTTTGACCGCTATCGAATGCAATTTAACGATGTTTTTGCCTGATATCTGTACGTAAGGACAGAATAAAAAAAATACTCTTTTCCTTCAAAAATAATTATAAAACTGCTTTAAAATGAATTCTGAAGCGAATTTTTCGTGGCGTCTGTACGAACGTATGCACGTACGTACCTACGTATCTCGCATAACTCAAAAACGAGTAGCCTTAGAACGTCGAAATTTTGTATATAGGACTGCTATAACATGTAGATGTGCACCTCGTTTTTGGTTGCAATCGGCCACACCAAGCGTACATAAATATATTTATATATATATCCACTCTGTTACCCGGCTCAGTGATCTCAGTTTCTTTACTCTTATATGTTTGTAAATTGTACATTTTTTGCTTCAAAAATTATGGAATTATGCTGTTTTTATCTTCCGGTTAAGGTTTTTATGCCTTTAGTAAATCTCTATGCAATATGTTTAGAATTATCAACAATTTTAAAGTTGTTTAAGTACCGCTAAGCCTAATCCTTTTCTTGATGGTGGCCATTGTTTGTTTACATTTGAAACAGCAGACTAGTGGATTCGTTGCCGATCTAGAGAAACGTAGCTTTGCAACAAACAAAGATAACGCCTTCATTTATTATTGCCAATTAAATCATGCTTAATCCTTTCTGGAATTTTTTCGAGGAAATAAGTGTTTAAGATTTACTTCGTAATTTTTAATATAGATATTTTGAGTTTTTATGTATTTTTGCCTCATCGCGAAGTGAGAACTGAATTAATTGAATGAGAAATACTCAATCGTCTGTGAAAAACTATTTCTTTTTTGTTTTGTTTGCTTAATTTCTTTTATACATAGTTCTAGCTTTATTATAGTATTTGAATAGAACACGTGGCAACGTGTATTCATTTAAGGAATAGAATTATACACGTGGCAAAGTGTATAATTCTATTCCTTAAATGATATAAATTTTGTGCATTTTGAGTTATAATATAAACGAAATATAATACTGTTAAGTGAATCTAGCGCCAGAGTGTTGCTATGGTAAACAAATACTAGAGTGAATTTTAAAGAATGCATTTATTCTATTCTATTGTGGTTTATGCTCTGTCGTCGAAGTAGATTTAATTCAATCCAATAAGGTTAAATGAAATGCAAGAAAAAATGCGTATAATTTAATATTCCGTAAAAGGAAGTCATGCGGTGTACACATCAGATTTTTTTATCTATAACAAAACATATTTATTCATTTACGTTATTACATATAGAGTGAGACTACTGACAACAATATTTGAAAAAGATTTTTCCCAAAGAAACCAATTTCTTCCCTCCCTTTAATAATCAACTTTGAACTTTTTATTCTGTTTACAGAAAAAAAAAATTACAGACTTAATGATTCGTTTTTGAGATTTTTACAAGCTCTTTATCGTTTCTCTGTGTTCCCTAATAAGAGATAAAATAAATCTTTGCCATCCTTTGATTCGGCGCGGGTAGCTATTTGTGCCATTTTCATAGTTGTAAATTACCACATCGTAAACGAACTCGACACCAGAGATGAAAAGAGAGATACAGCGATAACTGTATCTCTTAGAACTAAATGTCGAAGACAAAAAGTTCATACCGCTCGCGTATGACCTCGCGTATGAGCTCACGAGCCTGCTCTCACGTCGGCTCCGGTCGCAAAAGATCCACCGAAGGCCCTATCAGGAACAGGGTGGAGTGATGTAACATTTATTGAGAAAGAGCTCCTGTTTAACCCTAATGAATAAGTTTATGACTGGATCTTCTCCGAAAAGTCATTTACACTAAAACGAATTTTGAGTACACTTCGTTCGAGGGCAGCGAAACCTTTCCTGGTGATAACCTCTCTTAAATGACCCTTTCTGAAAGGACCCAGTATTGCTTAGAACAAAGTTTCTTAATCTTTTTTATAACTGAAAACATTTTTAATATCCACTTTTATCGTGGAACACCCGGTTTGCTATTGTAGTGCGGTTTTAATGAAACATTCTGTGAACGGGTTATTTACAACAAAAATAACAATTATTTCAAATAATATTTATACGCTTCAGAAGTAATTTCAGATTTACCCCCAAAAGCTCTTGAATAGCTTTAAATAACGTATTTTCAAACAGGTTTTAAATTTTTAAGTTTAGTGAGATTTTTAGTATCGCAGATGCCTTTAATATTAGGCTTTATATGTGAAAGTTGAATTCTCATATCACGTATGTTTTGTTATCGTATTTATTTTTTGTTGGCACATACAGCTGAGCTTCTTTTCGCGTTGCTGCAAATGATAAAAGCACCAACCCAACGTTTTGACAAGTTAGGATATTTATTCTTTAAACTGAATGAAATTTGAACTAAGGGCGTTAATTTAAAGTTTTCTTGCAAAGACGAATCAGATGTCATTTAAATAAAATTTCGGATTTTTCTGCTGACATGGCTGATAGTCGCCCATTGATAATAAATGTGTTATTTTAGGGATAAGGCAGCAAGTATTAGCGTACTATTCGTATATTTGCAAGCCTAGTTTTGAAGGTTTAGATATAGAAACCTCTTCTTCAGCTGCAAAAGTTCAAAATACATTTGTAGGTCACTTCACGACGGTATAAATATAGAACCTGCTTCTTCGGCTGCAGAAGTGCAAAATGCAGTTTTGCACTTTTTTGTCCTTCTTGCAACTACTGAATAAGGTTCTACGTTAAAACCTTCGAAACTTGTCCTGCAAACTTACGAATATTATGCTGATTCATGCTATATTTTCACTTCTAGTTATTCCGCCTGTTATCTTAACAATCTTTCAGGGAATTTCGTCAATAAATCATTCTCCTATTTCAACTCCTTCCTCGTGTGAAAAGTCTTTTATTGTTTGGAAGGAAACATATTTCTAGAAGCTCACATGAATTGTCCAAAATTTAATCTTTTTCTTGGAAGTTCAGTTCCAAATTGCATTCCGAAAGAAAGCTTGCAACTTGAAACTTAGCTCGAAAGTATGAGTTAGTAATATCTTTCCCCGAGATAACCATCTGACTCCAGTATGTAAAAGAGATTTATGTACTCTTCCCATGTCCCCACATGTTATTTTGAATAAGGAATTATTTAGTGGAGCAATTATTTCGTAGTTTAATAAGGAATTATTTAGCAGGAATTATTTAATGACTTTAAATATCAACCTCATCAAGAACTTTAAATAGCAACCTCAAGACTTTAAATAACAACTTCGTCGTTTGGTAACCTCGTGAAGAACAATCTTGTTAAGTGGTGGATTTTTTTTTTTTTTTTTTTTTTTTTTCAGAAAATGCTGGCCAGTACATCATGCAGTAGTTACTATAACAGATTCTGGTAATAATTTTATTAAGATGTACCACCCCAGTTATTTTGCCCTTCATGGACTTCGCTCCATCGGTACGGATACCAGTGCAGTGGTCCCATGGTATGTGTGCGTGTAATTATCAGAAAGTAAATGTTCGCCTGTTTTCCTGGTCAAATTTTCTTATAATTTACATTTAGGTTTCCGAGATGTTGTGTTTTTTACTTCTAACCTTACGGAAGAGAATATGTTATGTGATGTGATAATAAACAGTAAAGTTTACCGATAAAAAATTTAAATAAAAAATTTTATTAAACAATTTATATTTTATATTTCATAAGGAGGACTTGAGTTTTTGTGTTAATGAGGGTGTCAATTCTGACATCTCGATTCTGAGCGATAGCCGAAGTTCTATTTAGCACCTGGCAGAATGGTGGAAACATGGTGACAGTACAACTGTTAATATTGTTCAACATTTTGTGCCGCTTGAGTGCCCATAATAAGCTTTTGTCTTCCAGTAGGTACCATCACACGTAGGTGTTTATGGTAAAGACATTGCAGATCGACTGGCCAGGAAGGGCAGTCTTAAGGGTTTTTACTGATGACGGCTGTCTTTCTTTCTTGGAACTCGCCCCAGGCGAAATTAGGAATTAACTCTACCTGGAGCAAGGTAGATTCCTACTTGGAGCAAGGTGGATTCCTGAAGAGCCAGCTGTAGTCCAGCTGTATTGATGAATGGTACGATTGCAATTGTCTTGGCGCTGCTATGATCGGGTTCCGAACAGACAGGGTTAGTTCCGCGAACCGACGCTAGGTTCCGAGGTTGTCATCTTCGTACTCGACGACATGTGCCAGGCCTTTAATTTTATCACTTTTGCCCGAAATGCAATTTGACCCAGGCCATTTCTGCCCATATCTTATGCATCGGATTCCTGAAGAGCCAGCTGTAGTCCAGTTGCTGTACAGCTGGACTAGCTGTAGTCCAGCTGTATTCATGAATGGTACGATTGTAATTGTCTTGGCGCTGCTATGATCGGGTCCCGAACAGACAGCTCTCGCTAGGTTCTGAGGTTGTCATCTTCGTGCTGTACGACATGTGCCAGGCCTTTAATTTTATCACTTTTTGCCCGAAATGCAATTTGACCCAGACCATTCCTGCCCATATCTTATGCATCGGATTCCTGAAGAGCCAGCTGTAGTCCAGTCCGTATGCGGTTCTTCATTGTTTGAAGATCTACGGGTTCATGGAATCGATCTAGATGTTGCTGTCGATCAAGTGGGACAACATATTGTATAAGAAACGCATCCACAAGTGACTAATATCCAGGCTACTCGCAGCACACTTTTATATTCAAGTAAAATGCGATTCTTTTGTATTTTTTAATTTACGAAGTCCCTGTATTTCTAGATCTGTGGCATTTCCCATGTATAGCGATCAATAGAGGAATGAGCCGGTGAATCATCCGTAGCATGATCCTGGATGATTTTTCAGCATGGCCGTTGTAGAATTTTAAAAATTGTCACAACTCGTGTCGTCGGACTGTCGCATTTGCATCGTCTGTCCAAATCAGTAAGTGGAAGACAAGGTTAGTTTTTATTCTGCTTTTTTTAATTTTGTACAGACATTAATTTTTACTGCTTTCTTAAGTTACTTTCTTGAATGTTAAGAAAAAATGCACGTACGTTTCGTAGGACCCTTCAGTGATTTTCGTGGAACCCCAGGGTCTCTAGAACACAGTTCAAGAAACGCTGGCTTAGAACATAAATAAATACTGGCCTCGAAATCGCTTCTCTAAGGTGAAATTCTCTATAAAAGATCAAAACTCCCTGGAATAGTTGATTATCATTTTAGGGAAATATCACTGTATTCCTAATATGAACTGAATTCCGAAATACCATTCTCTTAATATAGCATCTTTCATGTATCAAAAGCATTGTCAAACATTAAATGTAGTATTATTATTATTATATAAGGTCATATTCTGATTCTGAAGATAAGGCGAGATTTCATGTGACTTCATTGTATGTCGAAAATGTTTCGTTAGTGTCAGCATTTTAAATAAATATCTGCTGTTGTCAACATTTGTTGTTTCAGATTGAGACAATTGATACGGTATGTTATTGCCACGTTCATTCTTTTATTGATATTGAGAAAAATATGTTATATTACATTAAATGTAAGTCATGACGTCATACGTACATGTATGAGACATGTACATGTATGTACATGTATGTACATGTACATGTATACGTACATGTATAAGAAACAGACCAACCCAAATGGCTTTTCTCCCTCTTCTGACGCATTCCCTGCTGTCACCTTGATCACATCCGGAGGAGTAGGGACGACTTGCAGAAACTTACAATGGTTGGCTATTGCAGTGTGTATAATTGTCAAGGAAAAGTTGGTTGTAGCGCCTCATTTCACAAATTAGAATTTTTAGATATTTTTTATTTTTAAAACTGAGATTGATATTTTAAAAATTTAGCATATTTATCAAGCATAATTAACGTTCCAAATAATTATAAAGCTGTTGCATGCTTTTCAGGCCTGGCTATTTTTTTAGCTTTTCCTATGCCGTTAGGAAATTTGTAAATGCTTCTTTGAGAAAATAATATTTTACATCTGAACTAATAGAAAATTTCAAACAAAGAATTTTCTCTTATAATTTTTATACTTTTTATTGGTGTAAATAAATAAAAAATACTAAAATACCTAAAAATGAATTTTTTTAAATTTTTGCTTAAAATTCTAAGTTGTTCTGCTTTTTTAAGATTATAGGTGAATATTATAGCATATTTTTTATAAAGGAGTTTTATTTCACAATACATCATGGTAATAAACACTTTTAACACCTTAATAATTTTTATACATTTATTCTAATGACAAAATTGTAAACTGCAATAACTGATTGTGCTAACATTTTATAGTGATTAATTTTTAATTTAATTCTAGTTCTGCATAAGATTTTTTTATTTACTGTGAATTTAATTTATTAGCCCAAAGAGGCGGTAGTCGAGAAAGGCTATTAGTTTCGAAACGGCATTTTGCCCTGTTTCATTATAAACGTCCGTTTCACTTTGCAAATTTTTGCCATCAAATATTATCGCCTTGTATTATATTTAAAGAAATTTAATAATAAATAATCTGCATGAACACATGTATATTTCTCGCATTGTGAAAAGACGGCGGTATCTAGAGTCATCAAATTTTGAACAACGTAATCATCCACCCGAATTTTTTTTAATCCATTTCATATTTTGTAAAACATTAACGAATTTTTGATTAAGAAACTCAACGAGTTTAAAGCGAGCAAAGGCAACACTGTATGGAGAATAACATTTTTATCTCCAGCGCGGAAATTCTAAAGATATGCTGTTTTCAAATATTTTGTGATACTGCTGTTGAATTAAATTTTGTGTGGTTTACGTGCGAAGAACATGATATTCAATAAATAGAGGTAACACGCAAAGCGTTAATAAACGTCCCTTTGAGCGTAACATAAAATCTGGGTGCTTCCAGATTTTATTTATTTATTTATTTTCATTACACTGAGAAAGGTTTATGCTCTGCATTTTATGAATTATTAAAATAAATAATCATCATATGATGTTAATAATTAATAATCATATGTTCAAATAACTGATCATCTTCTAATGTTACAATAATTTTCTAAACCACTGCCTGAAAATGCTCGTAAAATTTTAATACATATATATCAGATCTTGTTTAATTTTGCTTTATTTGTTTCAAAGCTTCATGTACTATCCTTCTTATTTAATTTTACTTTATTTGTACTCAAACGTAAGTTCATAAATTTTGTGTTTAGAGTTTTTACTATTTTACGAAAGTAAAGATGTTTATACAAGAATTACTACGCGTGAAAGAAATGCGCAAAATGCAATTAAAAGGTGCTTTCAAGAGATATATTAAGTCTTATTTGAAAAAACTGTGACTTATAATTTCATCACTTATACAACGTATCACATTTAATAATTAAAAACAATTATGTGATACAAACGCCATAGATTTCAGTGTTAAAGAAAACCAGGTGGTCCCTACTCTTTCTTGCGGACATGTAGGTGACGCGCGCCCGCCTACTGGGTTAGTCTATCTCTTATAAGGTCTATCCATACGTATTAACTTGAAGTGTCAAAAGTTTTTGTTTCCTGGTTTGGCAACAACGAAATTATTTTGGTTGTTGCTTGGAAAAAATTGATTTCATTCATATTGTAAATGTTTTTACGCACTTTTCAGGTGTATATAGATCTCCTTAATTTGTATTAGTCGCAGCCAGCAACTTGGTGTACAGTATACTAAATTAATAGTTCATTTCATTTTCAGTTTTCCAGTACATAGAACTTATAAATATTGCTTTGGCCGCTGGTATTTCTTAAACTCTGTAATTACACTGTTTAGAAAGTAACTGTTCAGCCATTACGGAATATACAGGGGTTGGACAAAAATATGGAAACACCTTTAAAAGAACATGTTTCTTTGCTTAATATGGTGTTGGAAACTCGTTGGCATCCAAAACAGCTTGCAGTCTTCTCGAAATGGATATATACAGTTCCTGTATGTTTGCCAAGGGAATACCATTCTTCCTGAAAAACGGTGGCAAGTTCAGATAACGATGTTGGCGGTGGATAACGAGAACGCACTTTCCGTTCCAATGGAGACCACAGAGGTTCGATAATATTCAGGTCTGGTGACTGTGGTGGCCAGGGGAGATGGGACAACTCATCCTCGTGCTCAGAAAACCAGTCCTGGACAATATGAGCTGTGTGAACAGGGGCTTTGTCGTCTTGGAAGATACCATCACCATCGGGGAACAAAGTTTTTACCATGGGATGAACTTGATCGGCCAAAATGTTCACATAAGTCTTGGCAGTCATGTGCCCTGACACAGTTATCATGGGGCTAGCAGAGAACCACGATATGGCTGCCCAAACCATAACAGAACCCCCGCCATGTTTCACTCTTGGCAACAAGCAGTCTGTATTATAGGCTTGAGATGGCGTTCTCCAGACGTAAACTCGGCCAGAAGTGGGAAACAATGTGAAAGAAGACTCGTCAGACCATATTACTCGCTTCCACTGCTCTATAGTCCAGGCTTTATGACTTAACACCACCTTTTCCTGTTATGGGCATTAGCATCACCGATGAGTGGCTTCTCAATTGCAGCAAGGCCAGCAATTCCCTGTTTATGAAGCTCCCTTCTAATTGTTTTGGTATTCACAGGGTTCGGTAGCACAACATTCATTTCAGCAGTAACTTTTGCAGCTGTGGTCTTCTTATTTTTTGTCACAATTGCCCTTAATGATCGTCTGTCACGATCACTCAGGACACACTTTCGTCCGCGCTGTGATTTAGCAGATGATGTTTTTCCGCTTTTCAAATATGCGGAATAAATCTTCGATACAGTACCTCTTGAAACACTAAACACATCGGCTACCTTGCTTACGGAAGCACCTACCATACGTGCTCCAACAATTTGTCCACGTTCGAAGTCTGTTAACTCTGACATAATGCAATGACAACCTCACATAACAGTACTCCGACAACAACTGAACTGTTTAGCTCATTTACGAAGTTGTATAGGTCGCGTCAGTAGTCAAAAACGCCAGCGCCACCTACATATTTCATTAAAATCAATCTTTCTTTTCAAACATGCATTTCACAAGGTGTTTCCATATTTTTGTCCATCCACTGTACATTCAAATCAGTTAAATAAAATAATAGGTAACTAAAGTAATGATTAAAACATGTTTATAACGCTAGCTTTGTTTAGTTACAAAACTAAAGGTAAGAAACTAAAACTTTGCTTACTTCAGGTGAACAATAATTTACGTTCAAACGCAGTAACGACAATTAAATTAGTACAATTAAAGAAAGTCTTTAAGTTTCCTTATCCAAGGAAATAATTAATGTAACTCTCTCCAGATGCTAACCTGTAGAAGCGCTTTCTGGTAAAGACTACAAATCTCATGTTTAATTTTATTCACTATTCAGTTTAGTTGTAGCACTTACGTAAGGGACTAATATAGTAGCAAAAATGGTAATTATAGTAGTAAAATAGATAGTGGATAGTGTCTGATATATGTTTAACGCAGTTCGCTTGCTTTCGTATAGTTTCAGTCTTCAGAAAGAGAGATGTGATTCATGAAAAAAAAGAAAAGAAAAAAAATCTGATGTGTACACCACATGACTCCCTTGTACGGAATATTAAATTAAACGCCTCTTTTATTGCATTTCATTTAAACTTATTCGATTGAATGAAATCTACTTCGTCGATAAAGCATAAACTACAATAGAATGAATGCACTCTTTAAAGTTCGCTATATATGTTTGCCATAACGACTCTCTGGCGCTATGTTCACTTAACAGCGTTATATTTCGTTCATATTATAACTCGGAATGCACAAAATTTATATTATCTTATCGTTGCCACATGTTCTATTCAAATACTAAAATAAATCTAAAACGATATATAAAAGAAATTAAGCAAACAAAACAAAAAAGAAACATTTTTTCACAGACGATTTAGTATTTAAATACGAGGTGCACATCTGCATGTTATATCAGTCCTATATACAAAATTTCAACGTTCTGAGGCTACTCGTTTTTGAATTAGGCGAGATACGTACGTACAGACGCCACAAAAACATTCTCTTCAGAATTCATTTTAAAGCAATTTTATAAGTTTCTGGGAGGAAAAGAGTCTTTTATTCTCTCCTTACGTACAGATGTCACGCAAAAACATCGTTAAATTGCAATCGATAGCGGTCAAAATGGATATTTTCGTTGAAATATGCTGCCTGAAACTTTTCGCGATTACAATACTTCCTTTTTACTTCGTACAAGGAAGTAAAAAGAACAATCTAAAACAGCTCAGATTTTAATGGTCGCTCAAGGGAGTTTGTTAAGATTTTTCTACGCTCTCGTTGAGCTCATTGTCTACCAGTCTGCTGTTGCACTCATTCCTGCTAACCCATTTCTTTTTGTCTTGTTAACTTTATTATTAAGCTTCATTTTCTTCGCACTTACGCGAATACAGTTCAACAGCAAAATTATAAATTTTGAAAGCAGCTTGCGTTTAGAATTCCTGATGAAGTATTAAGCGTTGACATACATTTTTCTATTTTTATCATATCAATGTACAACTTTTGCAAAACATTTTTTTGTCTTTTTATCACTAAAGTTTTGTGTATTAAATTTATTAATTGAGCATCATTTATTAATTAATCATCACTTATGCCACATAAAATTCAATTCAACAGCAAAGTCATAAAATATTTTGAAACAGATATCTTTAGCATTTCCTACACAGTCTCGCGAGCTGGAGATAAAAATATCTCAAATTGTTGAGTTCGTTAAAAATGCACTAAGTTTCTCAAAATATGAAATGTAAAATTTAAAATTCAAAATTTGGACTTCCAAGTGCACATGTTCGGGTGTAGGTCTACGTTATTCAAAGTCTGATGGTCCTAGGTACCATCGGTTTTTTCACAGTGCGAGAAAGATACATACATTCATGCAGATTTTGCATTATTTTGTTTCTTATTAGTAATACAGGGCAATAACATTTCGTGGCAACAATTTGCAAAATGGTTCTGATATTTAAAGTGATACGACGCTATATCCCGTTTCGAAGCTAATAACCCGTTCAAGCTGATGCCATTTAAGGCTAATAAATAAGTAAAATGAAGGAGCAGAATGATTCAAAACGTTATCAAATCCTGCCTGAAAGTTAGAGCAGTGTTTTTTCTATATTAATAACGCTATTCCTGTATAATCTGTTATTTTGACTGAATAAAAATTCTTTTATTACGTATAAATTAAGACACAATAACACGCCGAATAAATACTAATTCAGAAGTCAAACAACAAAAATCAGCGTTATACCTACAAAATTTTCACATTTTGTAGGTATAACGCTGATTTTTGTTGTTTGACTTCTGAATTACGTATAAATGTCTTTTAAGTAGAAATTATAACAGATACTATTTCTTTGCACGTAAAAACCTGCTTTCGGAAATTATTGCAACAATTTTGTACTATCATTTAAAATCCTGTATTAAAATATATTTACCATAAAATGCACAAATACACTTTTTAGTATACTTAGAAGTGTATATTTACTTTTCTACCTCAGATAAAGAAACATCTAGGCATCATTCTGATGAATATCTGGAATATTTACGTGAGTCTCACACATAATAATAAACCACTTCTCAACGAGACAAATGTAGTTTTGTGGTCCAATAAACAATCAAAAGGAACTGCGTTACTTATAATTTTGTTTTATTTTCTTGCTTTCTTTTATTATCAGTTCAAAGCGGCAATTTGCCCTGAAGAACTATTAATTTTGTTTTGGAATTTTCCGTTGAAATGTCGGTTCACTTTTGAAATTGTTGCCACCAAATATAAGAGTCTTGTATTATATTTAAAGAAATTAAATAATGAAGAATTTGCCAAATGTACGTATGTTTCTCTCATTGTGATAAAACAACTTTACCTAGTGACATCAAATTTTGAATAACGTAGTCCTCCACTCGAATATGAGCATCTGGAAGCCTGAATTTGGAATTTGTTTTATGATCGTTTTCACATTTTATAACACTTTAATAACTCAACGATTTCAAAGCGAGCAATGGCAACACCATACGAAAAGAATACATTTATCTCCAGCGCGCGACACTGTGCATCGGAAATTCTAAAGATATGCTTTTTTTAAAATTATTTTTTGATACTGCTGTTGAACTGAATTTCATGGTTTAAGTGCGGAGAACATGATATTTAATAAATAAAGATAACACACAAAACGTTAAAAAATGCCCCTTCGGGCGTAATGTAAAATCCGAAAGTTTCAGATTTGTTTTTAATTTTAATTCTTTTAATTTTTATTTTTTTTACTTATTTTAGATTTAATTAGAACCACTTTTAACTAGAAATTACTTTACATTTAATTAGAACGAAATTTATTTACTTTAGAGTGAATACCTTTATTTATAACTAGCAGCTTCGCTGCCAGCCTTCGTCTGGCTTTTAAATGTACCAGAAAAATGGCTGAAGGGAACACCAAACGTTAAATTTAAAACCTGCGTAGAATTTTACTCTGCAGAAAAACTTCATAAAAAAAAGTTATTATGTATAATAAAATTACAATGAAATAAGCAATATCCCTTAATACAAATATTAATTATCCTAATAAATAAATTAACCAACTTCCCTTTGCAAACTCTTAAGAACTCAAATGGTATAAAGAAGGTTAAGAACTTTGTTTCCTAAAAAAAATCACACAAAACTTTTCAATATCTTAAAAACAATAAAATGAGTAATAACATAAAAGAATACAAAAAACAAAAAATTCTGAAAAGCAAAGTATAATTAATGATATTTTATCTTATATTTTCAAGAGAAAAAGATTACAATGAAATAAGCTAATACAAATATTACTTAATACAAATATTAATTATCTAATAAAAAAATTAACCAACTTTCCGTTGAAGAAAAAAAATCATGCAAAAAACTTTTCAATATCTTACAAACAGTGAAATAAGCAAAAATTAACGTGAAAGCAACTCAAAAAACAAAAAATTCCGCGCAGAATTTTACTCTGCAGAACAACTTTATAAAAGAAGTCAATAAAAATGTATTACATATATATATATATATATATATATCATATATATATATATATATATATATATATATAGTCAATAAAATGTATTACATATATATTATATATATATATAGTCAATAAAATGTATTACATATATATTATATATATATATATATATATATATATATATATATATAAAGGACAAAGAAATATGCCAATCTCTTAAAAACAGTGACATAAGAAATACGATGAAAAATTGTTGCCAAACCCATATTTCTAAAAGAATGAAACTATTCAAAATGATGCGATTTCATCAAAAATCTATCAACAACAATAAGACAGGAAAATTGTTGCCAAAATCACATTTTTAAAGATGTGAGATGTGAGAAGTGTACTCGGAAGCTTCATTTAAAAAATTCTTTAAAAATACAAAATATTATCCTTTTTCCAAAATTCTCTTTGTAAAAGCAGTCGCAAGGATAAAAGTTTAACGTGTCCAAAAATCAAAGAAAAATAAACTGTACATTTTTAAAAATAAACTATTCTAGAAAAAATCCCGTTGAAAACGTGTTAAGCTCTCTTTGTTAAATAAATTCGCATTTAATCGATTTATTGAAACACGAAATTTATTTTAATTTCGTAAAATAGCTAAGTGCCAACGTTTCATGACGATGTGAAAAAGGAGTGCGTAGAGTAAAATATCGTTTTTCTATAGCCCATAATGTCTCAAAATGACGCGATTTCGTCAAAAAACATAAAATTAAAAAAAAAATTCGAATTCGAATTTCGAAAAAATCGCTTCGAGGTGCACTGGCTGTCTGGATGCACCTATGTACCAAATTTCGTAGCCGTGGGTCTATTAGCTTACGCGCAGCGCGAACGAAAGACACACACACACACAGACAGACTCTTTGTTTTATTATATGTAGAGATGATAGAAATTTTATAATCCAAAATTGTTCACATAAAGTAGGCGAGAGTTAGAACTGAATAGATAAAATTTCTGAATTAGCATTTGAGTTTCGAACAGAAGGCTAGGTAGCACAATGATCCAACTTTCACTTTGATAAAGGCTTCTACTTATCGAAAGCTTCAACTTTCACTTTGAGAAAAGCTTCGACCTCCGAAAAGCTTCAGCTTTCACTTGGAGAACAGCTGCACAACGGGAAAGTGTGAACTGAAATAATAGAAGTGGTAGCAATGCATGAAGAACTATGCGCAGCTCTGTATACTTTGAAGCAAAAATGTTATTAATTTGGTAAATAAATTGTTTAAGAAAGGTTATGATTACCTCAATCAAAAATGGAATACCTGGATTGACGTCTCGTGTGATACAAACCTTGATTCTTCTAGAGGTAAGATTTTTAATAATATTGAAAATATGGTGTAAGACATATGTTGTGCTGTTTAAACATTTTAATCTCATTAAAGTTTTAGAATAAATTAATTGCCGAATTTTCTAATTGTGAATAATCTATATACCGGTTCATTTTTATGTCAATCAGTGGTAACCATTGGTATTTACAGTAATATTCAGATTTCTGTTACAGGAATAGCAAAATTAGTGACATTTTAAATACGCGAAATATATATGACGTCACTACTTTTGCACTTCCTAATACATATATATTTTTTGACGAAAAAGTACAGAATTTTGATATAATGGAATCAATTTAAATTCCTTCATTAAAAGTGTAAATTTAAAATTATTCGTACTTTAAAATAACTACATGTAATTAACACAGATTGAAGACTAATGAAGAACCTTTTCTAATCCCGCATTAGATTTACATTTAGATTAATTACATTAATTTTTAAATGTTGTTGTTTTTGTGACTAATTTCACTTGTCTAACATCAAAACAAGCAGACGAATTTCGTCGCAGTAAAGTGTAGAACAAGATTATGGCGATTATGCCTGTCGTTGACCTTGGGCACCATATAGTGACCCATATAGGTATGACCTTGGGCACCATATAGGTGACACTGCGATTTTGCTCAGTTCCACTCCAATGTTTATAAAGAGAATCCCGGAGGGGTGTGTCCAAAAGTCTCCCATCCCTCCTCCTTCACCACCAATCCACACGAGAGGACTTTTGGCTCGCCATATATTTAGAGTGCCCCCATGCCACATAGGCACTATACGTTTACAATATCCATGGCTTTTCCGGGACTCGAACCCGGGACTTTTGGTATGGTTGTCAATCACTAAACATTGTCCCATGGAGGCGGCCATTTTTTAATGTTAATTTAATTAATATACTTTTCTAATTTAAATTATTTATTTTATTACAATTTAAATTTGCCCAACAATTTGCCTCAGTTTAACTGTACCGCTGTTAATCAAAACACTTTTAAAATTTTTCAATTTATTTGTGTAATAAATTGATAATGATAATGATTAATGGAAGATAATGATTTTTATTTGAACAAAACTATTTTTTAAGCGATGGAAATCATATAATTTCATATGATGATTTATTTTGTAAAACATGCTCTGTGCTTCAAAAGACACACAGTGTCTCACAAAAGTGATGGGACACTTGTGCTTTACGAAAGGAAACTGTAGTAAAATAAATTAAAAAAACATGTAAAAATTTTTTGTGGGTGTGTTTCATATTTAAATTTAGTAACAATTATTACATAACATACATTTTCTCAAAATATTAAAATAGTAATTTAATAAAAATACAATTGTTTAGAACAGAGCAGAAAATGGCTCACTTAAGTGATGGGACACTTACTTTTCCATCAAATATTTATCCAAAAATTTTACTTTTTAAAAGGTTTTAATATTTTGTTGGATTTCCTTTTACTTTTAAAACATGATTTTATCTTCTTGGGATGGATTCGACTAATTTTTTTTTTTTTTTTTTTTTTTTTTTTTTTTTTTTTTGTGATTTCTGGAGTGATTTTACCCCATTCTTCTTGAAGCACCGATTTTAATTTTTGTTTTGAAGAAATGGTGTGTTTGCGAATTCTTGATTCCAATTCTTACCAAATATTCTCTATGGGATTTAATTGTGGAGATTGGGGGGGGGGGTGTTTTTATTATTTCAGGACAGTTATACAGCAGCCAGAGTCTAACGTTCAAAACAGTGTGCTTGGGGTCATTGTCCTGATAGAATTTAAAATCGTTATGAAGGTTCAATCGTGCTGAAGATTATCGTGCTGAAGATTTCAAATTTTGATTTAAAATGTCAATGTACTTGTACTGATCTATTATACTGTCAATAAAAACAAGATTACCAACTCCAGCGGACGACATACACCCCCATTCCATAACTCCTCCTCCACCATGTTTTACTGTTGGCACCAAAGTTCTGTTTGCGAAATTCTTCCCTGGGTTTTCTCCACACCAAGATTCTACCGTCAGAACCAAATATATTAAATTTACTCTCATCAGCAAATATAACTTCATTCCAGTAATTAGAATTCTTATTTATGTTGGATTTTGCGAAAGCCAGTCTGAGTTTTCTATTCTTTTCACTTACTAAGAATTTTTTCCTGGCTGCTCTACCGTGATATCCAGTAGATCGAGTTACTCTTCTTATAGTCTCAGAATTAACAATTACTCCATATAATGCTTGTAAATCAGCAGCAACTTTAGGAGCACTCATTCTTGGGTTTTTTTTAATATTTCGAACGATAATTCGCTTTATTCCATAGGATAGCTTTGATGGTCGGCCAGGTCTTCTTTTATCCTGAATCTATGATTCTTTTTATATCGTTTAATGATATTAAAAACTGTTGAATGACTGAAGTTAACTGTTTCAGTAGTTTCTCTAATAGATTTTCCACGTTCAATATGCAAATTAATAACTAATTTTCGAATTCCAGGCAAAGTTTCTTTTCGTTTAGCATTCATAGCTGCACAGAGCTAAAAAACACAAAAATTCCAAAACAAACTGGAGAGAAATACTGCAAAGGATTTTGTAAATTATTGGCAATTGCTTTTGAGTAAAAATAAATACCCCAAAAGATATTTTTATTGGTTACTTCAGACGATTTTTGTTGCTTAGTATGTAGTGTCCCATCACTTAAGTGAGCCATTTTCTGCTCCGTTCTAAACAATTGTATTTTTATTAAATTAATAATTTAATATTTTGAGAAAATGTATGTTAGGTAATAATTGTTACTAAATTTAAGTATGAAACACTCCCACAAAAAATTTTACATGCTTTTAAAATTTATTTTATTGCAGTTTCCTTTCGTAAAGCGCAATTGTGTCCCATCACTTTTTTGAGACACTGTATAAAAACATTAAAACCAAATTTCAAAGCAAAATAGAAACATTTGTTGCATTCAAATGCGTAACAAATATTAAATAAAATAAAGTTTTAATGTAAAGTAGCATTTCATTAAAGATTTAACATTCATTAAAGATTCTCATTTCAATCGAAGAATTCTAATTTCAGTTCGAATATTCATAATGTATATCATGATGTGTATTTAATACACAAAATATATTCAGTTTTTAACATTCCATTTTCAGTTTTTAAAATTCCATCCATTGTCATCTTTAATATTGGCATTTTTTTAATATTTTATATTGCAACATTTTATGATTTTCAAAATTCCGCAATTAATAATTAGTTATAAATCGTTTTCAAATAATTTTGGACGAAAAGCATGTAATTTAAGAATCATAAAAGGAAATAACATTTTCAATCTATTTAGAAATTGTAGAATCAAGCATAATTTCTCAGACGATTTTCGAAGCCGTAAAAATATTCTGTTTAGACTCATGCAGTTTCATATTTTTCAAAATGTTTAATTATTTATTGTACTCTATGAAAAATAAATACTTCTTACAGTGATTTATTGTTTTCGTATAAATTTTTGCATTTATAAAAGCCTTTTTTTTTATATTTGTTTATCGATCGACTGAAGTAATTATAAAGAGCTACTTGTATATTATTTTTAAAATCAAAGTATTTAAGCATAAAATTATCAACTAAATACAATTTTAACCACACGGCGGCTGTCTTCGTATCCCAGTACTTTTGCTGCTTGTACGCAAAAATAATTTTTTATTGGAAATAAACATTAATAGCGCATAAACACAACATTCTGAATGAAGGCCAAATATATAAAATATATGTAAATAAAAAAATTTAAAAACACTTAAAACTAACTTAAGTGTTCAAAGTTTCAGAAAACTACAAAATACGTTAATATATATATTAATCGAAGCAGAATAGTACTATGTAACGTGTAAGAAATGTCCATGGCAAAAGAGCTGGTATTTGCGCTAAGCATAGGGCAAACTACATACATTCTATGGCCGAGCGGTTAAGTTGCTGAACACTGGTAGTTCGGTCTGGGGTTCAAATCCCAGCAAATGACCTGGCTGCATGGGCCTTGTTTTTCCCATATGTAAAGTGTATACAAGCCAGTTTCCCTTATAAAGTATTTCTCCCACTTCCCTAGAGTGACTTCGTGGTGTAACGGTAGCACACTGGGCCGGTATTCCAGAGGTCCGTGGTTCGATTCCCGGCGAAGGCAGTTGCATATTTTTCATCTTTTCTGCTTCCAATTAACCTAATGACTCTACGAGTGGCGCCCGAACTAAAAAAGGGTTGTGGATGATGAGTCTCCGCACCCAGGATTTGGCGACTAGGTTCCCTAAAACCCTAGTCGCCCTTTAAAAATGGGAGTATATAAGGTATTTCTCCCACATCCCTAGCGTGCCTTCATGGTGTAACAGTAGCACGCTGGGCCGGTATTCTAGAGGTCCGTGGTTCGATTCCCGGCGAAGGCAGTTGCATATTTTTCATCTTTTCTGCTTCCAATTAACCTAATAACTCTACAACCTTAGAAAATCATTCACAAAGGCATCCCTTTCTATAGCCAGATAGCGTACCACAATAGGCAAACTCTAGACCTTTTGAAAAGCTTCAGTCTATGCAAATTCTTATAAAACTTGCAAGTACCCCCCCTTTTTTTTTCAAAGAGTTAGTATGGGAAGGCATTACCAGTTGACCTATGGTACATCGCTGGTGTCCCCCATACTTTTATCTTTATCTTTACCTTTACCTATAGCCAGATAGCCCTCGACTCCTTTGCCTGATAAAATAAGCCTAAGCCTAAACCAAGCATTCTATGTAACCAGCAAATATAGTTTTAATTTCTAATGGCAAGACAAAATGCAACAATAAGTTCAAAGACAGAACATAACAGGAATTGATCGAACGTCATTGCTTAAGAAAATCACACCAATATCGGGTGGTCTCGGAATCATAACCAAGACGTCCTCCACAGCGACGAAGGTAGGCTCTGTTCATGTGCTCCATAAGATCACAAAACTGGCAAAATGGTTGAACAAATGTACACCAATTCAGCAAAGATGTTCGAACAACTATCTAAATCCTATGTACAGTATTCCAAGCTGCGTCTGGAAAGTACATGTAACTATAACATTATGACATTTAAATTCTCAATGTATAAAATAAAAATAATAAAAATTTACCAAATACTTTCTTTTCGGACCCATCAGTGGCCGAAGAAGTAAGACCATTTTGACCCGGATTTGAATCCCTGCGAACGATTTGGCTGCTTTTAGTTTTCACGATTTACACACTATAATATGGAGGACTTTATGGTCCTCCATGTTACACAGTGGACATGAAGATCTTTATGAAGGAAGCTAGTATATGAACTAGCTTCCTTCATAAAGTCCTCCATGCAAACATCGTTGCTTTGTTGCATTCATTTAAACAAACAAATTTTCTTTAGTGTTAAACGTCTAAAAGCATTTTTACAGAATATAAATATATGTATCATTACAGGTTACAGTGTATGAACATATTATAAAATTTCCACTTAATACGAGTTAAAAATATCATAAATATTTCAATTGAAATAGGTATATCGACCTTCCATTTAAAATCAGTTAATATGTAACTGTAAACCGCACCGAGCAAATAGCCAGCCAATAATCATGTGAATAGTCATAACGAAGGAGATGGCTATTAATTATTAAGGCGTCTCAATACTACGGGAGATTACGACGATATAAATGTTCTGAACTTAGCTTGAATAGCTTGTTAAAAGATTAGATTACGAACAATAAACGTGATCTCCTTCCATTTAAAAAATACTGTTGTGACCTATGGATTCGTAGAGGTCTTTTCACATAATTAGCCCAAGTGAACAGGAAGAAACTGGTAATTTATTGCATTAAATTATAATACACAGAGAAAAGGAGCTGTAAATAATCAAAGAAAAACTGAGAGATAAAGTAAATCCTCCTTAATACAGTAGAAATATCGCAACTTAGGATATCGTGCACAGAATATACTATAAAAAAAAATTCACCATTCATTGACCCTTTGAACTGCATTCTGAAGTAACTCAGAATAAAACTGACTCCGAAAGACGTTTTTATCTGAGAGCGGTATTTATATGCCTAGCCTTTTGGAAGCTCCTGGAAAATTCGCTTCTAGATGGTCGAATATGTGTTTTCTGGAAACTCAGCGAAACGCTCTTATGAAATAGATCTGTATCCGAGGTGTGCTCAACATGGAATGTATCGCAAATTAGACTTTCAGAAGTTGTCCGCCAGCATTAATTGTTCTTTCTCAGGCCTTATTATAAAGAATTGTGCTGAAAATTACATTTTGCGTTTAGGGAAATGTATCAATAGATGTGCGCGGAACTGAAGAAAATTTTATACTACTTCGATTTTGCTTCAAATGCGTTTTGACACATTTGATTTAAAATCATATATAAATAAATAGTGAACTATCAAATGAATCTTCAACAGAAAATAAGTATCTAACATCAGACCTATGAAGTTTATTACAAACTTCTAAAGAATTATAGTTACTACTTCCTTGTACAAAGTCAAGAGAAAGTATTGCAATCACGAAACGTTTCAGACATCATATTTCAACGCAAATATCCATTTTCAGCGCTATCGAATGCAATTTAACGATGTTTCTGCGTGACATCTCTTCGTAAGGACAGAATAAAAGACTCTTTTCCCCCAAAAAAATTGTAAAACTAATTTAAAATGAATTCTGAAGGAATTTTTCGTGGCGTTTGTGCATACGTACGTATGTATCTCGCATAACTCAAAAAGAGTAGCCTCAAAACGTTTGATGTTTGTATATAAGGGACTGCTATAACATGTAGATGTGCACCTCGTATTTTAGTTGCAATCGGCTGCAACAAAAAGTATATAAATATATGTATATATATATCCACTCTGTTACTCGGCTCAGTGATCTCAATTTCTTTATTCTTATGTGTTTGTAAATTGCGCATTTTTTGCTTTAAAAATTATTGAATTATGCTGTTCTTATCTTCCGGTTAAGGTTTTTATGCCTTTAGTAAATCTGTATGCAGCATTTTTAGAATTATCAACAATTTAAAAATTCTTTAAGTGCCGCTAAGCCTAATAATTTTTGCCATGTCGGCCATTGCTTGTTTACATTTGAAACAACAGATTAGTAGATTTGTTGCCAATCTAGAGAAAGTAAGCTTCACAATAACAAAGGTAACGCCTTCTTTTATTATTGCGAATTAAATCATGCTTAATCCATTCTAGAATTTATTCGAGGAAATAAGTGTTAAGATTTACTTAATAATTTTCAATACAGACATTTTGAGTTTTTATGTATATTTGCCTAGTCGCGAAGCGAGAACTGAATTAATGGATTGAGAAATACTGAATCGTCTGTGAATTTTTTTTTTTTTTTTTTTTTTTTTTTTTTTTTTTTTTTTTTGTTCATTGCTTAATTTTTTTATGCATCGTTTTAGATTTAGTAGCTTTAATACTCTTATTAATACTAGACAAAACAGCACTGTAATAATAGTTGCATTTCAGTTAGAAATAATTTACTTCAGGCTAATAACAATATTATTCCTACTGAATGCATGATTACTGAATGTGGTTGTTACGGCTATAGTCAATTGAAACAGAAATAAATTCTTCTATTGTTATATTCGTTTTCATATTTTTTAATAACAGAAAAACAATTTTCACATTTTTTCATGAGAAAAGATGCAGGAAACAATTCTGCTTTGGAAGGAAATTTTCATTAAATAGAAAACAAAATCCAAAAATTCAATAGCTAAATATTTATATTTTCCGCCCAAAGGGACAATTTGCCCGGCATTGCTATTAATTTCGTTTTGGCATTATGTAAAATCTGAAAGCTTTCAGACTTTTAGTTTTTTCCCCTCCTCTTTTCTCAGTTCACCACATCAATGTTCAATTTTCTTACTAAGAAAGCTTTATAAAACCTTTTATTTTTGCTTTTTACGTCCTTGTATGAAGTAAAAAGGAAGTATTGCAATCGCGAAAAGTTTCAGGCAACATATTTCATTGAAAATATCCATTTTGACCGCTATCGAATGCAATTTAACGATGTTTATGCGTGATATCTGTACGTAAGCACAGAATAAAAGACTCGTTTCGTCCAAAAAAATTTTAAAACTGCTTTAAAATTAATTCTGAAGAGAATTTTTCGTGGCGTCTGTACGAACGTATGTACGTACGTGCGTACGTATCTCGCATAACTCAAAAACGAGTAGCCTCAGAACGTTGAAATTTTGTATATAGAACTGCTATAACATGTAGATATGAACCTCGTATTTTGGTTGCAATTGGCCGTTCCAAACGTATATAAATATATTTATGTATATATCCACTTTGTTACCCGGCTCAGTGATCTCAGTTTCTTTACTCTTATATGTTTCTAAATTGTACATTTTTTGCTTTAAAAATGATTGTATTATGTTGTTTTTATCTCCGGTTAAGGTTTTTATGCCTTTAGTAAATCTGTATGCAATATTTTTAGAATTATCAACAATTTTAAAGTTGTTTAAGTGCCGCTAAGCCTTTTTTATATGGCGGCCATTGATTGTTTACATTTGAAACAGCAGAGTAGTGGATTTGTTGCCAATCTAGAGAAACTTAGCTTCGCAACAACAAAGATAACGCCTTCATTTATTATTGCCAATTAAATCATGCTTAAGCCTTTCTGCAATGTTTTCGACGAAATAAGTGTTTAAGATTTACTTCGTAATTTTTAATATAGATATTTTGAGTTTTTATGTATTTCTGCCTTCTTGCGAAGTGAGAACTAAATTAATTGAATGAGAAATACTCAATCGTCTGTGAAAAACTGTTTCTTTTTTGTTTTATTTGCTTAATTTCTTTTATACATCATTCTAGCTTTATTATAGTGTTTGAATAGAACATGTGGCAACGATTAGATAATTTTATTCTTTAAATGATATAAATTTTGTGCATTATGAGTTATAATATGAACGAAATATAATACTGTTAAGTGAATCTAGCGCCAGAGTGTCGCTATGGTAAATAAATACTAGAGTGAATTTTAAAGAATGCATTTATTCTATTGTGGTTTATGCGCTGTCGACGAAGTAGATTTAATTCAATCCAATGAGTTTAAATGAAATGCAAGAAAAAATGTGTATAATTTAATATTCCGTACAAGGAAGTCATGCGGTGTACACATCAGATTTTTTATTATTAACATTTTGCGTGTTACTTTCTTGGCCCATAGGCCTCCATAAAATTCGATTTAACAGCAACATCACAAGATATTTAAAAGCAGCATATCTTTAGAATTTCAGACAGTCTCGCGTGCTGAAGATGAAAATGTTTTATTCCGTACAAATGTTGCCACGGCTCGCTTTGAAATCGTTGAATCTCTTCTTTAAAAATTCGTTACAGTTTTACAAAATATGAAATAGATAATGAAGCAAATTCAAAATTCAAAATTCGGGCTTCCAGGTGCCCATGTTGGGGTGGAGGACCGAACAAAATTCAAAATTTTATTGCTCTATTTTACCGTGGTTGTCCCCGGTATTTCGTAACGTGGGTTATGGCATGGAATTTTGGACATTTTGAAATGCACTGGGCGTTTTGAAATGGCGTATATTCGTGCTACCGCGAACGTACGATGGATGCCCGGTGTATTTCAAAACATCCGAGATTCTATGCGGTTCCCATGTTGTTACGAAACTTCGGGCGACTTCAATATCAGGAAAATCCTGATTTATTTTATCTTATGGTCTTTAAATGTCAGTTTGCTATTGCTATGTACTCATATACCTTCGCGGATAGCTGTCGACGGTTTTCCTACCACAGCCCCTAACAACCGCCCTACCTCGTTAGAATTGCATTTCCGACCCTTCATTGCTTTCGAGTCGTCTAGGTGAATTCTACCTCTCCTAGAAGTTTTTTTTCTCTAGTTTTGAATCCCCCTGTATATATGTTTATCTCGGTATTTTCAAGCAGGCGGGTCGATTATAGGAAATCCTTTTGCATGCTTAAAACTTGATATAAATCACATTCAAATAAAAGCTATCAGACACTGAATATTTACTTTTTTCCCCATTCACCGCAAATTGCGTAGCATAGATTGAGAATAACACAGAATCCAGTACAAAATAATCAAACATCTTATTCGCAGAAGTCTGTGTTATGTCAGCTATAAGAGACAAAAGCTTTTTTAAGTTAATCTTCAATATTTCATAAAGTATGAAAATAGTATAAGCATACCTGAACTTAAGCTTTTAAAGCTAATGATTACCACGAGAAAAAATATTTGCAGAAGTTTTTCCAGGCCAGATTCACGATTATAAATTCTAATTCTTTCGCAGTATAAAATTTAGGCGATTGCAGAGAGCATCAGGATCTTGAGATATCTGGTAATTTCCATCAGGTGGATTTCCAACATGTTTAGAAAGTAGTTTTCTTCGATTGCTAAAAATATTCATAGATGATGTAATCCTGGGCTATCGAAGGAACACTCCAGATTCCCATAATCCCAATATCAGATGAAAATAAGTAGCTACTTATGGAAATATTGCTAAATTATTAATTTGACTGTTTGTTGAGGAAAATTTTTCATCCTTCTCAGGATAAATTCTAGGAGGTAATTTAAAAATAGTATAATTTTTTATACATGCTAGTTATTAAGAAAATAATCAATTCATAACAGTGGATAATTTATTATAAAATAGAACACTAAACTCATCTAAGACAGAATTTCACGGAAAATTCGGATTATTGTCAATGCATATCAATTACTTTTTAAATCCCCCATTCATTTCTTAATTACCACAAAAAGTACTTAAGAACTGAAGAAGCATGATGAAGAATTTTCAAATTCAAAATATTCCTATTTCCGGTGTATATGAAGGCTACTTCGTATTTACCGTTATAGTAAAACCTGTGATTATGTGACCCTAATTAATATGTTTTCCGTATCCTTACACTCGGAAGAAAACAACTATACATGGATTACCATATCTTCCATTGTAGTTTTACAGATTTCATCACCTGAAAATCTAGAGGGAGGAATTATAAGTAGCATATACCATTTCAAAAAGAATGAGTTAAAGATAGAATTTGACAGATTGAAAAGCACACTTCTTAACGTTACGTATGCTATATTTCAAAGATATCATTTACAGTTATTGTTTTCAGTATTATTATTTTTTACTTTCCCGTTACGCGTTGCTGACCAGATCTACCTTACATTCTGCTGCCATAGATCAGAACTTTCTAAAGCATATCTTGAAAATTCCTGGAGAAAAAGATGCATATAAATGCAGCAATTTTTACTACTATTCCCTCTTCAAACTGAAATGTAACGTACAAAATTTTAAGTTACAAATCTAACTTTATTTGATATTATGTAATATAAATAAATATTAAGAAAGTGCACAAAGAGTAAACTGTGTGAAAAACAGTTCTATGAAATATTGTTTGCGCAACCTTTGATATACTAGAATGCAGTTGGTTAGGTAATGGAATGATGCTTTGTGTACTATTCCTGTTGGTATCGGCAGCTTTCGAAGGTCTGAATGATTGTAGATCTAGTTAAAATATACTTTATAAAAAATTAAAGTAGTTCTTTAATTTTTTATAAATTTTAGTGATTTTAGATATAGCTAGAACCCAAACACATGGCAGAGAAGAATTTTCAATAAATGCATTATGTTTCTACAACCTTTAGTACTATACCATGCACATTATTTTATTTCTGTTGCTTCACACTCGACTATAGCTTAATGCCAAGAAAGACTATAGAATAGAACATGGCCTACCTTTCTAAAAAGTTCGTACACTCTGGCCGTGGTAAGACTCGTAAAGTCTCCGGCCGTGATAAAACTCGTAAAGAACTCGTAAAGTCCAACCAGGAATGGAAGCTGCCTTCAGCGTTTTCTTGTCGACTCCGGGCATTTATCAATTTGAGGCAATACTTACCTCATAAGCTTGATGGAGATTTGAATTTCCCATAATTCATTCATTGTTCCTCTTAGCTGAAAATAATGCAATACAAGTCAAAAAGAACATTGCTAATCAACTAAGCAGACATAATATTTAATGCAGGTGAATGCTACAAATTATGTCCAAGGATTATTAAGAAAGTTCTATCTTCCATTCATCAGTTTTCTTTTATTAGGAGTGTAGCACCTTCCACTATCATTAAATACCACAACCTCTCAACATCTGTGGTCGTCCCAATCTCAATGTCCAAATGAGCTTCCTACACGATACTAAATATAAACTTAACGAAAAATTACCATTCTATGGTAGCGTTTGCCTTATAAGTATCTTGCAAATCTGAATTCGCAGTTTTGGGCGTAGCTTTTTCTCTCGAATTATTCGATGTTATAACTTCTCTGTCAGAAGAATGTAACAGTTTGAAATGACCAATTGCGAAATTTAATCATCTCTTTCCGACATTATAAGTAAATTTCTGTCACGTATCATATGTAATCCTATCAATACATATATGACCGGAGTATATATATATAAATTGTAGAAAGCTCGCCTAAAAGTTACCAAGAGCTGCTGCTCCAAAAGGTTTAAAACGTTTTCAAAAATTAATACACATGAAAAGCAAATCATTAGACATGTAAAACATAAATAAAATTAAAAAACTGAAAAAGTTAAAAAGTAAGCGGAAAATGGTAAATTAGCCAAATTCGACTTCCAAACAGGCTTTTCAAGGGAAATTTCATTTATTTGAACGTCGAATCAAGCTAACCCCATTACGCGTTTCGCCGAAACAGACAATTGAAACTTTTTCGCTAAAAAAATTTTTTGACAAAGTGTCTTGGAAATTTTAATAGTCTCAATTCTCTGTTCATTGCTTTTCATGTGTATTAATTTTTGAAAACGTTTTAAACCTTTTGGAGCAGCAGGTCTTGGTAACTTTTAGGCGAGCTTTCTACAATTTTTATATTTTACTTATTTTGCAGCATATTGCGCAAGATGTTTTCTAGACCAAAATTGGTTTTTCACAAATTGTTATTACTGCTTTGCTTGATAAATTATATATATATATATATATATATATATAGTATATACAGAGGCTGTTCGCACATTTTTTAGATGATTTTGGTAAGCGGTAAAAAAAAAAAAAAAAACTCGTTTGCTGTAAAAGAAGTAATTGCAATTGTTCTATGTTTTTAAAAGTCAAAATTATCGTCTGTGGCTTGAAAGTTTTGTTTTTATTAAAAATGGCGAATTTAACAAAGCAGTGGTTCGAAGGCTACATTTACGCTCTTTCCGAAGAGAAATATGCATACTCCGTTATCCAAAAACGATGTGAGAGTCATGGTTTTGTGATATCTAAAGCGTCGATAGGTAATATCATCAACAAGAAAGGAAAAAAACGTCAAATTGGAGCCTCAAGTGGGACAAAAATTCCAAACAAGTATCCAGGGAAAAAACGGACATCTTCGGCTATTGCAAAGATACGTTGTTTAATGTTAAAAGAAAATCCCTCTAGTCAAAGGACAGTTGCAAAATCATTAAAATGCTCGGTGTCCACTGTAAACAAAATGATAAACGTTGATTTAAATCTTAAGAAAGCGAAAAAACGCAATGTGCATCGTCTTCTTCCAAAGCATATCGCTCAACGCAGGACACGCTGCAGAATTCTATATGACCTAACAGGACTCTGGAAAGCTGTTCGGGAGGAATGGGATAGAATACCTCTTCTGCCACTTCAAAAGGCATTATTATCCTTGAAATTGCGGTGTCGAAAGATAGTTCAGAATAAGGGATGTCAAATAGAACATTTAAAACACAAGAATTTTATGTAATTTAGTTTTGTGAATACAATATACATCGTCTAAAAATGTGTGAACAGCCTCTGTATAACCACTGGTAGTTCAAACGTTGGTTTAATCCGGGAGAAGAGGCTCATTGCATGAACATGTTCGGAGATTTTACCATATGTAACATAATATGAGTCACTTTCTCTTAGAAAGTCCTTCAAGAAGTCACAGGTAGTTCTGGTATGTTTTACAAGTCATCAACTAAACAAGCGAACAACCCTCAAAGTATGTCATAACTAAATTATTTAAATGTTAGCCTAATTTCATTACATTGTATATTTTTGTTTATATAAAGTGTTTCTCCACGTTAACATAATTCTGAACTTACTTTCTTCGTAAATTTGGGATTTTTAAAGCCAAGAAAGAAAGTGGTTTCCGATTTCGATGTAATTTGAATTAGTTTTGGTTTTGGTTCGAACTTCTGGTTTCTATCTGATCGAATAATCGATGTATGTCTATTATTCTTTACATGCAAGATTCGAAAAGGAATATCATAAAGCAATATTAATAAAATTCTTGCCAGATTACAATTTTTCGCTTCCTCTATTATAACATTGTTTGGAAACGTGTTACTCTACAGTGATGATCTACTTTTAACGCAACGAACGAGAGGGAAAGTTGAGGAAAACACTTTTCGAAAGGGAAAAAAAATGTCTCTAACCCGGTAACATTTATCTTGCGATGAAAGAAACGTAAAGCGTCAAAGCGCATAAATTCGCACCTCTATGCTTAAAAAACTGTCTTCTGAACTATCATCTGACAACGGTTTCCCCTCCTCCCTTTTCAAGGAAAAAAAATCGTATTAAGAAAGAAAAACGACCTTCCGAATACTGGATAACGGCATAGGGCGCACATCATTGGCGATTGAAGGCGAAAACGCCGCAGACTGTGGCAACCCTTATCAAATAATCAAGGCTCATCTCTCTATATAAGAGATCGTATCCGTTGCCAGTCGCAAATACTGAGCACCTGAATTATCAAAGTATTCTAAAGGTTTCGGACGTATTTATTTTGCTAAATTATTTCTCAGCAAATATTTCGTAAACGTCAATTTTGCATAAATTCTATTCATCGTAAAAGCGATGCATAAAAATCAATACGTGAATGACTATTTAATCAGCTTATTGTCTTGGATAATGTCCCGTTTGTCAATGAATCATGATCAAATCCCACGTTGTCCCAGGGCGGAATTGGCTGGGAATCTCATCAGAAAGAAAATAATACCTGCTTCTTTCGAGTAAGTTATTTTCTATTTATTCGTATTTCTGAAAAATGAAAATGCAAATATTGAAAATAATATGAACTTAATCATCATTTGACTTTTAAAGAGGACTAGAATTTATTTAAAGATTACTTGAAGCAGTTTTTATTTGACATTCTATGTGAATTTTGTTTTTTAGTGAATTTTGTCATAGTAATTTTTAACACATATACTTTAAAACTCTCGTACTTTTAAATCATTGAACTCCAGATTTTGATATGAATTTTTATACTCATATGTTTTTTTGGCTTTATTAAAAAATTTAAAAATTCTATTTTTGACTATTTAAAATTTTTATTTTTCCGTTTAACTTGAAGGAATAAAATTTTTGCTTTTATCCTCGTGAAAGAAGAGAGATCTGCATTTGTTTCCATTGATTTTACTTTGATTTAATTTTTATTTTTCCGTTTAACTTGAAGGAATAAAATTTTTGCTTTTATCCTCGTGAAAGAAGAGAGATCTGCATTTGTTTCCATTGATTTTACTTTGATTTAATTTTTATTTTTCCGTTTAACTTGAAGGAATAAAATTTTTGCTTTTATCCTCGTGAAAGAAGAGAGATCTGCATTTGTTTCCATTGATTTTACTTTGATTTAATTTTTATTTTTCCGTTTAACTTGAAGGAATAAAATTTTTGCTTTTATCCTCGTGAAAGAAGAGAGATCTGCATTTGTTTCCATTGATTTTACTTTGATTTAATTTTTATTTTTCCGTTTAACTTGAAGGAATAAAATTTTTGCTTTTATCCTCGTGAAAGAAGAGAGATCTGCATTTGTTTCCATTGATTTTACTTTGATTTAATTTTTATTTTTCCGTTTAACTTGAAGGAATAAAATTTTTGCTTTTATCCTCGTGAAAGAAGAGAGATCTGCATTTGTTTCCATTGATTTTACTTTGATTTAATTTTTATTTTTCCGTTTAACTTGAAGGAATAAAATTTTTGCTTTTATCCTCGTGAAAGAAGAGAGATCTGCATTTGTTTCCATTGATTTTACTTTGATTTAATTTTTATTTTTCCGTTTAACTTGAAGGAATAAAATTTTTGCTTTTATCCTCGTGAAAGAAGAGAGATCTGCATTTGTTTCCATTGATTTTACTTTGATTTAATTTTTATTTTTCCGTTTAACTTGAAGGAATAAAATTTTTGCTTTTATCCTCGTGAAAGAAGAGAGATCTGCATTTGTTTCCATTGATTTTACTTTGATTTAATTTTTATTTTTCCGTTTAACTTGAAGGAATAAAATTTTTGCTTTTATCCTCGTGAAAGAAGAGAGATCTGCATTTGTTTCCATTGATTTTACTTTGATTTAATTTTTAATTGGTTTCTGGCAGTATGTTTCCGTTGAAATACATAGTTCTAGATAAAAGCAACACCATTACAAACCTGAGAGATGTATAGTTTTGAATTTCAAATTTGCATGATTTTTTATGTATTCTAATCAAATTTTATTTGTGAAGTTTATGAATGATACTTATAAAAATAAATCATTTAAGGAAGTTTTTAAGATCTCTTAATGTAAATGTTACATACATTTCTGAGTATGAGATGACAGGACTACCTTTAAAAGTTTTTTAACAATCCAAGAATGAGTTTATTCCTGCCTTTTTGTTGGGGTTTGGTAGTACAGTATTCAGCATTATAATACATACCTAGTGTCTGCTCAACAACTTTTTCAAACTCAAAATTTTCACTAATATTGACAAATTTGCAAGTTTTACAGCTATTTCTTCATTATGAAAATAGATGCTTTTTATAAAAAATTAATTATAGATTAATATGGTGGCAATTATTTTTAAAGAAGTTAAAAATTCAGAACCGTCCATTTTATTTTAAATGTTTGCTTCACAATATAAATATGATTAAGTGATAAAAGTTTGCTTTGCTTATTAAATTTTTGTTTCAAAAATACTAAATTACTTTTGAAACAAATATTATCAGATAAATTCTTAACTTTTTACACTTTGAATTTCGAATTTTCTTTATTATCTATTCCATATATTGTAAACCTTTAACGAATTTTTTATTAACAAACTCAACGATTTGAAAGCGAGCAATGGCAACACTGTCAGGGGAAAAAAACATTTTTATCTCCAGCGCGCGAGATTGTCTGTCGGAAGTTCTAATAATATGCTGTTTTTAAATATTTTGTGATAGTGCTGTTGAATTGAATTTTATGAGCGCGAAGAACATGATATTAAATAAATTAAAGGTAACACACAAAACATTAAAAAAAATGCTTATATGAGCGTAACGTAAAATCTGAAAGCTTTCAGATTTTTTTTCTTTTAATTGATTTAAATAATATTTTCCCCAGCATATGAGGGCCAGTTGCTTTTATAAAGTATTGGCATTGGCCTCTTTAAGCAAACAGTTTCCCGCGCTTTTCCATAATTGATTGAATAAGCTTCAGTCTTAAAATCTACATAGTGTATTCTTTTCCTATTTACGTTTACCTTCCTGTATACCAGGAACGTTGGCATTAATTTCCACTTCTAAAAATTACATAAATCGTCTACTTTAGGAAGATACTAACAGAAAAAATTATTATTAGAGCTTTCAATGTTTTCGAATTTTTTATATTTCGCGTTTATGTCTCCTTATATGTCCTCTGTCAAAAGCACTCCTTTTTAAATTTTCAAAAAGTCACGGAATTTTGTTTTCATTTAATTTCGGATCCCTTATTTTTAATTTCTAAAAACTGCAATGGAATCCGAATATTCAGAATAAAAAAAGTCCCACACTAGGAGCAGGAAGGGCATACGCTGTTTGTTTGGAATCATTCCAAATCTGACTTTGAATGCCAATGCCCAAGTACGGATTTTATTCTACAAAAACAAGCTATCTCGAATTCTTTATCTACGCAGCAATTGTTGTCATAGCTGAGCCATTATGTTCGCAAAAGAAATAAAATCTCTAAAATAGGATTCTTAAATCAAAAGCACGGGAAAACATTTTTCTTTTGACTTACTTCGCTTCTCGCTATTCCTAAGACGTTATTCACGACAACAAACACGACTACACGCATAGATTTTTTTTATGGAAATTAACAAGCTTTCTATTTTTCGATTGAAAATTTCTAAAAATACATTTTTTGTGAATATATTTTGATATTAAAAGGCAAAAGAGTTGCATACAATTCATACATATATGAATGATATGTTATTATATGAATGATAAACATACTTTTTAAAACAGCACCCTCGTTTATATGTACATATTCCTATAGAGAACTTTTTAAATATGTATATCCTTAGATTTGGCCGACCAGTCAAAGAAAAGAATTACATTATTCAACTGAGGTAGTCTTAAAATGGTAAAATTTAAAAGTCGATGCAATATTTTTACTGAATACATATTCAGTAAAATTTTTTATATTATACACTTTTAAGATTTATTTTATTTTTATATTTAACATTTTAAGACGATATTATTATATTTTACTTCTTCAAGACCTGGCACACAATGGTTTGAAACACAAAAATATTTCTTTTGTGAGGGTGAGGGTGGAACAAAATTCTGCTAATCCCAGAATGGTGTCAGTCGCATTCTTTCCCCTTTTATGCTGTCATACTACTAACGTGACAAAATAATACGTGAAAAGGGCAAAAAAATAATCGACATAAATACATCAGTAAAGACGAAATTCTAATGAACAAACTTCTAACATGTGCATTGTATGGGTTTTCAGTCTGTTGAGTGCTTACTGACCAAACCATAAAAGACCCATCTCAAACACTCAAAACAACAAAGAGTAAAATCATAATATATAATATACCTATAACATGCACCCTCTGGAGCGTAAACTCTCCAGATCAAATAGTTAATCCCATTGAAAGCTATCCACTCATTACGCTTGTTTCACTAGTATAGCTGAACTCTTCCCCGGGCATATGCGTGACATAGCAGCCAGATGACATTCAATCACGTATCTTTTTCCTATTTGTTCAACTGATGAAAAGTGTACTACAATAAAAAATATTCCTAGTATACTATTCATATATTGAAAAACACTAAACTTAATATGCTATTATTAAGCTCAAATATGGTTTTAGCCAATTAACAAACAAAACGAACTAAACTATTGTTGTTCTGACTAATCTTGCTTGTTAGAGATCAGAACAAGCCCATGAAATTCATCGAGGCAAGGAGTAGAATATTACGCCTGTGTTTGGCAAGAACCATGGGCACCATATAGGTGACAGCACGATATTGCCCATTAATTAAATTGTGCTTACATTTTACCATAGTCTCAGGAAAAATGCAAGTGCAAATTTCATATCAAACAAAGCACGCGATATGTCATTCATAAATTTAGTGATGAAATAATAATTACAATTACCAGCTTGAATAAAGCAGGAAAGAAAAAGGTAAAAAAAAAATCTGAAAGTTTTCAGGTTTTATATTACGTTCCAAAGGTGGTTTTTTTTTTTTTTTTTTTTTTTTTTTTTTTTACATTTTGTGTGTTACCTTTATATATAATGTTCTTCGCACTTAAACCATAAAATTCAATTTAACAACAGTTAATCAATAAAATGCATGTTGAAACACGAGTAAAAATGGACAAAATTGGTGCACTGATAATCAGAATAACTGTTCAATTTCTCTTTCTCCTGCTATGAATAAATAGTTTTTAAAAATAGCATACTGTTCGATTTGTGATTGTTAAAATAAAGTTTGGAGTAAATTCAAGAATTTATAATTAAAAAAGCAATCGTTGGCATATTTTCGTCTCTTATCAGACATTTTGCGAATTTGCTTTTTCAGCTGTTACTACGTTTCTATTTGCTTCCATTGACGAACAAAAGTAATCGGCAGCTGTTTAAATGCTTTATGACGTCTCATACGACGAAGTCTTTGATGATTTTACTCATTCTTACCTTTCAACTATATATCAAATGAAGAATATTTTTTTATGAAAGATGGTATAAGAAGTATCCGTTTCATCACGGACCTTTTGAAAATTCTATAATGGTATTTTTTTAGTCTGGTTCGATAAATATAACCAAAATGAAATTAAAAGTATTCAATAATGGAAGGTAACTGCAAATAATGGTATTTTTTTAGTCTGGTTCGATAAATATAACCAAAATGAAATTAAAAGTATTCAATAATGGAAGGTAACTGCAAATAATGGTATTTTTTTAGTCTGGTTCGATAAATATAACCAAAATGAAATTAAAAGTATTCAATAATGGAAGGTAACTGCAAATGCCAAAATATCTAATGGTATAACAATATAAATTGCGTATATTATAAGTTTGTGTTTTTATGGAGAATGCCGTGGTTCTGTTAAACAAAGCACAAAGATGGCACATAGTTTTTGGATAGTACTTCATTTCTTTATAGGTTTCTGTTATGATAGTTACAGTATGAAATTATTTATTAGTATAATAAACGGAAATTTTATCTATCTGTCTATCTATTTATCTATCTAGATAGATAGACAGATATATAATACTTCTTAATAGTTTCATTTGTAATTATTTTTACATACTATATGGTAGGTATTCGTTTATAATTTAACTTATGATGTAAACGCTTTTCAAATTTAAGATTTATTTAATAATTTTCATTCAAATTTCATGGTAATCGTGTTATATCTAGCTATGATTTATGACAAATATGAAAATTAAATTGATATAATTTATGGATGATGTTAATTGAATGAAATTATCGAAGTTCTATGAATAAAATTTAGCTAATTTCACTAGACTTTTTTTTAAAATTATGTTGTTTTGTAATGTACAGTTTCGTTAAAGAAGCATGAAAATTTTGAGTTAAAATAATGTCAAGTATTATTTGCACACATTTCTAAAAATTCCTTTACCAAAAATACAACCAGGACATAAAAAGAAAAAATATATATTGTTTTCAAACATCTCTTTTGAACTTAACTTAAAAGAATTTTTTTATTACTTCTCCTCACATTATTTTATCTTCTTTCCGATTATCTTTATTTTATACATTTTTTCTTATTTGTTCCCCGAATCGTCATTAGGCTTACGCAGTATTATCTTCGGTGTTCTTACCCACCTAATCTTATACATTATGGCAATAGAAAAAAAAAAAAAAATGTCCAACTTTTTTTCTTACCAAAAACTAGTTTTGCATATTGTATTTAACTAACTGCTATTACCTATAAAATAAAAAGGGGGAACATGAAACGGCTTAGGATAATTGCTGAATATGTTTTTTTCTTTTTAATATCTAGTGGCATCTTACTTTGATTAGACAGTTATTAGATTTCTCATTAAAACTTTATTGCCTAAAGGCATGGTTGTTGCATTATCGACTGTGACCACTGTGGTAATCACATAAAAGATGATATTGGTTGGGTTCACTGAATGTCATCACAATGTCTCGCCGTGGTTTCAGTCACGTAGACACACACCTTCCCGATATGGTTGGTTCAGGTTCGCTTGTTATACGACCTCCGTTTTCTAGTATTATTTCCTACTGTGGAACGATTTTGAACCCATTTCGCGATAGTGCTGCCCTTGTTTTTTATTACAGATATGATTTACTTTCTAGCCCGCTTTTGTTAGCAAATACTGAATCGTTAAATGGCTTGCAGAATTTGCCCTCCACAGTTACATTCTAGAATTTGGTTCTAGCTATTTTACTTATGCCAGACACGTGCGAATATTAGGAACTGGTCGTTCTCAAAGATAATTTTTGGGAACATTGTAATCTGTATCGATTAAATCAGTTTACGATAACCTTTAAATTTATGTAATACAATCCGTTAAATTTATGTAATTATAAGATGTTAAAACATGAACCTCAGTTACAAATATACTGGATAATGACATGTTTTATCTTTGCAAAGTGAAATACTTCACTAGTTTCTAAGCCTATAAATTACTGCTTTCCCATATTTTATAGAACATAATAATAATCATAGTGAATACATATATTTCGTTTTGGCATTTTGCGTTGATTCACTATAAATGTCGGTTCTCTTTTCAAATTGTTGCCACCAAATATTAGAGTCCTGTATTATATTTAAAGAAATTAAAAAATGAAAAATCTGCATAAATGTATGTATGTTTCTCACACTGTGATAAAACAACGGTACTAGAGCCATCAAATTTTTGAATAACCTACGTTTCCACCCGAATATCCGCATCCGGAAGCCCAAATTTGGAATTTGTTTTATAATCCATTTCATATTTTGTAAAACTTTAATGAACATTTTTACTTCCTTGTACGAAGTAAAAAGGAAGTATTGCAATCGCGAAAAGTTTCAGGCAGCATATTTCAACGAAAATATCCATTTTGACCGCTATCGAATGCAATTTAACGATTTTTTTGCGTGATATCTGTACGTAAGGATAGAATAAAACACTCTTTTCCTTCAAAAAAATTATAAAACTGCTTTAAAATTAATTCTGAAGAGAATTTTTCGTGGCGTCTGTACGAACGTATGTACGTACGTGCGTACGTACGTATCTCGCATAACTCAAAAACGAGTAGCCTCAGAAAGTTGAAATTTTGTATATAGGACTGCTATAACATGTAGATGTGCACCTCGTATTTTGGTTGCAATCGCCCGCGCCAAACGTATATAAATATATTTATATATATATCCACTCTGTTACCCGGCTCAGTGATCTCACTTTCTTTACTCTTATATGTTTGTAAATTGTACATTTTTTGCTTTAAAAATGATTGTATTATGTTGTTTTTATCTTCCGGTTAAGGTTTTTATGTCTTTAGTAAATCTGTATGCAATATTTTTAGAATTATCAACAATTTTAAAGTTGTCTAAGTGCCGCTAAGCCTTTTTTTTATGGTGGCCATTGATGTTTACATTTGAAACAGGAGACTAGTGGATTTGTTGCCAATCTAGAGAAACTTAGCTTCGCAACAACAAAGATAACGCATTCATTTATTATTGCCAATTAAATCATGCTTAATTCTTTCTGGAATTTTTTCGAGGAAATAAGTGTTTAAGATTTAGTTAGTAATTTTTAATATAGATATTTTGAGTTTTTATGTATTTTTGCCTTCTCGTGAAGTGAGAATTGAATTAATTAAATGAGAAATACTCAATCGTCTGTGAAAAACTGTTTCTTCTTTGTTTTGTTTTCTTAATTTCTTTTATACATCATTCTAGCTTTATTAAAGTATTTGAATAGAACATGTGGCAACGATTAGATAATTCTATTCTTTAAATGATATAAATTTTGTACATTATGGGTTATAATATGAACGAAATATATAAGTTAACTGTTATATAATTATTGGATTATATAACAGTTAACTTAGTTTCCGTTATATAATTATTATATAAGTTAAGTGTTATATTATTATTAATACTCTTAAGTGAATCTAGCGCCAGAGTGTCGCTATGGTAAACAAATACTAGAGTGAATTTTAAGGAATGCATTTATTCTATTGTGGTTTATGCGCTGTCGGCGAAGTAGATTTAATTCAATCCAATAAGTTTAAATGAAATGCAAGAAAAAATGCGTATAATTTAATACTCCGTACAAGGAAGTCATGTGGTGTACACATCAGATTTTTATCTCCAGCGAACGAGACTGTGTATCGGAGATTATAAAGCTATGCTCATTTTTAAATTATTTTGCGGTATTGCTGTTGAACTGAATTTAACGGTTTAAGTGCGAAAAACCTGATATTTAATAAATAAAGGTAACGCACAAAATGTTAAAAAAACGCCCCTTTGGACTTAATAGGAAATCTGAAAGCTGTCAGATTTTATTTTTTTTTTAAATCCCTATTTGTATTTGTTCCATTCTTTATGAGTTGAAATCTGAACGCCATTTTAACATCTATTTTTCATTTAATTCCATTAGATAAACATGAAGCATTTTATTTCTATGAAACTTTCTGTTGCTTCAGATAAAAATAGCAATACTATGATTTATAAGTCTTACGAAACAAAAGGGAATGTTAACCATAAAATGTATTTGAAGCAATGGCGTAATTATTGCGCATGATCGATAACGTTGAATTGGAATTTCATTAACTTGTGCCCCCAAAATAAAGTGTTTTCTCTGCTCACAATTTTATTAGGTATTCCTAAAATGTGCTAAACTTTTCACATTTATTTCAAGCAACAAAATATCTGAAGATTTTTAATACTAATTAATTCATAAACTCATTCACAGTTTTAAATCTTGTGGAATTTTAATTTCATGTTCAATTTAAGATATTTTCCTGAATATATCGAATTAATGATATATATTATTACTACAATAAAATATAATCTCATTGTATTATTCACTCTGTTCCTTTCTTATTGTAATACTTACTGGTAATTGGTATTTTACTCTTATAAGTAATTTATTTTAATCGTTTTATGATCACAAAATTTATTTAAATATAATAGCGAATTCTTAGCAAATTTCAATATTTTTAAATACGCAATTCGAAGTAGAATTAAAATTAAAATATTCGTTTTCTATTCGAATCAAAATTAATCTAAGTTACCTAGAGATTTTTCTAACCTGAAAAATTTTAGATTTTGTTTAAAGTTAGATTTCAGTTAGCCTTATACATCTTAGCTCTTGTCACACTCAGCAAAACAAATGGTACGCATTTAAAAACAAAACTACTGACTACGTGAAAACACTTTAAAAATATTCCCTGTAAAAATGCAAGATAGATAAACTTAAGGTGCAAAGAATTTTATTTGAAACATTTGCACTTCCTGTGTTGATAATTTTAGAAAATATGTATATTTATTTAAATTAAACATAATTACTATTTTAAACTCAATGCCATAATTTTTCGCTGCATTTTTTAAACTAAGATTTTACTTTCTAGATGAAAAAAACAATGTACAGCTTACAGAATTCTATACTATCTGAAATAAATAAGTTTTAATATTACATTTGAATTATATCAGAAGTAAATGTAAATAAGTGAAATTAATCTCGTTTTTCAAAAGCAAAATATGACTTGAAGGCCTATGAAGAAACTAGCAAGAGGGGACGTTCTCAGGTCAGGGCTATCATACTGAGAATGACGCAATGCTATAACACCACTTAGGAAATTCCATCTCCTGGGGACCGCAAGTACCTTCCGGTCACATTTATAAGGAAACAGAAATTGATTTGACCTGAACGGGAACTAAATATTCTTTTGTCTGCAGCATATGGTATGAAATGTGGATAATATTAGTAATTCAGTAGCCACTGAGATTAGGAGATGTCTAGCTAGAAAAAAGTCTTTGGAATGAAACGATCTGTTTAGGATCCATCTTTCCATTTTCAGTCTTTTTCAAATCAAATATTGAATTTTTTATTTTGCCGCTCTGTAAATACTCGAAGGTATATAATTAACTAATGTTTGGTAGTTTTTCAGGGATTTATTTAATTAACTTAATAGTTAATTTTATTTTGGTGCAATCTCTCCTATCGCTGTTGCTTTCAACTCCCGTTTTTTTTGCCAGAATGTAAATGAGTTAGCGCGCGTGTATTCAAATGAGTTAGAAAGATGTTAGTATTTAAGGGAAAGTTTTTGAAGGTGAATTTAGAGATCTGCCTGCCTGACGGCCACATTGCTATCTTTGATTTATTAGTAATTAGATTTCTGTGGTTTAAAGCGCTTCTTAACATTAGGCTTGTTTTACGCCGACATTTAAAAGTCAGAACCAGCCTGCGCGTTAATTTACCTGTGAATCGTTAGGCTAAATTTACTCCATTTAATTTTAAGTTAATCGTCACCTTTTTACTTCTTTGTACGAAGTAAAAAGGAAGTATTGTAATCGCGAAAAGTTTCAGGCAGCATATTTCAACGAAAATATCCATTTTGACCGCTATCGAATGCAATTTAACAATTTTTTTTGCGTGATATCTATACGTAAGGACAGGATAAAAGACTCTTTCCCTCCAAAAAAATTATAAAACTGCTTTAAAATTAATTCTGAAGGGAATTTTTCGTGGCGTCTGTACGAACGTATGTACGTACGTGCGTACGTACGTATCTCGCATAACTCAAAAACGAGTAGCCTCAGAACGTCGAAATTTTGTATATAGGACTGCTATAACATGTAGATGTGCACCTCGTTTTTGTTTGCAATCGGCCACACCAAGCGTACATAAATATATTTATATATATATCCACTCTGTTACCCGGCTCAGTGATCTGTTTCTTTACTTTTATATGTTTGTAAATTGTACATTTTTTGCTTTAAAAATGATTGAATTATGTTGTTTCTATCTTCCGGTTAAGGATTTTATGCCTTTAGTAAATCTGTGTGCAATATTTTTAGAATTATCAGCAATTTTAAAGTTGTTTAATTGCCGCTAAGCCTGTTTTTAATGGCGGCCATGGATGTTTACATTTGAAACAGGAGACTAGTGGATTTGTTGCCAATCTAGAGAAACTTAGCTTCGCAACAACAAAGATAACGCCTTCATTTATTATTGCCAATTAAATCATGCTTAATTCTTTCTGGAATTTTTCCGAGGAAATAAGCGTTTGAGATTTACTTCGTAATTTTTAATATAGATATTTTGAGTTTTTATGTATTTTTGCCTTCTCGCGAAGTGAGAACTGAATTAATTAAATGAGAAATACTCAATCGTCTGTGAAAAACTGTTTCTTTTTTAGTTTTATTTGCTTAATTTCTTTTATACATCGTTGTAGCTTTGTTATAGTATTTGAATACAACATATGGCAACGATTAGATAATTCTTTAAATGATATACATTTTGTGCATTCTGAGTTATGAATGAAATATAATGCTATTAAGTAAACCTAGCGCCAGAGTGTCGCTATGGTAAACAAAGTGAATTTTAAAGAATGCATTTATTCTATTGTGGTTTATGCGCTGTCGGCGAAGTAGGTTTAATTCAATCCAATAAGTTTAAATGAAATGCCAAAACAATGCGTATAATTTAATATTCCATACAAGGAAGTCATGTGATTAATTTATTAGATTTAGATTTTTTTAATTAAGCCAAAAATGCCGGCTTTTATAACGGTACCATCTGTGAGCTTTAATTTGAATTAATAAAAGATTCTTTACACCCTTCTCGTGAATCTGTCGTATTTATGGGATAATTCCCTATACAGTCTACCAATGTTTGGCTAGTTTCTGGTATCAAAGTTATACGAGACAGTATAGTTTTGTAAATATGCGTCTTTAAAAAAACATTAGAATGGGTCAAACGCTAAACATTTTAACTGAAAAAAAAAAAAAAAAAAAAAAAAAAGAGATTTCATTTGCGCGTTATCGATTTTTAATGCACTGGAGTAAAATTTTGTACAGTATTTTAAACTCAAATGTCCATTCATTAAACCACAACAAGTATTATGATGCATAAAAATATCGAATTTTTTAATAATGTTCGAAAACCAAAGAGATATTTCACTATATTTGGAATTCATTCGCCATTTTGTAAACAATTAAAATTTTGCGAAAGGAATAAATCCTCTATATCATATTATTTTGATATTTCCTGCATTTTCATTTTTATTTTATTTTAATGTTTAAACAAAAACTAGTCTATGTAAAGAATGTTATAAATCATTATTCACAGCGATTAATTACAACGCAACTGTTCTGATTCTGCTTAACTCCTTAATCTAAATGAGATCAGCTCTTTAAATTCATCAAGCAAAGCGACAAAAGAAGCAAACTTTTAGGAGATGATTGTTTATTTTGAATATGACTCATAATACGGGTCTTCTCTGCCGAAAGGTAGAGGTGCATACAATGGACATGTTGTAGGGAAACACAGGTTGCATTCACATTACACATGATGGAAACCATGAAAATAGCCATGTAGGTAATCCTTCGTTGAGATTTTAGCCAAGAGGGATGAAATGTTGTAGGCAAGGCAGCTATGAAGGCTTTAGCACTTGAAACGGAGGGTTTGGTATTATGGAAAATGTTAATTAGATATAGTACTGTTGAAGTAACAAAAGCAGTAACTGATAATAAACCAATGCCAAAATAAAATACAAAAATCGCAAATTAAATTAGCAATGAATAAATTATAGGAGTGAATATAAATTTACGTACTGTATTGAATTATTTGCGATTTTAAATCAATACATAATGAGTGGAGACTAGCTACAGTGTCGGCTCAGATACCACGTAAGGCTTAGATAGTTGTATTGGTTCTCTACCCCTTTGAAGATGCAATATCTGTGTACCGTATGCAGTGCACTCTGTAGTGAAAATAATGAATGAAATGAAAACAACCGATGGATTCTGCTGGCTCTTTTTTAAGGGCATAATCACCTTCTAATTATTTTTTTTTATTTTCAATTTAAGATGCGCATATAAACTTTCAAAGATTATCTACTCTTTTAAACACTTATAAAACCTTTTTTTCAATCCCCAAATTCTTGCAAATGTGCTTTTACCTATCGTCTATTATAAACGTATGTATATTATTTTCTGCGAGTAAGAATATCCTTCTGTTAATATGCTATTAATATTAAATTGAAACATATAAAAATTACTTCGGGTTTGAATTAAAATGTTTGTTTTAAAGATCATTGGTTATAAATCCAAAATTCTTTAATTTTACAGGTGGTTGTTTCGCTTCTCTCAACCAGCTCACTTCATGACTCTAGTAACATCAATCTACTTAGCATTCCTGTTTTTCCCCCGTGAAAATCGCCTAGCACCAGAGCAACCGTCTACGTTCACCAGTTTGCTATATGTCGCCTGCTTTGCTATGCATTTCGGAACGCAGTTTTGGATGACTTTCGCGTCAGGTAAGATAAATTCATATTTTGACAGCGAAAAAAAAAAAAAAAAAAAAAAAAAAACTTAGATAAGTTTAAAAGCAAAATTACATGTATCATCGTCTTTACCGTATGACATAATGCGTCAAAAAAGCAAACTTTTAGGAGATGATTGTTTATTTTGAATATGACTCATAATATGGGTCTTCTCTGCCTAAAGGTAGAGGTGCATACAATGGACATGTTGTAGGGAAACACGGGTTGCATTCACATTACACATGATGGAAACCATGAAAATAGCCATGTAGGTAATCCTTCGTTGAGATTTTACCAAGTTGAACTACCGGAGTTCCAGAAGGCACAAAAAATAAAATAGGTTTATAAGTGTTTAAACTATATGAGATATAGCTTCAAAATGATTTTATTTTTCATCTCTGATAGCCGATATGTATATATAATTTTTGTGCATGATTGTAAAAATCATATTGTTACGTTTTTCTTTCTTCTGACACCAGTTGTTACGTTCGAAAGGGGTTCGTAGATTTGGAGTGAATAACGACAACACTTGATGAAGTATCGAAACACACTTTTATTTACCAGTATTAATCAGATAGCTCCAAAATCACTTTTACAGTCTTCGAACTGTTATAAACAAGCTGACACGTTCAGCGACACAGCCTTCACACTGTCAACGGTGGAGACAGCTTCACCGCAAAGCACCCGAGTACAGCTCCCAACTCCGCTTGGTCGTTCTCGGAACTCCACGTACTCTCAAAACTCTCCACGTGATGCACTCGACGATACACACGAGTATAGCTCTCGACTCAGCACAATCTAAGACAAAACTTGACGATGCACTAATTCGCGATGCACTAAAAGACTCTTTCGATGCACTCGACGACCAACTCGGCGCTAGACTTCGAGACACTCACTCAATGACTATCAGCTCGCTAGACGAGGCACACACACACACTGACTTCGGACCAGCAGGGTTTATATAGCTTTCGGCTTGTGTTCGAGAACATTCTGGGCTAAATCGGTAAGAATTCGTTCCAGAAGGTTCTCTATCCGTCCACGGTATATCGCCAAATGGGCGATTTCTCGCCAAATGTGATAACCCTGCATTCTTTTGCCATTTCATGACAACCCTAAAACTGCTTTGCGGGGAAGCTATCTCACCGCGCCTGTACATTTCATAACAATATCATCATTTCAAGACTAATTTTGTTTTGGTTAGTTTTTAAGTTTACATTAAAATATAGATATATATTTCAATCATGATACCAACAGTTTCTAGGTACAAAATGTCTATGAAACTAGCGCATTCATCTAGCATTACCAAATGTTGACAATCAAGTTTCAGTGCAGACTTTCCAGACATCTGAATCAAACATTCATTATACATTCCTGAAAACCACGTTATCAATAGGCTTATTATGTTTTATTGCCCCTAATATTATTTTTTCATAGAAGATACTACATGTATTTCATTTGTTTTGAATAAAAAAAAATTTGAAACTCTTTTTCAAATATTTTTCTTCATATAGTAGGTTTATGATACCAGTTTGGTCGAATTAACTCTAACTCAAATAAACTATTTGCATTCATAAGAACTGCCATGTTTAAATTTTCAGTAAATACAACATTAATATTCCAATGTTGTTTTTTACGTGGTAATAAAATTTACCATTTTCCTACAGGTCTTGTTTTATTTTTCTCTCTACCACGTCACATCTTCGGTAAAGTACAGAAGTGCCTCTTTCCTAAGTACTTCATGCTCAACTCTCTCTTGTCAGCGATAACCCTAGCGCTCTTCATCCTCCATCACCCTACTACCGCACAAGGTGAACTCAAAGTTCAAGTAAGTGAATCTGAATTGTTTATCGTTTCTATCACCAGCATCTTCGCACTTCCTTACGCTTGTTGTTCGAGATGACATGTTGACAGCTTTTCGTCACTGATGCGTGCTAAAAGCTATGACGTAGAAACGGTGTCGTCACTAGCTATATATACGTAAGAATTATAATAATTATTTTCGTCTGCAGAAGTGTGCTGAATATTCAATATCGCTTTACGTTCTTTTCTACTTATATGGTCTGGTAATAGCCATGCAGATAATCCTCATCTCAAATGGCAGACAGAGAAATAATGTAGTTTTGAAATGATGTAGTTACACGCTGTGAAGCAAGTCAGCTATAATGTTAGTAAAAATTCAACGAACCAATCTGGAAATTTTATTGCCAAGATTATTATCATAATTTAATAACCTTGGAAAAGTAAAAATAACTGTAACTGTAACCTTAAGGTACGAATCATCAACATTCTGCCAGAACAACTCTTCAGGACTTTCCCATTAGCTTAATTGAATATGACAAAGCTCAAGACTGCGATTTGCCTAACGGGTGGAATGCCTTTGTGGAGGGCTTTCTAAGGGAAACCGGTTCTTATTTATTACACATGAGAAAAATCACGAAAAACCAACCATGCAGCCAGGTCATTCGATCTGGCTCGATCCCAAATAAAACGCCTAGAATTTAGCAGTCTTGGCCACTCGGCCACTAGTGGGGATCGAAACATTCAGACATCTAGAACATTTTTAAATACTCAAGACAATTAATTATTTTTTTATTTTTTTAATTATTTATTCGAATTTTATTGCTGAGAATTTTAAAATATCCAAGATCAGGAAATGAAATTATTTTACTATGAAATGTAAGCATATAAAATCATCCATATTTCATAATAAAATGGAAATCAGAGCTGTCTATTCCAACTTTTTCAATATCGATTTAATGATACATGAGCTTGTGCTTATCCTAAGCTTTTAAAGAACTATGATTGTGGAGGCGATCCCGTAGAAATGATTCTGCTGCGATTTTTCCTCCATGCAAATGTCAGTTATAGAGTAAAATTTTAAAAATATGTGTTACTTCATATATTAAGTTGATATTTAGCTGATTCACAGCAATTAAAATATGGTAACAAGTTTTGGATGCATATTTCAATCAATTTCAACAAGCGCAGAAATCATTAGTTTGAAATTTTTAATCATGTAATCTAAAGAAACACATCAATAAATAAACAAAAAAAATGTATTTTTAAATTGCAACCTGAAGATTTTTTATTACAGTCTAATATTCAAATAAAAAAGTTTATCATTAAAAATTTCAAAAAAATATTTCAAATATTAAACAATATGAAATTATAAAAAGAATGCTTCTGCACCATGTACTATGTAACAAGTAGCGATAAAAACATGTTTTATTCGTTACAAAAAGAAGATAAAAAAATCTGCAAATGTTCTCCGAAATTTTTAATTGAATAAATATAATAAACTAAATATATTTTAATTCAAAGCAATTAGATGTATCATTAAAAAAGGAAAATAAAGATTTAAATTATTAAGAACTGTGTTTATTGGTTTTAAAAATGCTTATTTTGTTAATCAATACCAGAGTGATAAAATTTGAAATAAAGACTTTATGCTTTCTCGAAGGGCAATTTTCTAAGAGTCTGTTACGCGCGAGGGCGCTCGGGAGATAAACTGAGGGTTAATTGCTTTTTGTTTCGATGAATGGTAATACTTTCTAACGACTTCTGGATTCTTCTGGATTTCTGTTGGATTCTTTCATTCTCATCCCTCCGTTTTTTCAGAATGAAACTTAAAATGTTAAGCAATACATCTTCTTCGAGGTGTAAAATCAACAAACTGGACTCATTTACGAATAAAATATTATTATTTTTTTAGCTAAAGGAAGATCTTGAATTAAAACTGAAATTGTTCATCATTTAATAGAAAAATAATGGGTTAAAAGCACCTGTCTTCTTAGTTTGAATTTTAATTTTATGCCGAGAAATATTTCATAAGATTGATCACAGCAGTTTTTATCTTTTATATTACTGTAGAGCTAACGATAGCATTTTAATTGCTTTAGTTGTAATCATCAGTGGTATATATAAAATATGAGGTATAAAAATAATGAGTAACAACCCCAAAAGCTCAGTTCGAAAAAACTCCAAATTTTTAAAACACAGTACGCTTGTCTTTTATTATTTAAATAAGAAAATGCTGCATTATCACTTCTAAAAAATTAACATTAGTAAAATATTATTCATTAGCTAAATCTGAGTAATATTTTCCATGAAATTTTGGAGGTTTAATCTGATCTATATTCAATGTTACATATCAAATTTCACTAAAGGCTAATACCGTTTTTATTTTATTTGCTAAATAATGTGCTGATGCAAACATGTCCGATTATGCATTAATTCGTAAGCTGACTAGTTAGATAAATTACCAATGATTTCATTATTTGAAATGCAGCTAATCAAAATATGCACCTGTATATTAATGACCAAAAGAATTCGGCGCCATGATTCTAATATATCTGTGCCGTCGGCAATGAGATACATACAGCTATTTTCAAGGACGCAATCAAGGTCTTCAACATGGTCTGGCTAATTATCAGCGATTTAGGGTATTAGAAATTCTACAAGAGTCCTTTATCTTGAATATTTTTAGTAATTCCTGTATCTTAAATGGAAGGTTTAGAAAAACTGGCTTTTGGGAATTACCAAGGTCACCATACCTGGTGCCCATTACTGAAGAGTAAATAAATAACCAACATGCTAAGAGTCATAATAAACTCATTTTTCGATTGCCTATTGCATTCTGAGAGCATTGTTTGGTATTGAAGATTTAGGAGTTAATTGGAATGAATAGAAGTATTTTATCGCCGCAAAGGCACTCTGCCAGAGCTGCATCAGAATTCTGATTGAGCACGCATCGAAGAATAAGGTCTCTATTAGATCTTAAACCACTAAAAATTGGAAATTTAGTAAGGAATGAAGTAGTCTTATTTTTATATTCCTGATAAACTGAAATCTGAAGAGAGTATCTTTTAACTTCATTGAGTTATGACTGTTATTACATTTCTGCTAAAATTGAACACTGTTGTACACGTGTAGATTTGCATTTTATATTGCTCTAATATACTCAGAATAGATTTATATAAATTGTAAGTTTAAATTCCTGTGGATAATTTGAAAACTTATTTTGTTACTGATCAGCGTTGCATCTGAAACCTTGCTTGTTTATAAGTAAACGTACATTTGATATTTCATGTTACATAAAGTTAATTACCTTAATAACGCGTCTGGCAACTATTTTGAAAATGAAAGATCTTTTTCAAAATACCAATCCAAAATTTTAAAGGAATAAAACATGTGGTTTTTGTCATTTTTGAAGATTAGCTTACTGTTGAAAATCTTTGTCAAAAATAGTAATAGAGTGTAATAACTTTAATTATTTACTCATTGATACCTCAGGCATTTTAAATTATAGCAAATTTAATTATTATTGAGCAGATGTTCAAAGAACATCTGCCCAATAATAATGCATCTGCGCAATTATTATTGCGCAGATGTTCTAACTTTTTTCTGAAGTAGCTAATCGTATGCGGTTCCTTTTCTCTCGTCCATTGCTTCAAGATTAGACGATTAAACGCATCATTAAATTATTAAACAATTCCCATAAAGAATGTTACAGTAATAAACGCCATATAACTGTAAAGTTCTTCATGGAAATTATCTCGTAACATTCCATGAAGTTAATAATGTATTGCTCCACATATCCGACCTGAACATTACCATTTTACTTCAAATATATGCTAAAAATGTATGCATGTCAACATCAGTTCTAAGAATCAGTGTTTTTCATTACAGATGTGGACGCTGTTAGTCTGTTTCCTGAGTGAATTCGGAGCTAGATTATACATTGTTCCAAGTCTGATAGATGCTCTTGAAGAAAGGATGAACCTCGAAGAGAATGCAGGAGTAGGCATGGAAGTTGGCTACCACAATCCAGGACCTTTAGCTTACTGCCCTCATTACTCTCAGATTAATAAGAAGTTTAGAAAATACCACGCCATCTGCGCATGTGCTAATATCCTTTCCATGGGTTGCACCACATTGCATTTATATTTCCTTTCTACAAGGCTGAGATCAGCTTTAACATAGATTATTCCAGTACAGTTTGTTCATATCCTCATCTATTGACTACATCTGGATATTGTAGTGTTTATTTATGTGCAATACAAGTTTGGACATGATAAAATGCGTTTGAACCAACAAAGAAGAAACTGTACCAGAGACAGCAAGCGGCAGTTCAAAATAAGGTGAAGGTAAATGCTGCTTTGTGGACAAAAACGCAGAATTAGGCCAGTATCATTGCGAGTTCTAGCACAAACTGCTGCCTAAGCTTTATCCATTACATACTACTTCTGAAATACAGATCAGAACTCTGTTTGCGTCCAAGGAAAGAGAGATGTCTAAAGACTCGGATGAGAGATATGCAATCAAAGGGTTATTAGTAAACACTTTATACAAAGATTTATAAGTAAAAGAACTTCGTTTGCAGTTACCCAATACATATTCAAACAATATTGTGTTTACTAATAACCCTCTGAAGGAAGATGCCTTACAAAATCAATGAATGTGATAATGTAGCACAACATAATTTCTCACAACATAACTAGTAAGTATTATGTTATGTTATGAAAAAAGAATAATTTATAAAATCTACCTTATGAAAACTTTTCAGCTTTCAGCTACTGAAAAACTTAATTTTTACTAACACCAAATTAAATTCTTTGAATTCATAAAGTGTACAAAAGAAAAAAAAAATGTGAGACATAAATATGCTGAAAACAATGCAAACCTAATTATTATGTAATATTTCTTTTTGTATTCTTCCCATCCTAAGAACATTTCTCTACTTAGATTTTATTTACTAAAACTTAAGCAGAGAAACGTTTTATTAAAGCATTACAAGAAAATATATCGCATGATGCATATCAAAATAAAGTACATACTTTACATAACATATTAATGAAATCTATTTATGTATAAATTATTGTTATGGGGTTTTCTGATGCGCAGCAAAATGTATTTTATTGTACTTTAATTCTAACATAAAATTTAATAGCTGAAATTCTATCATAAACGTTTAGTCTTTCGTAAGAAAACGCAAGGCTAGTTTTATTAAAACTTAAAATTATTTCAGTAAAACAAATACCTTCATTATGTTAAAAAGAAGACAAGCAAAAAATGCATTTGACTATTTATTAAATAATCAATAAATTATACTTTTGAGGGCCAGCACATGTTTTATAAGCAAAAAGTACTTACTTCAATTTTTATAAAGTAAGTACTTGCTGTACTTAATACATTGCTCTAGGTCAAAATAAGAGCAAAATCCTTGATAATCTAAATTGGAAAACGTGTTTTAAAAATTCTACAATGCAAAATGTTAAAAATTAGATATTTAAGAAAAATGACACCCATATATATTAAAATCATGAAATAAACCATTGATTAAACATTTGTAAATTTATTATTCATAATGTATTATTATTTATTGTTCTTTCATTTTCATTCTTCTCTCATAATGTATTTATTAGAAAGGTCATTATAAATTTCACTCGATATTTAAAGTGAAACTTCATCCTTTTAGTATTATTCTCTGTGTATTGCATTTCAGTTTGTTCGTAAACTATTTTGTATTGTTTGTCTACAGTGTTCACATTTGACCTTTATTGCTCATTTTTAAGGATAATTTTAGAAAAAACTTCGGTGTGTATGATGAATGTTACTAAAATATTTCTTTCTACTGTAGTCCAGCTGTTTGATTTAAATATTTATTTTAATGTACTAAATAAAAAAGAACTTACATTTAAAGATTTGTTGCATTTTTCTGAGTTTTATTTTTGATCTGAGTCTTCATAACTAAAATGTATACGATTATTTCCCAACTAACAAAGATCCACAAGAATTCTACAGGGGTTCTGAATCAGATGGCTACTGAATAAACTAAAACATTTTACACTGCTTTTTAAAAAAATGTGATCATAATTTAGTTTAAATTTTACTTTAACAACCACTTCGCGCACTGCAGTTTATGATAGTAAAATAAATGGATTTATTTTAAAAAAATAAACTAATCTTAATTACCTGTTTTTATTTTAATAAAAATTTATTAGTTTTTTTTTTTTTTTTTTTTTTTTTTTTTTTTAATGCATTAGAGATATACAAAGTTTCGTATTTAGCATCTTACACATGATAAAAATTTCAGGAAATATTTTCAATTGGTTGGAATAAAAAGTAAATTCAGATAGGAAGCATGAAATCTTCCACCTTCTCTGCTGATATGCATTATAATCTTCACTCACTGAACAGAAAAAAATCGCAAAACATATAAGTTAAAAAATGGATACAAAAAAAGCAGGCCTGCAAAAGTATACTGTCTGTTGAAAAGAGCTTTGATAATCATAACAAGTGTAATCACCACACTAATGTACTCTGTAACCAATCCTTTAATATAAACTCTGCTGTTAACGTAAACTATGTTGGACTAACTCTAACAACGATGGTTCCCTCTAGTGGCTAGCCAGAGAAAAACTTTTCAGTAAACACCAAGCGATGAACCTGTTCGGTTGCATCAGACTCTTGCTCTGTAATAGTCTTAAAATTAAATGTGATGTTTGTGTATAACTTAAAGCTGTTAATAAATTATTTGGTTACACTATAAAGGTCTCTATTATGACCCCATCCAACATGAACCCCCCCCACACACACACACAACTCTGAGCTTGCAGTTACTGTAAATTTTATGAAGAAGTACATGAAACGAAAATTACAGTAAGACCCCGCTTAACGCGGGGGATCCGTTCCATCGAAGTAGAGCGTAATGCGAAACAGCGCTAAACGAGGCTATCTTAACATGTAACTAATGGAGTTAGGGGAAGATGGATAGAAAATTGGTTAGGTATTAAATTTAATAATGTTTTTTTTAATAAAAATAAAAACCAAACATTTATTTATTACAAAAATAAAAACAATATAAACGAATATACTTATAAAAACAAATAAAATTCTAAGCCAGTCAGATCATTCAGTCTATTCTGCGTTTCCAATTTTCTGCCCTTTTTTTTTTTTTTTTTCAAGAAGGCATTATGATAGATTGGCTTAATGGCATATTGCGTTCAATTTCGTCGTCAATCCATATAGACAGTCGTTTTTCCACTTCCTCTATAATGTTATTTCTAGAACGGGTAATTCTAGTTGCAGAACTTGACGTAGTTGCAGTTGCCCATGACAGTATTTTTTCTTTATTCTTAAGAATTGTCCTTATTGTTGAAGTTGCCAAATTCAATGCAGCACTAATTTGAGATTGACGCTCATCAGAATCTAATCTTCTAATCACTTGCATTTAAGTTTCCAGTGAAATGCTTTTTCTGGTTGCTTTCTTTTCTTGTTTTTTATTATCACCCATGATAAAAACTAAAGATCATAATATTTGTCACTGTATTAATCGTTATAGTATTATGTAAATTTATACTTACAATAATGTCAACAAATGTTTCAAATGATAAAAATGCTTCCGTACAGCACCTCACCGCACCAAACAAGAAACATAACTACAAAGTTTCGGATTATGTTATTTGGAAACCTACCGCTGCGCAAAATTTCGAGGAATCCCCGTAGTTCATGCTGCGAGGAATTTCGGGGAATCCCGAGGTTGAAATAAAAGAGCGCTAAACCGACACAGCGCTAAACGAAACAGCGTTAAGCGGGGTCTTACTGTATTTCAAAAATTTCGTGAAATCAAAAATATTGAAAAATGCTGATCTTAAGAAAATAAGATATTACTTCTAGAAAACTGTGCCTACAATGCTTCTAAGGAAAATCTAGCCTAAAGCTAAATCGTCAAAAATCACTTGGGGTAACATTATAATTCACTTCAAATTTCCAGTCACCTTAAACAGCGGTGGCCAACAAAGGCCCTTCGACTGCATGTAGCCCAGTGAAAGGTTAAAAGTGTTTATTATTTTTACAGCAATAATGAAAGGTAGACTCGTAGTTATGAAAAAAACGAGCTTACAGAATAATTTGCATCAGTTACTGAAATTCAAACAGTATATTTTAAGCGTAAATGTGCAGCACTAAACGCTATAAACTACTCGAATGTTCCAGAACTCATAATGATTGTTTTTAGCCCAAAGGGCATTACCACAGAAGGGCTATTAATTTCGTTTTGGCATTTTGCGTCGATTCACTTTCTGCGTTGGTTTACTTTTCAAACTTTTGCCACCAAACATTACAGCTCTGTACTATATTTAAAGAAATTAAATAATGAAAAATCTGCATGAATGTACGTATGTTTCTCACATTGTGAAAAAAACCGACGGTACCTAGACTCATCAAATTTTAAATAACGCAATCCTCCACTCGAAAATGCGCACCTTGGACGCCTGAATTTTGAATTTGTCTTATTTCATACTCATATATGTCTCTATTTCTTAGTTTGAAAAATTTAACGAATTTTTCATTAGCAAACCCAATTATTTCAAAGCGAGTGGTTGCAACACTATATGGGAAAAAAAAAAAAAAAAAATTATCTCCAGCGCGTCATATGCCTATCGGAAATTCTAAAGATATGATATAATATTCTAAAGATATGATTCTAAAGGTATGTTTTTAAATATTTTGTGATATTGCTGTTGAATTGAATTTTGTGTGGTTTATGCGCGAAGAACATGATATTTAATAAATAAAGGTAGTGCACAAACGTTAAAAAAAATGTCCCTTTGGGCATTAACATTAATAATGAAAAGACAAAAAAAAAAAAAAAAAATTAAAAAAAATCAGAAAACTTTCATATTTTACATAAGCACAAAGAGGCTTTCTTTTCATTTACACATGCATACACGTCTCAAGAGCATTTGGACTAACGCCCCTTTGGGCTAAAAATATTTAACATAAAACAGCATACCTTTAGAATTTCCAATAAACAGTCTCACGCGCTGGAGAAAAAAAATTTTATTCCGTACAGTGTGTTGCCACTACTGGCTTTGAAATAAGTTAAGTTTCTTTATCAAAAATTCATTAACCCTTTGCATTAATTTGCACCCCTTTCATTAACAGTGTGTCCGGTCTGGACACACCTAAATATTTCCTTCTGTGCGCACAGAAAAATTGAAGGAAAAATGATTTATAGGTTACTATAGGTTACTCTGAACCTTTATTATTTATAGTAGATGGCAATTCACCACAAACCAGTCCATATATTTTAACCATGTTTAGTTTTTTTAAGACCCTCATTTTTTAAAGAAATCTTCCAGATTTATTTAGGATATAAAAGGAATTATTTTAAAATAAATTTCTATGCTATTTTTTGGCTCCTTATTCTATATTAGTTTTAAATTTTTACCTTGAAATCTTGCCTAAAATCAAACGGCGAACCCTAGGTGTGCCCAGACACGGCTCGCCGATAATCTAGGACAACTGAGAGTCTGTATTCTTTGTTTCTCCACATCTGATCGGTCAGTACATTGACAACAATGCTCGTTTCAGCACTCTTTTCGAAGCTCTATTCAATCAGTGCGCCACTTTGGGCACACCCACAGAATTAAAACGATAAGCGCTATCTTCACAAAATTTTACTTGTGTACTCCTCTAGACCTAATAAGACTGCCTTTTTTTTTTTTTTTTTTTTTTTTTTTTTCAATTAAAACTCCAACTTTAAAAGGTAGCGTGCCGGAAAGGGTTAAAGTTAAAAAAAAAAAATTATGAACTAGATAATAAAACAAATTCGAAGTTCAAGATTCAGGCTTCCAGGTGCCCGTATTCGGTGGAAAACTACTTTATTCCAAATCTGCTCTAAATATCGTTGTTTTGTCACAGTACGAGAAACATACACTCATACAGATTCTTCATTATTTCTTTTAAATATATTACGAGCGATAATATTTGATGGTAACAATTTGAAAAATCATACAGCGGTTTATAGCGATTCGACGCAAAATGAAGTTTCGAGACTAATAACCTTTCTGGGCTAACGCCTCTTTGCGCTAAAACGTTTTGTAAAACCAACTTAATAAGGAAAGCGAACATAGTTATCATGAACTCAGAAAAGACTGAAAGAAAATCAGAAAAATATATGCTAACCTTAACGCTGCATGGGGAGTTCTAAAGGTATACTGCTTTTAAAGTTTTTGTAATGTTGCTGTTGATTTGTATAGGGCGTAAATGCGAAGAAAATTATGTTGAATAATAAAGCTAAAAAGGCAAAAATAAATGGATTCGTAGGTGTGAGTGTAACAACAAACTGGGATCTCAGCGTAAAAAAACTTAAAACCGTAACAAACACTTTGAGCGACCGTTTAAATCTGAAACCTTTCAGACTTCGCCCCTTCCCCACTTTTGTGGATAGGATTTTGACCTTCTCAAAACGAATCACATATTGAGAATTAAGAGTTCCAAATATTGAATAGTGTAACTTTTTTTAACTTTAGATATTAGCATGCAATAAAATATTTATGAATTTTTTTTAACGTGCAATGATAAGTATAGAATTTAGGTGTTAATGTTTCAGGTTAAAGTACAAACTGTAGCAGAATTCCATCTCAATTGCATCATAAATATCTTTCAATTCATGTCCCTTATTATAACTGTTGTAAGTTATTATTTTTCTGACAGACGATGCGGACAAGAACAAGAGAGAGACTATACGATGTTGGCAATCGTTCTCGTTCAAATTACTCCCATTCACTTGTCTTTTCCGTTATATGACTGTCTCTTCTCAAATTTATAAAGCCCTCCTGTTGTAAATGATGTATAATAATTTAATTTCAATTTAAAAAAAGCGTGAAAAAACTTTATTTAATACCCAAGATCATAATTGTAGTGTTTTTCATTTTCAGTTAAGCTTATTACATTTTTGAAGCTTTTATTTCCTTCAATATATCACTTCTACAGCTTAATTTTTGTAATATGAACAACTTTAATTTTAACCAATAAATAAATAATATAAACTGACACAAACAATTAAAGCGAGGAGAACGGCCAATAGTTGCTACCATCGTATAATTCCTTGGTATCCCTTTACTTTACTTTTGGATGAACACTCAGTGGTGCTGCCATCTATGGACATTATTTCAAATTACGACCGACAAATAGCATGCTATTCTCTTTCAACAAAGATACTGAGGTTTAAAAGAAATTACGAAGGAAATAATTATGTTAAGTATTCAAGCATATCAACAACACTTTGTTCTTTCCAAAAATTAAATTTTGAGTTATTGTGAATATTAGATTAAAACTCATCTAATTTAATTTCTTTAAACATACAATACGGGCGATAATATTTGGCGGCAACAATTTGAAAAGTGATACTGCGATTTATAGTGATTCGACGCAAAATGCCGTTTCGAGACCAACAGCCCATCTGAGCTTACGCCCCTTTGGGGTTTCTAGCACTTGGGTTTTGTAAAGCCATCTTAATAAGGAAACTGAACATTGATATGATGAACTCAGAAAAGATTGAAACTACTTTAATCTATCTCAAAATAAAATGTTTCAATGAATTTATAGTAAATATGCAACAAGTTCTGAATAGAACCTTTCTAAGTATAAAGATTCAAATTTACATCCGGAAATTTCGCTGCAAGCCGACTTGGAAAACATTGCTAAACATAATAACGGTGTTCACCGAAAACATCGTAAAGAGAAAACGTCGTTGCACAAAATATCATAGGGAAAAAACATCGCAGTTCTGACCATCGCGGTATAAAAACATCGTCGTCTCCGAAAATATAGAGAATGTTTCAAAACATCATTGTAGAAAATATCGTGGTAAAAAAATAAAGCACCAACATATCATTGCAGACATGTTTGTCAGGCTTTGAATGCAAATTAATTATCAAATTGTAAAAAAAAAAATTTTCACCTCTGCTCGGCTCAGATAGTTTGATCCCGCGAATAAACTGGCAGCATGACATTTTTGTGGTTTTTCTAATGTACAAAGCGCAAAAGAAAAGGAAAAAAAATCTGAAAGGTTTCAGATTTTAAATTACGTCCAAAGGGGCGTATTTTTTTTTAACGTTTTGTGTGTTACCTTTATTTATTAAATATCATGTTCTTTGCACATAAAATTCAGTTCAATAGCAATGTCACAAAATAATTTTAGCATCAGCATTATCTTAAAATTCCGATACACAAGTTCCGCGCGCAGGAGATAAAACGTTTTTTTTTTTTTTTTTTTTTTTTTTTTTTCCCCGTAGAGTGTTGCCATTGCTCGCTTTGAAATCCTTGACTTTCTTAATCAAAAATTCGTTAAAGTTTTACAAAATATGAAATCGATAATAAAACAAATTCCCAATTTTAAATTTGTGCTTCCACATGCCCATATTCGTAGGAGCATTACGTCATTCAAAATTCGATAGTTGTTTTATCGCAATGTACCCTTGCTTTATCACAATGCGAGACATACATTTATGCAGACTTTTCATTATTTAATTTCTTCAAATATAATGCAGGACTCTAACATTTGGTGGCAACAGTTTGAAAAGTGAAACGGACATTTTTAGTGATTCAACGCAAAATCGCAAAACGAAAAAAGTCCTTCAGGGACAAAGTCCCTTTGGACTAAAAAGAAGGGGGGACATTCTATATCTCCCGTTCTACTGGTCCGATTGACAAAATTCAAATTGCATTTTTTACGGTTCGAAAGCGCGACTTAGGATATGTATTAGATTTATATATAGCATTATTTAAACATAGGTATTTTGATAAAAAAGACTTTTTCTGAAATGACATGCCTTTTTTTTTTTTTTTTTTTTTTTTCATATTGAGATTTTCTACGACTCAAACTGTTCAAAACTGCCAAGTTTTGTAAAAATCGCACGAGTAGTTTTTAAAAAATTAGCTCTCAAAATTAAACTTATTTTATTCTTCCTTTCATTTCGAAATTTAGGTTCGATCAAAATAAAATTTGTCCATTTTTAATAATTTATTCTTTAAATAAGTATTTAAAAAATTTGTATAAATTTTTCGAATTTTACTTTTTATAAGCGATAATAATGCCAAATGTGGTTTACGCATTCTGTTAAAATTATTTGAAAGAATGGACGATTTTTTTTTTTTTTTTTTTTTTTTTTTTTTTCCTTGCTCGTCTGCAATGAATAAAAAGGAAAGGAAAATAGGTTGCTATATATTACGATGTTCGCCAAGTTAAATTTTTGAATTTCTCAGTAAATTTCGCACCAAATTTTACAAAATTTAATATTTAGGCATAATTTGAGTCGCAGAATCGAAACCTGAAAAAAAGTTGGCATGTCACTTCAGAAAAAGTCCGCTTTTGTGTCAAAATACCTATATTAGAACAATGCTATATAGAAATCTAATATATACCCTAAGTCGCCCTTACAAGACATGAAAACCGCAATTTGAATTTCGTCAATCGGAACAGTAGAACGGGAGATAAACTTTTCCTTTTTTTTGGTGCAGTGTACAATTTGTATAAGAGCCAGTTCCTGAGAAAGTCTTTCTTCCTAATACCTCTTGCATGCTTTGCCATAGTATAATAAATCCAATCGCCTAGGGAAATATTATGTAACTAACCCGACATATATCATCGTAACTAGGGAATCAACAGCCTAACAATCAGCTCCATGCTGTACATGAAAAAATTGAGGACACTTTAAGAAGATGAATGAACTGATCAAAACTAGATTTAATTTTTATTAAAAGAATTAACAAAGGTGAACGAAAATAATTTTATGATTTGATAATGAATTAAACAATTTTAATATAGGTAACGTCACGCAGTTACTCATTTTGCATTTTCTAATCTTTTTTAGTTTTATACCAGATGTTTAGAACTGCAATGTTTTGTACGACGGCATTTTCGCCTATAACCCTTAATAACTAAGTGAAAATTTGCAACATTAAATATTATTTTGTGCTCGGGAAAAAAATTTATCATTTAAACAAAATATGCAGTATTACGATACATAATATTATATGAAGATCTGCAATGAACATTTACAGCTCATTTCCATCTAAACACACTTTTTATGTTCTATAATTAAAACATAATATCAGTATTTCTTTCCTTTAAAAGGGCTATTTTTAATTTATAATTGAATTTACAAAGATACAAATTTTAAAGCAATCATATTTTAAGGTGTAAATGTTATTAAAACATTCACTGAAATCTAAGAGCATTTGGCAAAACAAATTGTAAATTAAACATTTTATTTTACTCTATAAACACAGCACTTAATTCCTCAATTAAATCACGCCCCTCCATTTAAATTCTTTACAGTTGTGTTCAGATTACACCCAAAAATACTTTTCTATGTACTTATTAATATAAACTGTAAGAAAGCCATTTTATTTTATACTACAGCATGCAGAGAAATTAATTACAAAAACGTGAAGTAGAGCTATCTTGTAGCATACTTTAGCACAGAAGCTACAGCCCACCAATTCTGAGACATAATATTTATGTTCTGTGTTTCACCTATTAAAAGTACTGATTTAAATTTTAAATAATTCTTTAAAAAATAACTTCTCTTTTAATGACTGAATGTGATGCTGCGCTATATTTTGTTTATTTCTTCATTATTCTGTAATCAGTTTCTATTTGGTGACATAAACAGTGATTTTTACAAATTAGATCTTTTCTGGATGCCCATTATCATAATCAGACGTTTCAAAGTAATGAAATTAAACCATTTCCTACAATCTGAGCTTTTTGATCATTCCTCAATTTTTAATCAGAGAATGCAGCAATCATTTTCATTCAACAAAGCATATTTACTCCACTACTAAGAAGTCTTAATATATATATATATAATCTGGAATAATCAATTCTCAGAAGTAAAGTATGCAAATTTCTCTTTGGACTATGTATAGTAAAACCTTATTTTGAACAACTACAGAAGCCTGTTATTTGCTGATGACTTATATAATAATCAACTGAAAAAGCTAATTTATTGAGAAGTCTGCTATTTGCTAATAAGCAAACTAATTTGTCCCTCAAGATATTACCATACAATATCTTTTATAAACCTTAAATTAAATCACTTGTTAAAGAATTTCCTCTTATTCGGCAAGTAATAAAGAAGCTAATGTATAGGGCTTTATTCTTTAAGCAAAATTTTGTTCTTTAAAGGAAACCACAACTTTTTTAACTGGTATGATTAGCTATTATCCATTTGAATCCCACTGCACGGATTTTATATCCAAAAATGTGACTGCACTGAATCATGATGAGCAACTGATGATAAAAGTTTCGAAACTGATGAAGTTTTAAATACTGAATTTTACCGATTTTTGGTCTTTGCGTCATTGCTTTTTGTTCCATGTAAACCATATATAGTTTGTTTCTAATTACCATTGTTTTCAATCAATATTATTTAATAATAAATATAATGTCTGCTTTTACATTTTTCTGCCTTTTTCACAAATTTTATCAGATGAAAATTGAGAAGGGAAAATTATATGAATAAATTAATTTCTGAAACATAAGGTTCAATAAGAACATAACAAATGAAAAGTATTGATGGAATAAATACTGGTAACTATTGCAATATCAATTTATTTAAAAAGAAACCTATATTCCAATAAGACTACCTAGTATATTTTTTCGTTTCTTACGGGTTCCAAGATTTGGAGTGATTAACGACAACACTTGATGAAGAATGAAAACGCAATTTATTAGCCAGTATTACTCAGGACAGCTCCAAAACCACAATTACAATTGTCGAAAAACTACAACAAACATGCTAAAACAATCAGCAACACAGTCTTTAGGCTATCACGCTATAACGACAAAGGCAGCGTCACAGGAAGGCACCAGAGTATGGCTCCCGACTCTTTAGCCGTTCTCGGAACTCAACGTATTCTCAAGACTCTTCATGCTACAAGTCACGATACCTCAACAATGCACACTGTCAATGCACCAACTCACAATACACTCAATGCTAGACTCTACTCCGCATACAGCAGGGTTTACATAGCTTTTAGCATGCCTTCGAGGACATTCTGGGCCAAACCAGTAAGAATTTATTCTAAAAAGTTCTGTAACCATCTATGGCATATCGCTGATTCTGTCACCAAATGGGCAATTTCACACCAAATCTGGCAACTCTAAGTCCACTTTGTGGGGAAGCTATCTTACTGTAGCTGGGCATTTCATAACACTGCCCCTTCCCAAGGACTGCACATCCTAGACACAACCTTGGTCAGGAGCCAAATTTGATACAAACAAAACATAATAAAACAAATAACATAACTAAAGAAACAAGTATTTGCACTATATACAAGTTATACACACAAATTAACCACATAATAATTTTAAATTATACAAATTAAAGTTCAGAATGAATTTCAATCTCAAGCTTTTCATTAAGTTATACCCGGGTTAAATACCTTTTCACTGCAGTTCTCAGACCTATTTCTGTTTTGCATATCACAGTCTGAAGATTCAGTCCTTTCAGACTTCTCATTTACAAGAAGATCTGAAACAGTTTGCTGACCACTCTGTAGCTTGTTCGCATCATGTATACAAAGGTACTTTCAGCATTTGGTACATTCTTATTTTGCTCTATTTCTAGAAAACCAGTTCCAACTTTTGCATCAGAGTTATGAATACAATCCAATTCTTTATGAACAGAAATACCCTGGTTTAAAATCAAGTTGGTGTCTGTACAACTTGTATTAGCAGACATACACTTAATTTGTGAAGTGGGTGAATTTTCTTGCAATACTGGAGCACTCTGTGTAAGCTGTAAACAGCTTATTCCATCTCTGCATCACATGCATTTTCAGATTTCAGATGGTTTCATACTTGCTAAGGGCAACTTCATAATTTCACTATCAGTTTTGATGAACTTAACAGTCACATTTTCACTTTCTTCCACTTCCATTATGAATCAAAAGCTTCTTTCGTTCTTTTTCTTTAATCCTGTTAGATGTTTCATCCATCCTTTCTTGATCTTTCTCAAACAGTTCATTAGCGACTTCCTTCATTTCTTTCTCTTTTAATTCTCCATATGCCACTACTGTCATTTTCACATCTTCCGTTCTGGCTTCAATTTTCTCTCTAAACTCCACAATGTTCCTTCGAATTTCCTTTTTCTTCATTTCCATCCACTGGAGTTACTCAAGCAGCTTTTCTTGGCTAGCTTTTACTTTTTCTTTAACTGAGTTTGACAGTGCTTTCCATCTCTTCTTGAAATACAGCAAATATAGTCATAAGCTGTCTTAATTGTTCTTCCATCACTCTTGTCACTGCCATTCACTCGCAAATCCGACTTCTGTCACCTGTTATTGTGTTTCTTACAGGTTTGTGGATTTGGAATGATTAACGACAACACTTGATGACGAATGAAAACATAATTTTTTAGCCAGTATCACTCAGGACAGCTCCCAAAACATGTTTAGTCTTCGAAAAACTACAACAAGCTAAAACAATCAGCAACACAGCCTTCAGGCTATAATGATGAAGACAGCTTCTTGGCAAAGCACCAGAGTAAAGCTACCGACTCGTTTCGGTTGTTTTTGGAACCTGATGCACTTGATGATACACTTGATAGTTTCAATGATGCACCAACTCATGATACACTTGATGACCAACTCGACACTAGATAGACTACAAGACACTCTCTACTTTACATACCAGCAGAGTTTATATAGCTTTTGGCCTGCCTTCGGAAACATTCTGGTCCAAACCAGTAAGAATTTGTGCTATTATTATATTCAATAGAAGGTTCTCCATCTGTCTATGACACATCACCAATTTTGTCGCCAAATGGGCAATTTTGTGCCAAATCTGGCAACCCTAAACCCACTTTGCACGGAAGCTGTCTTACCGCAGCTGGGCATTTTGTAACAATATTAACTTTACCAAATAGGATATCTTCATTTTAGCTGTGTCTCGAATCTTGCCCGCTCCTACTTCAGTCCACAGCTACTCATTATTATGACTCAAATCATTTAATGCTGCTAGATCTGCTGTCTATGTAGTCTGTTAGAACTTACAACTTACTCTTTGCCATTATCACCAGTGGTCATCATCTCCAACAATGCTCAGTCAGTTTTCCTATGTGCAATGATCTTCAGAACCATCATGATCATTAGAATCCCCATTTTCTTAAAAATCTGATCAAAGCCCATAAACTCAAAATCCATGAACAAATCAATCAGTAAGGTAAAAGCAATCACTACATAGCTGAATCTATTTTAAAAGCTAATTAATTAAAGTTCATCTTGAATTCCAACATTAGAGATATATTTATTGGATATATTATAAAATATATAATAATTTTATAATGTTTAAAAAATTAAAAGAATTATCACTGCACACAGAGGACAAAGCCAGGATAATGCAACTAATCCAAAAGTTGTCTAAACAAACCATGCCGAAAAAAAGCCTCTCCACACATCATACAGCATAATCTAGTCATTCCTTAAATTAATAGCATGTCTTCAGCAAAAGGATGTTAAAATATCAGAGGAAATATATAAAAGATGAAGTTAGACAAAGTCAATGTGAGTTGTTCACATAAACTGATGTTCTAATGTCTCTGAAATGTGGAATATATACAAATTGAAGAGTTATTACTTGATATATCCATTTCTCCTTATGAAATATATTTTATAAATTAGAACACTGACCACTTGCTGCACAGGAGAAAGGAAACAGCCAGTTTATTAATTATTACTAGTAAATCCCTTTATAATCTCTGTATTGATTTATAACCTAATATTGTGTTATTGTTTTTAGTTCAGTTAATAGTTCACTTAGTTTTGTTAGTTTTAATTAGTTTTGCTAGTACAGTAGAATTCCAGAAATCCGCAAAGCTTGGGACCAGAGGTTGTGGGGATTTTAGGATTTTGTAGATTTCAGGACAGAAAAGATAAAGCATAATATTCGGACTAAAGTGGAAAATGAATAAGGCCATATAAGATACATTTAATTAAATTATTATATACGTTATTGCAATAATTTATTATATACATTAAATTATTATTACATATATAAATTGATTATATTATTCATTGTATTATATACACACAGCATCAAGGTTTGCTGATTTCGCCTCATGCAAAGATTTCCGGTTTCGGATTCCGGTGTTAGAATCATTGTTGCTGTAAAATTTCAACAGCTTTTCTTTATTTTTCCGTATATCATACACAATCATGTCGCAATTCCATACCATTCTGCTATAAATCGACTAGTAGCACTTGCTTCCATCTTTTGCAGAATTTGCACTTTTTGCATTACCGTCAATGCAACATGTTTATGTTTTTCAACGTTGCAAGCAGTAAAATCCCGAGTGCGTTTCTTATCTGTCATTGTATTAAAAAGGGCTGAAATTTAAAATATTCTTAATTTATCCACAAAACATCAGAATAAAAAAAAGGCAGCACTAAACAATCTCGTGAAATGAAATAACAAAGCTCAGAAAATACAACAACGCGAATCATGAACTTGAACAAAGAGTTGAGTGAATCATCTGCTTTTTTACCTCGATGCAGATTAGAGGGGAAAACTATCTTATTTATCTTATTTTTTTAAAACTTTTTTATATCACTAATTTGGTATTTCCAATTTGACTCATTATTATTTGGTAATTATGACATCACTATTCGGTAAGTATTTGTCCCTTTGATATTTCGTACTCAATGTACTCAATGTCAATTCCGGAACCTATAAACTGAACGTTTATATTTTGAGAGGCAATGCACATTTCAGGAGTTGGCGGATTTCAGGTCGACGGATTTTTGGTATTTGACTGTAGTTTACCTGCACCCTGAGAGATAAACCCTGAGTGGCGTAACTGTATCTGCTCATGAGATTTTTTTTGTCATTTAGTATATATTATAATTTAAAATTTTTTGTTTTATTACTTTCTTTACTATTGAAATATCATCTTAATGAATGGAAGTTTATAAAAATGGACATTAAAATACATAATTATAAAAATTTAACTAGTAGAAGCTGTTTAAATACAGATCTTCATGAGCAGATCCGAAAAGCTCTGCCATTCATAGAGTTAAATACAAGTAACAGTTTTGCTGATTTAAACAACAGATATTTGACTGCAATGGAATAGTCAATTCCTACCTATTTAAATTTTCTTAAGAATGGGTCCTCAAAACAAAATGAAAAGTAACATTATGCTAATCTAAATGAAACATTTCATTACGGCCCTACTTATTCAAAAGTATAGTGGAAATTTACAAAACTGTAAGCTGGAGGACTACAAAATGTCAGTATAGTAGACACCATTTATGTTTAACAAAATAATAACATATAGCTTTAAACTGATAATTAAAAATACATACCTTAAATCTGAAACAATGCAGATAAAAGTATGTGTAATATGCTAAACTGAGACAAATTAAACATGCTAAGAGACAATAAAATAAACAAAATGTAAATTTTTATAGTAACTTATGATTACATTGTTTTATATAAATTGAATTTTAAGTATATACAAAATATATAAATTCAGATCACTATAAAGCTATGTACAATATTGATCTCCAACAAAGATAAAAGAAAATTTCGGCTGAATGTATCTTTAAAATCTCAGGTTCATCTAGAAGAAAAAAGATATATGTATATTATTATATTGGCATATATTAACAAAATCATGTAAAAATATGAAATATCTACAAAACAAGAAGAAAGTATGTTAATCTTTTAGTTGTAGATAATATGGAAACTACATTCAGTAATTCTGTTCAATTTCTACAGACTGTGTTGTCACCATGCTTCAGTTTTCTTTTAATGTATCAATATAGCTAGCTACAGAAAATTTTGTTTGCTTGTTGTAATTATTTTGACAAATTCAATCTGGAGAAGACCTCATTTGCCAATAATTTTACTTAATGTAATATTTAATTTGTAAAATAAAAATATTTTAACCCAATCCAGTTACAGAAATGTTTTCAAAATTTCCACTTTTATCATAATCTAAGACAGAGGATGAATATCCCATTGTGAAAAATGTATCAGTTTATATATTATTTGTAGATTAAGGATTAAAGAGCATTGATTTAAAAAATATATGCAGACATTTTCAACATTGCCTCCAACTTTCTATATTAATAAACAAAGTTATACGCATTTCTTAATTTTAAAAATAAAACATTTCTAAGAAACACACGAAGATCAGGGCTGTGGAGTTGGTAGGGAAAATGACCGCCTCCGACTCCTGGAATTTTAGACTTCGACTTACTCATATATATATATGTGTGTGTGTAAACATATACACATGGGTTACAGCTTATTTTTTTTAATATAAAAGAAGTAATAGATGCTACAGGAAAAAAAAAAAATTGATGGTATAGCAAATTATTTATATTAATTAACATTTATTACGAAATGGAAAAACTGGCATTAGTTATTTCTAAGAAACAGCATAGCTTCGGCAAGATCTTCTCTGTTGGAGGACCATAGATCGGATTTGATAAACTTCAGAGCCGAGAAGACCCTTTCCACACTCACTTGAATAGGAGGAAGAGCTGTTATTGACAGGGCTACTTTTTTTAACATTTCAGGATAGATTTTTATAAGTTAACAATCATATTCCTCTATTTCTTCAAAGGCCATGTAGAAATCTTATTTGTATTTTTTCATTTTCATATCTAAAGGCTCCTGGTTCTTTATTTTCATTCGCTTTGCCTCAGCCTTTCAATATTATCCAAAAATGTTTCTCAAAATCTAATTCATCACTGAAAGAGGATGATAGAGACTCGGTTGCAATGTCTGCAGTTTGACCATCCTGATTTGAATATTCCAGTTGTTCTGAAAATAATTTCATTCTTATTGTTCATAGATGGCTTTCTTTGCCTTCTTAATTTGTTCATTATTCAACGAAATTTGGTGTTTTGGATCTACATATATTGAACCCAGCAAGATCTCATTGTCTAGCAAATTAGTTTCTTTTTTCTTCACTGAAGAAATGATTCCTTAACCCTCCATTTCAGAAAGAACAAACATCATATTCTTCCATTTTTTGTGACTATATATGGTGTAGAAAGAAGATTTTCCAATTCTGAAAGATCAGTCCACAGTCTTTTAGTGAAATATTAGGGTTATCTACATCTAAAAAAGTTCTTAATTCTAACAACCTCTACATTATCAAATATGTACCTCCTCATCACGCTGCTTGATCAATAATTGCTCCTTGTCCTGCTTGCTTCCTAAAAATGGCATCAATTTTGGGAGTTCTTGCTGCTATTGCTGCTTACCTAAATTTACCAGTGAGATTTGTAACTAAATGAATCGGTTTAATCACTAATGGCAAATATCACATCCATCCTCCTCCCTTATATTTATTAATATGTCAATAAAATAAAAAATAACTATTTATTAATGTACATAATCCATAAATAAAAATAATAACTCAAGTTTGTCATTATTATTTTTTTTTTTTTTCAATTCACTTTAATTTCATTTCAAATTAGTCGGAGTCAACCTGTTTTTAGTGACTCCAGCTCCAACTACTTTTACCCCAAAATCTGCCCAACTCCAATTCCACCTCTCCATGACTCCAACTCTGATTCTGCAGCCCTGATGAAGATACAAATATGATCTACCACTACACAATTACAAAGACGGAAAAGTTTGACAACAATAACCAGTGTAATAATTGGGACTGCCTTTAAGAGCAAGATTTATATAGAAACAGAAACATTTATTGACAAAATTCAGTTCCAAACATTAATTTTGAAACATTTATGGGTGTTTTGTTTATCTTGCACACGTTTCCAAAAACTGTATCTCTCTCTCTAAAGAGATCTCTAAAAATCTCTAAAGAGAAGACTCCAAAATTTCACTGTGGTTAAAGATTAAAATATGGATAAGTATAATTTTAAGTCACCAACCTGGTCTTCTTGATTTTAAATAGCTTTCCTGTAAAAAATTAAATAAAATATCTTATTTGAAGTTGACTACATTAAAACAGAAAATGTACTGGCAGCCTTAATTTCAATTAGGAAATGGCAGAACATAATCATCATTCTAGTGACTGTATATTAATCACTGACTTAATACCATAGATTGAATAACAGATTATAATAATCACGTAAAAAAAAAGATTAGGTAAGAAAAATTATAAAATTAATTTTCAAAAAACATCCTAAAATTATTTCACATGTTTTTAGTGACAAATTTTGAGTGCTTGTTTTTTTTTTTTTTTCTTTCCCCCCCCCCCCATGTTTACATTACAAATGAGAAAAACAAGAAAAAAATTATAGCAGAAATTGTATTTCATTAGGAAACAATACTTTATTTATACAAAAAATTCTATTCAGCAATATTTAAAAATACAAATTTAAAAAATAAATCATAAAAAATGTGCGAATTACATTTGGATTAAGCCTAAATTTTGAATTCTGGAAAGAAGGAATCTGGAAGAAAGGAATCAAGTAAGTTAAAAAAAAAGAGAGAGAGAGAGAGAGAGAGAGCTATTCATAAATGTATATCATATTCAATTAACACTGAGGAAGTAAAATTTTGAGAGCTAATTTCTTAAAATCTCCTCATACGATTTTTACAAAATTGGGCTGTTTGACATAATTTGAGTCACAGAATTGAAATATGGTAAAAAATTTGCATGTCATTTCAAAAAAGTCCCAATTTTGTGTCAAAATACCTATATTAGAACAATGCTATATATAAATCTAATACATATACTAAGTCACGTTTTCAAGACATGAAAACGCAAGTTAAATTTCGTCCATTGGCCCAGTAAAATGGGAGATATAGAACTGTCCCCCCTTTTTTTGTGCAGTGTGCATGTTAATATGCCCCCATGATGAAAGTTTCACAAATAGCTAACATGCATTGCCCTAGAAAAAGTGGTTAGAGACTGACTATTGGTATGAAATTCAGGGTGCTAATTACTAATGTACAAGGATATTGCATCTTTTTCTCATCTTAACACAGGTCCAAAACCCTATGGTGCACCCTAGGCAATGTTCTCGATAATGAGACTGCTTAAAGATGATGGGTTTCATCATTATTGACAAATTGCTCCAGAGCAAGTGTCAGACCACTGGATTTAAAAAAATTACTATGCTAAAAAACTAAACTAAAAAGTATAATATATTAAAAAAAAAGGGTAACGAAAATTTATAATGCATATTTTACTTTTTAAAGACTGTCTTCATGACTATTTCATTCATTTCTTCCCTCTGCAGTGTATTTTTTTTTTTTTTTTCAGATTCATATAGTTTTTGCAAATGCTTTGTTTAAATTATGCTTATGCACACAGTGAGTTTAATGGCATCATCTCTACATATAATAAAAGAAAGAGTCTGTCTGTGTGTGTCTCTTCATTTGCACTGCGCGTAAGCTAATAGACTCACAGCTACGAAATTTGATACATAGGTGCATCTAGACAAGAGCCAGTGCACCTCGAAGCGATTTTTTCTAAATTCGAATTAGAATTTTTTTTATTTTATGTTTTGTGGTGAAATCACGTCATGTTGAGACATAATGGGCTATAGGAAAGCGAAATTTTACTCTACACACTCCATTTTCACATCGTCATGAAACAAAGGCACTTAGCTATTTTAGGAACTTAAAATAAATTCCGTGTTTCAATAAATCGATTAAATACGAATTTATTTAACAAAGTGAGCTTAACACTTTTCCAACGGGATTTTTTTCTAAAAAAGTTTATTTTTCTTTGGACACGTTAAACTTTCATCCTTGCGACTGTTTTTACAAAAAGTATTTTGGAAAAATGACAATATTTCGTATTTTAAAAAAAAAAAATTTTAAATGAAGCTTCCGAGTACACTTCTCACATCTTTAAAAATGTGATTTTGGCAACAATTTTCCTTTCTTATTGTTGTTGATAGATTTTTGATGAAATCGCATCATTTTGAATAGTTTCATTCTTTTAGAAATATGAGTTTGGCAACAACTTTTCATCATATATCTTATGTCACTGCTTTTAAGAGATTGGCATATTTCATTGTAATTTTTTTATATATATAATACATTTTCATTGATTTTTTTTGATAAAGTTGTTCTGCAGAGAAAAATTCTGAGTGGAATTTTTTGTTTTTTGAGTTTCTTTCATGTTATTTTTTGCTTATTTCACTCTTTGTAAGATATTGAAACGTTTTGCATGATTTTTTCCCTTCAACAGAAAGTTTGTTAATTTTATTATATGTAATACATTTTTAATTTTTTTTTTTTTTTTTTTTAAGTTCCTGCAGAGTAAAATTCTGCGCAGTTTTTAAATTTAACGTTTGGTGTTCCTTTCAGGCCTTCTTACAGTAAATTAAAAGCCAGATGAAGGCTGGCAGCGTAGCTGCTAGTGAAATAATAAAATAAGGGTTTTACATAAAAATAAGAAAGTCGCCAATGATACTGCAAAAGCACATGTTTATCTTTATTTCAGGAAAGAATATAAAAAATTCTCCATAATAATAATAAACAGAAATCAGGATCTTAAAAATGGGAGAAATTGCTTTGATTTGTAATATTCAAAAGCTGCAAAAGATCGAAAGGATAAGATGAAAATTTATAAAAGGAGATCCTTCATTTCTTCAAGTAAATTTTTCATGTTTTTAAATCTATATTCATAACTATTTTGAGATTACTGCTATAATAAGTTGTCATATTAAGTAATTCCATGTTACATTAATTTGTAACTAAGTTAAAATAGTACTTACCTTTACTTTTTTCCATTATATTTATGGCCTTCTTGCAGATACAAAAAGACAGAAGAAAAATCTTTTGTTGGGAAGCCACTGTTTATCATCATTCTATATATCTGATGAGCTGATGAACCAAGAGGGATAGGTGAATTAGTCTTTGTAGCAGCTATTTGAGCTAAACCCAAGTCCTTAACAAGGGGAGAAAAAAATATACGTATATATATGTATATATATAAAAAACAAAGTATTTCTATTTATGTAATGTAGTATTACATGATAATAAATAAGTAAAACTAATAAATCACCAAATAATGTTCATGTATTGTTAACTAATACATTAAATATATTATGTATTGAAAATATAAACTTTTTCCCTTTTTACTTTAAATCTTTTCAGCATGGAAATCTGCAGTTTGCTTGCTTTTGAAGAAGCTGTAAACCTTTCACAAGAAAATGGAATTTTGCCATTACAATGAATCACAAGAATAAAATCACGTTTTGTGAATTTATGTTCCTTATTCATTCCGACAATCTGCAATCATTTTGAACTTGCCTAACATATAAGTACCAAAAACATTATTTTGATTTCACAAAACACAATGATAGATTGGTTATAGAATACTTAAGGTCTTGATTACAAATCTGAGCTTCTAGAGTGAATTTAAAAAAAAAAAGTGATTAAAAAAATTTTTTATTCTAATGAAAACCTTGACAATCATTAAGCATACACACAAAAACTAAATTCAGTAAGATCAAGCAGCTTACACAAAATTTAAAGCTAGAATTTTATTGAAATATTTACTTTTGCCATTAATGCAGTGCCAAATCCACCTTGATATCCATTAGAAGCTGGAACATTATCCATAACACCAGGAACAGGATTGTATACTTCACTAGCCCAGCATCTTCCAGAACTCATATTTAATATTTTGCTCATCATTTCTGGTTCCAATCCAAGCCTTTAACGCAATGAAAATACACTGTTAAAGAATATAATGAGGATATAAAAGATGATATAAAAGGAATATAATGACAATAAGGCAAAACTTTTAAGGACTAAAATGAAAGAAAGCAAACAGTAAAACTAGACAATATAATGCTATTATATTCATCAGATACCAATATTTAGAATGCATGCTTAGAATGCCACATGAATTAAATAAGAGTCTAAATGCTTGCAGATAACGCCTCCTTAACCATTCTTCTTATTGTTTCTCACTACTCTACTAGCACTCAACAAAGTCTAAAAGAATGAAATGTTAAGAATGATTTGCCATTCAAAATTATAAATCTCAAACAATAAATGGAATGCATTGTAGTAGAGCTTAAACTGTACTGGAAATTAATGGAATACAGTTCTAGTACTTCTGAATTTATGACAGAAGTTGTATTTCCACCCTAAATAAGAAGAGCTCTGGCATTTCTTTTATGAAACTGAAGCCCAATTTAAGCAGAAAAATTTTTTTAATCATTCATAAATCCTGCTGATAGAACATGTGAAAAATAATCATTTCATTACAACAATGAAAGCTTTATAAAATTTCACCATTTTTAAAACTGCTTATAACGATGTCTTGCATGCAATCATGCTAGAAATTTCTTTTTAATTATTCCCTCTCAAAATTACTTAATTATCAAATACTTATTATATTTAATATAAAATAGGGGTTCCCAACCCTATGCCTGTGGGCACTATGGCACCACCGATCGTTTAACATATGTCCGCCGCTCTGCGATCACAATAAAAATATTTCAGTTTTCAATAACATTCTACATGAAAATTTTCTCAATTTTAATGACACAGAAATTGCATCCAACACAGATACCAGCACAAAGCAAAATGTGATGAATCACTTTTCGATCCAACTATAAATTCACCTTGAAAAAGTAAATGTTGCCCACTGTCCAACAGATATTCTAGAATGTTATCTTAGAGACAAAAAAGTTGGGGACCCCTCATATATACTGATGTGAATTCAAAAAATAATTTATAATAAATTATACAGTTAAAATCATAACTTTTCCAATATGGTTTTTATTTGAATTTGTCTAAAAATTATCTGTTTCTACAAGAAAATCTTAAGAAAGTTTTACATTTTTATAAATGTTCAAAGTAAAAGCTACTGTCAAAGCAAAAGCAAGTCCAGTGAGCTAACACTGTTCATTACATAAAAATATACTCAACAGACATAAGAGTACAAAAATCAAAATTTCTTTTTGTTGCTAACTTGAACGTAGAGAACACAGAAATAATTCTAAACAACTGATGTCTTTCGGTAACAAGAGTACTCTGCCACTTACATAAAATTTTAAATGCTTCACTATTATTAACATCTTTGCTTCATAAAACATTTATTTTGACAATATAAAAAGTTCACTTACAGCATTTTAATGAATTACAGATGAATAAAAATTATAGTAAAAAGAAATTTTACACATACCGAATGCCAAGATTCATAGCTTCGGCTGTTCCTATCATTGAAATAGCAAGTGCCATATTATTGCAAATTTTTGCTGCTTGTCCAGTACCAACATTGCCACAATGAACAACATTTTGACCCATACACAACAATAATTCTCTGATAGCCTCAAATTCTGTTTTTTTACCACCAACCAAGAAGGTTAATGTCCCATCTTTTGCGGCGTTGACACCTTTTTTTAAAGAAGAAAATAAAATTATTAATTTATAATTTGCAAAATAATATTTGACATTAAAAATAAACACACAAGAAAGAATGAAGTATGGATGACTATACTTAGACACACTCATCTATACTTCTATTTCACATCATATCGGTCTTACATATCAAATGTGGTAAAAATTGAAACGTATGCTTCCAAAACTTTTGTAAGATCTGAGGTATAATCAGTACCACTGTTCTGAAATTAATTTAAATTTCTTATGATATGAAAGTATGTTATCAGAACAACAAGTTTACAGCTTAAAAGATTTATGCATTATTACAATTTTAAAAACTTCTAATATTAATGCTGTGAACATATTTGCCAATATGTTAAACTGCAAAATATTTTATAAAGACAATAACATAAGAAATATTTAGCAGCCATAAGAAAGCCACAGAATACAAAAAGAGCAACAATAAATGACTAAAGTACAATAAATATATCAAATATGCCAAAGATAAAATAATCATTTTTTATGACAAGGTTTAATTATGGATTAACATTCACATATTCAACTTATTTTCTACAGGAAAATCAATTTCATCTACTTCCATCACTTAGGAAAATTAAAAACAACATATTCAACTATATTTCTCTAAAACAGATTAGGTATTTAGTGCTGTGATATAATTTTTGTAAGGCTTTTGCGAACAAATGTACAAGTGTTTAATTACACAAATACAGCAAACTATACCCATTTTTGACATACTATACAATGCTACCAGATTTAGAAAATTAATTAATTACAAAAACATTCAATATAACCTTACATCACAGGAAACTCAATTAACCATTTAGTGTCTTGTCCAAACATGATCAAATTTTCACTCCCTCCTTTGCCTGGGTTCTATAAACGTAGTATAATTTCTACATATATTTCTCTGTCTGGCCAGAACATTTTGCATTTTGTTTAATTTATAATGGTTATATTAACTAATTATATTATTAATAGTGCTAGCAGTTGAGTAATGATGGATTGCAAAGCACGTTTCTCTGGTTTATTGTTGCTTTTGTAAGCTAATACCATTCCATTCTATTAACCTTATAGACATGTTTGCTCTCAAAAATATTTTTAATTCTGCTATAATTACACTAGGACAAAAAGTTTAACTACTAAATGATATCAAAGCACACAGCTTATTGACAATTATTGAGATTTGAAATATGTACCATATTCTGAAATTTCTGTTAATGATTCTAGCAGTTGTGAAGATTCTCTATATCAGTAGTCTCAAATGGCATACGAGCCTCATGCATGATCTGAAAGGAGCTGATTGGCTGATTCTTTCTTCTTTCTTTCAACAAAAAGAGTGAATTTATAAATACAATGAAATATGTTTAACACGAACATGCTTAAGACGAAATATCGGTTAACACGAAATACAGTAGAATTCCAGAAATCCGCAAAGCTTGGAAACAGAGGTTGTGTGGATTTCAGGACAGAAAAGATAAAGCATAATATTCGGACTAATAGTGCAAAATGAATAAGGCGTATTAGATATGTTTAATTAAATTATTATATACATTATTGCAATAATTTATTATATGCATAAAATTATTATTACATATATAAATTAATTATATTATTCATTGTATTATATGTACACAGCATTGAGGTTTGCCGATTTCGCCTCGTGCAAAGATTTCCGGTTTCGGATTTCAGTGTTAGAATCATTGTTGCTGTAAAATTTCAACAGCTTTTCCTTATTTTTCCATATATCATGCACAATCACAACGCAATTCCATATCATTCTGCTATAAATCGAGGAGTAACACCTGCTTCCATCTTTTGCACTTTTTGTGTTACCATCAATGCAACATGTTTACGTTTTTCAACGTTGCAAGCAGGAAAATCATACAACGTGAATCGTGAACTTGAACAAAGAGTTGACTGAATCGTCTGCGTTTTTTACCTCGACGCAGATTAGAGGGAAAAAAAAACTTATCTTATTTTTTTAACATTTTTATGCCAATAATTTGGTATTTCCGTTTTGACTCATTATTATTCGGTAATTATGATGTCATTATTCAATAAATATTTTTTTCTTCGATATTTCGTACTCAGTGTTGCGGTTTCCGTAACCTATAAACTGAATGTTTATATTCTGAGAGGCAACGCGGATTTCAGGTCAGCGGATTTTCGGTATTTGACTGTAATACAATAGTCCCGACAAACTATCATGTATTTTCATGCATTTTTTTCCTGTTAACACAAAACGAAAATCGTTTAACATGAAAAGATTTCTCTTCCAGGAATGAACAAAATACTGAAAACATCAGCTGCGCAGGCGAGATTTAAGAGGGGAGTGAAATGTAAGAGAGATGGTTTCGCATGTTTCATAGAAAGGAGGTAACTTGGCTTTGAAGTACCCTTGGAATAGCCTGTAACATGAGCGAATTTTGTTTATCTATTTTCACCCTCCACTCCTATAAACGCCACACAAAACATCTCCCCTCTCATCAGTTGACTTTGGAATTCGGTGGTGAGTAAATCGCAATGTGTGTAAAAATCAGCAAGTTTGATCCGTGCCAAAAGAAATGGAGAAGGGGGATATTGAGACTGAGCCGATTCTTAATGAAATGTTTGAGAAAGTTTCTGTATTATTGGACTGTTCTAATTTATCATCAGAAGAATTTATTGCAGTAGATGATGATACTGTGTGTACAACCCCAATTATGGCCGACAAAGACAGTTTGGAGTTTGTTCAAAGCTTTAGATTTGGTGCTCTACCCCTACATTCATCTGTTCTCCCAAATTCGAGATCCTTCCATGTTACATAACACTGCTTGAAAAAAAGGTAACTAAAACTAAAATTAACCAATCATAGCTTAGAATACTTTCTGTACCTATCTAGCATAAATAGCTAATAACTGCATAGTCTCCCTATCTTTTGCCTCTTCGCCTGCCTGCTGACAAGAGTGTTGCTCTGCCTCTTCTAGCTATTAGTCATTATTTAATATTTAACTGCATATCTAAATTTATCGGGTGTATTTAGCACCTGATAATCTTCTAGCAGTTATGTGTTAAGAAATTCATCATTCAAGAATAAATGATATTTAACTATCAAGCTGGTCGTGCTTATTCTAAAATTCCATTTCTTTCCCTAACTGCTGCTCCACCAATTTCATGCCACTTTGCTTCTCAAATGCCTATGTCATTTCTTTTAAAGAACCAATGTCCATAGAAATTTATCATATTTAATTATGATTGAATAAGTGTCTGCTAAACTAATTGGATATATGTGAAAATAAAGATTGGTGATTTATAAAAAATGAGTCTCGTCTTCATTGTTATGCCTTAACCATCAGCTATGACGGATATCAAAAGCTGTTAAGAGTTCTAGTGTTTTCTTCTATGAATTAAATTAAGGCATATATATATATATACATATTTGTATGTAAATAATTATAAATTTCATTATTTCTTACTACAATGACATTTGATAGCATTTCAAGTAGTTTTAGTAACTTAAGTAGCTTTACTTAGTTTAGTTTCAACTAGATGTGCTTTTTACATCTGTTAAACAACATTACAAGTATTTTTGAAGGTAGATATTTTGAAATTAATATGCATGTTTCATTAGTTATAAGCAAAAAATTTACAAGTAATGGAATCCTAATTGTCAAAATTCACTGTTTATATTCAGAAAATATAGGCCAAAAAATTATTTTTTAACTATTTAAAAATCAATTTTCTAAACTTACATAATTATTTTCACATTGTACTGAAGTAATGACAGCTATCTGGGTTTTTAATTCTCTCGCTTTATTCTTTACGGTTTCAGTTCTATGGATGCTAAACTGATCCAAAACCAAAAGAGAGGGTTTTCTTAAGAGTCCACCAGGTCACCTTGCCTATACGTTCTGTAACCACAGTTTCATTCCAGCTTCGTCCATCCAGCCTTTCGGGTGAACATGGACAATTACACCTGTTGGAAGTTTTTCTTTCGAATGAGTTTTTCTTTTGAATATGAAAAACAGCGGTAGTTTAGTGCCATCAGGACAACATGTTAGAACTACCGTATATCAGGTTTTTTCATGACCTGTGGTTTTTATGGTTATTGATTTAGACCCTTTAATACTCACAGTCTTGTTGGATGGTAGATCTAATGTGAGTGGAATTTCATCCATATTTCCTATTTGACCGAGCTCAAAAGAAGTTCTCTTGCGTGCATTTATAACAAACCTATGAAATGCTAGTATTTTTTTCTTCATAATCTGCTGGCATTTTCTGTGCAATAGTTGTTTTTGTGTACATTGATAAGCCTTGCCTTTTCATGAACCTGTAGCACCAGCCCTCAGACTCTGAAAAGTTCTGATTCCCATGTTTTTCTGCAAATCCTTTGGCCTTAGTGATTTTCATTTTGGTTGAAACACTTATCCCAGATTTCCTCCTATCTATCACCCACATTTTTACGGCATTTTCAAGTTCAGGCCAAGATGGAGCTGGGCATCGAAGGTTATGTTTTTGTTTTTTTAGCAGTCTTCAGTTGATGTTCCTGCAGTTGCCAAGTACGTATCATTTTTTCGGTAGGTGGTGGACTGAAATGCCTTGCTGCTGCTCTGTTTCCATGCACTTTGGCGTAGTTTAACACTCCTAGTTTATACTGAATTGTATAGCTTAATCTCTTGTTTCCTGTAGTCATATTTTCCAGGGTATTTTTTTTAAACAAATAGTTTTAAGTACCGATACCGACATGTTTATACAGAGTAGCACCAATACCAACACGTGTGTCGGCTGAGTCAAAGAAAGTCTATATAAAGAAGGAAAGGCTCCATAGACGTAATGTGACCGTCGAACCTGTTCGAACTTCAACATCAGCTTCGAGCTTTGGCGCTTTTTGGCGATAGATATTTCATGCATGCGCATTATAATTATGGCGGATGTATAAAAAGTTATGTGTGTCTAGACCTTTATCTGGGCTAAAAATAGCATTCAGTATTGAAAGTTAACCTGTGTCTTTCACGTATAAGACGAAATTTTTTAGACCAAATATAGGAAAAAAAGTGCATCTTATATGCCATCAAATACAGTACTTACACAGAAATATGTTTCTAACACATCTCAATCTACAAAAAGTTAAATGATAGAAAACCCTGATTCATCAGCCACAGTTACAAACATGTATTCATTTCTATATAGTAATACCTATGCTGTAATTCACACTGCCCAGAAGAGGAAAGTTTATTTAAATCACAACATTGTTTGCTTCCAAACATATTAACAATAATTAAAAATGAAAAAAAAAATTACCTCCAGAAACTGGAGCATCAAGGTAAACAGCACTTCTTTTCTCAGCCATGAGCGCTAAATCTTTTGTAACAGCAGGATCTATTGTACTACTATCAATTAAAAGAGTACCAGGTTTAACACGTCTGCAATTAAAGAAAATATATATATAGCTTGCAATTTAATATACATATTAAACTGCAAAACAGACATGAGAAAATTAAAAGCAAAAAAAAAAAAAAAAAAAAAAAAAAAAATTTTTCCCCCTTTTATGAAAGTAATGATTTTAAATTATTCACGCAATAAACTTATACTTTAATTACTTTCAATTATCCAACAATTCAAGAAAGATAAATTTAATAAGATAAGAAATCTGACAGCAACATGCTTTAGTACTGCAGCTTAACTTGCATTAAATAAATTCAAATGCAACAAATAAAATACCACAGTTTTAACTTACTCAAGTACTTTAACACAGTTTTTCAACTAACTACAGACATAACTTTTATGTGCACAGTTACTTCCATATTTTTAACCTTTTAACTGTCATGCCCGAGATCACTGGTGTTCGAAAATGTCATGCTTTTTTCAGGCTTTAATAATTGTAAATGGATATTCCCATAATGATTTGTGAGCGCAAGATGTAAAGAAGGATAATTTTTACTTTCATATTTTTTATTAAATATTAAATTTTTGCTGAGAAAATAAGAAGAAAACTTAAGCATAGAAAATTAATGCAACTTATAGCACTTAATAGAATTTTAAATCGACATAGTTAACTAACAAAGACCATTAATAAATCATTTTTATAAAGATTTTACAGGTAATTTTTCATAAAAAGTATAATCTATTAAGTTGCATTTAATTTCCTATGCTTAAGTTTCCTTCTTATTTTTTCAGCAAAAATTTATTAGTTAATAAAAAAATGTGAAAGTAAAAATTATCCTTCCTTACATCACTTGCGCTCACAAATCATTATGGGAATATCCATTTACAGTTATTAAAGCCTGAAAAAAGCATGTCTACGATGTTATCGTCATGCGATGATTTGTAGATACTTTATTTTTTACCACGATATTTTCGACGGCGATGTTTTTAAACTGCGAAGTTTTTGAACTGCTTTATTTTCGACGACGATGTTTTGTACCACAATGTTTTCTCCCACGATGTTTTGTAGCACGATTTGTTTTTGCCTTGCGTTGTTTTCTCCGCGACGTTTTCCTCCGCGATGTTTTCGTCTGTAACCCTTCAACCAAAGATGAAAAATGTGTGTTTGATGAGTGTTTGACGAAACATTTGATTTTTGCAATTAAAAAATTTGATAATTTGTATACCCAAATCATCAAAATAACTTGAGAGTTAAAGGGTTAATGTTACACATATTTTATTTTATTTGTTTCTAATGAATGAAGATAGAAAGCAATCATTAATTGTGCATAAAACATTATTTCTGATGATTAACAATATTTTAACAATTTCAAAATTAAATCTTTTCGTTCACTTACACTTTCACAAAATTTATAAGTATTATAAATAGTTTGGTATTCACCTGCTTTTAGCTATTTGTATAGAATGAAATTACAGAAAAAAAAAAGCTTTTAAGCAGTCTTTCTGCTTTTACTTTTGCAAAGATAAAACCTAACTTAACACTTATTTCAAATGTAATTTACTTGAAAAGAAAATGCACATTTTACTCTATCATAGCTAAAACCATATTGATGTATGAATATTCATCAAGCATTAGAGCAAATTTTTAGCCTTTTAGAAAGGGAAAGAATAATTTTATAATAGCTGTTCATAATACACAATATGTATCATGGCCAAAAATAATATAGTGTAATAACATATATCATAGTCCTCTACTTCCTGCACTAAGATTTACATGATAATTAATGAAAGCCTGTTATGTATTCCATACAAAAAATAAAACAAACTTGGGGGAGGGACATTAATTTATAACTGCTTGAATTATGCTGTCTAAATAAAATATCTAAGAACCATATCTTAAGGTTAAAAGACAAGGAAATCATAAAAGTATAATGGCATTCAAGGGAATATTTTATCAGAAATAATGCAGTTTATGATGAAGCTCACAGCATAACTATTAATGCAAAACAGTAGTAATAGTTCCTAGAAACATATTTCTTATAGAACTAATTTAAATGGCAGGTTTCTACCTGTTCTTTTCAAAATTTTTTCACAATATTTAAGTTTTGTTTGAATGCTGCATTAAATCAAGACATTCTTGCCTTTTATTGATGCTTTTCAGTTAATGGGATGCCACTTGATACCAAACACAAATGTTGATGCAAAATCTATTTGAAAAAGAAATGGCAACTGTAATGATATATACAGCTTCATGTAATGAATGGCTATTTTATTAAATCCAAAAGGAATATAAAAACAATTCCCAAATTTGAAAGCATGTAATTATTCTATTTGACAATCATACAGTGATTCATTCGTAATTGCAGCTGACAGATTTCTATTAATACAAATGTTTGACACCAGTACAGAAAGACAATAGCTGTAAGAGGGAGAAAAATTCAAATCTAATTAGACAGAGCAAATGTTTTGAAAATCTTTCTCCACACAATAGATTTTTTATTGCAGTATTGCTTCAGTGCTTCCTTCATTTTGTAGTTTTTCTGACCAGTGTTTTCCATTATGGATAATATTACCTTGGAATTATTTAAATTGTGACTGTTCATAATTTGGCAATGGACAAATTATATAATCTATATTAATTATTTCTTTAAAAAAAGAATCAGCGATTCAATTAAAGAAAAACTTAAAATCTTGGAGGGAAAATTACTGGATCTATGTTCATTCTGTCTGCCAATTGACAAAGACATCATTACATAGCTATTTAAATAGCTAAATTTTACATAGCTAAATGAAATAAGCAAGTAACCACATTTCACACCGTAGTGCACAATTCAGATAGTACCCCATTAACCCAAGAGTAACCTTTTATTCTATGCAGGACAACCTAAAGTAAATTTAAACAATTATTAAAAAGCTAAAAATAAAATGGAAGTAAAGCCTATGAGAGTTCATACAGCTTTATTTTCTTAATAACGTACTAGAAGAGAAATCTGGTGCATTTAATACAAAAGCTAAAAATAAAATGAAAGTAAAGTTTATGACAGTTCTTACAGCTTTATTTTCTTAACAATATACTACAAGAGAAATCTAGTGTATTTAATAGTCCTGTAAACAGGTAACAATTTTATACTGCCTATGAAATGGAATACAGAAATGGGTTTTCAAAATAAATGCATTCATCACAAGAAAATAGAGGGAATACTTTAAGAGAAATTAAATTTAGCAATACTTTTAGAATAATTTTAAAACTTATTTTAATCTTAAACAATGGTTATTCAGATACTGATTTGAGGAACTATTGAAATTTCCACATATGCCTGTTTATATTCAAAGGGATAAAATGTTTCGGATGCCTTATGATTATAAATAAATTTGTGAGGAATGGCTGGATTTTTTCTGATAGGTTATGGAACATTGATAAAATATACTCCATATTTCCATGCAAGAGGAAGTTATGTGAGAAATTTGGAACAGTCACAGTTTCTGTCAATACTTACTCAAAAATACCATTTTCACCAGCATACACTTCTTGCACATGTGGACTTGAAGGTAACATAGTTATTACTCGATCACACCTTTCAGCCATATCTGCTGGATGCTGTGCAATCAATGCTCCACTATCGACAAGCTGTGTCATGGCTTCTGGATGTACATCGTAAACTATGATACAATGACCTTTTTGTAATAAATTCCTAGCCATAAAAGCACCCATGTTTCCTAGGCCAATAAAACCGACAGGAGCTTGAGACACTGATCGATCTATAAAAAATTTAACAAACATTAAAAGAAATAATTTGTAATGAAGTAACTAGAATAAAAACTACATAAGTATTAAGTATTCCTACGCATTTTGCACTCATTTATATAAGATTTCTAAAAGTAAAGTAAAAAGACAAAAATTCTTCATTTAGTTTACTGACAACCACATTAAAATTTAATGTGCAATTTTTCTTAATATTCTTAGTTTGTTATTGCTTGGCATAAATTTATAATAAATTAAATTTAACTCAAGCTATAATGTGAAACAAAAGGTTTATGCAGTTGTAATTCAATTAGTAGTCTGCTATCATTACACTTTATTATCAATATTCTAGATAAAGAAATGCTATTAAATAAACAATACTTGTCTTCTTAAGCATAAACATATGATAATTTATTTTCTTCTTTTAGATCTCTCATTAAAAGTGAGGTATGATAAAGTAGCAATTATTTATTTCTGCTTTTCAACTTCATCCTCACTGAATTTGAGTTAATTTTGGAACTTTTCCGAAAAAGCCGTACAATGGATTTTCAGTATAATATTGGAGCATTTTCGATTATTTCCTTCCAAATGCTTTTGGTTCCATACTAGGTGGAAAGTGATAATCAGGAACAGCAGTAAAGATCATAATTGCTCTTTATTTCATAAATTATGGTTTCAATTGTATAATTGTTTTAATTGTATAATTTCTGCATGCCATCTTACCAGATTTAAATTGATGATCTATAATCCGGAAAAACTCCTAATCCGGATTCGCCGAAGTCCCAACAAGTCCGGATTACGGACTTTGTACTGTAAAATTTCAACAAATTGAAATGTAGAATTAAATATTCATTTTTGTCAATAACTCAAATTTTAGATTAAATGAATTTTCGTGTCCTTCCCTAGATTTTGGCTTGTGTAAGTTCAACTGCATTATAGAAGAAGAGTTATATGTTTGTATTTTACATAAAGATACACAACACAGTCAAAAGACTTTAATCCAGATGTCCATGATACGAAATGATCTACAATCCTGACCTCAAAGCTACAAACTTTCTGCACATGCGTCAACGCATAATGCTTTGACGCATGCGCATAATACCTTTATGCATGCGCATATGCATTTGCATTTAATGTATAATGGACGGTATAAACTAAGCTAAAATTATCTATTTCAGTTAATGTTGCAGATTGCGTTGTTTCTTAATCTTCTAATTGGATCCGGCTTATTATTTTTTGCAGATTGTTAGAGCAATAAGCTTGAACTTTTGATTATGTCAAAAAGAATTTCCGATTCTGGAGCTGCCAAAGGATCTACAAAGAGAAAGCATGTTTTGATGTCCATCAAACAAATAGTGGAATTGCTGCAAAAAATGGATAAAGGCATATCCTTTGTTTTTCTAACCATTCCAAAATCTGTTTATCAATTTCACGCTGCTGTGCGGGGTGGGGGGACATCGCTGGGTGCAATGAACTGGAAGTTGATCTGTCAGCACTATCCTCATCTTCAGAGCAGATATTTTTATTTTATTCAGCTTATAATTCCTTACTAAATGTAATATTTCATCTCGATGTACTCCGTCTTTGATATGATTTAAATCAAATTCCTCGTCATTATAAATATCACGAATACACATCAAATAGTTACATCAAAATACATCATTTCTGGTTGCAATTTTCTAATTTCGACTATGCGTAATGTATGCTTTATGCATGTGCGCATTGAAAGAAATGTTTAATAAAGTAAACAAATAAATATCAAGCTTTTTTTTGGTAAATTTTGATACCTTTTAGATCATAATTGCTCTTTATTTCATAAATTACGGTTTCATATTTTTAATTTTATAATTTCTGCATGCCATCTTACTAGATTTAAATTGATGATCTATAATCCGGAGAAACCGAAGTCCCGACGAGTCCGGATTAAATACTTTTCACTGCATAAATATTTTATTCTGCTTCCCTTCCATAAAATTTTAATACATCATCTTGTAACTGCCAACCTCTTTGGAACGCTGCCAAGCTAAGATAAATATTCTAACTGTGACACTGAATTTTTTTCATAAAACCTATATGAATAGGAGAATAATAGATAATGCTTTGCAGTCCTATGATCAATGTAATCGGTAACAATAATAAGTACACATTGCAAAGGATTGATAAATGCATTTTTTAGCACAGTTTCCTAACCTAAGTCTTAAATAATTTTGTTTACAAAATTTATCTACAATTTTATATCACATATAATAAAAGCACTTGCTTAATAACAAAACTGGGTACTTAAATAACAAAACTGAACAATCGAATTGCACTGTGAAAAAGCAGAAATCTTAAGAAATTTATCAGGAGCACCCCATGCTTTAATTATTTGTGCTAAAACATTGTAGATGAATTTTGAAAAAAGAATTATTCAATCTCTTGTTCCCATTTAATTATAAGATAAATTATTTTTTTTTCATATTAGTTCATGATTAATTTCATAAGATTTAAATAAAAAAAGATTTTATGAATTAAATAATTGTAATTTTAAAACTCCTGCTTTTGCCATTAGTTTCATTTTATTTATATATGCATGTTGCCATCAGAGAAGGATGTTTGTAAATGTATAGTGTCTGAGCGGCACAAGAGCACAATAAATATGTGGTGAGCTGAAAGTCCTCTTGAGAGGTTGGCGGTTGGGAATGAAGGGTGGGTTGTATGGTGCTCAAGGCTATTGCCATCGACAGGTGCGATCTTGCACTGCTTGCCATTATGAATTTCATGGGCTTGTTCTGATTTTATTGTCAGACAAGCGAGATAAATCATAACAACATAAATTATTAAGGTCAAACACACAAATGAAGATCTGCATGATAGGAGTTCTTTTACAACAGTGGTACATCTAACTGCCATATCACAGGCCTAGGATCGAATCCCATTCAATGATGCTAACAGATGGCGACCAAAGCTAAATGAAGTGTATGAGATAGAGCAATACTGTGAAGCAATTGAGTTTTCTATTTCAGCTCGTTCAAAATAGCTTTCCCGAATACATTTTTTGCCTCAACAAGTCTTGAAGAAAAGTTACTTTTCTTACATATTTTTACATTAGCATTCGTTAATTACTGTTATATAGCTCAGCCTACAAAATAAACGCACAAAAGTTTGAGCCTTTAAAATTCTTAAATCTTCTTCAATGGCCAGACAGCCCAGGATGCCTTCCTCAGAATCGAATTCCAAGCTCTTTTATCCCTGGCCATGGACAACCAATTGGTTATTTTTAAAATTCTTAAGTCTGTTTCCAAACAGTACAGCCACCTAAGTTTAGGTCTCCCTCTTTTTCGGGTACCGAATGGTCTGGACGAGAAGATCTTTTTAATTACTCGATTTTCATCCATTCTGCACAGGTGTCCTGCCCATTTAATTCTCTGAATCCTTATATATTTTACTATATCTATTTCTTTAAAGGATTTATAGAGTTCAGAATTACCGTAAATTCGCGCGTATAGTCCGCGGACTATCTGTGTTTAAAATGCGAATTTTTGAAGCTGCGGACTATCCACCAGTGCGGATAATACGCTGGTTGTTCACGGTTAAAATCGTTGGAAAAAAACACGCTGTCGTGAACTGCCGATGATCAAATATAAAAAAAGCGCGAGATTCCAAGAAAACATTCGTATGTATCGTATCAATAGTAAACCATAGAGCATAGTGCAGAACGAATGAGTAGTAGCAAGTAGAGCTCCTAAAATCCAGGCTGGTGCATCAAGCGATGCCGGGATATAAGCCAAAGAAAGTCTTGTATGAACACTCACTTAGCGCAACCAGAGTCTTGTATCCCAGTATCCTTCGCACTGCTTTAGCGCAACTGCCAGGAGGGGGAAAAGTAATTGATGTGTCAGCTCGGTTTTTAGGAGCCATAGTAGCAAGTACCTGGAGTACAAAAAAAAAAAAAAAAGCGTGATTCGTTTACTCGGTGGTTTGGCAACACCGAGTGAGTGGAGTCGAAGGTCACATTTCATTACCACTTATGACGAGTATAGCACGTTGCACAGTATTTTGTCTTTCATCTTCGATAATGTTGATGAAACATCGCCCGGAAAAAGATGGAAATAGAGAAGCGGGCCGTTATTGGTTTAATCCTAGTATTCGGTGCACACGGGATTTGGCTACTTTTGGCGACTTTATGATGAGCAGTAAAAACGGGCGAGTCATTTAAAAAAAAAATATATAGTTTAACATAGTATATACTACATATATAGTATATATACTATGTATATACACACATAGTATATAATGCATAGTATATATATAGACGTTCTTTGGATCATTTTTGGTGTTGGCAATAATTTTCAAAGTCGCGCCAAGGCTGCACCGTATACTAGGATTTTACCCCGTTATTTTGAAGTGGACGAGAAAGCGGTGAGAAATTGGCGCAAACAAAGGATGTGTTTAAAAAGCATGGGAATATTGCCGTATTAAAAAAACGTAATTTCGGACGTATAGTCCACGGACTATCCGGTGGTGCGAACTATCTGACGATTTTTGAAATTTTTTTTATATAAAATCTTGCATGCGGACTATACGTGCGAAATTACGGTAGTTCATCTTCTCCAGATATTGTTGCATTTTTTGCCACCAAAAATACTTCTCAAAATTTTTCTTTCAAAGACAAAAATTATACTTTCAGCTTTTTCTGTTATTGCCCAGATCTCAGTTGAGTATGGAAGAATGGGTATGATTAATCTTTTGTAAATTAAAATCTTTGTTTTTCTGCTAGTGAAGTTAGAATTCAAGTATTTTTTGAGACCGAAAAAACATCGGTTAGCATCTGTGACTCTACTACGGATCTCAGGCATTAAGTCATTGAGAGTATTAACTTTTGATACTAAATATTTAAATTTGCTAACAGTTTCAAATTTGTACAGTACAAAGTCCGTAATCTGACTTCGGCGATTCCGGATTAGGGGTTTTTCTGGATTAAAGATCATCAATTTAAATCTAGTAAGATGGCATGTAGAAATTATACAATTAAAAATATGAAACCGTAATTTATGAAATAAAGAGCAATTATGATCTAAAGGGTATCAAAATTTACATAAAAAAAAGCTTATTTGTTTACTTTATTAAAAATTTCTTTCAATGTAAGTTGTTTAAGTTGCTTTGTTTCTTGTGCTAATACTTTCTCTTTAATTCTATAAACAGACATAATTTCTTGTTCAGTTACAAAGTTCCACTGTTCAAGTCCTGTAATTGCTGTGTCAAGAATACCGACTAACTTGTCAATCGAAATTTTTTCGTTTTTAATAACCTCTCTTTCACTTTCTTCACTATCGGAAGCGGTATTTTCTAGATCTAGAACCATACTACAAATTTCGCCGCCCGTTAATTCATTGATGATTGGGGCATTGTCGTCGCAATGAAAAGCTTCTGTTATATCATCTTCATTTATTACCGCTTCTCCGCATTTCTTTACAAAATCCAATAACTCGAAAATTTCACCTTTAGTTTTTCAATGTCCGAAAACCTTCAAATTTGCAGCTATCATCTTCATCGTCCTCACCACGAAATATAGCATCTGGCCATAAATTATGCCAAGCATTTTTTAACGTATCTGAAAACAAATCCTCCCAACGCGCATACAAAAAAGCATACAACGTAAAGCATACAAAAAAAAAAAAAAAAAAATTGTGGCTTTGAGGTCCAGATTATCGATCATTCCAGATAATAGATGTCCGGATTACGGACTTTGTACTGTAATTCCCCAATTTCAAAATAGGGGCTGCTGTTATTACCACATGGCATGTACAGTCAAAAGTCTTTAATCCGGATGTCCATAATCCAGAATGATCTATAATCCGGACCTCAAAGCTACAAACTTTCTGCGCATGCGCATAATACATTTATGAATGCGCGTTTAATGTATAATGGACGGTATAAGCTAAGCTAAAATTATCTATTTTAGTTAATGTTGCAGATTGCGTTATTCCTTAATCTTCAAATTGAATCCACCTTATTATTTTTTGCAGACTGTTAGAGCAATTTTATAAAAGTAAGCTTAAACTTTCGATTAAGTCAAAAAGAATTTCCGATCTGGAGCTACCAAAGGATCCACAAAGTGAAAGCATGTTTAGATGTCCATCAAACAAAAAGTGGAATTGCTGCAAAAAATAGATAAAGGCATATCCTTTCATTCTCTAACCATTCCGAAATATGTTTATCACTTTCACGCTGCTGTGCGGGGGGACAACGCAGCGCGCAATGAACTGGAAGTTGATCTGTCAGCACTATCCTTATCTTCAGGGCAGATGTTTTTATTTTATTCGGCTTACAATTCCTTACTAAATATAGTAATTCTTCTCGATGTACTCCATCTTTGATATGATTTAAATAAAATTCCTCATCATTATTAATATCCCGAATTCACATCAAGTAGTTTTCTGGTTGCAATTTTCTAATTTCGACTATGCATAATGTAGTCTTTACACATGCGCGCGTTGAAAGAAATGCTTAATAAAGTAAAAAAAAAAGTAAATATTAAGCTTTTTTTTTTTTTTTTTTTTTTTTGTAAATTTTGAGACCCTTCAGATCATAATTGGTCTTTATTTCATAAATTACGGTTTCATATTTTTAATTTTATAATTTCTGCATGCCATCTTACCAGATTTAAACTGATGATCTATAAACCAGAAAAACCGATAATCCGGAATCGCCGAAGTCCCGACTAGTCCGGATTAAAGACTTTTGACTGTATTTAGTTTTAATTTGGTTGATTGCTAGATGCATTTTGTTGGCTGCAGCCTCTAGAGATGTAAAAGCCTCTCCAAAAGACTCGGGAGTGCGTGCGACTATGTCACTATCGTTAGCAAATGCAAAAATCTGAACAATCGTCTTAAAGATAGTTCTACGAGTATTAAGTTGGAGTCTTTTATGATTTTTTGGAGGGCATGGTTAAAAAGCAAGCAGGCCAGCGCACCGCCCTGTCTGAGCACATTTGAAACAACAATAGGCTCAGAAAGATTATTCTGGATTTTAACCCTAAGTTTTGTCTCAGTAAGAGTTAAGTGACCAAATTTATAAGTTTTTCAGGTACTGCAAATTCTCTCATAGCTTCAATTAAATATTTTCTGTTTACTGAATCGTAAGCAGTCTTAAAATCAACAAAAAGGTGGTGCATGTCATATTCATTAGTTTTTTCCTAATAATGTCATTCATTAATAATGTTACTTAATAATGTCATTATTAGTTAAACTAATAGTCACATTAATAATGTCACTATTAGTTTGTTCCCACTAAACTAATAATGTCATATTCATTAGTTTTTTCCAAAATTTGCCTAATGTTAGATTTGTTCTGCTGTAGATCTTCCTTTGCGGAAACCACATTGGTAATTACCTGCAATATTTTCTGTATAAGTTAGTAGTCTACTAAAAGTATATTGGAAAATAGAAAACACAAAGGAGACTGATTCCCCTGTAGTTGGTACATTCCAAAATGTCTCCATTTTAGTGTATAGGTCAAATGATGCTCAATTTCCAATCTTCAGGTAAAACTTCTTGGTTCCAAACTGATTCAATGAGGTGGTGTATTTCCTCAATGTTTTGACCTGCAGCACTTTTAATAAGTTTTGAAGTAAACGAGTCAGGACCTTGTTATTTTTGAGCTTTTTAATTCCTTCTCTAACTTCTGCCAAAGATGGTGGTAGGACACTACGGTGTTTACAGAGGTAGTTGAAAATTCTTAAATATAAACAGATGTCATCATTAATTCCTTCAGAAAGAGTGTATCATACATACATCAGCAGCTAGTCCTCTTACGAGATGGCATGCCACTTAGCACAACTCACCTTGGAGACGATGTGTTGTACCAGTGCATCACCCGGCTGCTAGTGATGTTTGGGACTGATGGCTATATGACACACCCATCTACAGAGGCTTTTTAGTTCAGCAACATGTTTTCACAAAGGGGTTAAAGCTATATTTAACAACAATTTATTCTGTTTGTTGAATAGACACCAAAAACCTTAAAAGAAACATTTAGCACAAAAAACACAGAAATTAGTCACATTGTAAAAGATATCATTTGATTTCAGATTTATAAAAATCTTATTTTTATAAAAATATATTGTTACTCTTAAAATACATACAATATGCTCATATACCCAAAATTAAGGTTATGAAAACTGTTTCTGACAACAGCAAAGAAATTAATTTGAATAATTGTATTGAGAAGAATTCTCAAAATTTAATGGCCATCTTCTGAAAATAACATGCCTGCATATACAAAAAAAAGTTCTTAAAAGTATGTATAACTGAGCTTTACGCAGGTAATTGTTCTAAAGAAAGATTCAAAGCATTTCTGACAGACTGACACAGGTCAACTTTCTTCAAGATATTCTACCTATTAAGCAGAATATTTTTGCTCTATGAGTAAAAGCTAAAATTAGGTTTTTCTACAAAAGAAACATCTTTTTTATTTTTCCAAGTTTTAAAATGATTTGCTTTTTTTCTATATGAAAAAACTTACTGCAAACAAATTTTTGAAAAAATAAAGAAAAAAGTTTGCTTTTTAAGATCAGCTAAGTTGTTATTTAAATATGGTAAAGCACAGAAGGGCTATCAGGGAAAGGAAATGATTGCTTTGTAGAGGACTTCTGAAGAGAAAATGGCTCATATTCAAATAATAGTACATTGAGGACCCCACAAACATCAACCATCACTTGGATTTGAAGTTGAGTCAATTTACCAGTATCTAGCAGTTTTAATAATTTGGCATTAGCGAGGTTTTAAAGACTACCTATGCGACAGTCTTTTGATACATTCTCAAATTGATTACTACATATAATTGACAGTAATTTTTTACATAAAGATAACTCTTTAACTGAATTAAAAAATGAGAAAATGCATTGAAGAATAAAAGAATATACAGTAAATCTACTTAACCACCCAGTCGGTATAGTTGTTAGTGACCCTGACTGCCATAGCAATTAGGCCCTGGTCCAAATCTCGGAGAAGGCACCATTGCAACTGTTCATCCCTTCATAGGAGGCCACCTATTTAGTGCTTCCATAATGAAATGGCCACCACTTCTAGCCCTTGTAGTGGCATAAGGTTAAAGGCTATTAAATAAATTCCCAGCCATTTAAAAAAAAAAAACCTGCTTCCCAGACAAAATTATTTCACATGCTAGAATTTCAATCTCTAAACTGCATCACGCATAATGCAAATATTACTGAATTTTCTTTACATAATCTTTTAACGTTTGTAGTTTGCTATAATTAAGTACCTCATGTACTTAATTATAATCAATAAATGAATTTGTTACTTGGAAAGCTTAACAAAAATTTGCAAACTTGTTTATGACAAAAAAAAAGGAAGGGGGCCTTAAAGACAATACAAAACGGCCATTTAAAAAAAAAAAAAAAAAAACACTACATTTTGAACTAATCTACACCATCCTTTTGCTAATAAACCGGTAGGAGATTGATATAATTGCAACATTGCTTGTGTAACTTTACTCGGATAACTTTCCAAGCTATCTCTGTTTCTACAACAGCTGAAACAGCTGCCTACCACTAAATTATTTCCGTAATGTACGAACTCGGAAAGAAGGGAAATTGAAAGGAATGCTGAACTACCTGCAGAAAACAAATTTTTATTATATATCTGCAATCAGTATACTGAAACACTAACGACTAATCACTTATGCTTAGTTTTATAAAGCCTTCACAATGAAACTGCATGGTAAATGACACTTCCGTTGCCTTCCACATATAATGAACAACAAGACTGATTCAAGCATGATCAGATTAAGAGATCGTGAAAATTATTTAATTATATTACTGCATTTAATAGTTATACTAAAAATACCTTTTACTACTAATATCTCGGTACTAAACAAATACTATACAGCACATAATTATGCTAGGTTTCCAAGCTACTATTATGTAATTGCGTTGGATATAAATACACAGACATCAGAAACTATGTAAAGTGTACACAATCAAGCTCATAATAATATGCTTCGCAAAATTTTCGTACGAGTCATTACTATGTTCGTACCTATTATTCTCGTTGAATTTTTTAACCTACTGATTCCAGATAAAACAGAGCGACGAGCATTTCTACTAGCTAAAGACACTATACCGACGAACGCAGCCATGCTTCCTTGATGGATGGTTAGCGCTTTACAGTGCTGCCACAAAGTATCAGCTCCAAAAGGGAAACCAACTTCGCTGATGAGTCAAAATTTCATTCTGCGGACACTGCGAAAATATCGCAGATAACAAATAAGAAAGTTAGAGAGTTTTCACTAATAAAAAAATTAAAAAAAAACGCAGCGAGTTTTAATAGATCAATATGCCTATTGGCTCCTGACTCCAAATTAATCGTTATAATTAGAACTCCGTTTCTTTAAATAACTTTAATCCACACTTATTTAAAAATAATCTTTATTAAAGATCTTACGAACTAGATAAAAAAAAATTTTTACAGCAACTAAAACTGAATAATATTTCCGTTGTCATTCCAAAAACAACAAAACAAATAAAACGATATTAACCATTATTTAAAATTTATGTATAAGTCCAAGCCACAACATGCCCTTTCATTCAATCAGTTCAATCAAGTACCGTTTTAAAACTTCCGAAAAAACTGTCTAGCAAGGAATGAGCAGAAAAACTTCCAATACAGTAAAATCTGTTATATCCGGCAGCCAATCATAATAACGGCACTTTTGAAAATCTAGGCTTACATTTAAAATTTAGATCCATGAGATAAAATGTTGTGTAACAGACTAGTAATCTGAAGACTTAAATGTTGAAAATGTTTATATTAGATTTCTGCAGCTAAACGTTTTAAATCTTATCGAACTATTGAATCGAGGAAATATCCAGCATAATAAAGATAAACAATCGATCTCTTTTTGTATGTCTATGTTTGAACTTTGAAAGTAACGTGAACGATTTCCATAAACAGTTCCCTCTGAAGAAAGCCATATTTATTCTGTCTCTTTCCCGAAAAAACGTCGCTGTCGATGTAAATTGGGGCCTATGATCATTGTAGTACATAACGAATCTCGTGAGTTCCCTTGGTTTTAAAATATGTTCGGTGCACGTCAGGGGCGTAGCTAGAGGGGGCATCTGTCCCCGAGCGCAGAATCCAAGGGGCGCCAAACTGATGTTACGACATTTTAGAATTAAATGTTTTCCATCCTTGGCAAGCAGTAGAGGGCGAGAAATCTTCAATTGTCCCTGGGCGCTGAAAACCCTAGCTACGACTCTGGTGCACGTGTTAGACATCTAGGATTTGCTTATATATTTGGAGAAGATTAGAGTTAATCAAAAGAAGGTGTAGGCTTGGATGGCTGTAAACAATTCTGTTCTCATCTTACTCTTGAAGATATCGACGAAATATTCGGATATGCGCTAGAAAAGGAGAAAGTTGAAGAGGAAAATGGAAATAAAGGTGATATACAGAGTAAGAAAATTACGGGGAAGAAAACTGATGAAGAATTGTAAACTTTCATAAGATTTCCCGAAAATGATTTATCTGCATACAAACATGATGTTATGAGGCTTCACTGTACACACAGCGAGTATTTAAAATTACGTTTCCAATCTTATAATCAAGCAGACATTTGAAGTTGTATGCCATCATATTAGAATATTCGTAATTTTTCTGTGATAACAAATATGGCAATTTTTAAATTTTGTTTACGATTTTCAATATTATTTATTTAATTCTAAACGACAGATGAATAAACAAGACTTCGCAAGATACAATTTCTCCAGTTTGCTTCACAAAACATGAATAATTAAGTTCTAGGAATATATATTCAGTGATCTGGAATCGGCGCTGTCAGGTTGCTAAATACTAAAGTGGTTTCTATTGTATTTCGAATACATCGATTTGTCAAAAGCAAACAAGATTCGCTGTGCTTTCGTATTACATTCAAAGGGCTGGATGGAATTAACCCGGAGTAAAATCGACATGGCATAGAAGTGGAACCGACAACTGCACAGAATCGATACCAGAACATCACCGTTGCATGCCTTGGACAAACTAGATCAACATTATTAACTAGAAATAACTCAAAATAGTGTAATAATGCTTAAAAGGATTGATGCGTATTTGTTACCTTTACAGAGACGTCAATAAATTTTATGCCATATTTATTAATTACATTTTAATGTAAGTTTAAATATTCTGCTTGCTTAAAATTACCCATATGCATCTCTCATCACCCACATATTAGGCTTGAAATAGCAAAAGCCTCCACAAGACAGACCTTTCAAAGTCACACAAATAACTCATCATTTTGGCCTTCCAAGTTAAGCCATTTTCGTCTAAAGCACAGAACCTGCTAGTAAGGTACATACAAATTTTACCAAAACCTCAGGCGTCGTGCTACTTTTTTTTTCAATCAATATTGTGAGATAATAACGCTTAATGAAAAATGTAACTGAAATGCAAAAATGATTGTATGCAGTATTTTTGACATATTTTTGTTTGGTCATAATTTGATTTGACCCATATTACTGGGGTTCATTATTTCTGAAAAAGTCGGCTTAATTGTTAGTGTAAGTCTATTCTCAGGCAGGCAAAATCCGGTGGAGGAGAAACCAACAAAACTATACAATTAAAAAGGTAGAGATTGTAGCGAAATGCTCATCCTCTGGTAGCGAATCACTGACACAAAAATAGCGCTAAGGAACAGCAGCGCTATTGAATAAAACGGTTGGTTTGTTGTAGTAAGTGTTATCGTGTACTGTGAAGTGGAATTAATGGGAATGGCGTGTGCAAACAAGAAAGACAATACAAACTGTTGTGGGCCTCATTGTGCTTCAAAAGGTTCTAAAAACCTGGAATTAATTTTCCATAAATTTTCGAATGTAAAGAGTAGACTAAGAAAATCTTGCTTTGGATCGAACGTTCTTGTTAGCCGAAGAGACGAATGGATAAGGCTGCTTCGTATCGGAAAATCTATTTCATCACGAATGTGTGTATGTTCTAATCACTTCACGTATAGCGATTATAATTTGCTACGTAAGTATTTCCTGTTTATTACTTTAACATCCCAAGTTGCGTTTTAGAAGTTTATAAATGTTTTCATTCGGAAGGTTATAAATTTCATCTGTGAAATATTAATGTCAGCTTTAAAGGTCATATTGCTTTTAACTCGTTTTGTTAATGACTTTTTTCGACTTTCATGAACGATATATGAAGAACATATCATAGGCATTCTGTTGAAAATTTGAAAATTTTGTGAGGCTGACTGAGGATTACAGTCGTATTCTAAATTAAATATACAGCCATGCAATCTGCATCATTAAAAGGTAAGATTAAGATTTTTAAGACTGTTCAATGATGTTTTATTGCCTTAAATATTATATACAAAATCTGTGTAAAAAATAAATGTTTGAAATATGTAAGAAGCACAGTTATGTAATATCTCTGACCACTTTGTTATTGGATTTAAGTCAAATTATCCATTTTTATGACAAATTGAATAATATATAAAATCGCAGCATGTAAAAAATACTTATTTTAATTAGTTAAAAATATATAATCAATACAAATACTGATACTAGATGACATGAATTTTATATCATGACGGTTATTTGCTTGTTTAATGAACAGAAACGCAATAGTTGAGTGAAAAATTTAACGCGTTTGACTAATTCAAAATTATTAAATCTTACTTACTCATGGCAGAATAACATAACAGAAACACAATGTTTGCAAGATTCACCTGCTCCAGCTTTGCAGCTGCAATGAAATGATTTAATTTTTCATCTGCTTTCATTCTATAACGATTTCTGCATCTTTTCTGGCCTCAATACCGTAAATTTTCAATTGTTTGAAGCCAAAAATTGCTTCTTCTTTTATACAACTACTAGAACTGGTACCTTGTATAAAGTCCAAAATTGTTGAAATCTGCATTTTTTTTATCCATTATAATACCAGGCCTTCAACAGCAGCTAACTCAGTACAAACAACTCAGGTTCAGGTCTATTAGCAGTTGCAGACGAATTTGAAACGCCATCTATCGGTCGTTACAATCGCCAATAGCAGGTGGCAAGGGAATTAGGAAATAGGTTTGAAGCCAGCTCTGCTTCTGGAAACTTCTACTGTACTTAGTACAATAAATTAATTAGTATTTCACTACTGACTACAGCAGAATCTAGAGTTCATAGATATTTAATTCTTGATATTAAAAAAAATAAACAAGCTTAGTTTTTATTTATTAGTCACGATGTAAATTTATTGTGCTGTCCTGTTGCTGTTGAAACAATGTGCGAAGTTTCCGTTTCGCAGAATTCAGTTTGCAATTTTACTTTTGTATATTCAGTGGAATATTGCAAAGTATGCGGAGAGACGCAGGAGTTTGATTATTGTTCGGTTAAGATTATTTATTTCAGTTATGATTAATTAAGTTTATTTTTTGTAAATTTGTTTTCTACCTCGCTACTCATCTCGACATTAGTGGTCCGGACGTTATATAAACAGTCTCCTAACGAATTGTATTTTTAAGGTTGTTAGAAAGAGGAGCAGCGTGTATGAAGAAGCGCCTTTGCATGTGTCGCGTAGTTCCTTATTTGTCCTGAGTTCGGGAGGGGGCCGTGTGCAGTTCTGCGTGTCGCCATTGTTGCGATCATGTTGTGGTATGCTCGCTTGGTGTTGCTTGGTAAGAACTGCTTATTCATGTCGCCATTTATTAGCAGCAACGAGGAGTGCAGCAGCCCACGAGTTTCACATGCCCTTGAAGATGATAATCGATCTTGAGTCTGTGGTCCCCATCTAATCGATGAGGTTCGATCTTGGGTCTGGGGCCTATTATACCGCTGTTGCAAAAGAAGTTCCGTGCGACAGATTCTGATATTCTAACTGCTTTGTAATGATTAGCTCCTGAGATTTCCACAGAGTTTTCTGATATCTGTAACCAGAGAGCCGAGTCTTTAAGTGCGAAGTATTCACGAACCATAGCTCAGATCCCCTAAGGAGGTGAAGGATTAGATTTTGAATAGTTCTTTTTCCTAGGCTTGAGAATCGCCTTATTGGGATCTAAGGTCTTGAGGTAGGGCGTTTGCGCCTATCATATCTATACTACGCTGGGCTGAGAGGAAATAAAAATGTGATGTCCCATAATTGTTTTGACTGGCAGATAGTAGTAAGTAGAATTAATGCGATTGTTTCGCAGTATACCAGCTCATACGTTAATGAAAAATGATATATCCTTATAAGAATTGCACGATTTGCTGCATTACATTCATGTCCATTAAAGGGTGCTAAAAATACTGCAATAACAAGGAATTCAATTTTCTTTTCTTGAATATCTTCATCTTCTAAAGAGTAATCCTAGCACAAACGGAGACACTTATTTATGCTATTTAGTTTCTCTATATAATGTTAAATATGATGAGGTTTACTTTGCTGGAGCAACAAATTCTTGAGGCTCAGATGATTAGCGTCAGAGCAATAGCAAATAGTTGCAAACAGGGCTTAATTTCTAAAAGTAGAAGTGCCAGAGTCCTATGAAAGACCATCACGAAAGAGGAACAAAAGTAAATAAAGAAGAAAATGACTATTAAAATCATTTATAATTTAAAAATTAAATAGTTAATGAGTATCAAATTAATTAACAATTATTTAACTTGTAATTATTGTTTAATTTATTATTATTTATTAAAATAATTAAAGTAATTAAATAATTAAAATTAAATAAAATGTCAAGAGATAAATTAAAATTTAATAAGCGACTTTTTATAAAATTTTATTGCTAAAAATAAAATTTTCTAGATCAAATTTCTATTAAAATAATTATTCCGCTACATAAAAAAGTGCCGGAGTCTTCTTATTTAGGGCTCCGGTGCGCTCCGGCTAGAATAAGAATATATCCCTAAAACTAGAAGAACCGACGCAATTCAAGCTCTGGCTACAAACCTGATTTCAGTACAAAAACTAACAAAAGAAGGTAGCGGAAATACCTTGCAGTAGTACAATATACATTGCTGCTTATTTTTATGCAAATTTGATAATCTTCAAATTTCTATATGTTTCTCTTATTGCCTTTGAAGGCTGCAAAAACTTCTGTGCTTATATTTTGGTAAATTTTAAATGAAAAGAAATATTTCAGATCTGCCTATTTTATCAAAATAAATCGTAATTTAAACTAGTATTTACATGTTTTTGCTGCATTCGGAATGTATTTAAATTTAAAAAAAAAAAAAAAAAATCTGTTGGCAAACTATATGAAATTGGCATGTTCACTAGTTTACTCATACTATTGTAGATCTCTAAAAATATTTATTAGTCCAAAGGGACTTGAGTCCCGAAACTATTTATTCTTTTTGGCATTTTGCGTCGGACGGATAAATGTCGGTTCACTTTTCAAACTGTTGCCATAAAATGTTAGAGTCCTGCATTATATTTGAAGAAATTAAATAATGAAAATCTGCGTAAATGTATGTATATTTCTCACATTGTCATAAAATAACGGTACATAGAGTCATCGAATTTTGAATAACGTAATCCTCCAACGAATATGAGCATGTGGAAGACCAAATTTGAAATTTGAAATTTGTTTTATGATCGATTTCCTATTTTTTAAAACTTTGACGAATTTTTAATTAACAAACTCAAGGATTTCAAAGCGAGCAATGGCAACGTTGTGCAGAAAAAACATTTTTATCTCCAGCGCGTGAGTCTCTGTATCGGAAATTCTAAAGATATGCTCGTTTTAAAACTATTTTGCGATATTGCTGTTGCACTGGATCTTATGGTTTAAGTGCGAGGAACATGATATTTAATAAAGAAAGGTAACACACAAAATGTTAAAAAACGCCCCTTTGGACGTAATTTAAAATCTGAAACATTTCAGATTTTTTATTTTTTTATTATTTATTTATTTATTTTTTTTTTTTTTTTTATATTTATTGGGAAAAAATATCCGATTAAAAAGGAATTGAGGACAGAAACTCGCGTACTACAGTCTTTCTTTTTTCCCTCTATGCAATGTAGGTGCACCAGTCTTGCTGGGAAGCACGTAACGAAATGGTTCAAGTCACTAATCATTTTAATCTTCTGCTGTTCTATATGCTTCTAGTAAGAGACTGAAAACTTAATTAAAACTTCAGAGGGTTACATGATTTTGCTTTTGAGCCCCTCATGTTTATATTCCTTTCTTTATTCAAGTAAGCACATTACTTTAAAAATTTTTTTTGCGTACTAATTTTTCAAAGAATAGAGAATTTGCAGTCAACCTCCTCTTTCATTAGCTTTCTAATTTTAGATTTAGAGCAACCTGTTACTACAGGTATTTCTTAAGATATTTTGTTTTACACACTGTAACTGACTTTTTCTTCCAATTTTTGCTTTCCTTTATATATTAATTTAATTTTATTTTGTACTCTCTTTTTAAAAAATATTGCTCTATTATCTATGGAATTATATTATCTATTATCTATGCTCTATTAATCTATGGAAGTGTTAGCGGCTAGCTAGCGTTTATGTGCAGTTTTGGATTCAGCGTAAGCCTGTCAATATTAGTAATTTTAAACATTTGCCTAATAGTAGCTCATTTCTAGAGGCACTTTACATATGAAAAATTGTACAGAAATGTAAATGTGCTCGGTCTCAGTTTGAAAATGAATTCTGTTAGTAATGAAATAATTATGTTTAGATGCTAAATATTCATGAGTTGATTTAACGACTGAAATTAGATGGAATCTAACATATTTTCAAGTTCCATGTAAGATTGCAGTAATGTTATGTTTACAGAAAATAATTTTATTTATATTTTAAAACTGATCATTTTGTGTCTATAATAATTATATTTATAATTTATATTTTAATATGTAATAATATATAAGTGATAATTTATATTTTAATACATTATAAATGTATAGTTAAGAACTTAAGAACTTGCAAATACAAAATGTTCTATAGCATCAATCTTTTTAATGACAGTTTTAAATAGTAGCATTTCGAATTTATAAAAAACCTTCGCATTTTGTTCTGCATTCTAGTAACAATATAATTTTCCCATGCTGTTTTCAAGATAAGAAACGAAAGAAACTTATTTAGGTTAAAGTGAAAAAACATAGAGTAAATAAATAGTATTAAATTCGTCTGCAGCGCTGGTAGAAGGAATAGATTTTCTTTAAATATGTGTGTTATGTTACGTAAGGCGTTACGTTCGAACAATGGCTAGCTCAGAAGGGATTCGTAAGTCATCTACCCGATGAATTAACAGCTATCTTGTCATAAATGGAGTACTTCATTTAAACTTAAGCAAAAAGCTTTATTTACACATAAAGACAAGTTAAAAGAATATGAAATATTTATCTAGCTACAATATCTATCTAGCCACATCATGCAAACATCGTTCTTAGCTAACTAAACCGGAACTGTTCGTTTTCCTCTGGCGTCCCATGACGTCAGTCTCTATCTGGCTTTTGATTCGTTGGCTTAGTGATGCCATTCCCAACATCCTCCCCCCTTTGAGTTGCTGGATAGCTACTCAAAATATTCAAGTCTATCAAGTTCAGTCTAAGTGACATCTTAACAGTTTTACCAGCTCGTGTTTTTATAGTCTTAGAACTGTCACATACATCAGAAACATCAGTGGGGTCCGGAGATCGGGGTGACCCAGAAATTTCTGAATGATGAGAGGTATTCATGTCGTCTCCACAATGAGAATCTGAAGACTTTACAGCAGATTGATGTTTTTGAGGATCACTTGGATGACATGAACCTGACAAATCATCATCTTGGATTTCTAGGGGAAACACTCGTTGTATCGGACGTACTAAATTGTTAGTTTGCGTTCTTAATCTAACTGTTCTCACTTTACCGTCCTTTCCTGGAATCAGTTCCGTAACCCTGGCTAAAGGCCAATTCAATCTCTTTTTGATATCATCTCCTATCAACACAACGTCATTCACTCGAATATTTGGAAAGTGTGAATTTTGCTGTCGTTTCTGAATAAGTAGTCCTAAATATTCCTTTCGAAAACGTACTCGGAGATCTTCCATTAATTTTGCACGAAATCTGATTCTTTTCCTGAGATGATTGGTGTCTACTGTGTCTATATCAGTTACATCTAAATTGGATCTATCGGTCAGAAACATGGCAGGTGTAAGTGAAACTAAGTCTTCTGTATCTTCGGATAAATATGTCAAGGGTCGCGAATTTACTACCCTTTCACATTCGCACATAACTGTTTCCAGTTCTTCATAGGTAAGAACAGCTCTGCCCAATGTTCTCCTAAGAAGTTCTTTGACTACTCGAACAAGTCTTTCCCACCATCCGCCCCACCAGGCAGCAGTGGGGGGAATGAATTTCCATTCGATCTTCTGTATTTCTGTTTGTCGAGTTATTTTACTCCAATCAATTTCTAAAAAATTATTATAAGCTCCCCTAAAGTTTGTACCGTTGTCTGTATAAACCACTCTAGGTCTTCCTCTTCTAGCAACAAAACGTCTAAATGATAACAAAAAAGCATCAGTGGAAAGCGACGTTATTAACTCTAAATGAATTGCTCTATAAAGAGCACACGTGTAGAGAACCATCCATACTTTGTCCCCACGTTTTACAAATAGGGGACCTGCTAAGTCAATACCAACTACTTCGAAAGCTGCAGCATTTTCCACTCTATCAGCAGGTAAGGAAACTGGTTCAGTGATGAGAGATTTAGTTTTGTATCGTCGACATTTAATACAGTCCTTCAGAACACTACGTATCGCTCTTCTTCCTCTTGTAATCCAGTACTTTTCACGCAATATGCTTAGTAATATCTGGGTTCCAGCATGACAGTTTTCTCGGTGAAAATATTCAATCAGTCTTTGAGTAAAGATACATTTATCAGGAAGAAGAATAGGTGAAATGAAGAAAGGCTTATCTATGCGTTCAGTAATTCGAGTTTTAACTCTGATAATTCCGTTCGCATCTTTGAAAACACACAAGTTCCGAAAAGAGGTTTCACTAGGAAAAAATTGAGCTTGCACATTACGAATAAGCAGAATTTCAGCATTTTCAATCTCCTGCGTTAGAAGTTCTCCCCCCGTCTAGTATCATGATGCGATCTTACATTACTGATAAATCTCAATATCCATGCAACCATTCTAACTATTGAATGGAAATTTGAGAATTTAATGGCATACCACGGGACTCTCTCTTCCAACAAATTAATATTACATAACCTAACCTTTCTCCTTTCAAGTGTTATTTCGGGTGTTTCCGTTATCAATATTTCGGTGTCAGGCCAGTTGTCTCTTGCTTGCAACAACCATGCCGGGCCTTTCCACCAGCAGGATTCTAACAATTTCTTAGGGGAACACCCTCGCGAAATCAGATCAGCGGGATTCATTTTCCCTGGCACATGTCGCCATTCATTATTAGGAAACAGATTACTTATTTCTTTTACTCTGTTCGAGACAAAAACTGTCCAATCACCACGTTCTTTTAACCAGTATAAAGCTACCCTAGAGTCGCTCCAAAATATTGTTTTAATCTCATGGGCATTTAAAGCCTGCTTCACTGAATATGCCAACCTGGCACCAATGCAGCAAGCCATTAACTCTAACCTAGGGATCGTTACTTTCTTCAAAGGTGCAACTCTGGTTTTTGCTCTAACAAAGTAAATTTTTACCCCTTGAGAGGTTCTCGTTCTAAAAAAAATACAGGTGGCATATGCCTCTTTGCACGCATCTACGAAAACATGCATCTCAGTGGAATCATTTATTTCAACATAACGTGAGATTTCGATATCTCTTAATGCATCTATTTCTCTAAACCATCTTTTAAAAGACATTTGAATACTATCTGGTAAGGGAGTATCCCACTTTAGATTTAAATTCCACGTTTCCTGCAGTAAAAGCTTAGGTGGTAAGATTGCAGGACTCAACAGACCTATTGGATCAAATATTTTGTGAACTGTAGCTAAAATGATTCTCTTAGTAAAATTCTGATCTTCACTTACAAGATTAAAGTTTAAATTACACTTAAGAGTGTCCTTATCAAGATCCCACAAAATTCCCAATACTTTCGTGACACCAGTACTATTAAAAACATACTTACATTTTACATTACTCTCCCAGTTTCTTAAATTAAAGCAACCCCGTGACAAAATATCTTTTGCATTTACAATAAAATCTTCCTGCTCCTCAATATTTGCAACACCAGAAACACAATTATCTACGTAAAAAGAATGTTTCAGTTTTTGTGCTATAGCATCAAATTCAGATGGTACATTATCTAATAAATGTGTAATTGAGGCTGCCAATAAAAATGGACTCGACTTTAACCCAAATACTACTCTGCGATGTCTGTAAACAATCTGTTCACTCTCGGACGGATAAAAAAACCGCAAGAAATCTCTATGTTGAGGGGCTATACTTAGCATCAGAAATGCTTTCTCAATATCTGAAGATAATCCTATTGGATGAATTCGAAACCTATCAAGTATCTCTGGAATTATTTCTAGTAAGTTCGGACCCTTATACAAAAGGTCATTCAAAGAGCATTTACCACTTTCTCGGGCTGACGCGTCAAAGACAGGTCTGATTTTTGTAGTGGTACTGTCCTTAATTACTGGCCGATGAGGTAAAAAATGTCCCGTCTCAGCATTATCAGTTACCTTTTCAATTATATTCAATTTCTCCCATTCCCGGAAAATCGTAGTATATTCTTCTAAAAATGCTTTATCTTGTGCTCGCTGGCACATCCTTTTATGCCGCTTCCAAGTTAAATCTTTATTTGTCGGCAAATCGGCCACATCAGATTTAAAAGGTAAACAAAGTTCATATCTACCGTCTGAAAGAATTTTCACATTATTTTTAAACTCTTCCAAAACTCTAGAATGTTCTAAATTCTTTCTATTATTTTCAATGGGATCTGAAATACCTATGGATTCTAAAGACCACAAATCTTTTATCGAATAATTACTAACATACAACGAAATTGCATTCAAAACAGTATCATCATTTCTATCTCCAAATGACTCATACTTCCCAGTTAACACATGTCCCAAACAAGTGTCAATCAAAAATAACCCTGACTCCAACCGAACAGATTTATTAGTAAATAAACTGCCCACAATATCTGCTCCCAAAAGCAGATCAATCTCACGATCAGAAGAACCCAAATCAGACAAACTGACGCCTCTATCTTTCAGTTCATTAATAATTTTACTATCGTTCACTTTTGGCACTGTGCCACAAATTTTGCTCTCGGAAAGTGCTTCGATTTGAAAGGAGAAAGTTTCATCTAATGCCGAAATCAACAAATTATAAACATCGTGAATCTGCGTTCGCGTTTCTCTTTCACCGAATAACGAATGCTTCAATTTAATTTGCCTTAATGGTTTTAAATTTAAATTCTCTACTAATTTTTTACTGACAAACGAATGCTGAGAACCTGTATCCAGTAATGTGCGTACTTTAAGCTCAACATTCTTAAATTTAATTTTAACTATTAGAGTCATTAAATAAACATTTTCTATTTTACAGTTATTAGTTAATGTACTGGTTTCAGTTACGTCCCTTTTAGACTTTTCATTTGCGCTTTTTTCTTGGCGATCGGGACACATTAAAGAATGGTGATGTTTATTACAGTACATGCAAGAATTTTTTACTCGACATGTTTTAAAAGTGTGTCCAAATCTGAAACATCCAAAACAGGCCCCTTTTTTAATTAATACATTTTTCTTAGCTTCTAATGTCATATTTCTAGCAGAAAAACATTCTTTAGTTGGGTGCCGTTTTTCACAAAAGAGACAGTTAAAATTGCGCTTACCTGGGCTCTCAGAATTTGATGTACTTACTAACGCAGCTGCGGTGGCGATATCTAAATTTTTATTTAGTGTATCCTTTTCTTAGAAATATGATTAGAACCAAACCCAGTGCGGGCTAACACGACCATCTCTTCTCCTTTCACTTCTTGTAGGCATCGGTCATCAGACTGAGGTGCTTCTTTTAAATTTCTGTTTCTCTCACAAGCAATTAATACTTCTTCAGGCAGGCAGGATTCAACTAAAGGCGTTAAGAAATCACCATACTTCTCTTGCGTTCTTCCAAGACTTTCTAAAGCTCTAATCTTGGTTTCTAAATCATCGTAGAGAGTGGGAAGATCCGTCTTCACACGTCCACTGCTTGCATTACGCATAACCATGCTTAGAAGATCTCTGACGTATATCTGCACAAGTAAGTCTTCTCTTCCAAACCTCTCTCGAAGCTGGGCGATTGCTTTCGGGTAATTCGACGCCGTTGCCGGAAAGCTCTCCACTACCCGTGCGGCTTTGGACTGAGGAACAACTGCTTGCAGGAGGTACTGGAATTTATCTTCATCTGGAATCGTCGGATCTTCATGGATCTTCGAAAACTGGCTCCAAAACGTCAAAAATTCTTTTGCTTCGCCGTTGAATTTCTTTAGTTCGATCTTCGGCAGTTTAAATTTGCGCTTCTCTGGTAATTCAGTAAGTAAAGGATTCTTCGACAGCTTTTCGATTTGAGAACACAGTTCAAAATATTTATCTCTATAAGGCTCAGACGAAATAAAATCTTCTTCATATAGCTTTTCAGCTTCTTTAGATTGTAGAATTAGCGACGTTACTTCCTTTTGGCAAATTTCAAGTCGATTAAACTTGTCTCTAAGCTGTTGTTCCAGAATCGAAAGTAGCTTCAAATCAAGAATATCTGATTTCAGTTCTGCATCAATTTTGTTTGCACATGTGGTAAAGGAAGTTCTTAGACATTTTCTTTCGGTTTTCAGCTGTGTAAGCTCCATTTTCAATTTATTTTAGCTGTTATCGCGCCCCACGTCTTGGCGCCACAATGTTATATTACGTAAGGCGTTACGTTCGAACAATGGCTAGCTCAGAAGGGATTCGTAAGTCATCTACCCGATGAATTAACAGCTATCTTGTCATAAATGGAGTACTTCATTTAAATTTAAGCAAAAAGCTTTATTTACACATAAAGACAAGTTAAAAGAATATGAAATATTTATCTAGCTACAATATCTATCTAGCCACATCATGCAAACATCGTTCTTAGCTAACTAAACCGGAACTGTTCGTTTTCCTCTGGCGTCCCATGACGTCAGTCTCTATCTGGCTTTTGATTCGTTGGCTTAGTGATGCCATTCCCAACAATGTGTAATTTTTTTTGGTTAACAAACGAATTACACAACATTGGCTTATACAACGAATATATAACAAAACACATTACTGAGCATTTTGCAAACGATATTTATTGTGAAAAATTTTTGGGTGAAATTAAAAAGGTAAAAGAACCTGAAAGCTTTCAGATTTTATATTACGCCCAAAGGGGTATTTTTTAAAAGTTGTGTGTTACCTTTATTTATTAAATATCATGTTCTTCACACTTAAATCATAAAATTCAGTTTAGGAAGACACGTCTGATGGGCTTTTTAATCAGTTAACTAATCCACTAAGTGTTCATATTTTTTTAGTATTTTTTTTTTGCTACGAGAAGTGTTACAAGAATCACGCCATATCAAAGTAGATGCTGAATTTCTTTTTTAATCTAATAGAAAAATGCTTATTTTCCGATTTTATAAGTTTATTCATCAGTCTTTCTGTTTGAGACATTTTAGCATATTCAGCAGAATACCTTGAGGTGCTCAAGTTATCAGATAAAAATTTGCTAACCCAACCAACGTTAAGAGATGAAACTGTTTAGTCACTGGCGCCATCTCGTGACGATTACTGAAGTACAACTCCACTGCATGAGCTATCAATACTGTACGTAGATCTGAGATTTCTAAAGTTTACATTTTTATAAGTAAACTATTATGATCCCTTAAATGAAATTCCTTTTACTTTAATCGTTCAGAGATTTCCTGTAATTTACTCTAATACTTTTAAGAAAGTATGTATTTAAATAATCCCGTAATTTTTGGACTTCGAAAGTTCTGTTCGGCAATTTTTCTTGTTTACAGTTTAGCGCAATATTTAAAATGCAAAATTGCGTGACGTCTTCCTGAATAAAAAATAAACTCTTCCTAATAATTTTGATTACTTTCTTCTTGGTTATTTTGTTACTATTATTTTATCTTTTGTGAGTTACTTTAATTAAATGTAATTAACATTAAGTGTAATAGCATTAATTTATGATCTGAAATCTTTCCTTTGCTCTTTAACTAGTTATAACTAGAATCACAGTTGTTAGTTAAAAAAAAAAAAACTTTTAATAACATGCAAATTTATGAAAAAGCAATATGAATGTTTTATCTGTCGAATCAGAGAGTACATGGTCGTTAAAAATATCTATATAGATAAGTAAAGAAATACCTCATACGTTCAGTTTCGTTTTTTTAAACTTGAAATATCTGTGACGTGCAGTGTGACAGCATAAAAAGCAACTTATGCAATTATTTTCATGAAATAATAGAAAGGGATTAAAATTTTGAGAGAGATTTATTTGGCTTTTACGTTACAACCAATTCATTTAATATCAACTCATTTGCCTAAATGGGGCCCATCAGCGGCCGAGCGGTAAAGACGCTAAACACTGGTAGTTCAGTCCGAGGTTCGAATCCCGCGAACGGGGGCTGGCTGCATGGGCGTTTTCGTGTTTTTCCTCATGTGTAACGTGTATACTAGCCAGTTTCCCTTAGAAAGTCCTCCACGAAGGCATCCCTCCCTTTAGGCAGATAGCCCTCGTGTGCTTTGCTAAAATTAAATAATCCAATCCAATCCAATCCATTTGCTTAAATGAGTTGGATTTATTTGATTATGGCAAAGCACTCGATAGCTATCTGCCTAAAGGGAGGGATGCTTTCGTGGAGGAATTTCTAAGGGCACTGGCTCGTATATATGTTACACATGGGAGGGAAAACACGAAAACGTCCATGCAGCCAGCCCGTTAAAGGGATTCGAAAGTCAGGCCGAACTACCAGTGTTCCGAGACTTTTACCGCTCGGTTGCTGGTGGGCCTTCTGCCTAAATCAGAGTCATTTGATATCAAACTAAACAGACATCATAAATCGTCTGGGAGATTTACTTTATTATGATTCGTAAGGTCGGCAGAATCGTAAAGAAATCGCTTATTGCATTAAGATCACAGTTAAGTTCATTTAATCTATAAGTTATACTGGTGTTCTTTCTTAAAAGTACATTTTGATTCATTCGTCATTTATATACTTTTGGAGCGACTACATAAAATATGCAAAGAAATACACGGAGAAAAACTAAAAGTTTGACGATTTCAGAATAAAATATTTATAAAAAAAGAAAATCTGAAAGCTTTCAGAATTTATATTACGCCCTATGGGGCGTTTTTCTTAACGTTTTGTGTGTTACCTTTACTTATTGAACATCATGTTAAAACTTACTTAAACCAGATAAAATTCAACAAGCAATATCACAAAATATTTTAAAACAGCATATCTTTACAATTTCCGATAGACAGTCTCGCACACTGGAGATTAAAAAATGTTTTTTTTTTTTTTTTCCCGCTTTTGCTCCCTTTGAAATCGTTGAGTTTGTTAATCAAAAATTCTTTAAAGTTTTACAAAATTTGAAATAGATAATAAAACAAATTCGAAATTCAAAATTTGGGGCCCATGTTTGGTTGTAGGACTACGTTATTCAAAATTTGATGGCTCTAGGTATCATTGGTTTTTTACAGTGCGAGAAACATTCATGCAGATTCTTTGTTATTTAGTTTCTTTAAATATAAAAAATGGCGATAATATTTGGTGGTGGCAACAGTCTGAAAAGTGAACCAACGTAGAAAGTGAAACGACGCAAAATGACGTTTTGAAACTAATAGTCCTTTGTGTCTAACGACCCTTTGGGATAATAATAAATTAATTTTACTTTAAAATCAGTTATGTAGTCTAAAGAACACCAGACTCTCATCTTTAGACCTTCTTTTTACCGAATACCCCAAAAATTCAGAGATTTTATCTTTAGAATTTTAGAATTATTTTAGAATTATTTCTCATGCAGATTTATGGAATAGCTTGGTAGATTAGAAAGTACATCACGAATAAATTACAATTTTAAAATATGTATTGGTGCAATCCACTGCTTAATCCTCTTTTATTAGATTTGTAATACATTTATTAATTTTAAAATGCACGCTTATCGTAGGCATCTGTTTTATTGAGCGAAAAGTCTGTTCCCATATTCAAATAAAAATAATGAAATTTCTTAGTAATTCTTAATAATATTTTCCTGGAAGTGGACAGACGATGAAGACATAGATAGACTTTTGTAATATCTGAGTTTACGTAAAACACTCTCTGCAATCTTATCGCGTGTCCTTTGTTTTTCCTTTTTTATCATAAATAATTACTAACCGTAAAATCACAACAGCTTAACAAAGAATTGACTTAACTATTTTAGGATGCAATGCTTTTTTGCTATCAAACCACGCTGCAAGTAAGGAAATATTCTGGGAAGTATACATTGCAGAATGTCACATAAATAGTGTCGACTGACACGGTAAACAGACACGCGTCGTTTTGAGGCACCTTCTTCAGCAAACGCTGATTTGAGAAAGGGGGAGGGTGAAACCTGAAAGATTTTTAGATTTCAAATAACGTCCAAAAAGATGTTGTTTAAACAATTTGTCTGTTATCTTTATTTATTAAATATTACGTCCTTCGGAATTAAACCGTAAAATTCAGTTCAAGAGCAATATCGCAAAATAGTTTTATTGAGCATATCTTTAGAATTTCCGATACAGAGTTTCGCGCGTTGGAGATAAAAATGTTTTTTCTGTAGAACGTTGCCATTGCTCTCTTTGAAATCTTTGAGTTTTTTAATCAAAAATTCGTTAAAGTTTTACAAAATATGAAATCCATAATAAACAAATTCCAAATTTCAAATTTGGGCTTCCACATGCCCATATTTGCAGTAGGATTACGTCATTCAAAATTCGATGGTTCTAGGTACTATTGTTTCATCACAATGCGAGAAATACACATATATTTATGCAGAATTTTCATTATTTAATTTCTTCAAAAATAATGCAGGACTCTAACATTTGGTGGCAACAGATTGAAAAGTTAAACGGACATTTATAGTGAACCAACGAAAAATCGTGAAACGAAAACAATAGTCCTTCAGAGACAAAGCCCCTTTGGACTAAAAAAAGAAAAGGAAAGGGGGAGGAAATCTAAAAGTTTTCAGATTTTAAGTTATGTCCAAAGGGGCGTTTTTTCAGCGTTTTGTTTGTTACCCATAACTTATTAAATACCATATTCTACATACTCAAACCATAAAATTCAGTTCAACAGCAATGTCTCTAAATAATTTTAAAATGATGAGCATTTCTTTAAATATAATACAGGGCGATATTTGGTGGCAACAATTAGAAAAGTGATTCGCCGTTTATAGTTTTCAACGCAAAATGCCAAAACGAAATTAATAGTCTTTCAGGGCAAATTGCTCCTTTGGACTAAAAAAAAGTCTGGAAGTTTTCAGATTTTATATTATGCTCGAAGCGGCATTTTTTTTAACGTTTCGTGCGTTACCTTAATTTTAAATATCATGTTCTTCGCACTTAAAATTTAATTCAACAGCAATATCGCAAAATAAGTTTAAAATGATGATATTTTTAGAATTTCCGATGCACAGCCTCGCGTACTGGAGATATTTTTTTTCCGTACAGTGTTCTCATTGCTCGCTTTGAAATCGTTGAGTTTGTTAATGAAAAATTCGTTAAAATTTAACAAAATATGAAATAGATACTAAAACAAATTCCAAATTTTAAATTTTGGCTTCCAGATGCCCATATTCGGGTGGAAACGTACGTTATTCAAAGTTGTATGATTCTGAGTCGTTTTATCACAAAGCGAGAAACATACATACATTCATGCAGATCCTTCATTATTTAATTTTTTTAAACATAGTACAGTGCTGTACTATTTGGTGGCAACAGTTTGAAAAATGAACAAACATTTAAAGTTTTCAAGGCAAAATTCCAAAACGCAATTAATAGTCATTTTAGGCTAATTCCTTTTGGGCTAATAAATAAATTTTAGTAATAGCGTTAAGTGTGGATGCATAATATGTACATTGTTTAAAATACTTTCATTTTAATAACATTTATCCAAAACTAGAGCCTTCTTTTCTCATTTGTTATATTTGTACAGAACTAACATAGGCACTAGAAAAACCGAGACACATTTGGGGTTTGCGTTACAGGGAGTGCTTTACGATGTGATGTTGGGATGCCTTGCTTAGGATATACGGCATCTTAGTAAGAAAGCGTTACGATGATTTTCAAGATGCTTTGAGTGATGCGGAATAAAGATATTTCCGTTACTGAGTAATATATAACGGAAAATGAATCGAAACGATCTCACATAGAATAGTAGCAACAAAGAAGAATAAGTATATTGCGATATATATATATATATAATACAGGGCTGTAATATTTGGTGGCAACAGTTTGAAAAATATACAAACATTTAAAGTTTTCAAGGCAAAATTCCAAAACGAAATTAATAGTCATTTTGAGCTAACGCCCTTTGGGCTAATAAATGCATTTTAGTACAGTATAATACAGTATAGGGCAGTTTAATACAGTTAATACAGTTAGTTTAATACATTTAAGTGCAGTATTTTCGTATATATATATATATATATATACAAAGGAAGAAAGGAGAATAAACTTAAAAAGATCTGTGCGGTCAAGAATTTTGCGCATTGAGCTGCAAAATTTGCAAACAAGGTAAAAAGGAAATTCTTCATGCTATTGCTTAAAAGCAAATGTGATACTGTGGTTCCTGTGTAAAACACTATGTAAGAATAATTTGTATTACAAAAAGTTTAAATACAAGAAGTATGAAATACTTAACAAGAAAACTGACAAATAAAAAGTGAATGTAAAACTCAAATCAAATTTAAAAGTTAAAAAATGTCGATGAAAGTTTAAGAAATCCTAAAACATTTTAAAATAAACGCAAAAATGATTTAAAACACAAGCAAAATTACTAAGAAGCGGTAAATGGTAAATTAGCCTAATTCGAATCTCATTACAGATTTATCAAGGGAAATGCACAATGAGTTTCGAATCCAGCTAATTCCATAACATATATATATAGAGATTATTTAATTATGGCAAAGCACACGAGGGCTATCTGCCTAAAGGTAGGGATGCCTTCGTGGAGAACTTTCTAAGAGAAACTGGCTCGTAAATTCTAAGGGAAACTGGCTCGTATATATATATATATATATATTATATATATGTTGTATGATCTTAAATCCATTTAATGCGAATACAAGTTATTATTACTTGCGCAATTGCTGCAAAGTTAGTTAATAATAATTTATTTCCTAAACAGTATTGATTAATTGATTATATTATCTCCTAAGTTTAATTAAAGTAAAATTATTTTAAAAGTGTGCATCCATACTGGTAAGTTATATTTTGAAAGATGTTTTGAAGTAATTTGAAACCAAAGTGTTAATAATGTTTTAACGGGGACTGGAGTTAAATCATCACGAAGAATAATATTTCAATTGTAAAAGGAAAAATTAAAACATGTAATCATTGTCATTGATCGGAAATTAGTTGACTTTTCAAGGGGAACAAACCAACTCCCGTTCAATGAACAATAATTGATAAAAATACGTAAATACGAAAGTGTTTCGTCTTTACTCGAGTTATAAGTTAAAGCCAAACCGGCAATTCTAGTCAGGCCAAATATTTCCGCGAATAGTAGGAATTATGAACCAATGCTGATACTCAAAGAACTTATTCTCATGAAGCATTTTAGTCAATTCAATTTGGAGTAAAAATCAATTACTGTAGAGAAATCCCGTAAAACTCGAGTAATCGTCCCCGACACTTTCATTTTTATGCATTTGAGTACTATATTATTTGTAGAAATTAAACATTGGAAATTGTCATTATGAAATCGAATTCAAAGTAAAGTTGAAATAAACATAGAAGATTATAAAAAAGATAAATAATGCAAACTTTGTAAAAACAAATCAAAGAAAATATAAAAATAATATAAAAATAATATAGAAAATAATATAAATAAGATCAGTGAATGTACATGAAGATATAAAGGCCAGAAAGGTATTAAGTAACTTACATTCTTTCTAGTGGGGGAGTTGGCAAAGTGTTCTCTTCGTGTCTAACTCAGAAGTGTAGGGTGTCCGAAAATTCTTAGCGGCAGTAGGGGCTTTGAATAATATCAGTCGGTAAGACTTGGGTGAAGTAATTTATGGTAGTGGGTGGGACCTGGAATTCTTGAGGGATGTATTTTGTGGAGTTCTTATCTGAGAGAGACCGTCTGTTAAGACTTTTTTGAAAATACTAGTGAATGGAAATTAATTAATTTCTGGCTAATCGTCGTGTCGCAATGATTAAGAATTTAAGAAAGGAAAAATGCATTTTCGCTGTCCAAGAGCTAATAGACAGTCTAAAGGCAGGAAATAGGCCCATTTTTTTAGTAACAGTATATGTCTGAAGACAATTAGCTTTTTACAATATATACAATTGAGTAATTACACTATATACAAATCTTTCAACTGACAGTCATCCAACTTATACCGCCTTCTCAGGTATTCCTAAACTTGAGAATTTATTCCTAAACCTGAGAAGGCGGTATAAGTTGGATGACTGTCAGTTGCATGATTTGTATATAGTGTAATTACTCAATTGTATATATTGTAAAAAGCTAATTGTCTTCAGACATATACTGTTACTATACTGTTACTAAAAAAATGGGCCTATTTCCTGCCTTTAGACTGTCTATTAGCTCTTGGACAGCGAAAATGCCTTTTTCCTTTCTTAAATTCTTAATCATTGCGACACGACAATTAGCCAGAAATTAATTAATTTCCATTCACTAGTATTTTCAAAAAAAAAAAAAAATCTTAACAGACGGTCTCTCTCAGATAAGAACTCCACAAAATACATCCCTCAAGAATTCCAAGTCCCACCCACTACCATAAATTACTTCACCCAAGTCTTACCGACTGATATTATTCAAAGCCCCTACTGCCGCTAAGAATTTTCGGACACCCTACACTTCTGAGTCAGACACGAAGAGAACACTTTGCCAACTCCCCCACTAGAAAGAATGTAAGTTACTTAATACCTTTCTGGCCTTTATATCTTCATGTACATTCACTGATCTTATTTATATTATTTTCTATATTATTTTTATATTATTTTTATATTTTCTTTGATTTGTTTTTACAAAGTTTGCATTATTTATCTTTTTTATAATCTTCTATGTTTATTTCAACTTTACTTTGAATTCGATTTCATAATGACAATTTCCAATGTTTAATTTCTACAAATAATATAGTACTCAAATGCATAAAAATGAAAGTGTCGGGGACGATTACTCGAGTTTTACGGGATTTCTCTACAGTAATTGATTTTTACTCCAAATTGAATTGACTAAAATGCTTCATGAGAATAAGTTCTTTGAGTATCAGCATTGGTTCATAATTCCTACTATTCGCGGAAATATTTGGCCTGACTAGAATTGCCGGTTTGGCTTTAACTTATAACTCGAGTAAAGACGAAACACTTTCGTATTTACGTATTTTTATCAATTATTGTTCATTGAACGGGAGTTGGTTTGTTCCCCTTGAAAAGTCAACTAATTTCCGATCAATGACAATGATTACATGTTTTAATTTTTCCTTTTACAATTGAAATATTATTCTTCGTGATGATTTAACTCTAGTCCCCGTTAAAACATTATTAACACTTTGGTTTCAAATTACTTCAAAACATCTTTCAAAATATAACTTACCAGTATGGATGCACACTTTTAAAATAATTCTACTTTAATTAAACTTAGGAGATAATATAATCAATTAATCAACACTGTTTAGGAAATAAATTATATATATATATGATTTAAAGGATATGTAGTCATTCATTTTTTTAAAAATGTAATACGCATGTTTTTCAACAACAAATGACACTTATGTTCAAAGCTTAAATTAATTAAAACGTATATAAGATGTAGTCCACTGATTCAATAAATGATAAAAAAAATTAACAATATCTGAAAAAATAGAAAGATGAACTAATTATTTCATGTGAAAGTAATTCCTTTTTTAAATTTGTTTATTTATTTATTTTTTGTTGATTCTAAATCTAACTCCTCGTGTTCCACAAAGCATACAACAAGGCTTACACAAGTAAGTTATTGAAGTAACAAAATAAATAAACAGATGTACAATAGCACTGAGAAGGAGGTAAATAAAATAAAACAATAATATAAAAAAGTTTGAAAGGTCTCAGATTTTAATTGTCTCCCAGAAGGACCCGTAATCTGAATACCAGAGAAAACATTAATGTTAGTGCGACATGGGGCACTCTAAATATACAGCAAGACGAAAGTCCTCTCGAGAGGTTGATGGTAGGCGAAGAGAAATTAGACACTATTCTTTCCATGTGATATGTTCTAAAAAATTTTCCGAGAATGTTACAGTAGAGATTTTTGTTTGCTTTGTGTGATTACGGCAAAACCTCGACGGTTATCTACTTAAGGGTAGGGATACCTTCGTGGAAGACTTTCTAAGGGTAACTTGCTTGTATACACGTTATACATGCGGAAAAACAGGAAAACGCCCATGCACCCAGTCCATTCGCTGGTTTCGAACCTCGGACCGAACTACCAGTGTTCAGCGACTTCGCTGGTGGGTTTTTACAGTAGAGAAACAGGGCTTGTTTTGTTTTGCAACTTATTGCGGGTTTAAAGAAGTGCGTAAAAAAGTAGTGCTATAAGGTACTTCTCCCGCCTTTTTAGCATGCCTTCGTAGTATAGTGGTCTGCACGATGGGCGGGTATTCGCGGTTCGATTCCCGGCGAAGGCGTTGCTCATTTTTTATCACTCTTGCTTCGAAATAACCTAATAGCTCTACAGTGCTTTCAAAGGAGCAAGTTAAGTGTACCTAGATGCTAATATTTTAAAAGCTAATTTTAAGAAATATAATTAGATTCTGCAAGCACCCGAAAAATCTTGCGAGCGGAACTACGGTCTTTTTCGGATAGATACATTGACTCAACATACTACGCGGCGGAATTGGTTTATCTCAAACTGTTTCTAGTGTTACAATAACTAAATTAGATGTGCATGCTAGATAAGTTACTGAAATAGACATTGAAACAAGGACCGGACATTACATTTAGCACGAGTTTTAAATCACAAGTCACACAACGTTTCTCACGGTCAGTGTAACATCTATTTTTGTACAACAACGTAATGATAAATATCAAGAGCACGCAAATCCTCGCATTTGTTTATCACATCTGCGAAGAATCTGTGGCAGCGACAGTGCGTCAAGCTGTGGAATCCTCGGCCTTGACCTAGAAAAATAAATCGGCCAGTGATGGGCAGGCGAATACCTCGAATTATTTCTCATTCCTAGCGTAGGATTTAAAATGAGCGTTCATCCGTAGAGAAACGTTTGTAAATGAAAGGAATATCAATGAGAAATAGAGGTATAAAAAATAAAGATATACGCTTATTATTGTGTCAACGGGTACAGTTTCAAGATCATGATAACTTGTCGAAGATCCATAGTGAAGAGGTTTTTAGTTACGGATGGTGAATTCAAAAAATCTGATGTGTACACCACATGACTTCCTTGTACGGAATATTAAATTATACGCATTTTTTCTTGCATTTTATTTAAACTTATTAGATTGAATTAAACCTACTTCGCCGACAGCGCATAAACCACAATAGAATAAATGCATTCTTTAAAATTCACTTTGTTTACCATAGCGACACTCTGGCGCTAGGTTTACTTAACAGTATTATATTTCATTCATATTATAACTCAGAATGCACAAAATGTATATCATTTAAAGAATTATTTAATCGTTGCCACATGTTCCATTCAAATACTATAATAAAGCTAGAACTATGTATAAAAGAAATTAAGCAGACAAAACAAAACAGAAACAGTTTTTCACAGACGATTGAGTATTTCTCATTTAATTAATTCAGTTCTCACTTCGCGAAAAGGCAGAAATACATAAAAACTCAAAATATCTATATTAAAAATTACGATGTAAATCTCAAACGCTTATTTCCTCGAAAAAATTCCAGAAAGGATTAAGCATGATTTAATTGGCAATAATAAATGAATGCGTTATCATTGTTGTTGCGAAGCTAAGTTTCTCTAGATTGGCAACAAATCCACTAGTCTCCTGTTTCAAATGTAAACATCCAAGGAGGTTAGAATACATGGAGATGGCGTCTCTGCTGTCGCAATACGAGGAGAGTGAAGCCGGGGAAAGCAATTAAGCCACGCCTCGTGAGGGCAAGAAAACGCTTCCCTTACTATGTGAAGTGAGGTTAAACGTCAGCTTGTTTGAAGTTTTGAGTGTGTTTTCTGATTTCTTATGTGAAGACGTGAGAGGGTTATAAGGTAATGAATGGTTACATTGAAATAATGTCTACATTTCGGATTTCATTTTCATATAAAAGAATGTTTTTTTAACATGCATAAATAAGTAGAATAATTGAAATGTGCGTTTGAAAAGCCGTCAGCAAAAAGAGTTTGAGTATTTTCTCGGTGTGACGTGCGCGAAGAAACATCTATAATTCTCAGATTTTTCTTCAATTAATGGTTTGAGTATTATACTCGTAATTAACTGAGTTGTAAAAGCAAAACGGTAAGTAAACAAGGGAAGGGGGAGTGGTCAGCTCATCGTGGAAAAGAAAACGCGTTATTTTAAAGGTGTGATCATATTACATTACAAGTCATATTTTATGTATTTAATTTTATTTTCTGTTCAAGTAAATATTTAATAACAGGATTTAATTTGGGGTGAAATTTGTGGGAGTTTTAAAAATAACAATGCAGAATTTAAATATTATTTTTTATCATTGTTCATGCAAATTAATATTTTTCAAAACGTAAGTAGTATTTCTAACATGGAAAATTGAGAATTATACCTGTATATATTTAGAATAACTAAAATATAATCAATTAATGGTTTGAGTATTTATTTATTTATTTTCACAATACCTTTATTGCTAGCATTCATTAATGACAGCATGTAATTACATAATGCATTTCTCATTTAACTCATTTTAATGGAATCAGTCCCTTTGTACTGTATTTTTTTAATGGAATCAGTCCCTTTGTACTGTATTTTCCCTCTGCATATCCTGATAATCATTAGAATTGATACAATTATCAGCACTTGCAGCCGTTTCCTTGGATATGTTTTAAACATGCACAGCAAATTTTTATCTAACTTTGAGCAAAGTATAATTAAATAAATGATAGTATATATGTTAAAAGAATATTTACCTGTGAAATGTAATACCGGATCCTGCTATTCTTCTATTTGTACAGCCGAAAGCGACGCAGGAATTTACCGTTTTGGCAGGAATAAAAATTGCTTCTCGGAACAATATTGCAGCCGTCTACAAGATGATAGAAAATGTAGAAATAAAATGAAATGGCGGGAAAAAGTGAAGGAAAAAGCGCGCGAAGAATCCACGGTCTTTAATTTACGAAACTGGGTGTGGCTAGGTTCTGCCTCATTGGCTGAAGAGCTCGTCAATCTTTCTAAAGCCACGACTACTAAGGGCATGCTTTCCCCCACTTTTTCGCTTCACTTGGACTGGCGCAGGGCATCTCCATGTATTCTAACCTCCTTGTAAACATCAATGGCCGCCATTAAAAACAGGCTTAGCGGCAATTAAACAACTTTAAAATTGCTGATAATTCTAAAACTATTGCACACAGATTTACTAAAGGCATAAAATCCTTGACCGGAAGATAAAAACAACATAATTCAATAATTTTTAAAGCAAAAAATGTACAATTTACAAACATAAGAGTAAAGAAACTGAGATCACTGAGCCGGGTAATAGAGTGGATATATATATAAATATAGTTATATACGTTTGGTGCGGCCGATCGCAACCAAAATACGAGGTGCACATCTACATGTTATAGCAGTCCTATATACAAAATTTCAACGTTCTGAGGCTACTCGTTTTTGAGTTATGCGAGATACGTACGTACGTACATACGTTCGTACAGACGCCACGAAAAATTCTCTTCAGATTTAATTTTAAAGCAGTTTTATATTTTTTTCGAAGGAAAAGAGTATTTTATTCTGTCCTTACGTACAGATATCACGCAAAAACATCGTTAAATTGCATTCGATGGCGGTCAAAATGGATATTTTCGTTGAAATATGCTGCCTGAAACTTTTCGCGATTACAATACTTCCTTTTTACTTCGTACAAGGAAGTAAAAATGAGACGCCAAAGCCTGAAGATATGTTTATCATACTGATACTGCCCACGTTGCTATCAAATTCTAATAAATGCCTTTAGTACCTAGCGATTTGAAGGTTGCTGTAATTCACACACATAATGTTTTTTTTAATCATACTCACAAGCTACGTATAATGATACCATTTTCACAAATGTATTATAAGGTATTTTCTCACTCCTCTCTGCATACTTTCGTCTCGTTGGAAGCATACTCGACTCGTATTCGAGAGGTCCAGGGTTGGAGTTACGTCTCCTGCTTCCAAAATAAATAAATAAGTAATAAATAAAAAAATCTGAAATCTTTCAGGTTTTATATTACGCCCTGAGGGGCGCTTTTTAAACGTATTGTGTATTACCTTTATTCATTAAATATCATGTTCTTCGCACTTTAACCATGAAACTCAATTCAACAGCAATATCACACAATAATTAAGAAAGAGCATATCTTTAGAATTTCCGATTTTCTCGCGCGCTGGAAATAAAAATGATTTCCCCCCCCCTCATACAGTGCAGTCATTGCTCGCTTTGAAATCTTTGAGTTTCTTAATCAAAAACTCATTAAATGCTTAAAAGGGGAGTCATCAACCTTTACACATTCAAAAAATCGATTTTTATTTTTTTTTCATATTTAGAAACTGAAAACATTTCTGAGTCTGTTAAAACAAACGGCGTTACGATATTCGAATTAGAACCTTAAAAATTCTGAGATAAATATTGCCATATCGGGCATTTAAATCGTCACCTGACGTTTGTTTACAATTGTACGCAAAACTTTATAATTGTACGCAAAACGCGCAGCTGCTTACGAATGTTCACTCGTAGATTGCTTTAATTTTTACTGTTAACATCATGTATTTTGGTAAAATTGAATTTGTCGGACACATTCAGAAAAATGGAGTTGTAACATTCGAGTGGAAAAGAAAATTAGGCTCGAACAACTCGGTATAAGAAGCAGAGCTTCTAGCTATCAGTGCTGCAATTAGATATGCGAACACATGTCAACAGGAGAAATTCTCCATACTCAGAGATTCGGCATCAAGTCTGGCGGCTATCGCAACTCAAAACAGCCGGAGTCCTTTGGTATACAGAATTCAGAAACAGCTTCTGACAATGCCTATTTCGCAAAGACCCACTTTAAAATGAATTCCCGCTCACACAGGGATTCAAGGCAATGAAGCCGCTGACCTACTCGCCAAGCAGGCAGCCAACTGCACGGATATATTAGAAAGACCAACTAAACTTCCTTGGTCTCATATTAAGCGAACAACTTTGACAAGTCTGCTACAAAATTGGCAAAGTAGATGGACAGAGGCAGAGGTAGGATGAAGGACATTTCGCTTACTGCCAAAAGTTAACGTGGAAATAAAGACCCACTGTGCTAGCCTAACACAGTTCTTGACAGGTTATGGACCATTCCCAGTATACCTGAACAGATTCAGACTTACGGATACTCCTTTCTGCGAATGCGGAGAGGAAGGCGACACAGACCATTATTACTTCCATTGTGTAGATACAAGAACCTGGCACTTGAAGAAACCAGCGGACTGTGCCTGGGCAATGGGGACGACTAACACACTCAAAAACAGAATAGCCCTTGATAAAATAGAGAAAATCTCAGGACACTGCCTAAGCAGAAACAACCGTGGATAATATTATAATGTTTCAAATGTTCAGAACTTAAAGCAGATAACCAGAATAACGCTTAGTGCCTTGCAGTTAACAATATGTAAAAACTGTTATTAGTATATAATATTAAACCTTGTTACTCTGGAGTCTTCCCCGCCGTCATGGTATATAATTCCGTTTGGTTCATGTCCGTAGTCGGAAGCCATCATAGCGGTGCACTCACACATTCAGAAAAGAAATGCCGCTAAATTACGAAAGAGAAAGTAAGAAATGAATAGGAAGAAACTTAATGCCAGTAAAACTCTTAGTGGAAAAGGTCGCCTTACAGATGATATTATAAATCAATTGACAATTTATTATGGAAATGCTGTTAGAAAACATTGCAGTTCTGTAAAAGATATGCAAAAAGCAGTATGGGCAATATTTCACCAGAAACGTTCAACCAACGGGGAACCTACTCACAATTTTTGCCCAGCAGGGAAGGGTTCGTGGTTTACATATCAAATAGCGAGTGCGAGTGGAAATCTGAAATCGTACAAACATAAAATTTCAATTCCACCATCTGTAATGGATGCTTTCAAAGATATATTTAAAGATATTAGCATGCCATTATATCTAAAAAGAACATACACAGAATATAAATGAATCGTTGAATGCTTTGATTTGGAAATTGTGTCCTAAAAATTCCAGGTGTGATTATAATATTGTTAAGACAGCAGTGAATGAGGCAGTTATTATATATATATATATATACAACGATGGTCTAGCTGGACGATTACATACTATGAATGAACTTGGATACCGATTTGGTGATAATGCAGTCACGTTTGCAGCAGACACTGATCAACATCGTATTCAGTCAGCCAAAATAAGGCAGAGATGTCTAACAATAGATATTTGCAGAGAAAGAAAAAGAGCCAAACTTGGTTGCAGTAACAGCTATTGAAGAACAGGAGGGTATGGTGTATGCAATTCGGCAGTTTTGAACTGTTTTAGCGTTATTTGAGAGAAAATATATTGAAAAATTTGAAACTTTTACATTTAAAACCCTTTTTCTCAAAATGGCGATTTTCATACTCGCGCGCATTCTTTGAAAGAATCTATCATAGTTATTGATTTAAAAATTTCAGGGTACGTTCATGATGATATTGCTGAAAAAATGCACTTACCGTTTTCTTCGAAAAATCATTTTTTAATTATTTATATAATTTTACTTGAAATTTTTTAAATGCTTTTTCTGTTTTTTAAGATTTTATTCTAATGGTGTTAATATTCTTTGATATTTTAAAATTTAAATAGGTGAAGAATCATACCTAATGATGTTCCATCACAAAACTGTAAAAATGTTTTTACTGTAACTAAATTTGTATTACTGTCAGTTTGCGCGCAGTGCTTCAGTACAAATTTTAAGTTTTCGAAAAATACAGTTTGTTTTTTCTTTATAAAACAAATTCTTATATACTGTTAGTGAAATAAATCAAGAAACATAATCATATATGTATAGAGATAACACACTAAAAATTTCATATATCTATGACCATTCAGGTGGAGACGTACGTATTCAAAATTTGATGTATCTGGGTACCGTTGTTTTATCACAATGCGAGAAACATACATACATTTATGCATATTCTTCATTATTTAATTTCTTTAAATATAATACACGGCGATAATATTTGGTGGCAACAATTTGAAAAGTGAAACGTCTTCTGGGACTACGGAAAGAGCTATGAATGGTGTCCTTAAAATGGAACTACGAATGGTCTCTATTGACTGTATATTAGTATGTCATACTAATTTAATTTCGTTTCCCTTTTAAAAATATTTTTTGAAACCAATCGAGAGAAGTGTGATCCAGTTATGTAAAATAGTCATATAATTGTCTAAACTAGCGGTTCTCAACCTCTTGACTAACATGCACCATCTACACAAAAATTGAAAACCTTACCACTACTGCATTTTACAATGATTATTTTTGAATTTCTGACTAGAAATATATAAAAAATATATATATTGCCATTTGCACAACCTATTAGATATTTGTATTAAATTTGCACACATAAAAATATTAGATTAAAAATTGGTTGCCATTTTGATTATCAAATTTTTATTTAATTTTACTTTAATTCTAAAATTTAGTGCAAGATTTGGGCCTGTTTAAGAGAAATCAATGTCTTTATGTCTGGCCTTATGTCACTTAGCTTTAACCGTAAATTAAGATCCACTTTTAACTTTGTTCTGTATTTATTTTTATTCTTCCTTGTACGAAGTAAAAAGGAAGTATTGTAATCGCGAAAAGCTTCAGGCAGCATATTTCAACGAAAATATCCACTTTGACCGCTTTTGAATGCAATTTAACGATGTTTTGGCGTGATATCTATACGTAAGGACAGAATAAAACTTTTCCTCCCCCAAAAAAAAACTAAAAAACTGCTTTAAAATGAATTCAGAAGAGAATTTTTCGTGGCGTCTGTACGAACGTATGTACGTACGTGCGTGCGTACGTACGTATCTCGCATAACTCAAAAACGAGTAGCCTCAGAACGTTGAAAATTTGTATATAGGACTGCTATAACATGTAGATGTGCACCTCGTATTTTGGTTGCAATCGGCCGCACCAAACATATATAAATATATTTATATATATATATATCCGCTCTATTACCCGGCTCAGTGATCTCAGTTTCTTTATTCTTATATGTTTGTAAATTGTACATTTTATGCTTTAAAAATGATTGAATTATGTTGTTTTTAATCTTCCGGTTAAAGTTTTTATGCCTTTCGTAATTCTGGAAGCAATATTTGTACAATTATCAACAATTTAAAAGCTGTTTAAGTGCGGTTAAGTTTTAAATAACATGGCGGACATATTTGTTTACATTTGAAACAGCAGAATTGTAGATTTGTTGCCAATCTAGAGAGATTAAGCTTCGCAACACAAAAATAACGCCTTCATTTATTATTGCGAATTAAATCATGCTTAATCCTTTCTGGAATTTTTTCGAGAAAATAAGTATTTAAGATTTACTTCGTAATTTTTAATACAGATATTTTGAGTTTTTATGTATTTTTGCCTTGTCTCGAAGTGAAAACTGAATTAGTTGAATGAGAAATACTCAATCGTCTGTGAAAAACTGTTTCTTTTTCGTTTTGTTAGCTTAATTTCTTTTATACATAGTTCTAGCTTTATTATAGTATTTGAATAGAACATGTGGCAACGATTAGATAATTCTTTAAATGATATACGTTTTGTGCATTCTGAGTTATAATATGAACGAAATATAATACTGTTAAGTAAACCTAGCGCCAGAGTGTCGCTATGGTAAACAAAGTGAATTTTAAATGATGCATTTATTCTATTGTGGTTTATGCGCTGTCCGCGAAGTAGGTTTAATTCAATCTAATAAGTTAAATGAAATGCAAGAAAAAGTGCATATAATTTAATATTCCGTGCAAGGAAGTCATGTGGTGAACACATCAGATTCTTTAAATAAAACATGGTAGAAAATTCTTATTCACGCAAATAGGTTGTGAAAAAGGCAATAAAAATTTAATAGCTTTATTTGAAATGCCGTTAAATTCTGTTTTTCGGTCCAGTCCAAAGTTAAGTGTGTTATTTTTGAAATCTTCCTTTAGAGTTCGCCCAGTTAAAGTTCTTTTTCATTGCGAGATTTTAGAATTTAATAGTTAAAAATATTTTGTTTCTATGCGTACCACCAGTGGTACTCGTACCACCGGTTGAGAATCGCTGTTTTAGATAATAAAAGTTTATTCATATATTTTATTTTTGATTCATTGAAGAAGAATAACATCTTTTAAATAATTACGCAAAGAATAAAATATTAATGATATGTCGGAAACAATTATTCATCGCATCGTAAATCTGTAGACTATAAATGACCTTGCTGTAGAAGTTTATATTTTACTCGACTGGTTTTGGTAAAATATAAAATTGATAAACAATAATTCATTGAAGATAACAAAAATATTATCCTTCATTGGAGCCCTTTTTCCTCCTTCAAGAATAGCCATACAGAGAAGCGTACACATTTTAAACTCAGAGAGCATCTTCTCCTATCGATGTCCCAAATCTAGAAGATGACATTTGAATGCATTTCATAAAAGGAAACAAAGTAAAATTTCGCTTCTGTGGTCTTCTGGGCCGTCAAGAAGAAAACAAAACTAAACATCAAAAAAGAAAAGAAATCATCAAAATTAAAATGCAAATTACAATATCCTGTTCCATATCTACTTAAAGACGAAACACAGAGTTTCTTCATGCGGTAATTGCAGCTAGTTTAAATTATTTTACTGATGAGAGATTGAATCGTAAGGGTATAATGTCTACCATGCTCATTTTTGAGATTCATTGAATTGAATGAGATAAGGTGCTTAATTTTAGTTACAATGAAAATGTGGATTTAGCTTATCTACTAACTATGTGTTCATTTTCGAAGTGTGTGCATTTCTTATACTAAGGTTTGAATATAAATTAAAATTTTTATGAGACATAAAATAAATTAAAGATCTTCGAGGTAATACTATTGTTTATTCCACCAGAAAGAAAAAAAATGTCTTCGCAGGATCTTGAGAGCATTGACCGAAGTGGTTTTAGAACACATTTTGAAACTTGGACATTCAAACGAGGGAGTGTTCTTAATAAATAAAAAGATGTCGTAAATATCCGCTTAAAGACCGGGTCTTGATATCATAATTATATCCGGATAATAGCTTAAAGTTTTGGAAGCAATTGATGGGTTCCGTTTTAAATTGATGGGTTGTTTATTCTGCTACCAAAGATAAAATAACGGACAAAATGTAAAAAAAATTATCAAGATTTTGAATAAATTTAATGTACGAAAATAAAACAATTATTAATGTGTAAATATTCAAAGAAAATAACAATTAAATAGATAAGGAATATAAGTCATTTTAAAATCAGCAAAAAGTTTTGATATTTATTATTTTATTTCATTATAAATGATGTTTAAGAAATACTGATTTTTGGAAGAAAATCTATATTCTTATCTCAAACACGAGCTCAAAAATGAACCACATACTAGATGGTAACTATTGAGACTCTAATACTGGATTTAAACTGATTTTGACATACGCACAAAAAGCTTTATTGTAAAGAAATTTTTGGGCACGAAATGGTGTAGTTTTGTCGTTAGAACATTTATACCTGCAGAAAAGCTAACTTGAAAGCACAAGGGAAAATACAAAGACGGGTCGACAAGTAATGGCATTCGCAAAGCTATTTTAACAAATTTCAGTTATATAAAACAGTTTAAAGACCTGAAGACTAAAAAAATCTGAAAGCTTTCGGATTTTATACTACGCTCAAAGGGACGTTTTCTTCATTTACACATACATACAACTTTCCGAGAGCATTTAGAAAGCTCTCGCCCTTTTAGGCCCTTTTAGGCTAAAATATTTAAAAACAGCCTGCATTTAGAATTTCGGATAGACAGTGCTGGAAATAAACATATTTTATTCCGTAAAGTGTGTTGCCATTGTCCGCTTTGAAATTGTTGAGTTTCTTAATAAAATATTCGTTAAAGTTTAAAACATATTAAATCTATAATAAAAGAAATTCCAAATTAGGGCTACTAAATGTCCATACTCTGGAAAGATTACATTATTCAAAATTTAATGGCTCTAGGTACCGTTGTTTTATCACAATGCGAGAAACATACATGCATTTATATAGATTCTTTATTATTTAATTTCTTTAAATATAACACAAGGCAATAATATTTGGTGGCAACAATTTGAAAAGTGAAATGGGCATTTAAAGTTTTCGACGCAAAATGCCAAAACGAAATTAATAGCTCTTCTGTGCTAACACCCTTTGGACTAATAAAAATAAATGCTTTTTACCATTAATATCGGAGTAGGACTAAAATTATTTTCTTAATATGTGAGCACAAAGTAAAGTGCTACTCATCATATTCTCCTTTTAAGACTTTGAGAATATGCAAATTCTGTAATTTTGCTTTTAATTAAGACTTATGCATTCTTAACCTAAGCTTAATAATCAGTCAATCAATATTTGTTTAATCTTTCCTGCAACCAAAATGCAATTGAGGCGACAACCCATGAAAAACCTTCATATTAGACTTGAGGGCCAGACATTGTCCATAGAAAACCTCTTACAACAGAAATAATGCCACTCATCTTGCTACGCCATGGAGACCTCAGTCCCCCAAAAGCAGCTTTTTTAAAATATAAATTTTCTCATAAAACCCCGAGGCTGAACCAAGACACCGGCACCTACCAAACCAAGGCGACCACCAAGGGAAGAGGAAAACAACAGATACCGCGTTAACCTGCGAGTCTGACTGGTCGTCTAAATGCTTCTTGCCAGTACAACCAACACCGTCTCGAAGGATATATCTTTAAGGTGTTGGTATAACGCGAGCTACACATCGCCTAGGATATTACCCAGAATACTCGGACCAGCCGAGCTACTAGCAGCATCAGTTGTAGGATTCATGCCAATCCCCATCGGTCCGACAGCACAGGCGGTCTTCTTTTGACGTCTGGGCTCGTGTTTTTATCCCTCGTTACCGAGACTGCCGAGGTACAGATACGATCCAGTACAATAAACGACTGCCAAAAATTCTACACTTTGCGTGGGAAAGGATTCCAAGGGGTGTTCTTTTTAAATTTAAAATTTATGTTGCATAATAAGACAGTGGAATGCATGGCGTAAGTATGTATATGCATATTAACACAGGAAAGAAGTTGATAAATGTTTTATATTAATATTTTCGATAAAATGTGACTAACTGTAGAGAAGAACTTTGTAAGCACACTAGGCGATGCAAAGATAATATCTGCTAATTATATACTTGTATGTACATAAGGTCTATGTATATATGAAGTATAAATCAATTTCCCCCCTAAATATTTAGATTTTGAGAGAACAATTTCTGTAGTTGCTAATATCTTTACTACACTACCTTCTTTCCTTAATCGACTTTATTACTTTCCCAAATTACCTTATTTTTCTATAAGAGATAACTTACTAGTTCAAGGTCAAATTTTGCTGTTTTTTGCTTTTTACTTTTATTCTCTTTTGAGGGAAAGAAAGAAAGGTCAATATTGTATATTCAAGAAGGAGAAAAAGAGGCACATTTCAGTTTTTAATGAGCTGTCAACTCTGAAAATATTTACCGAGTGAAAACAATACTTCCTGCATGATAACTTTTTAAAAAATAATAAGTTACTATTTAAGTGGATTAATTGATACATTCAACCTATAAGCAGGTTAAAATTTTCAGGAGTCTAATCTTGACTCTTGAGTAATTTTAACAAACTAGTGAAGTGGATAATAGATATTTTCAGTAATATTTGTATTCTGATTAAGGATATTTGCAAATTCTCTGAGGAAAATAAAAGTTTGTTAAACAAACTCTTGTTTCAACAAGATTTTGTTTTGTAATAACTTTTGATTTAATTTCTGTTACAAAACAAACGTTTTATAACAGAAATCGATTAAAATTGAATTATGTATGTGGTTTTTAATAATGCTAATTTCAAAATTTAAGCTATAATTTGAGCTGCAGAAATCAAGTTACTAAAACACCCGAAACTGCTCATAATTTGAATAGATTGATTTTAATAAATTTATATCAGGTAACAAATAAAATAAAAAAGTAATACTACAGGTTTTAGTTCTTAACGCTTCCTGTTTCAATACTCACTAAGTGGTTTTCAGCTGTCACGGGCAAGTCGACTCCTTCAAAGATGTTGGACAAAATCGCTAAATGATCAAACAAGTACGTTTTATTGTTGTGACTTATCTCACTTGTCTGACAGTAACATCAGAACAAGCTCACGAAATTCATCATCGCAAGAAGAGCAAGACTGTGCCTGTCTTGAGCACTATATAGGTGACATGACTTCACTCAGATCCGTCCCAAGTTAGGATGGTGAACAACTAGGGGGGACGGGTTCGAGGTCTCCCACCCCTCTTCACTTACCAACAACCTCTCGAGAGGACCTTCTGCTCGCTACATATTTAGAGTGCCCCCATGCTGCAAAGGCTGCATACATTTACAAACATCCATACCTTCTCCGGAATTCGAACTCGGGCCATTCGGTATCGCAGTAGGCACTGTACCGTCTGGGTGGCACAAGCAAGTTTTAGAATCATTAGGTTATTTTGAAGCAGGAAATGTGAAAAATGTGCAGCTTCCTGGCCGGGACTTGAACCTGGACCTCTCAAATACGCACCGAGTGTACTTCCGTTACACCACGAAGGCATGCTGGAAGGAGGGAAAAATACCTTATAAACTAAATAGTAAAACCAAAGCATTTAATAGTATCATTCGAGTGTCAATGACTTTAACCAGATAGTTTAAAAAAATTCTAATCCATAAAAACCGGGGACAAAATGTCTTTAAGCAGTTAATCAGATTGAATATTTTATGTGAAGTAGTTCCTTTTTCCTCGAAAGATAATCAGCTGATTAGAATTAAAATTTAACATTGGAAAACAGCAGAATCAATGATTTTAACCAAACGATTTAAATCAGAAATTTAATCAACGGATTTTTAAAAAATAAACGTTCTGGTTTTATATGCTAAAAATAGTACACTTCGTATTGCTTGTTAATTAGAGAAAGACAAAAGTATTATCGAAAATTTACTAGAAAATAAATAAGTATTGAATTGTAAGAGTGTTCTGAAGTTCATATCTAGATCACCACTTTTCGGTGACTGACATGCGGATTAAAAGCTGTGAAAGTAGGGATTGCAATGGTGAATATTCATAACTATATTAAAGTCACGTAGAAGACTAAAAATATGTAATATTACATGGAAATAATGTGAAACATTATTCTCAGTTAAGGTATCCTTTGTTAATACTGAAAGACATTTTTTTCGAAATTTGAACTGGAGTATAATGATTTAAGAAACAAATTAGGATTTAAAGTATTGTTATAAATTTTGTATATATGCAAAAAATGTTAGGGAATTATATGGGAAATTGTAATATTTTTTTGTGTAATGTAACATGAAAATCTAAAGAAATGAAGCTTTGCCGGAAACGTAAGAATATAGGGATAAGTCTATTTAACATTGAATAAATGGCTATTTTGCCTAATTGGCGAGATATCGCCAAGATGGCGACAGTTTTGGCGACTAATTTTATTGTCAAATTTGGTGAGAAATCACAAAACTCGCCAAACTTGGCGATAACTTCACCACATGTTGGTCCAATCCCTGTATTTAAATTTAAATGGCTAATTAAACTCAAAAAAAAAAAAAAAAAAAAAAAAACTTAGTCTCTGAAATTTAGATCAATATGAAATCGCGATTTCATAATAACATAAACAAATTTCTTTTCTGTAATTTAAAAAATGTTTTTTCTTCTCCTATATCATAAATATGATTATTACATTTTGAAGTTGAAACATTTAACGATGAAAAGAAATTAGCATTTGTTACAATAGCTAGCTGTAGTTGAAAAATACTTTAATTTGAAATTCCCAATCTTTAAGTCTCTCCCAATAATCGACTTTCTTAAACAGAAATGATTATCGGCAAGTCTTGCATGCCACATTCTCTCCTCACTGTCTACAAAATTATCAGTTTAATATATTCATATTCTGTTGAAAATAAAATGATCATGTGATCCTCGGCGACTGTGCGTTTGCAATCGTCTGATATTTTTCCTCGGCAGGATTTGCGAAAACCATTTATGTTAAAATTTTTAGAATTCTGAATGTTGCAACAACGGTACCTAGAGACACCAAATTCTGAACAACGTATTCCTCTACTCGAATATGGACAACTGGAAGTCGGAATTGGAATTTGGAACTTTTTTCATTATCTGTTTCATATTTTGTAACACTTTAACGAAATTTAGTTAACAAACTCAATGATTTCAATGGCAACGCTATGCGAAAAAGAAAAAACATTTTTTATCTCCAGCGCGCGAGACTGTATCGGAAATTCTACAGATATGTTCTTTTTAAATTATTTTGCGATATTGCTGTTGAATTGAATTTTATAGTTTAACATGATATTTAATAAATAAAACAAAGAATAAACAAATAACAATAGAACATGATATTTAATAAATAAAGGTAAGACACAAAACGTTAAAAGAACACCCCTTTGGGCCTAATATAAAATGTAAAAGTTTTCAGATTTTCACTAAGCACATTTTTTTATGGTCCACCCCGGCCGAGCGGTAAAGTCGCTGAACACTGGTATTTCGGTCCTCGGTTCGAATGCCGCGAATGGGCTGGGTGCATGGGCGTTTTCGTGGTTTTCCCCATGTGTAACGCGTATACGAGCCAGTTTCCTTAGAAAGTTCTCCACGAAGGCATCCCTTCCCTTAGGCAGATAGCCCTAGTGTGCTTTGCCATAATTAAATACACCACTACAATTTTTTTTATGGAAATTAATCACTTTGAATTCCGTTTCACGTTTCAAATTGTTGCCATCAAATATTATCGCCCTGTATTATATTTGAAGAAATAAAATAAGGAAGAATCTGCATAAATGTATGCATGTTTCTTGCAATGTGATAAAACAACGGTACCTAGAGCCATCGAATTTTGAATGACTGCAAATATGGGCATCTGCAAGCCAAAGTTCAAATTTGGAATTTGTTTTCTTACCGATTTCATATTTTCTAAAACTTAAAAAAATTTTTTTGATTAACAAACTCAAGGATTTCAAAGCGTGCAATGGCAACGTTGTACAGAAGAAGCATTTTTATCTTCAGCGCGTGAGACTGTGTATATCGGAAATTCTAAAAGATATGCTCAATTTAAAATGATGTTGCAATATTACTGTTGAACTGAATTTCATGGTTTAAGTGCGAAGAACATGATATTTTATAAATAAATGTCACATATAAAATGTTAAAAAAAAAAAAAAAAAAGTCCCTTTGGACGTAATTTAAAATTTGAAACCTTTCAGATTTTTTAAGTTTCTTTTCACCTGAAACGTCAGTACGAGTTTTAATGATATATTTTGACTAAGTTTTAAAACAAAAGTCAACAGAAATCAACTGGCGTGACAGCCGAGCGTTAAAATACATCCGACTGATTTCCACTAAAGTCTGTTTCAGAAGCTGGAGTCTAAGATGATGGGGATGACATTGTAAAGCGTTTTCTTAACAATGAAGAATTGCACACTGTTAGTGAAATAGGTGTAGGAGACGAGTTTGGCATTTTAAAAATAAAAATAAAGGTTATTTTTATCTGTAAACGCTGAAAAGTTTTAAGGAAAATTTCAAAACAAAGAAGTGGAACGAAGATAATTACTAACGATTCTGTAAGTTGTAAAGCTGTGACCCTAAAATCACATTTAAAAATCATCAACCTGAACGTTAAGAAATTACTCTTACAGAACGTATTGTTTACATATTTAGCCTTTTCACCACTACTAGAGGAAGCCCAATAACTGAAAAAATTCAAATGTCTGATGCTTGAAATAAGATAGTAACTGTGCACACAACATAGTTGACTCTCATAGAATTTTATGTCTGTATGAGTATATATGAGTTTCAGAAAAGTGCAAAATTAATATTTGGAATTTTTATGTTAGCTGTATGAAACTGTAACAATCGGCTAAATTTACAAAATCTTATGTGTACACCACATGACTTCCTTGTACAAAGAATTATCTAATCGTTCCCACATGTTCTATTCAAGTACTATAATAAAGCTAGAACGATGTATAAAATAAATTAAGAAAACAAAACAAAAAAGAAACAGTTTTTCACAGACAATTGAGCACTTCTCATTCAATTAATTCAGTTCTTATTTCGCGACAAGGCAAAAATACATAAAAACTCAAAATTTCTGTATTAAAAATTACGCAGTAAATCTTAAACGCTTATTTCCTCGAAAAAATTCCAGAAAGGTTTAAGCATGATTTAATTCGAAATAATAAATGAAAGGCGTTATCTTTGTTGTTGCGAAGCTAAGTTTCTCTAGATTGGCAACAAATCCACTAGTCTGCTGTTTCAAATGTAAACAATCAAAGGCCGCCATAAAAAAAAAAAAGGCCTAGCGGCACTTAAACAACTTTAAAATTGTTGATACTTCTAAAAATATTGCATACAGATTTACTAAAGGCATAAAAACCTTAACCGGAAGATAAGAACAACATAATTCAATCATTTTTTAAAGCAAAAAATGTACAATTTACAAACATATAAGAGTAAAGAAACTGAGATCACTGAGCCGGGTAACAGAGCGGATATACATATAAATATATTTTTATCCGTTTGGTGCGGCCGATTGCAACCAAAATACGAGATGCACAACTACATGTTATAGCAGTCCTATATATAAAATTTCAACGTTCTGAGGCTACTCGTTTTTGAATTATGCGAGATACGTACTTACGTTCGTAGAGACGCCACGAAAAATTATCTTCAGAATTCATTTTAAAGCAGTTTTATAATTTTTTTGGAGGAAAAGTGTCTTTTAATCTGTCCTTACGTACAGATATCACGCAAAACACCGTTAAATTTCATTCGATAGCCGTCTAAATGGATATTTTCGTTGAAATATGCTGCCTGAAACTTTTCGCGATTACAATACTTTCTTTTTACTTCGTACAAGGAAGTAAAAAGCTAAACTTTCATAAGAGTCATAGGTAGGTGTGGTAATCATTCATTTTAGTGAAAGAAATGATGTAAAGTCATTAGGTTTTTATGAAGCTGGATACTTGAAAACGAGCAATGCCCTGGCCGGGATTGAAACCTGGACCTCTTGAAACGCGCCGATTATGCAAACAGTTACACTACGACGGCACGTAGAAAGGAGGGAAAAAGTATTCCCTTTTAAAGTACGACTGGGGATTAGGGGACTTAATCGCCAAATCTTGGTAGTGAAGAATCATGATTCATGATCCACCACCTTTTAGTTTGGGCACCACTGTAGAGTCATTAGGGGTTTACTTCAATGCTGAGAGACTTGAAAAATGAGCAATGACCTCACCGGGACTCAAACCTGGACCTCTCGAATACGCGCCGAGTGTGCTACAGTTACACCATGAAGGCATGCTGGAAAGAGGTTGAAAATACCATATATACTCCTCTGTATACATGTTTAAGGGACGCAAAATTCTCAGTTTGGTTAGGTCTGGTTCAGCCTATTAAATTATGGAGTTAATGCTAAATTACTAATACAATTGTAGTGTTATTAGGTTTCTGGGTCTCGAACCTGGAATTCTCGAATACGCACTGAGTGTGCTACCGTTACTACACGAACTCATGCTGTAAGGACAGCGAAAATACCTTATATACCCCTTTTTAAAGGATGACTGGAGATTAGGGGATCCAATCACCAAATCATGGTGGTGAGAAATTATTGTCCAACACTTTTTAGTTAGCGCTCCATATAGAATCTTAATTTCTTTGGTACCGTAAACTCATGTGCTCTAGAAAGACTAGAGATGAATAATCCTCTTGTCTTAACCTGTAGACAGACAAAGTCAGAAGAAGGGTGTAAATAGCCCTTTTATTTGAACACAAAAAAGTAACAATGATCCAACTTGGGTTTACACACGTTAGGCAGTTCTGGCTTAACTAAAACAAGTAATGTTGAACTAAAATCAAATGCAGTCAGATTAGCCTAACGGCTCACAGGATAAGGTAACGCGCAGGAAGGCTCTGGTTTTTTAGGACACGGTCGAGACAAGCTTAATGGCTGGAATCACTGAAACACAGGATCACTGTCACACAAGTGACGGACAATGGCTTAGGCCATAATTGTCCGTCACTTGGAGTCACGGTTTGGAGTGGCACTGGATTTTATTCCTACTACCTCTTAATATGTACTGCCAGAACATACACAGTCACCGCTGTACCTCTGAGGTTTTGAAGCCTTACCTTCTTTAACTTGCTGATTTGCCTGCAGCCATATTTCATCAGGTCACTAGGCAAGTTAAGTTTAAATCTTTTTTGTTGATGACCAGCTGTCTTAACCCTCCTATTATTCCGATATGTTGCCAAACACTTCTGGTTAATAACTCAAAAACAAATGACTCAATCTATGCCACTGATGGGTGCGGATGAACTATGGTAAACTGTGGAAATAACATGGACTAACAAATCCCAAAAATACGTCCAAAGCCTCCTTCTTTTAATGCCGGCATGTGTCACAATTGATATTGCTAGCCACAACTGCTAAATAAAATAGCGGTTTCTTCGAATTCCTTATATAGACTAGACTACAATTTGAATCAGTTCCCCGTTTAATCTAACACAGTAAACCTGATTCTGATATCTTACACTCTTCATGGTACTGCATTTTGGACGTCCGACATTGTAAAGAAAATGAAGAATGAATTCTTCAAACCTTATCCTCGTCAAAGGGATATTGTTTAGAAAAATATTTACACTTTTTAAACAGAAAATTTTATTTTAATAGCTATAATTAAGTGCGAATAAAGCACATTTTTCCTAATGAATACGGTCACCTTCCAGTTCGTTCAGTGATATGCATGCTGCATTTTAATGTTCTTCACTTTCCGCAAACAGTAAAACTGTTCCTCAGAGAATTACAAACAAACCACCAACAATATAAAGTTTATAATGTCATTAATCGTAACCATTAGCGCATCTGAAATATAGCAAATTGAGCTCTCAAAGTAAATATTTAGAAAATTTATCATTGATTTTAAATACATGCATAAACTTGAGCTTGGGATATCGTTTATTATATCTCGTATTACCTAGGAAAATAAAATTTAGAGACCGCTCAGTACGGTAACAGTGAAGAACAAAATAAAGAAAAGTTTTAAGATCTTTAACTATGCCATTTGATAATTATATAGCTATCAAATCAATAGGCTGCATGATCAGATCTTAAATGAAGCATAGAATAATAATTACTTAGTAAGCCAGTTGATAAAGTATGTCAGTCTATTAAATCAAGAAGTTATAAGGTTAAACTTTCTTGCCACTTAATTTATGATCGATGTTGTATATTTTAAGTTTCCGGGTTAGAGTCATTTACTCGCACATATGTGTTTTTGAATTACGTGGCACATTTTCAAATATTATTGATTGCAATGACTTTGAAATTCGAAATCGTGTTCTTGATGGTAAGCAAGGATTTTCTCTCAATTTTAGAATGCACATCAGGATTCAAGGAAAGTATAGCTATTTTAAATTTAATGATCCGAAACTAAATTTGATTTATGGAGTGTTAGTGAAATTAAGTTTTTAATAAATCTTAGTTTGATAGTTCTTTGGATCAGGCTTTTGTTGTACTTTGTGCTGCGATTTTGAGAGATTGTTCTGAAAACTGAAAATACAGATACTTATATGGTAGATATTATTGTTGTTAAGAGTATGTATGCGTTTCTAAATCTGTAAATATCTGTGTATATCTGTAAATATATCTTTTATATAGCTGTAAATAGTAATATCAAATGTGAACTAAATCTTATATATAAGCCGCTTAAGTGTTTGTCGCCGATAGCTTGTTGGTTACTTGCGTAACTGTAAATTGTTTTATTCCCCGTGAAGTGCAGTGCGTGACGAATATTATGAGAAAGCTAAGTCGGAAAAATTTTAAATACAAGAGCGCGTGCATTTAACATTTAATAAATAAATTTAACATTTATATATAATAGAATTCGGAAATATGCAACCGGCAACGATGAGAAAACAAATAAAATGAATTAAATAAATATCTTTATTACATGCGGCTTAAGTGTCTGTTTGTCGCCGATAGTTTATTGGTTGCTTGCGTAACTGTACTAACCAATGGAGTGAAGTTGCCACGGCACAGGGTTGCGCTTTCAATTGAGACTTGGACAATTTCCTGTAAAACTTGCCTTTGCTATGACCATCCATTAAGTCTCAGGGCCAAACGTTTAAGCGTCCTGGCATTTTTTTACCTGAGCCTACATTTGGACACGATCAACTTTATGTTTCATGTTCACGAGTTCGTAAAAGAACGGACGTAAAATTAAAAATAATGGATGGTCCTCTGCAAGGCGAGCTTAAAAATGATGGAAAGATCTATACAAGAAATGTTGTGTACAAAGAGATCTTTAACATGTGAATTAACATTTTATTATTTAAATCATCTTTATTTATTGAGCTAGCGGTGGCTGTTAAGAAATATACCGCCAGTGGTTTCCTTCATTGCACTCTACTTTAAGCAATTAAGCAAGTAGAAGGGGGGAACTCGGTGGAGCAGTAAACAAAGGGGCGTCCTCGCCGCCTGCCCTGGGTAATTCAGTTTGAATTAGCAGACACCTTTGCACAAATTATTTTAATTACAATTTATAATATCTAAAACAGCGGTCATTTCGTATGACTGCCGCGCTTACTAGTATGCAATAACTACCAAGCAATTCATTCAGATGCGCGAGCTGCAGCTAAAGCAAAATTTGTAAGTTCTCTTCCATAAAGATTTTTACCCTATCTCTGTTTAGAAAAGGCGAATGGCAATTTTAAAATTCCACCTCCTGCCCGCTTCGACGCAGTACACCGAACAGTAACGAAGTTCAGCGAAAGAAGCAACTTTCAGGCAGCGAAAAGTAGTTTTTTTTTCAGAGTTTTTAGTTAATATCTTGGCTGCTGTAAGTCGTACGCAGTCAAGAATGGTTGAAATAGCTTCCCGGCGAATTTTTGGAATCCTTGGGAATACTCTGGGAACTCAACGTTTCGCAGTTCCGGAGGAGAAAATAATGTTAGAAACAGACCGACCTACAAAGAGTTTTAATAGTATTATTAATTTTACATATAAATATTATGCAAAATACATTAATTTAATTCTATGTAACATACATAATTTGCATGTAATTTTCTTGATTGTAAGATAAGGTTCCAAAAGCTTTCTACTAGAGGAAATCAATGTCAGAAAAAATTTAGAAATCTGCAAATTAAAAAGAAATTTTTTTTCTAATTTTTTTCCCAAACTAAGTAAAAACGAAATATCGTTTTGATGCTCCAAAAAAGGCCTATTATGTTTCTTTTCTAACTTCATTACATTAAATCTGTTTCGAGCTTTTAACTTAGTCAATTGTTTGATTAATTTTGACAAACTTAAATAGGACTCTCCGTTTAACTAAGATTTGTACTTAGTGCAGAAGACCTCATGCAGCCAGAGTATTCAGCTGCGAAAGAACAGAACTCAGTGTTTTATTCTACTCAAGCAAGTGTGCACTTCTTTGTATACCGAATAACAGTAAATTATGTATAAAAAGGATAGAGGAATGAAAAAAGAGGAGAATAAATTTATGTTTTCTTGCATTTTTAATAATTTCATACTTTGCAAAGCTATTTTTAAGAATTATTGAAAATTAGTCACTCTTATTTATTTTTAAGCTCAAAAACTAATTAGAGTAACTACACATAAAAAATATCGAGTATCTTCGGTATAACGTATAATTTAAGCTTCTTTTATAAGGATATTTTTTGGAGGCCGGAGAGATGAAAAATTAATAACGCCTTCGCCAGGAATCGAACCACAGACCTCTGGATTACCGGCCCAGCGTGCAGAACCACTACACCACGAAGGAAGCTAGGAAAGTGGGAGGAATACCTTATACTATAATCACTCTTTTCAATAAAATGTGTAAATTTATATACATAAAGAAGAGTGTCCATGTAATTCACACAAATCTGCAGTTTGATCCTGATCTTGATGAAATTTTGCTCACTTGACGTTGAAAATAATCAGAGAACAAGACTTTAGAGACTTTTTACTGTCTGCTTTCATTTCGAAAAACTACCCTACGAGGTTCACATTGAAAAATTTGAAATTGAATGTTGCGTTCAAGTCACCCAGCTTAGGTAGTCACCATTTTCAGTATAATCCAAGCATTTTAGGTTTAAGCCGCCGTTATTGCGTTCCCGATTTCAGTGGAAGCCATATAAGCAAGAAAGTTTTATAAATAAGTTACTAAAAAGTAAATATTAATATTTCTACAATTTCAGCTTTGAAATCACGTCACCCATCTTAGACTAATGTCACCATTGTGGCATTCCCGCTATCAGTTGCTACTACTACCGTTAGACCTTATTCGTTTGCTATTTAGAACAGGATAGAAATTTCCAAAACAACGGAGAACCTTCAAATTAGAATTTAAGTACGCTCTCTATAAGTTTTTCGCGAATAATTCGCAAGGGATTTTGCAAACCCAATCTTCATCCCGTAAATGAAACCTTTTCTCTCTGCGTAATCCCGGGCAAATGATGGGTGTTTTAGCTAGTACAGATTAAAAGCAATTTATAAATTTACTGTCTATAAATTTATTGTCGTAACTTCACAAAAACGAACATTTTAAGAGGCGAAAATATGAACTAAAATCTGCAGTTAAGACTAATTCATCGGATGTTCACATGTGTTTCCTGCAAAACAAAAAAGGGTTATTTTTCCGGATGGTTAGTAGAATAAAAACAATATTAAGGATGCAATGAACTTGAATGGAACGCATTCCAAAATGTAAAAAAAGAAGTTCATTTTTTTCTCTTCCTAATTCTTTGTTCCCATTTTCAAATCGAAAAAAAAAATGTATCGCGTGAAAAAGTATTAAATGTTTTTTCAGTTCAGATTACAGGGTTGTTTTACTAGGTCAGAAAGCATTGAGTAATCCGTGTTTATTTTCCATAAGTCTATTTTCATCTATTCTTTAACACAACACAATCAAAAGTAATATACTAACAATCCAGTGAAAGGAGAACTATCTTAACTGTTATAGAAATAACTAAAGAATTCCTTTAAGAAAGCCACTTAAAATAATGCAGCGATTTAAAAATATTTTAAAAAAAGTTCTTTATAATGTTTATATAAAAATACTAATAAGAAATCATGTTTTCTTAACCTGTTTAAAAATACATAGAAAAAAAAATTTAGTTTTTAAGCGTTAATTAGGGGCTGTATTGTATACACAATAAAATAAGTGCTGCACTTTATATGCAGACGTTATAAAATGAGAAATTCCATTTTCTTAAAATTAATATACTGTTTCAAATACCAAATTTTAGTGCTGAGGAATGAGAAATTAATAAGAAACTTTGCTAAGATGTTGCAAAGATGTACAATGATGTACAAGGAAGGTTAAATAAAGCATTAAATTGGAAGAAAACTATCCAAGTTTTATTTACAAATGTTCTGTATCATCTTACTTGCCTAAACAGAGTCAAGAAAATCAAGGTTAACATCAAAAGAGGGCAATCAAATTTACGGCATATTTGTTGTATGGATATGCGTATGGTAAAATGTGGTGAACACCCATTGTTTAACCTTAGGGAATGTGGAATTGTCCAGCTGCATTAATTCGGCAGATAACTACCCTTTACAGAGCCTACAAGGGTCATGCGGCTGCTGCTGTACAAGTATAGATCCAGGTAAAAGCATAGTTGACACAAGCTATGTACTGTGGGTCAACTGGTAATGCCTTCCAGTACTAACTGATTCTTAAAAAAAGAAAGAAAATGCATAAAAAAAGAGAAACAACTGCAAGGTTTATAAGAGTGTGCAAAGAAAGGTTGAAGAAATTAGCAACTGATGCTTTCCAAAGGATCTAGAGCAGCGATTCTCAACCGGTGGTACGCAAGAGAGAAAAAGGTGGTACGCAAAAGAAGCAAAGTATTTTTAACTATTAATTTAAAAAACCTCGCCAAGAAAAAGGAAATTGATAGAAATTTCCTTTCATCGAAATCTAACTGAAGATTTCTTGTTGACTACTGGCTGAACCGAAAGAAAAAATTAAAGGAATTTCAAATAAAGCTATTAAATTTTTATTGCCATTTTGTACAACTATTTGTGTGAACAAGTATTTTCTTCCATGTTATATTTGAAAAATAAAGACAGAATAAAATTAAAAGTGGATCCTAATTTACCGTTAAAACTAAGTGAAACAAGACCAGCCATAAACAAATTGATCTCTCTTAAACAGGCCCAGATTTCACAGCAAATATCAGAATTAAAGGATTATAACTTAAATTTTGAGAATTAGAATGGTAACCAATTTTTACTCTAATACTTTTTTATGTGTGCATAATTAATACAAATAGCCAATAGGTTGTGCAAATGACAAAATATATTTAGAAACTGAAAAATAATCATTGCAATGTGTTGTGGTAGTACTAAGGATTTTCAGTTTTTGCTTAGGTGGTACGCGTTAGTCAAAAGGTTGAGAACAGCTGATCTAGAGTTTACCAATTACAGTACATCGTGCAGTCCCACCGTACATCCCGAATCCAGTTTTTATTAAAAATAATAGAGTGTAAAGAGATTACAATATAATTTGAAATTCACAAATTAAATTGGACGTCTGTTCTGATGTAAAACAAAAAAGAGATAAACATAATGAGGTAAACGTAACAAGTACTAATAACACAATGTTATAATGAACTCTAATAATAATAACACTAAAGAAGTGCCAACGGATTTTCACAAAGGATGTTAACAGTTTATAAAGTTCACAAGTGAAAATCCTTTAAGCATATTCACAGGATGTAAAAGTTCATTAAATTATGCAGCATGAGAACTTATTCTTGACAAAGATCTAGGCCGTAGGAAGTTACCTAATTGCGTTTTATATCTTTTTGGAACTTCGGATACTGATGTTTATCTTTAATTAGAATACTCTGGAATTCCAGATGATCAGATTATTGGGATTTTATGTGATTATTTCCGGTAAAGGTGCATGAGAAAGTATAATGATCAGGAGTTTCCTGTTCCCCAAACATAAAAATTTCGCCATACTCCTTACGTAGAAATATGCGGGGAAGAGTCCGTGTCCTGTTATATGATAATTCAATGAAGGATTCGAGTACATAGATGAGAAGCTTACGTTGGGGATCAAGTTATATGTGCGACTTCTCTGTGAAACATATTTTTTTTCCAATGGCAGGCACTTGCCTATGCAGGCATGGGCCAATCCTAAGGCCGTATGTGGTGGTCTCTTTATTATGAAGGTACCTAACAGGAGGGCCATCTTTGCCTCTTATGAAGGGACAGACAATTTTTACATCCATGCCTTCTCCGGAATCCGAACCCTGGCCCTTCGGTGTCGCAGTCATCAGCCTCCCCTAACCACTGTACCGTCTGGATGGCTCCCTATGAAACAAATCATGCCAATATTTTAAAGCAAGTTGTTTCAGTTTATACTTGAAATTTGAACAGCCTGTTCTTGTTTCCGCAACAGTAATAATACATTTTCTGAAATCATAAATCAAGTTTACATCTGAAAGGAAACCTTACATGACGTCATATACTGTGAGAAGAAAGATCTGAAAGGACAGCTCGTTAAAACCATCGTGACTTGTCCGCGTGAAGAAAGAGAAGAAGTACTTCGCTCAAAAAAATGTCGCATTCTATAAGAACATTTTTGTGAAATACAAAAATCAGATTTTTTTCCCAATCTGATGTACACCAAATTAGCACATTTGTTTATTAAAAACAGACCCCAGACATTCAGTAAACTAGGGAATTATTTTCATATAAGCTACTTGTGCATGCAGTGCGTATGCAAGCAGGACTGAAGTTACAGCCTTGTCATTAAATCCTTCGAGGTTTCATTTTTCTTGATGTCTTCCATTGTATTTTTAAATTTATTATATTGTACAGTCATAAGATTATTTGGAAGCAGGAGACATGAAAATTCCGCAATGACCTCGCCGGCTCGAACCCTGGACCTCTCGGTTACACTTCGAGCATGCTTGCAATTACACCACGAAAGCACGCGGAAAGAGGAGCGAAAATACCTTTAAAACTTAATTCAGAAGTCAAACTACAAAAATCAGCGTTAATTTACAAAATTTTCACAGGACTAGTTTCGATGGTTTTACCGAACCATCATCTTCAGCTGCAAAACCGCAAATGAACAAGATAGGAAATAATGTTTAGATAAGATAAGAAAGCCTGGACAAGAATAAGCAAGTGGCGCCATCTGTTGGCGAAACCAGAACTAAAACATAATTTCTCTAAAAGCCGAAGGCAAATTTGGATTGGAATTAGGATCGTTAACTAGAACAGAAAGATTTTTATGAATGTGAAATGCCTCTAGAAAATCCAGTTCTCCAATGGAAGATGTTTTTTGAATAATTTTGGCAGCAGAAAAATTGAAAGTGTGATTTTCGGACCAACAATGTTGAGCAACAGAAGACTTCTGTGTTTCCTTTTTTCTAACATATGCCTCATGTTCTTTGACGCGAAATTTTAAGGCTCTCCTGGGGTATTTATAGGATTCCTTGCCAGTGCGGTTTAATTTACATTGGCCAAACTAAGAGAGCCTTAAAATTTCGCGTCAAAGAACATGAGGCATATGTTAGAAAAAAGGAAACACAGAAGTCTTCTGTTGCTCAACATTGTTGGTCCGAAAATCACACTTTCAATTTTTCTGCTGCCAAAATTATTCAAAAAACATCTTCCATTGGAGAACTGGATTTTCTAGAGGCATTTCACATTCATAAAAATCTTTCTGTTCTAGTTAACGATCCTAATTCCAATCCAAATTTGCCTTCGGCTTTTAGAGAAATTATGTTTTAGTTCTGGTTTCGCCAACAGATGGCGCCACTTGCTTATTCTTGTCCAGGCTTTCTTATCTTATCTAAACATTATTTCCTATCTTGTTCATTTGCGGTTTTGCAGCTGAAGATGATGGTTCGGTAAAACCATCGAAACTAGTCCTGTGAAAATTTTGTAAATTAACGCTGATTTTTGTAGTTTGACTTCTCAATTAGTATTTATTCGGCGTGTTATTGTGTCTTACCTTTAAAACTTGTTTGAAAATAACAAACTTCTTTGAAAATACCTTTAAAACACAATAATATATACATTCATTTGTGAGGCAGCAGAGGAAGTCGACTTATCACCTTGATACTCTTACTTGTAGAACAAAAGATGTGTTAGTTAAACTCTGAGAGAAGCATTTTCTCTCCAATAGATGGTTATGCTCAAGTAAGATAGATTCTCCAAGAGATGGTTATAACACCAACAGATGGTTATGCTCCAGAAAACAAATTCGGGAGTTTCAATTAAAACAATATAGAAGTGAAAAAAGAGATATTTGATAATGACAAAGTTATGTGTTGTAATCAGTCACTAACAGGTAGACCGCATTTTTGTTTAACTGTGTTTATCAATATACCACAGATGGTATATTATTGTATTGCTAGGGTCTGTTTTTAATAGGAAAACTGTATTTAAAATAGTTAGTTCCTTTTATATAAAATCATTTCTATAAATTGATACATAATTTAGTAATTTGTGAGAGTTCCTTAGAACTGACTTGAGGCAGTAAGCGGATACTCATAAATTTAATATTGCTTGTCCAAGACCTTTTATTTTCCACAAACTGTTGTTATGTAAAGAATTAGGGAAGCACAACAACGATAATGTTTTTTCTGAAGAAGATGATGACACTAAAACGCTGGTGACCATAAAACAGTAAATGAATAATATACTTTTCTTTCCCATCTGCTCCATACGATTAAATCTTGTATTACATTATAAAAAAGTTGAGAGTGAAATTTTATTTTTAATTAAAGAAATTATCTGACTTTTAATGACAATTGCCACAAAACTTTCAGAGAGGCTATCGGAAGATAAAATTTGTATAACTTTGCAATGGTCCGCAACTCCTAGAAAAGGGAATTTAAAATAAGCCCACACCCTCAAAGTGGCAGATACAATGTATCTGTGAGTTACAATGTCATTGGGTGATAAGGTACATTCTTGACAAATGTCACTGGCATGGGTGTCCTGTGATAGTAACTATTACTTGAACAGTATGATACACAGCACAAGCATGTTCGACTTCTAACAAATAGTGTTTGGAAGTAATATGCTGTTGGATTAACCACATTTTGTAATCTTCATGTTATAGTATAAATATTATTGATGGAAGGGAACGTAGAAATACCCAACAGATAACACGATCTGTGTGTTGTCTCTCTTCATGAGTCATAAATTCAAAGATCGTTTCGTTTCAGGAGTCAAGGTTGGGAGAGCATTAGAATTTCAAAGCAAAACTTCAAGATTTCTTAGAACATAGAAATAACATTTATTAACGATAAACTTATATTACTTATATTACTTCCGCCTATAGCGGCCATGAAACATAATCAAGCATCAAATAAATATGACATGCGTCATTGTTCATGTTCAAGCGTCAAGTGATATATTTTTCATCGGCGCGCATCAAGAGCGCCACCTATCTACCAAAAAGACGGAACATACTCCGTCCCGATGAACATTGGTTCATTACAACATTATTATAAAGATCTTCAATTTTAGATTTAAACAAGTTTTCCAAAAGTTCAACAGTATATCATATAAAATAAAAATGCATAATGACAAATTTAAACTGAATAACAACATTAAATTTAGCACAAAATTTTACAAATAAAACATACTTACAATCTCTAGAAGGAAAACAATATAATGAAACTGCTAAATTAACATAATCCACAATTGTGGTCCATTCTCTGAATCTGAAACATAATTGAATTAATAATAATAATAAAGAAACAAATTATGAATATACAATTAATGGTTTTTTTTAGAGTCTTATTCACTCAATGGTAAGCGGGAAAGTTTATGTATAGGACGCTTCATTTCGCCCAATAAAGTTTTTAGTTTCACAACACGAACTTTTCCATCAGCACCAGGATATAGTTCAATTACTCGTCCAAGTCGCCACTTTAATGGAGGCAAATTTTCGTCCTTTATCATGACTAAGTCATTGAGGGCTAAATTTGGTTTATCCCTCAACCATTTGGTACGCTCTTGTAATTGTGAAAGATAATCTCTAGACCAACGTTTCCAAAAGCTCTGGAAAATTTGCTGTGTCAATTTCCATCTTTCAGCAGGGGTTAGCTTATTATTTGTAAGATCAGGTTCAGGAATTGCTGTTAATGTAGTCCCAATTAGGAAATGTCCAGGTGTTAAAGGATTAAAATCTTCAGGGTCAGATGAGATGGAAACTATTGGCCTTGAATTCAAACACGCCTCGATCTGTGTAATTAAGGTGTGAAATTCTTCGTATGTCAGAACCTGGGTCCCAATAGTCCGCTTTAAGTGAATCTTCATTTGTTTCACTCCAGCCTCCCAAAGGCCTTCAAAGTGAGGGGCAGCAGGAGGATTGAAGATCCATTGAATATTTTCACCGCTCAGGTAGTTTTGAAATGCTTCGTCAGAGGAAAGTGTAGCTATGTATCTTCTTAATTCTCGATCAGCCCCAACAAAGTTGGTGCCTCTATCGGAAAAGATTTTCTTGGGTTTTCCTCTGCGTGACACAAATATTTTCAGAGATGCTAGGAATGCTTCAGTTGTTAGATCACTGACCACTTCTAGGTGAATGGCCTTTGTGGTGAAGCATATGTAAAGGCAAACATAACATTTATATCTCGTTCCTCCTCTTCCTTTCCTAGCTTTAATTAAAAAGGGGCCTGCAAAATCTAGTCCTGTCTTCGAGAATGTTCTATCCGGCAATACGCGAGAAGCAGGTAGGTCGCCCATTATCTGATTGGATGTGCTTGTTCGATTTTTAAAACATTTTATACATTTCCAAATTATTTGTCTTACAATTTCTCGGCCATTAACGATCCAATATTTCTGTCGCAGAGCAGATAATGTTAATGTGGCTCCTCCGTGAAAGTTCACTTCGTGAAAGTGTTTGACTATCAATTCAGTAACTTGGTGACTTTTGGGAAGAATGATTGGATACTTTGTGTTTTCTGAAAGATTCGAGTTACAGAGTCTACCACCGACTCTAAGGATTTCCTCTCTATCAAGAAAAGGATTTAATTTCAGGATTTTACTGCTGAGATTCAATTTCTTCCCTGCTTTCAAAAGTCTAATTTCTTCTCTAAATTCGGAATTTTGTATGATTTTAAAAATCAAATTGCTTGCCTTATCCAATTCTTGAACTGTTAAAAAACCCTTGAGTTTTAAAGATGTAGGTTTAATATTGTGGCAGAATCTTAAACACCATGCAGTTACGCGTTTCAATTTTTTCCAGGATGAAAATCTGGATGTCAATTCAAATTCAGCCTCTTGGCTAATAACAGAACATACAGTAGTTTGACGCTGTTCTACCTGTACCTCTTCCACCATAGGCTCGATCAAAGGATCAAAAGATGATGAAGGCAAATTTTTCTCTTTTAACCACACTTGTCCATTGAACCAAAGTTTATTTCCCACTAGGTCAGAAGCTCTTAATCCACGTGAAACTATGTCAGCCGGATTGTCATTTCCCTTACAGTATTTCCATTGCGAAGGTGATACAACATCTTGTATTTCACGTACACGATTAGCAACAAAGGGTTTCCATTTATCAGCGGTACCCCTGATCCAGTGAAGAACAATTTTAGAGTCACTAAAACAAAATACATTATCTTCTTGGATATTAAATAATTTTCTTAAATATTTAACTATTCTTGCGGCAATAATGGCTCCCATAAGTTCTAAACGAGGCAAAGTTAATTTTTTAAGTGGGGATACACGGCTCTTTGAAAGAACAAAAGACGTACAGCAAGAATCAGGATAACGAAAATATGCAACAGCTCCATATCCCTTGAGGCTGGCGTCACAAAAGACAAAAAGCTCTATTTTATCGAAATTTACACATTCATCATTTAATATGTATTTTCTAGGAATACACAAGTTGAGAATAACTTCAATTTCAAAGTACCAAGTTTTAAATTTTTCACTCAAATAACTGGGCAAAATTGTGTCCCAATCAATACCCAATTCCCATAACTCTTGTAATAAGAATTTTATTCTGATAACAAAGGGTGCAATGAATCCAACTGGGTCATAAAATTTTGCCACAATCTGTAATACCTTTCGCTTTGTAACGTGTTTCCAGTCAACTGGTTGTAAAAGTTCTTGTACATCTAATTTCAATGTGTCCTCATCCAAATCCCAAATTATTCCCAGCACCTTTAACGTTTTCTTATCCAAATTATCTTCCTTATTAATTAAACCAATATCTTGCCAATGATTTTTAAAGATACAGAATTTGATTCGAATTTTCTTAAGTTCATACCAGCATCTTGAAGAATTTTAACTGCATCAGTTGATAATGAGAAAACTTCTTCAACGGAGTCTGCTCCATGGATAAGGTCATCAACATATAAGGACTTATTTAACATGTCAACAGCTTTGCTATATTTCTTTTCATAACCCTTAATATGATGTTTGATAGTGGCGGACAAAATAAACGGACTTGTTGTCATTCCAAACGGCACTCGGCACATTCGGAAAACCTTAAAGCCTAAACTATTGTCACTATTGTCGTAAGAATGATCAAACCATAAGAACCTTAAAAAATTTCTATCTTCACTATCAATTTGAATTTGGTGAAAAGCCTTTTCTATGTCTGCACAAAATGCAACTTTATGTACGCGAAATTTTAAAATTATATCCAACAAGTTAGGATTTAAATTAGGGCCTGATATCAAACATTCATTTAACGATTTAGCTCCTTCAGACTTAGAAGAGGCATCATAAACTATTCTTATTCTTGTTGTTACTTTTTCTTTACGTATAACGGGCCTATGAGGCATATAATAACAGTTAGGTTCATTTTCAACAAACTTACATTGTTCAACAATCCCCTTTTCAACTTGTTCTCTAATTATATTATCATATTCATTATATAGGAAATCATTTCCCTTTAATTTATGCTTAAGTCCTAGAAATCGTTGTTTAGCAACGAAAAAATTATCAGCGAGTTGTGATTTATTGTCCTTCCAAAAGAGTTTTGTTTCGTACCTGCCGTTATAAAGTTTTAAACTGTCGTTAAAATGCTTAATAGTATACAAATCAGTTTCCGAAAATGTTTTGTTTTCATTTTCAATTCCTATCGAATCCAATTTCCAAAATGACTGCAAATCAAATGTGTTTCCTTCAACGGCAGATAAAAACAACGCATTAATTCGAGTATTATTATTTTTTACTTTACCCATCACTGTGTATCCAAATATGGTCGGTACTATAAACAAACCATCATTTATCATTGAATTACTTCCTGTTTGTATATACCAGAAATGCTCCGCGCCAAGCAGAATATTTATGTTCTCATTAACGGGACTTGTATCCGAAAGTTCCAAACCCTTTTTAGTCATAAATTCTTTAATGTTTTGACATGTTGATGGCGCCTGGAAGTTTATTGATGATATTAATTCTATCCCGATAGCTTCTGCAACAAGGCAGCGATCATCGTTTTTATTTTTTATTTTTAGACTATATACATCAAATTCTTGCGAGTTACCGCGCTGATTTCCAAACGAATAAATTGTTAGAAATTCTTTTCTAATGACTTGCAATTCTAAATCGCGCGCTAACTTGTGGGTGATGAAGTTTCGTTCACTACCTGAATCAATTAATAATCTTACGATTCTCGATTTATTTTTGCTTTGAGCAATAACAGAACATGTCTGTAAAAGCACACTATTTTCAGGTTTTAGAGTGTTACAGTGGGAAGTAGATACTAAAGTTTTATTTTGCGTATCTGCGGAGTTAACATCTTCCATTTCTTTCGATTTCAAACGGCAGAAAAGTTTATTATGATTTTTGTCGTTACAATTTTCGCATGGTTGTATTTTTGAATGACAAAACGACCGCAAATGTGATCTCAGAAAGCATCTGTAACAGCGACCTTCATGTTTTAATTTCTTTCGTTTTTGTTCGTCGGAAAATTTCAAACATCCGGCAGATGTATGTTCGTTTGATTTGCAGAATATGCAAAACATTTTTACCGACGTGTTAAAAGCAGAAGCTTGTGATTTGACTTTATAATTTTTTAAGCCTTGTTTAGGATTAACCCCTGTGTATTTATTACCTTTTGAGCTATTAATCAAAATACTTGCTTCTCGGCATTCAGTTTCTATTTTAATGAACTCTATTAATTCACTTACTTCTATATTTTGGTTAGATGTTCTTTTTCTATGAAATTCAAGAGCTAAATCTTCAGGTAACAATTTAAGAATTATTGGGTTCAATAACTGTCCGTATGAACCGCTAGTAACATCTAAACTACTTAAATTTCTAACACAGATTTGTAACTGATCATAGAGCTTTCTTAACTCAAAAACATTTGAAGAACTTTTAACTGGTTCTAACTGTAACAACATCTGCATGAATTTTGATATAATAACATCTTTACGACCAAACCTCTCTTCTAAACTTTTAATGCATAGATCATAATTTTCTTCAGATAAAGCATAACCAGAAACACAATTATATGCTGAACCAGATAATAAACTTTTCAAATATGTAAACTTATCTCTTTTAGATAAACTTGGATTAGAATGAATAGCATTATCATACGAATTAAAGAATTCGAGCCATTTACTGGGATCACCAGCAAATTTTTCAATATTTAATTTAGGTAACTTTACTGAAGCACTACTTGTAACAACATTATTACCATTCAGAGTACTACTAATACCATTACTAGTTGTAATTATACTTCTTTCAACAACTTCATTACTGTTAATTTTCTTTACTTTACTAACAATCTTAGCTTTACACGTTATAATTTTTTCATCATATTCTTCACATACAAGTAGTTCGTTATCATATTCTTTTTCATCAATTATGAGAGCATCGATCTTTGAGTCAAGAGTTTTAAGTTTCTCATGGTATTCAATTAACAATTCATATGATGAATTTAGATCTTCTACATGTTCTTTACTTAATGCTTCCGATAATAATTTCTCAAGTTTATTTAGAAGTGTAGTAACTTTACTACGTACAATAGCACGTTTCTTTTTCTCTTTTGCTAAATCATCCATTATGTTTCGTTTTCAAATATCGATACCAAGAACAAATAAATCAAATTTCTTACCTTTCAAAAGGTAATTCCCCTTGTCGCGGGTTTCAGACACCAGAAAAATGTATGGTGTCTCTCTTCATGAGTCATAAATTCAAAGATCGTTTCGTTTCAGGAGTCAAGGTTGGGAGAGCATTAGAATTTCAAAGCAAAACTTCAAGATTTCTTAGAACATAGAAATAACATTTATTAACGATAAACTTATATTACTTATATTACTTCCGCCTATAGCGGCCATGAAACATAATCAAGCATCAAATAAATATGACATGCGTCATTGTTCATGTTCAAGCGTCAAGTGATATATTTTTCATCGGCGCGCATCAAGAGCGCCACCTATCTACCAAAAAGACGGAACACGATCCAACGAACATAGGTTAAATCCTTTATAAAGGATCTGTTGGGATCTTGTCGGAACAACAGCGGAAATTTTCCGAAAAATGCAAGGTAACACCCGAATAATGTGCAGCGAAGTATCAGGGCGCTTCAGTTAGGCAGTAAAATGAAACAATAAGTGACACGAATTAGCCTGCATATGTATATAAAATTGCAGAAGGCAAGTAACATGGGACTTGTTGACGATCGATTGCTTCAGCTCTTATGAACACATTTTGTTCCTCAAGATATGGCCAACATACATAGGTCAAATCCTTTGTACAGGAGCCTGTTGGGATCCTATCGGAACAACAGCAGCAATTGCCCGAAATTTTGCAATATAACACCCGAATAATGTGCAACGAAATATCAAGTCTCTTGAGTTAGTTAGTAAAATGAAACACAAATTGACCCTAATTCGCCAACATAGGCACATCAAATTCCAGGAAGCAAGTAGCATGGGACTTGCTGATGATATACTGCTTCAGATCTTACGGATACATGTCGTTCCCGAAGATGTGACCAGCAAACATTAGTGAAATTCTTTGTACGGTAGCTTTTGGGATCCTAACGGAACAGCAGCAGCAATTGCCCGAAATACAATATAACACCCGAATAATGTGCAAGAAAATATCAAGTCTCTTGAGTTAGTCAGTAAAATGAAACACAAATTGACCCGAATTCGCCAACATATGCACATCAAGTAACATTCCAGAAGGCAGGTAACATGGAACTGCTGACGATAGATTGCTTTAGACCTTACGTGTACATTCGTTCCCCAAGATCTGACCAACAAACATGGGTCAAATCTTTTGTACAAGAGCTGTTCGGATCCTATCGAAACAATAGCAGCAATTACCCGTAAATGCACAATAACACCCGAATAATATGCTACAAAGTATCAGGGTACTTAAATTTAGCCAGTGCAGTGGCACGAATTCGTCAGCATATGTACTTCAAATTCCAGAAAGCAAGTAACATGGGACTTGCTGATGATAGATTAGTTCAAATCTTATAGGTACATTTCTTCCACAAGATATGGCTGCATGCACGGTGTTATTACATACAACGAATTTTGCATTTTCATAAAAATATTCTTTTTCTTTTTTTACTGCTCTGATGAAAGTTAAATGTTATAACTTTTCTATCATAATAATCAAGCGTAGGTGAGCCTAAGGTTAGACACATACATTATGCTTTCCCTTATAGGATTTAGAAAAGAATTAGCACAGCGTTTTCTCTTCTTTCACTAACCTCAAACGTTTGGTTCCGTGTAGAAACTTCTGAAAAGGGGAACTTTTTTTTTGACCTAACTCTAGTGGAACGAGTGTCCGGGGAGAAAAAATATCAAAACATTAGTTTGAAATGTATACAGTGATCTGTTTAGGGAAAATTAGAGGAAGCAATCCGTTGAAAGAAAGAGAAAAAAAGAAATCAGAATATAAGAAAGATTTTCCTTCTAAAATAGATCATCTTTTACCCCGAAGCCACAAAAGTTCGAATACTCAAGACCTAAATCTATATAATGCGGCAGATCCACGATGCGATGAGCAGCGCCATGTTTGAAATCGAATACAGAGTTAAGTTGAGTGAACTGGATTGAGGTTCGACCTTCTTCAAGGTTGTTTTACGTCGGCTTTACTGCCGACAGGGGAAAAAGAAAACGTTCCCGCACACGTGCTGTGAATCAGTTTAACTGGATTATTTATTCGCAGTCGTATTATTCAATAAGGAAAGTAAATATCGAGTTCGTATTTTGAGGTTTATTTTGTTCCAAATAAGTGGATAGCTATTCTTAAATTCAATGAAAGGAAGGGTTGTTGGTTCAAAGTTGCACTTTAAAATCCATTAACTCGTATTTCTGCCCTCCAGACTTAAATCTGCATGGAAATTTCCTTATCTGTAATATATACCGAACATTTGATACAATCACTGCAGCATTTAGCAAATAAAGGGTCTTTTTCTACTATTCACCGGTTCTGTGAAAAGCCATTAAGGAAGAATAATTTTTTAAGGCCTGAAAAGAGATTACTTGAAAAATGATTTGGGGCATTACTGTTACAGCTTTTTTAAGAAAGAAAAAAATTAACACATAATTTAAAAAGTCAGTTTTTGAGCTAATTACCTATCATGAAATTATCCCAGTTTTACTTTTTTAAGCAAATAAAGTATCAATCTGTTAAAGCACCAGAAAAATAGAAGTTCTGAATACTCTTTAAGTAAGGGTAGATAATTTTTTATAACAACATGAGCGAAGATTCTCTGTTTTGGGAAGAACATACTTTGGCAGGCAGCCGGGAGGTACTATTGCTTTTTGGGGTGCTCAGCAGGCTACTCTGATGAGATTCCTAAGTGGACACCTGAAGTGCCTTAGATCTGATCACGGAAACAAGATCTATCTCATCTATAGGAAATGTAATGCTGATCGTTTCACTTCTGGACATCTTCTCATCTCATCTGTTTGGGACTTATAAAAGTGGACTTATTGAAAAGACCTACCTGCATATTAGAAATATCCAAAGTCTCTTGGATTCATGGATCTGGTCTAGCCCAATGGCTAACCTCTTGGGATCAGTAACAACAACAACACCAACAATACATACTTGCATAAATCTAAAGTCTCCTACAGCAGACTAGCTCCCATTTTCCCTCGACAGTAAAAAAAAAAAGAAAGAAAAACGAAACCATTCGTGAAAACAACATATTATAATGCTGGGGGTAAGCAAAATAGAATACAGAGAGAAAAAACAAGGCTTAGTGATAAAGTCTCGAAAAGGGAAATCTGTTTCCAGCAAAATAATTTACAAGGAAAATGTTTTCGTTAGAAATTAAGTCATATCTTAATTAACCCGTATACAACACTGAAAATAAGCGTCTATGCATCTATTTCTTTCAATGTATTTTTTGACATCAACATGAAACTAGAAAACGATTTAGTTTGAAAACAAGAAGAAACTAAAGATTGTGGCTTCAGTAATTTGTCGAAGATATGAGGAGACAAACAAATCGGTACTATCAATGTAGCAAAAGAAATTTGGAAAAGTAATAAAAGATGTTCTCCATTATAAAAGAGATTTATACTTTATTCAGCAGTCTTTTCCGGTGCTTGGTTGCTATAAGTGTAACAACGAAATGGCTGCTTAATTTCGAAGATTTCCCAGTCCTTTTGCTTGTCAGGAATGTTGATTTTATATATAAATAAAACCTATTTTGCAAGTTAGCGAAGTTAAGTTTTAATTCGTTGGTCATATGATAGCTACCGTTCATCTTCAACTATTCCAATAAACATTTTAATATCCTTCATAAAACAAAAAATAGGCAAAACTAAAAAACGAAAATGTGCTTATGTCTTGCGTCACATATGTAAATATTCTTTGTTTATTATTTTATCTCGAATTAGATTCTAAATATTATTACGCCCGTGTTAGCGTTGACAAGGTAAAGAATTCCATTTGGTATAAAACTCCTAAGCAGATTCACTATAATTTTGCATATTTGAAAAATTTTGAAAAATTCTTTCTTCTTTTGTTGTACCTTGGAAACTTGAATTCACATAATTTTCAATTGCATCTCCCTATGCCTTTTAAGTAGCAGTGTTTCTTCATACTGCAGCATAAATAAAACAAATAGTATTGACAACTTTACGTTTATTCGAAATCAGATCTGAAACGTTTTGTCAACAGTGTTAATTGGTAATAAAGAATATCAAAATATTAAAATATTAGCAACAGGAGAAATCCTTTGTGTATGAGTCATTCTTATTTTCTAAGTTTAGGTAAATGTATTTGAATTCTTTAAACTTTCTAATGTATATGTACACCCCCCATATATATATATTAATTGTATGCCCATTGTTCATTCTTTCCATTAAAGGTTTGCTATGTATTATAGAGAATTTAAAATTCATTAAATTCTTTCCATGATTTTAATGGAGTTTGAATTCTATTTTTAATTGGTTATTTAAAATGGTTATTCTTATTATTAACAGGGAGTCTGGGGTTTTTAAAAGCATACCGAAACATAATGCATTTTAAAAGATTCGTTTATGCGTTTTCTCTGCATGATAAACTATACTGAGAGCGATGTATAAAGAATGAACATAATCATACATGTATTCTTTGCATCATAGTCAAAGGGATATGCAAGGAGAGACTAAATCTGTATTTTTAGATGTTACTTATGCAGGTCCAAGCTTAAAATAGCTAATACCGTAAATTTTACGGTTTACTAACATTAATAATTAGATTAATAACTCATGTTTTACCTATTTAGTATCAAGACTAAGACGTACTTCACACAGATGCAACAAAAGACACATGATTTTACAATATAAATAATACAACAAATTTATTAACAATATATGAATAGTATCCCGCATACATTTCATAGCCCGTAAAGGACCGGAGATTCATACGATGATACATACGCGTGCGCAGTGACTACAATGATGTCACTTCCGCCAATGATTTATTACAAGAAATAGTACCATTCTGGAGGAAAGATGACCAAGCAAATACAATATGTACATTGGAAGAGAATAAAAGATGCATTCAGAATACCACAAACAGTAAAAGTATCTGAGAAGCAAAATTTCCAAAAATGGAGAAATTTAAGATTAGAATTTTTGAATTCTATATACAAAGCGACAGCGTTGCCGACGTATTATAGCATGATTTTGTTCTTGATAGGATAAATTAACTGCACTTTAATTTGAATGCCAACGCTCTAATTAAGCAAACAGTTGCGGTTTCAGTTAAAAAATAGAAATAAAAATCTTTACATAAATATATGGAAGTCATATGAGTTATATCCAATGTATGGATATTACCAATAACCTCATTAAAAACGAAGTGGAAGTGTTTGCTTTTTAGAGCGTTTCACATGATAAAAATTTACAATTTTGTATTTTATAAACATCATTCGCTCTACATGAATTTTAAATTTTGCTTTCTTTAATACAAATAATCTATATAAATCGAGTTTTGTTCAAAATATATTATATGTTTAAATGCTTTGGCAACGCTCAGAAAATTCTAACAGCAGTGAGAATGAGAAATGAAGGAAAGACAACTTTCATTACCATATCTACAACAAAGTCCATGATTCGAGTTGAATACTCATTTTTAAGAAATAGATTTTCTTCCGACTTTTAAGTTAAGTTTTTTTATCAGGCTTTCACCATCCGCCATGTCCACCGCCATATTCATTTCCTCCTCCTCCGCCATATCCGCCATCTCCTCCGTCATCGTGGCCACCGCCATATCCACCGTCTCCACCGCCATATCCGCTATCGCCTCCTCCGTATCCTCCTCCGCCGCCACCTCCGTAGCCTCCGTGTCCACCATCACCACCGCCGTATCCTCCACCACCGCCGTATCCTCCACCACCACCGTATCCGCCTTCGCTTTGTGCTTTAACGTAGACCCTAGAGATAGAAAATATAGGCATGTGAGTTAAAAGTTTTTTTAAATAATTTCCTTATTAATATGCACGTTATAAAACATTACCAGAAAAGTTTTATTTATTTATTTATTTTTTGTTATTTTCAGAAGCTTTACAATAAATTTGCTTTACCATAGACACACTCATCTGAAGAAAAATTATAATTACAGATTTTCAAGTTAAATTCATTCAGTTTTCTCTGATTCACTCTAAATTCACCCTGTTTGAGAAAAATATGATAAGATGCTGCAAATTAAGTTAAATTTCTTTAATAAAATCGAATATTTTGTATTCCGATAGTTTCATTGAAAAATAATGCTTTGTTTCTCTGCTCGATATTAGTAATTGTAGAAAAAGTGCATTCCTTAAATTAGCATATTGAGGCATGAAGAAGGTTACGTAATTGTCTCACTAGAAAAATCATTGTAGGACTTCTGCTCGAATCGTTTTGAACAACATCTGCGTAGCTAATGCTGGTACTTAATGTTTGGAGTTTGAGCACAAAATTTATAAAAAGTTTTGATTTGAAATACTAGTGTCAAATTATGTATTTAAAATTCTAACTGTTGTCACTTATAATATTCCTCTGAAAGCTGAGTGACTTCTTTTATCGTACCTTTATTTTTGATAATCTAACAATGATGTTATAACTAAAAGTGATTCAATACCAATTTTAGATATAAGAACATTTTTCCTCTTGATAGCGGTTTCCAAAGTTTTCTATAAATTTCCAGTCTCATCTGAATGAAAAATGATATGGGAGTCTCGAAGACAGTAAAATTTGCATTTCTAGAGAGGGATCATTAAGTTATATACGTACTTGTTGCTAATAAAAGTCTTAAATTTATAATTTACATGACGAAAAGAAGCAGTATTGCGCATCGAGATAAATTCTATTTATTTTGGTTCACGTCTCAGCTGGGAAGGGAGGGGAAGATGCCAAACACGTATGCACATTTCAACACAGAATCTTCTTCTCTGCGGATATTTAGTTTTCACTTACAGTTGTGAGGTTTGTAACTAGCACAGCCAAAGTTTTAAAATCAGCGCTTGAAATTTGATATCAACTACACCAACGATTATTAACATTGGTTAATAACTGATACGTAATCTGAATGAAATGATTGATAACCATTGTGCTGTTTTAATACAACTTTCTGGAAATATCAGAAGCTGATGCGTATTTTCTGTATTTTAATTATTACTGATATAAAACTTATTTACGATTTAAAAGCTCACGTATCATGTGCAAAATCACTTTGGGCATGTGCAAAATAATATGTGCAGAATCACGTATCAGACACTTTGGGAAATGCTTCTCAAAGCTCAGCTATTCTTTATGCTGCATAATACATAGCGAACACATGCAACATATATGAGTTATGCTGGATGCCTCATGTTATGCTGAATAACTTACGTTTGCAACGCATGCATATAATAGATATGAAAGGAAAAAGCCGTTATTGTTTGAGTAGCGTTGTCAGTTATATTAATTCCTTAAAATGACTTAAATTTTAAGAAAATGGTGAATTGGAGTTCGAATTTTCAATTTTGCTAGTTCATTGAACGATTTCTTGTTTTGTTCAGAAAGGAAATATATTTCGCTATCACATTATGTAATAGGCATCAGGTCATGATTTATGACCTACAAACATTAAGGACGGGTGATCAAATGGGGGAGAAATCATTTGGACAGCTCTATTAAATGGATCTAGACATTCGTAAGTATAAAAAAAATAAGCTTAGAAGAATGGCGATGCCTTGTCTTTCAGACTTGTTCCAGAAGGTCACTCATGCGAATTTTTATTTTCGGGTTTAAATGAACTGTAGTTAAACATTGCGGAACTAGGGGCATTTGCACAGAAGCTGTGGTTCTTTTATTACAGCTGGTTTTGGAACGAGAAAGAATTTCGAAGGTTTAGCTGTGTCATTTTATATTTCAGATTTATGACATAATTAAGAAATCTTTAGTGATATTTAGTATTGCGAGGACGTAGATTTTCCGAAAAGTATTTAATATCAATAATAATTAGTAACTTTATAAGGTATTTTATCTCTCCTTCTAGCATGCCTTCTCCAGCACACTCGGCGCGTATTCGACAGGTACAGGTTCGAGTCCTGTTGAGGACATTGCATATTTTTCACGTCTTTTGCTACAAAAGAATCTAATGGCTCTACAGTGGTGCCTGAACTAAAAGTTGGTTGACAATAATCCGTCACCACCAGGATTTGGCGATTGGGTCTTCTAATCCATAATCCCGCTTTAAAAGGGGGACATATGTACTTAGGTAGGTTGGCTTACGCTAGTTCGGGTATTCTGTTTGGAAGATATTTTCTCTCTCCTTCCAGCATGCCTTCCTGGTGTAATGGTAGCAAACTCGGCTCGTATTCGAGAGGTCCATGATCGAGTCCTGGCGAAGCCATTGCACATTTTCACGTCTTCCTGCTTCAAAATAACTAATGACTCTACAGTTTTGTCATTAAATGATCGAAAGATTCAGGATCACGATGAGAATTTTGAGGATGAGAATTTTTAGATGAAGAGTGGGGAGATCATTGGTAACGCGCAACAAAATATATTCCAGTTTTTAGTCTCAGAGGCAAAATATAATTTATAAAAAGGAATTAACAAAGAAATGAGAATGAAATGAATAAGCTATAAGAGCAATCACTCTTTTTGAACATTCGTTGTCTTTCTAAGTCTTTCGGAAGTTAGAGAAATTTAACTTTAAAAATTGTGAAGAAAACATTTTAATTGTTCAGTGAAACATTAAAAAATTATGTTGATTCCTGTGATTTATATAAGTCATTCTTTAAAAATATGTACTTTAAAAAATGTTTTCTTAATAGACAATTTACATTTCATTTGCTAAACGAAAAAAAAAAAAAAAAAAAAAAAAAAAAAAAAAAAACCTCTAAGATAATATTTAAAAATATAACGTTATAACCAGTAACAGTTACTGTGCATAAAATTACCTAAAAAATTGTATTTAATTTATTTTTTGAATTATTTATTAAAATTAATTTTAAAATATCTTTGTTTAATTTAAAATTTTACAGTTTTAAAAAAAGTAACTTTGGCTATAAATTTTAGTTCAATTCTGACACACATTAGTTATTTCATTTCTCGATAAGGTAAAAACATTGCTATTTTAGCATTGATTTCAACAATTACGAAAAGGGACTTAACTGCTTATTATACTGACAAAATTGTTTTTATTTCAGGTCTTTGCTTAAGCGAAACAACTCTTACAAATAAAAACCGTAATCGCATTCCAGAGAATTTTCCCATTGAAGAAATTCACTGTGAATAATTTAAAACTTGTCCATCCTTCGTTCGGAATCTCTGTATGACCTTGTAGGTCATTGTCCAATCCACTAACCCAGTATTTGTTCCACCGAATTAACCTACATTTGGCTTAATATGCGATTAATGGTTGACAGCGAAATCCGAAGAGTGCCATTTTCTGACGAAGCGAACCGTTACTTGATTGCGTCAAAACAAAGAAGCAAACGATACGAAACATCCGCAAAAAAAGAAGCAGTGAATGACATAAACACAGATCTTTTGGAGAACGAAACAATAATACTTTTCACAGCCTAAAATAATTTCCCAATGAAATCTGATGCTATGTTTAGAATTGAAGATTATGGCAGGAACTAATTCACCGTAAATGTCTGATGTTCCTGTAAAAAATAACGGAATTTTATTTGCTGGTAGCATAAATAGCGCAATAAATTCACCAATTGTTAACTCAGAAGTGAAGAAGTTTTTTTTCACAGTTTCTTAAAAGCGAAGAATTACAAAAAGACCATTAAAAGCTCTGAAAACGCTAAGTTTTTTTATCACGCTATCTACCTATGATATTTTTTATCGCGCTACTTAATAAAAACTTATATATTTGGGTATTCATTTAATTAATTATCTATTAATGCAATTGAAACTGCCTCTTTTTGCTTGTCGAAAAAATATCTGTGTCAAAAGGGAAAAGAATATTCAGAGTTGAGGACTTTAAAACAAAATTAGAGTGGCTGTTAATTACATACGTTTTAAGACTCTAAATTTAACTAAACTGCAAATAAATCAAAAAGGTAATAAACTTACGGAACATGGAGAATAAATGGCTTCTTCACAAGTGTCTCTTTGTAGACAGGGACCTTGACTGGTACTGGATAAGGCTTGGGTACTTTGATGATCTTATGTACTGGAACGGGTACGTATTTTGGCACTTTAACATGAACTGGCACTGGCACGGGCTTTGGAACATGGACCGTCTTGTATACAGGTACTGGTTCTGGCTTGTAGACTGGGACTGGAACGCCAACAGGTACATGTTTGGGAACATGAATGATCTTATGTACTGGTACACTCTTGGGGATTGTTATAACTTTGGGAATGGTCTTGTAGACTGGAACCTTTACTGGAACAGGGACATGGTGTGGCACATGCACTGGTTTAGGCACTGGATAATATTTAGGTACAGGTACTGGCTTGGGAATGGCCACTTTATGGTAGACTGGAACATCTTTGTGGATGACGTGAACAATCGGCTCTTTGTAGCCCTGTCCATAATCTCCACCGCCACCACCATATCCTCCACCACCTCCGTATCCACCGCCTCCTCCATACCCACCACCGATGTCACCTCCATGTCCTCCGCCATAGTCTCCTCCGCCTCCATGTCCGCCGAAGTCACCACCTCCTCCATGACCTCCACCATAATCTCCACCACCACCTCCATAACCTCCATCATCTCCGCCATATCCACCCTCATCGCCACCATAGTCTCCTCCTCCATGAATGCCACCGCCGTTTACCCCAAGGAGTAAGGCCAAAGTCACTGCCACTACAGTCAGTGATTTTGCCATGCTTTAGCTGTGAATAGAGTAAAATATTTCATGATTAATTATTTCGATTCTTAAAGTTATTCACAATAAATTAATTTTGATATAGTTTACAAAATCAGGTATTAGGGTTGATACCATTCACCTTATACTTTAAAGTACTTATAGATACTTTCTGAGAAATTTCCTTGCTTGTTTATTATTTAAAAAGCTGTTTTGCAGTCTGATTGGGCGCCGAAGGATTATCGGAAAAAGTGCAATCTATTTGTCACAGAACACATCAGAGTTATTTACTATAATACAAATGACATTACAAAGTAGTTCAACTTAAAATATTTTAAAATTACATTTCTTCCTTTATTTATAACAAACAGAAATCAATCGATTGTAATACTTTTTTAATTAAATAAATATTAATTTTTTGAAACTTGTGAAATGCGCTTAATTAACATCTCATAAATATAAAAGAAATACATGTTCAATACATAATATACTTTATATTTTGAAATATTAGACGAATATCTTAATCTATATATGTGTAGGAGTAAAATTATAGTTTTAATATTTATTTTCATTATCAGCGCATTAGGCAGAATGAGCAATAAGGAACTATTTTATCAAAAACTAAGTAATGGCGAAGTTATTTGGCGATGAAAATACGATAAACGTTAATTTTTCTGGTAATACCTAATGCACATTAAAAGTCGTGGAACATTTAGTACTTGAACCCTAAATGATACCAAAAGCATAAATGTTTGAATGACAGATCTGAAATTTATAAGTCAGCCAACATGATATTAGCCAAGATTATAATTAACATAAACATAAATTTTTTATCATGATATGAAAAATTCACATATTATCCTGTCGACGATAAAATATGCTAATAGAAATTAACAGACTGTAAGCAAATCTTCTTGTCATTCTACATGATTTTTTTACCGTCCTAAATTAAGAAGAATCAAGAATTTTACAGTACAAATAATTTGCTCTTTACAGAAAGTGGACTTTTCACATGCGTTCAAATGTAAAACTGGTATGAAACACGAAAGTTTTAATAAATTTTGAAGATCATGCGATGTTTGAGATAAGGATAACTTATTTCTTTAGACTGAAATTTAAGTTTATCCACTTTATAGTTAGACTTCGAAAACTAATTTAAAAAACTAAAGAAGATACTATGAAGCGGCATTTGGTATTATCCAACAAAGCAAATATTTCATAACTCTAAGGTGAAGGAAACTTAAATCAAGGAGTAAATTCAATCATTAGATTATTTAAGTGGCATTAAATCATTTAGTTATGGAAGTCTTCGTTTATTGAAACAGATGATTTATATATTGGGGCAAAGAGTAGATGTTTTTTAGGGTTAGAAATGAGAGGTTTTTGAAGGAAAAAATGTCTTATATTTATATTATGCATTAAAAAATTATAAATCTATTATTTGAAACCAATCTATTGTATACCAAAGAATCGAAATCTTCAGACACTATGATCAAACAAAGAATTCTACTGCTTTTCAGGCGAGGCTATTGATATATCAGAAAAAGAGAAAAGAATTTAACTTACTATGAAGCTGTGCATTCAATAGGCACAGCTGAAGATCAGGTTTCACAGTCCATGCGCATATATTGCAAAAATAAGTCAGTGAAGGTTACAGTATGTATTAATGCAGATTTAGTTTAGCTGGTACAATGCTGCTCTATGTTTGGTAGGGAATAAAGTTAAAAAATAACATCATTAATAACATAGTGATAAGACTGGACAATTCGAGTAACTTTCACGGATCTTTTCTGAGCTACAATTTCCTATAAAGTAGCAAGAAAATTTACTCTTATTGAAGAACTTTTCATTTTCTGGTTAATAATGTTTGTCTTGTGTTGGAATTAGTGGATTTGTAAGACATACATGCTATGAATTTTACTACACTTTTAATAACTGCAAGGGAAGTATGTGCATAAAATTATTTAAATTTACACAAAATGAACTAATTTTTTGAAAGCGGTCAGAGGAAAGTTCTGTCCTACTGAAACATATTCTTTTTCTTGCGCAACTTAAGAATGCGTTTCGGAGGAAAATTTTCTCTTTCGGGAAAAGCTGTTTACAAGAAATTTCTGGAGGCGCAGCAATTTTCCCACTCTCTTTCGCGCCTAGAGATCGATCAGGCCGTGAAAACGGGGTTAAGAATAAATCCATTTCAAGAAGAACAATTATCTAGAGATGCCTCCCTGCTGAGTGGAATGAAAGACAAATGTAGTTCATCGTGTTCTTCGAAGCGTTCCCCAATTGCTAATACTTTCAGTGCTTGCTCCACTTTTACATTCGGTCCAGTACTTTTGATAACAATCTCGTGGATGAGTTATTTACTACACTGAATTTGATAACGAATAAATTGATTTTAAAACACTTTTACGTGGGGAAAGCACAATATTTATGATTACGTTTCTTTTTAATATTTTGTTAACTTGCTAAAAGGCTAATAAAATAAAGCTTTCAGTCCATTTCATTTAACATTTTTCCACTTCATTTTTAAAACATCTTTCTATTTTTTCAAAAAATTATTTCCATTTTTATTTATATGCTTATATTTTGATAAAAATCAATAAATAGCTGAATATTAATCAATTAATTTCATTTAAGAACATTTAATAAGGTACAATGTCTTTCATTTCTGAGCATATAATATGCCTATAAAATTATTTGTCACTAAAAAAAGTCTCCTGAATAAACTAAGAACAGATTTTTATGAAGGTTTAGATATTTAAGCATTCAAAGAACGAACTTTCGCTTTCTTTAATTTTAAGTGTTATTTTACATAGGGGCACATATTTAATGTCTTGATTGAGAGAAAGAATTTTTATAATTTAAAACTGAATAAATCAACAGAATCTAACTGAACAAAGAAACAACGAAAACTAGCCTTAAGAATTAAGCAGGAATTAAGAATCCGTAGCGTCAGTTTCCTCGTTTGTTAGATTTTATTGCGTTTAGTTGGCAAGTCATTTTCAGTAGCTCAGCAATTATATACGAAGAGTCAGTTCACTGAATTAAAGTAAAGCATATAATTTCCACAGTAGGGTCGTTTCTTGGAGAGTGATTTAAGAGACTATATCCAGAGATATTGTGACGCTACCCAAGACCGTAGTTAGCCTGCGGAATTCATACGTCTTATCTAAATTATTATCATATTATTTTCTTAATTGATGAAAATAATCTTTTATACTAGACTTATTGTTATTTTCGTAATTATCATTAATGATTTATAAGCAGACACAAAAACAGACACAAACAACATAAGATATATATAACGCTCAGGGAATACTGTTAAAAATGTCGTTTTTTTTAACTCATCTTATCTCTTTATTTTCACAATTTCCCTTCCTTTTCGAATAATAATAGCTATTATTTTCCAATAATTCGTATGCTTTTAGATAAATAATAATACTAAGCATTAAGTTTACATTTTCTTAAAAGTTCTTTCGAAATAAAATAATATTATTTTATGAAGTAAGCCATTTGACATATTTTTAAATTGTTGTTTACTTCTATACTACTTCACTTACTGAGCTTTTTCAGTTTTAATTCTTTTAATAAATAAAAATATGCTGAATATCTTATTTATTAATACGTAAAGTCGAATTTAAAGAAATATTTTAATTCGATCAAAATTCGAAAACTTATTATTTTGTTTTAGAAAAACAGCTCTTTTTTACCTTTCACAGAATGTTATGGAATGCATAGAAGTTTTGCGATAATAAAAGCACTTTCAATTTAAAGTACATTAGTTATAGACTTTCGAAAGTAAGTAATAAATAAATGAATTTACTTAGTCTTTTATTAACTGTTTTTTAGGTTATTACCAGCGTCAGTAATTAACACACTCAAACAATTACAGCAATAATCATACAAAATGTTTTCCCAGCTTTTTAAATTTTTAACTCTGCATTTCCACGTTACATATAAATTTCTTTTCTACACACATTACTTAGCATCTACTGAAACATAAGGAAAACATAAATTTTCTGAACTGAAAACATAAACTGAAACATAAACTTTCTGCACACGTAGAAAAAATGGCTTTAATTTTTAAAATAGAATACAAAAATTTTTGTTTTTGCTTACCAGCAAATTATTTCTTCTGACTTACATAAAAGTTGAAATTAAATTTTACTTAGTTTAAAAATGAAAGTAGGTTCTTAGTATAACCGCAAAGCAAATTTGGAAATTTTGCAAATGCAGAAGAATTTAAGATTTATTACTGCTAACTATAGAACACATTTTAACTGATAGAATATTGTGTTTAAAACTTCGTATGTTTTTTACCAAAACACCAATAGATATTCTTCAGGACTTCACAGTAAGCAAATAATTACCTTTAAAAGTTTATCCATATTTAACTATAAATACACATTTTGGGAAATAACATGTCTGTCTCTTTGAAGTGCTATAAATGTTCGATCAAGAAGCTATATATTTTAAACGCAAATCTAAATTTGAATCTTGATACTTCCCTAATATATATTATTTAGCATATTTTTATACTTCATAACCACATATAACATTATTTTTCTCAGAATCTCGCGAAATACAGTAAATAAATAAAAAAAATAATCTTCACAGAAAGAAGTATGTCTTGGTAGATTTAAACCGAAAAAGAGGAGAAACTTGGACTTTAAACTTTCTTGTAACAAGCTCCCACTTTTATGAAATGTGGCAAAGATTAAAGTATAATAATATTCTCTCAATTTTTGATTTGAAGTTTAACACTTTCATATACACAGAGTTTGAACCCTGCAAATGGAAACTCCAAGCAGGAGCAATTAATTTTAAGATTTTAGTATCCATAATCGTCAATAGATGGCAGCATTAGAATACACTTCGAGAGCAATTTTCCCTCAGAGCCGTGTTATCTCTTCTCACTTATTCGACATTTCATTTCTTTTAATTCATGAACTCGAAACTGCATATAGATTTCCGAAGCTTTCCTTTTTTGAAACTATTGAATTTGTCACAGTTTTATAAACTGGAAGATTTAGCATGATTTTCCTAACCGTAAGTTTTTACTCTCTACAGACTGTTTTTCTTCTAATAAGGCACAGGAAAAAGTTAAAAAAATATTTACTTGTCCAATATTACTTTTACTTTTGCAAACTTTTACGAGCCACTTTAAGGAAGGTAATATTTTTTCACTTTCCTATGTAACAATTAACTGATTACTTCCGAGTCGTGAAAACGTTTCGAATTTTCCACATCAATAAGCACCACGAAATTTCACTGAAGACTTACCTTAGCAAAAATCCCTGGAAAAGATATAAATGTATTCCTGTGTTGTGATTCTTCAGTGCTCTGCGCTGTGAGTTGGTTCTGCAGCAGTGGTACCTCTCCTTAAATACTGATCCACGGTTTCTAACCCTGACCTATATACCTGCAGACGTTTGTTTCTACTAGCTACCTGTGAGGGAGCCACTGTCCGATCGGAGGTAACTCCGCCCCTCGCGGCTTCGACCCTTTTCCCCCCGATTTCTTTATATCCGCAGAGAGTTCCTCCAATTTTACTTCCTCGATATCAATACATATTTAAGTTGGCCCAGATTTGGACTATTATCGCCACGTATTTGGCGACATTTAGGGTTGCCAGAATAGGAAATGAAAATTGGCAAGTGGAGATACAGTTTCCCGTTTTTCAAGGTGATGTGAAAATCGCCAACTTGGTTTTCACTTTCGTTAATGATTTGCGGATGATGCAAAGTAAACATTTTTCTTTTTTAAATCTTTATTTGTTCAGTGAACTGAATTCCTTCGGTGTCACACACTCGAATCCTCTCTTAAGGATGGAAAGACCAGGAATAGGAAGTGCTCTGGTTTCGGATATTTCACAATTTCTCCTTCTTCCAGTCGGCACTTCGACTGTTAATTCATACTTAGACAGATGAAGCTTGAGTGCTTGGAAAATTTCAATCTCAAGTTTAGTGTTTTACGCTTTGTGTATTAACATGTGAATAACATTAAACAACAAGCCTATTTCTAATAGAAGTTGATAAGGTATTTTTTCCTCATTTCTGCGTGCCTTCGTGGTGTAACGTTTAGCGCATTCGGAGTGTACATTCGAGGGGTTCAAGTTCGAGTCCCGGAGAAGGCATTGCTCATTTTTCACGATTTCTGCTTCAGAAAAACACCTAATGATTCTACAGTGGTGCCCAAAGTAAAAGGTGTTGGGTGATGATTCTTCTTCACCACCAGTATTTGGCGACTGGTCCCCTAATCTTCAGCTGCCCTTTAAAAGGGGGAGTGCATAAGGTATTTCCTCCTTCTTTTCTGCATGGTTTCGTGGTGTAATGGTTAGCACACTCGGAGCGTATATTCGAGAGATCCAGGTTAGAGTTCCAGAGAAGGTATTGCTCATTTTTCACGATTTCTGCTTAAAAACAAAATCCTAATGACTCTACAAGTTTTAGTTTCAAATTATAAACTAATGTATTTTCTTAATGAAACAAAATTTGCTCATTTATTTTGGATAGAAAAAGCGTAACAGATGAACTACTAAAGGACAATAGATAAACTTCTGAACATATAAACAGGTAATGTTGCATGGGGCACCAGAGTTGTCACTACAGAATCGAACAGGTATTGCCCCAATACACTAACCAACTAGAGTTTGAAAAATTGGAATTGACCATAAGCTTTTTCTCCTAAGGAATACTAGAGTTGTTGTATTTATATATAAGGAGTATAAATACAACATCGGAGTTGTTGTATTTATGTTACGGTGAAACACTGAAATCTGGAGAATGTCGACATCCACGTAGTCGCTTGTCCGAAATATTTTCCAAATACTCTTATTTCTGACTCACACCGGTCAATGTCGACATTCACCATGTACTAATGGTGAATGTTGAACATATAACAATATTATATTTTCTCCGTAATTCAGTCACGAAAAAACGCACTTGAGACTTAAAATAAGAACTTAAGAATATAAGAACTTAAAACACACAATACATTCAAAATAAGAAAGGAAAATAATAGAAGTTAAAAACTTACTGAATTATACAGTACGTTCTAAAGGAGAAAATAAAATAATAGTAATAAAAAACTTACTAAATTATGAGATTCAAATCTTATTTATTGCAACAACTTAAACTATTATGGCAGTTTGAATTGTCGACTCCTCTCTTTTCGACCTACACCAGAGCATATCTGTGATTGTCGACATACACCGGTGAGGGTCCGAATGTACAACAATGTAATGCAATATTCGATCTTTCACCGACGTATTTGGTGAATGCCGACCGGTGAAAGTCGACATTCACCAATTTCGGTCTTTCACGGTAACATTTATACATAAGAGGATAATAACATAGAATTAGGCAAAGTTACATAACATGACACAAACTGTCGGGTATACCCATTACAATCTTGGATTACGTTAGTACAATACAGCTGATATTCTGGAGATCATTGCATTGGAATTTTGCATCTTAAGTAAGTAATAAAACACAAGGGATTTAATTTTTCTAATATATTGGAATGTCTGATTTTTGTTACGTGACGACGTTTGTTACAGTTAAGAGTGTACTGAGTGAAGATATTTCAGTCCATAGTTCATGGGTTCAGTTAAGTGCTTTTGGTGTTTTGAAGTATTATGTAAATTTTTGACGTTGCTCGGAATCAATTAGTCCTAGTCATTACTCTTTCTACTTTCTCGTTTTCGGTCCTAAGTTGTGTGTTCGCATAGGTCTAGTCCTAGAGCACTGAGATTTTGGTGTATTTTCATGATTTTTCGATATAGGTGGCGTTGAGATATCACCAGCCTTTTGCAGTTAAGGTTTAGATAGGTGGATTAAAATCATAATGAAAGCGTAAATTTATATTATAAATACTTTTATTGATTTTGAAGCTTTTTGAATTTCAGAAATATATTCAAGACCCAAAAATTATGTAACTTACTTTCAAACTTAAAATATGAAGGGGACTTTTCATCTTTGGCATTTGAAGACCGATACAAAAGACATCAAATTGTTAAGTTTCTATCAGTTCCCCCCATCGGATGACAAGGAATGAACAGAAGCCTTGTGATAGATTACTAGAAATGTGAATAAATTACAAAAATATCAATGCAAAAAGATACAAAATTAATCAAATAGGGCATAATAGAAATAAAAACAAATTTATTCAAAACTTAAAGATATTAAAGTTTTTAGTCCTGTTATTAGCCCCAACGGTGGGTAGCTCAGATGGACTATTAGTCTCAAAACGGCATTTTGTAGCGTTTCGCTATGAACGGTAAATCACTTTTTAAATTGTTGCCACCAAATATTATCACCTTGCGTTATACTTAAAGAAATTAAATAATGAAGAATCTGCATGAATGTAGGTATGTTTTTCGCATTATGAAAAAACGACAGTACCTAGAGCCATCAAAGTTTGAGTAACGTAATCCTCCACCCGAACAGGGTCATCTGAAAGCCTGAATTTTGAATTTCGATTTGGTTTCTTTACCTCTTTCATATTATGTAAAACTGAATTTTCGATTAACAAATTGAACGATTTCAAAGCGAGCAATGGCAACACTGTACGGAGAAAAACACTTTTAGTGCGCGACTGTCTATGGGAAATTCTAAATATACGCTGTTTTTAGATATTTCGTTATATTGATGTTAAATTGAATTCTATGTGGTTTAAGTGCAAAGAACATGATATCTAACAGATAAAGGTAACACGCAAAACTTAAAAAAAAGTTCCTTTGGGCGCAATATATTTGCATTTTATTTTCTTCCCATAACTAAGCCAAATCTCTACTGAATGTTATCGACTATAAAATCGTGAGGCCTTTACGCTGCCTAGCTGAAATAATGTTTGTATTAGAATGGAAGGAGAGTATAGATTGCATAGTTATGCAACGTTCAACCTAGACATACATGTACATTTTTTGCAAAACAAAGTTTTAAAGATAATTAAATACCCAATATTTTAAATAAATTTACTTTTCTGTGCCTTAATTCTAATCCACAGACTTATAAAATTAAAGTTTGGGAGAACGTTCTTTAAAAATAAGAACTAAATTTTTAATTTTTGGAGGCACAAATTCTCGAAAAAAATTTCTCTTTTACTGAGCACAGTTTCATGGCAAATTATACTAATACGTATATGACTATATATTTAATAAAGTATACAAAGTAAAAATACAATAAAACAATTTCAGCAGAAAAATATTATATATATATATATATAGTGGAAAATTATTTTAGTAAAAAAATATACATAATATTTAGAAAAATCGTAATTAACACAGTTTGCTATTAAAATACAGTTGTTTATGTTTCCACAGTAAATATTTTATACAAATTGAATATGCTACACACGTCAGAAAAGTACTTTAAAAACGCTTATGTTGACGCAAGAATTTTTGGTCAAGGAATGTGTCTTTGCATGTTGGTCTTTTATTACTTAAATTGTATTTGCTGCTCTGCCGTTTATGTGATACCTTTATATTTTCGCTCTGCATTATACAGCAGTACTTTTAATAATTTAAAGATATTTTCATTTACATCTTTTTAAGCATTTTGAAAGAAACACCTTTGAGGAGTTTATTGTTTTAAATTCTTGGAATTTTATGCCCTAGCAAAGCAGAAATATATTTGGGCGAAATATTTGTTACAAACTTGTTATAAGAAAACGATACAGCGGAATAAATGCACAGCTACATGGTGAATAATTAAGACTTTTATTTGTTAAATTATTAAACGAGATTCCAAGTAGCATTAACCTGTCATGCAACAATATTACATCACATTTCTTTTGTTATTTGTTTTTACTTTTTTGAACAGTTCATTTAGTTCTCCATCATTGATTTCTGGGAGAGTATTTCCTAAACGAGTAGGCCTTAACTTAAGACGTAATTACTTAACTTAAGACTGTTTCGAGTGTCAAACTGAAACCTGCATTGCAAGTTCTTTTTAATACTACATTTGTTTTAACTTAGGATTTTTTTTGTTTTGTTTTAGTAATTAGGAATTGAATTAGGAAACAGGAAAAAGGAGCAATGCCTTCGCCGGGACTCGAACTTGGACCTCTCGAATACGTGCCGAGTGTGCTACCGTTACACAACGAAGGCATGCAGAGGTGATAATACCTCATATACTCCCCCTTTTTAAGGGGTGACTGAGGATTAGGGGACCCAGTCGCCAAATCCTGGTTGCAAAGAATCATCATCCACCACCTTTTAGTTTGGACTCCACTGTAAAGACATTAGAATTATTATTTTGAAGCAGGAGAGGAGAAAAATGTGCAGTTCCCACGCCAGGCCTCGAAAATGGACCTGTCGAATACGCGCCGAGTGTGCTACCATTACACCACGAAGGCATACAGAAAGGAGGGAGAAAATACCTTAAAACTTTGTGTAACTTCAGCAATAACACTGAAAAATTATCTGTAATCTGATATTTAGAAATTCACTCATCATCTTCATCCAAAAATAAAAAAAATTCTGTTTTCTTAATATCTTTAAAAGCGTTTTGCTTGAATGCACCAAGAATTTTTAGAAAGATTTAGTCAGGAATAAAAAAGGGGAAATTTTAAACTCGCTAAATTAAAAGGGTTAAAACTGTCGGTCATCACAATGGTGAATGAGGGGAAATGTGTTCTAAAAATTTGAAAACTGCGGCTTTTCTGACTTTGAATTTTCGACAGTGAAGCAGAAAAATATCTTCCTATCAGTCACTTAAGCAGATAGCAACATGTTGTTATCAGTTCCTTTGAACAAGCAGAAAAAATGTCAGCAAGTACGTTAGAAATTCATCTAATTTGAATACAGAATAATAATTTAGATTGATACACTTTTGAGTCAACTGAAACAAAGTTACAATGATTTAGTTCCGTTTGTGTCATGAAATTTTAAAACCATATAAATGAACTGTATGAAAAACATTTATGAGCAATGAATCAGATGAAACCTCAAGTCAACTAGTGCATTATGGAATATAATTTTAAAAGCCATAACGGATATTTTTCTTGTAAAGATAATAATAAAAAGTTTTTTAAATCGTAACGTAGTTTCTAACAAATTAAAGAAGACTTTGCACTTTTTAATAAACTAATAAACAAGATTATTTGTAAGTAGAAATAAACTTTCGTTAGCTTTCTCTGTTATCAGAAAAGATACGTTACACATATTAATTTTAACACAGCATACTGTACTTTTTAGGCTAGATATCTTAACATTTTCTTCTGATTACAAGTATTATCTGCTTTTTAAGAGGAGAAAATTTAAATAAAAAATCTGATGTGTACACCACATGACTTCTTTGTACGGAATGTTAAATTATACGCATTTTTTCTTACATTTCGTTTAAACAACTTCGCCTACAGCGCATAAACCACAATAGAATAAATGCATTCTTTAAAATTCACTTTATGTGTTTACCATAGCGACATTCTGGCGCTAGGTTCACTGAATATTTCGTTCATATTATAACTCAGAATGCACAAAATTTATATCATTTAAAGAATTATGTAATCTTTGCCACATGTTGTATTCAAATATTATAATAAAGCTAGAACGATGTATAAAAGAAATTAAGCAAACAAAACAAAGATGAAACAGTTGTTCACAGACGATTTAGTATTTCTCATTCAATTAATTCAGTTCTCACTTTGCGACAAGGCAAAAATACATAAAAACTCAAAATATCTGCATTAAAAATTACGAAGTAAATCTCAAACGCTTATTTCCTCGAAAAAATTCCAGAAAGAATTAAGCATGATTTAATTGGCAATAATAAATGAATGCGTTATCTTTGTTGTTGCGAAGCTAAGTTTCTCTAGATTGGCAACAAATCCACTAGTCTCCTGTTTCAAATGTAAACATCAATGGCCGCCATTAAAAACCGGCTTAGCGGCAATTAAACAACTTTAAAATTGCTGATAATTCTAAAAATATTGCACACAGATTTACTAAAGGCATAAAATCCTTAACCGGAAGATAAAAACAACATAATTCAATCATTTTTAAAGCAAAAAATGTACAATTTACAAACATATAAGAGTAAAGAAACTGAGATCACTGAGCCGGGTAACAGAGTGGGTATATATATAAATATATTTATATACGTTTGGTGCGGCCGATTACAACCAAAATATGAGATCCACATCTACATGTTATAGCAGTCCTATATACAAAATTTCCACGTTCTGAGGATACTCGTTTTTGAGTTATGCGAGATACGTACGTACGTACATACGTTCGTACAGACGCCACAAAAACGTGTCTTAGGAATTCATTCTAAATCAGTTTTATAACATTTTTGGGGAAAAGAGTCTTTTATTCTGTCCTTACGTACAGATGTCACGCAAAAACATCGTTAAATTGCATTCGATAGCGGTCAAAATGGATATTTTAGTTGAAATATGGTGCCTGAAACCTTTCGCGATTACAATACTTCCTTTTTACTTCGTACAAGGAAGTAAAAAAGCGGGGATATCGTTTGCATATTTTTAAAATGCTTTCAATTAGAATTAAAATTAAGGCAATAATTTGAAAGAACAGGACTTGTTGTTTATCTTAGCTTTTAATTGGTATAATACAGTGTTAAATAATTAATTAACATAATCATATCGGACAGCTAAGGAAAACTGAAATCAAAACATAAATTAATAATTATAATAATAAAAAGGAAAGTTTGAAAGGGCTCAGATTTTGAACAGTCATTTAAAAGGATTTGTTAAGGTTTTTTCCACTCTCGTTGAGTTCGCAGTCTACTATGTATATATATATTTTTTTTGGCTGAGCAAAACATGTAATTGTTTTGCTACCACTGTAGCTGTAGCACTTACTAACCCATTCTTTTTGTCTTTTTAGCTTTATTATTAAGCATAATTCTTAGGCGCTTACGCCATATACAATTCCACATCAAAATACAGAAGTTTTAAAAGCAGCATGTGTTTAGAATTCCTGATGAACTATTAAACGTTGGCATACATTTTTCTATTTTTTCATTCTTTTTTCAGTTTATTATATCAATGTACAGTTTTCTTAAAGAGATGGCTTGCAAAACTTACTATCATTGTCGTTTTATTATTAGTGTTTTATGTGTTAAAATTATTATTTAAATATCATGTTCTTCGCACTTATGCCAAATAAAATTCAGCTGTATAGCAAAATCGCAAAATATTAAAAAATAGCATAGCTTTAGAAATTCCGATATACAGACTTGCGCGCTGGATATAGCAATGTTTTAATCCGTACAGTGTTGTCATTTCTCGGTTTCAAATCGTTGCGTTTGTTAAAATTCATTAAAGTTTTACAAAATATGAAATATAAAATTCCAGCATCCAGGTGCATATGCTCACGTGCAGAAGTAGGTTAATCAAAATTTGTTGGCCGCAGGTACCTTCGTTTTTTTCACAGTGCGAGAAACATACATATATTTATGGATATTTTTCGTTATTTATTTTTTTTTTAAAGTAATGCAATACGATAATATTCCGTGGCAACAATTTGTAAAGCGAGTCAGACATTTAAAAGGAAATTCCGTTTCGAGACTAACAGCCCATTACGGCTAACCCCCTTTTGGGATAATAATAATAATAAAATGTCAATATACCATAACGGTTATATAAAAATGTAAGTTTTAAGTTAAAGGTTATATAAAAATGTAAGTTTAATATCTCACTCGCAAGTTGGTGCGAAACATGTGACGATCACTCCTTAAACCGTCGAGTCAATTCGTTAGATGCAGAACTGGGTCATCTGATACGTAGGTATAAGTTACAATACACACCGACAACATTTTGCATAGATGATGCAACATCTATGCAACATGACAACTTTGCAACAAGATGAGCAACATGTTGTCGCTGTGAGCTTTCTGAGTATGTTGTCCCGGGAACCACTACTACACAACGGCAGTAAATTCTAGAGATGCAATTATTTATTGTTCAATGATTACTTTGGCGATTAACGTTATTTTGGCATGAAAACATTTTGGAATTTATTGCGGTTGTAATAACACTAATAAATTATTGGTAGTTAGAGTACACCAATTGGTAGTATTGGTGACACTTTGTAGAGTCATTAGTCGTTTTTTTAAGCAGAAGACATGAAAAATATGCTGTGCCGTCGCCGGGACACGAAACCTGTATCTCTGGAATACGCGCCAACTGTGCTACCGTTACACGACGAAGAAATGTTGGAAGGGGGGGGGGAATGCATTATATACGCCACGTTTTAACGCGATTGGGAATTAGGGACCCAATCGCCAAATCCTGGTGCTGACGAATTGTTGTCCACCACCCTTTCAGTTCGGGGGTCACTGTAGAGTCAATAGATTATTTTGAAGCAGGAGACATGAGAAATGAGCAATGCTCTCGCCGGGACTCGAACCTGGACCTGTCGATGGTGTATTTAATTATAGCAAAGCACTCGAGGGCTATCTGCTCGAGGGCACTCGAGGGGAGTGATGCCTTCGTGGAGGACTTTCTAAGAGAAACTGACTCGTACACACGTTACACATGGGGAAAACCACGAAAACACCCATGCAGCCAGTCCATTCGCGGGTTTCGAACCTGGACCGAACTACCAGTGTTCAGCGACTTTACCGCTCAGCCGCTCTTTACCTGTCAAATACTCCATGAGTGGGCTACCGTTACACCCCGAAGACATGCTGGAAGGAGGGAGAACATACCTTGTAACTTATCTGACATAGTATATTAAATTTTAATTATATTTTAACACTGAAAATATTGCTTGTTATTAAACAAGATGCGTTTTAATAGGAGAAAGGACATAATGTACGTAGTTATTCGTATTCTTGTGGTTTTAGAAATTTCGGTATGTTTTAATTGATATATTTAAAAACTCTTCCTATTTCAAATAAACCATCTTTCAAGTTATGGTACACATAATAAACTTTTATCTTACCTATTTGTATTTATCGTTTCTTACACATTCCTACACATTGTAGCTTCTTCGTGAGGAAATTAATAGTTACTCATATTTTACATAATTTTATTTCCTACTAATATATTCCTTCACTATGTCCCATCGATATCTGTTTGCTTTGCTACAATAAATAAATTTACAAGAATTACTTTTTTAAAAGTTTACACGGACGTTTTGCTTTTTTCAAAACACAATATGCGATTATATATCTTCAGGTGCAGATATCCTTATAAAACTGTAATTTAAAAAATAGATAAAATCTGAAAGTTTTCAAATTTTATATTAAGCCCGAAGGGGCGTTTTTAACGTTTTATGGGTTATCTTTGTTTATAAATATCATGTTCTTCGTACTTAAATCATAAAATTCAATTCAACAGCAATATTACAAATTAATTTAAAAAAAGTATACCTTTAGAATTTCCGATACACAATCTCGCGTGTTGGAGGTAAAAATGTTTTTATTTTCGTATAGTATTGCCACTGCTCGCTTTGAAATACTTGAGCTTGTTAAACAAAAAATCCGTTAAAGTTTTACAAAATATGAAATAGATAATAAAATAAATTCGAATTTCGGGCTTTCTGGTGCTGATGTTCATGTGGAGGATTGCATTATTCAAAATTTGATAGCTCTAGGTACTGTCATTTCTTCACAATGCGAGAAACATACATACACTCATGCAGACTCTTCATTATTTAATTTCTTTAAATATAATTCAGGGCGATAATATCTGTTGGCAACACTTTGAAAAAGGAAACGGACATTTGTAGTGAAACACCACAAAATGCCGTTTCGAAACTTACAGCCTCTTTGGGCTAAAAATGAATTAATAAAACGCCTGTAGCCAGAAGGTAAAAATTAAATATGAGTGAATGACATATATTTGAATCCAATGAAATCAAATATCTAATAATTATTTAATCCTCATTTTCATTGGAATTTCTAACAGAAAATGGCTGGAATCACATGGCTTGCTTGAAATCATTTCGGACGATGTTCTCACGATAATAATGTGATGTTTTTAAAGAACATTTATTTTGGCTGGACTTTTACTGAACCTTGACAGGCCAATCAGCAGCGGATTTCAAAATCTGCTTTTCACTTGAAATTTTCATACGGTAAATGACTGACGATCATCTTCTAGATGCTCTTTATATCCGGCAGGGCATTTCCAGGAATAACGGCTTACGGTTGTTGGATATGTTCCGGTTGTTATTTTCTGACACTTTGATTGAAATACTGCTCTAGATTCTATTGCAAATCTTACTATTCTTAATGGTATTACTTTGTTTAAACAGTTTATGAACACCCCGTATCAATTTTGCCAAAAGCTATCTGGCAGAATGATAATTTAAATCTCATACAACTTTATGTTTCAGCTAGACTCCTGCTAGATATGATGAGTTTGAGTTCATTTTAACATATTAGCAGTTTCGCAAATGACCTAACTATTCCAATATATCTTAGTCATATTTATAATTTATTAAATTTACAATATTCTAGCTAAATTTGTAGTCCTTTCAAGCTAGAATGCTCGTGAACTATATAGGGAAGTATCGCAGAGTTCACTTATTGTAAATGAAATTCCAAAGAAGGATTAAAATTACCCTTTATTCAACTCAATGAGGATTCAAAAAAGGCCCCTCTTGGGCTTTAACTTAAGACAGAAAATAAGAAAGTAATCTAATGCTAACTAGACTAAAACCATACGAAGCTGCACAAAAATAACTAACAGAGTTGGCCCTTATTTAAAGCTCACCGGCGAATACTAGCAAGCACTTAATAATACGGTCGACCGGCTTAAAGCAATGACGTGGCCAGAAGGTAGACCATGCTGTACTAAAAACTTCTAAACTCTTCTACTGAAGTGCCTGAGACTTTTACTTATATACTGGTTCTACCTCATTTACATAAAACGCGATCCTGAAAACGCATTCTGGTAAGGAATCGTAGGTGGGAAATAAGGAAGTAAAGAACAACTTAATTGAAGAATAAATATAAGTATCAGAAAATTACAATAAAACCCTATTCTTTGCATTCTTTGGCATCAATTATATGATTAAAAATTTAACATGTTCTTTGAACATAAAATAAAATCTTACCATACTTTCAGAAGCAAATTTTTCTATCCTATTACGACCTTTGTCAATCAAAATGCAATAATAAGCTTTTATTAATTTATTTTTTAACAATGTAATGCAGTGCTGAAAGGTTTAACATTTCTTAAATCATCCTACCGAGATTACGATAGAATTAGGATTGTTATGAGGATTTCTTTTTATTAGCACTATTGCAAAACGAAAAAACTTCAAGATAACCATTTTATTGTAAAGTGAATTGTTATGAGAGTGAATAGATTGAACTGAGAAGAAGAGAAGTTGGTTTTCTTGTCAACAATGGCGTTGCTTAATATGTGATTTTGCTCTTACTTCCTTAGTTTGGGTTAGATTTATTGGCCCTGGAACCTCTATTGCTAGACATCACTTTACATTATATTGCCCCACAATTAAGTAAAGAAATTCTTTATTTTAGTGAAATGTAAGAGCTTGAATAAATTATATTGAATATATATGAAAAATCCAGCAAAAGCCTGAAAACTGGGAAAAAAAGTGTCACTTGGCAATTATATGATAGAGAATTCATTTGAGTTCAATATTGATGCTTTTGAGTGCAATATTCGATGCTTTGCACTGAAGAATTTAATTTCACTAATCTCGAGTTGTGTTAATATACTGCAAAAAAATAAAATAACAATAAAAAAGTCTGAAAACTTTATGATTTTATATTACGCCCGAAAAGGCGATTTTTAACGTTTTTTGTGTTTTCTTTGTTTATTAAATGTTCATGTTATTTATTAAATGTGTCATGTTCTTCGTACATAAAACCATATAAAATTTAATTCAACAGCGGTATCACAAAACATTCGAAAACAGCATATATTTAGAACTTCTGAAAGACAGTGTCGCGCGCTGGAGATACATAAAAGTGATTTTTTCCATTCAGTGTTGCCATTGCTCGCTTTGAAATCGTTGAGTTTGTTAAAAATTCGTTAAAAGTTTACAAAATTTGAAATAGATGATAAAAAGAATTCGAAATTCAAAATTCGGATTGCCAGTTGCCCATGTTCGGGTGGAGAATTACGCTATTTAAAATTCAATAGCTCTAGGTGCCGTCTTTTTTTTCCACAATGCGAGAAATATGCATACATTAATGCAGATTCTTCATTACTTAATTTCTTCAAAAATAATATTTAGTGGCAACAATTTAAAACGTGATTCACAGTTTATAGTGAAAGGCTACATAATGCTGTTTTGAGACTAATTGGCCTTCTGGGTTTCCTCCCTTTTGGGCTAAAAATAAAAACAAATTAATAAAACTTTCAATTTGAAAACTTCATATTACAGAACTTCATATTACTAGAACTTACCACTTAAGCTTAGAAAACCTAAAAGTATTTTTAAAAGTTAAAAGCATAAAAATCATAAGATTTAAAATATAAAGGAAAACCTGCACTATGATCCCACAATACGAAGTTTAATTTAACACCAGAAACTAATTTAATCTAAGAAGTTGCGAAAAATCTGCAAGTATAAAAATTATTTCCTGCAGAAATCAAAGAAATAGAACATAAAATCTTACACTTAAAATGAGCTATTCAATGCGTCAAAGCCAGATTGTCAGAAAAATAAATATTGTTATGAAAATTATTTCATTCTAAATTAAAACCACGGGAAAACATATCTGAATTAGCAGTCTTAATGATTCAAGAAAACTGTAAATTTAAGTTAATTGAATCACTTGTTCACGAAAAGAAGTAGTATCAGTAGCTATACATTTAAATTCATTGGATCTCTTGTTCTCTAGAAAAAGTAGTAGAAGTAGCTAACATTTAAATTCAATGGATCACTAGTTTACGAGAAGAAGTAATAGAAGTAAGTATAAATTTAAATTCATTGGATTACTTGTTCACGAGAAGAAGTAGTAGAAGTAAGCATATTTTTAAATTCATTGGATCACTTGTTCACAAGAAGAGTAGTAGAGAGCAGTTAAATTTATTGGATCACATGTTCATGAGAAGAAGTAGTAGAAGTAGCTATACATTTAAATTCATTGGATCACTTGTTCACGAGAAGAAGTAATAGAAGCAGCTAAACATTTAAATTCATTTGATCACTTGTTCACGAGAACAATTAGTAGAAGTAACTAACATTTAAATTCATTGGATCACTTGCTCACGAGAAGTTGTAGAAGAAGGAGCTATACATTTAAACTCATTGGATTACTTGTTCTCTAGAACAAGTAGTAGAAGTAGCTAACATTTAAATTCAATGAATAACGTGTTTACGAGAAGAAGTAATAGAAGTAAAAATACATTTAAATTCATTGGATTACTTGTTCACGAGAAGAGTAGTAGAGTACAGTTAAATTCATTGGATCACTTGTTCACAAGAAGAGTAGTAGAGTACAGTTAAATTTATTGGATCACTTTTTCACGAGAAGAAGTAATAGAAGTAAGTATACATTTAAATTCATTGAATTACTTGTTCACAAGAAGAGTAGTAGAGTACAGTTAAATTCATTGGATTACTTGTTCACGAGAAGAAGTAGTAGAAGTAAGTATACATTTAAATTCATTGGATCACTTGTTCACAAGAAGAGTAGTACAATACAGTTAAATTCATTGGATCACTTGTTCACAAGAAGAGTACAGTTAAATTTATTGGATCACTTGTTCACAAGAAGAGTAGTAGAGTACAGTTAAATTCATTAGATTACTTGTTCAAAAGAAGAGTAGTAGAGTACAGTTAAATTCATTGGATCACTTGTTCACAAGAAGAGTAGTAGAGTACAGTTAAATTTATTGGATCACTTATTCACGAGAAGAAGTAATAGAAGTAAGTATACATTTAAATTCATTGAATTACTTGTTCACAAGAAGAGTAGTAGAGTACAGTTAAATTTATTGCATCACTTGTTCACAAGAAGAGTAGTAGAATACAGTTAAATTCATTGGATTACTTGTTCACGAGAAGAAGTAGTAGAAGTAAGTATACATTTAAATTCATTGGATCACTTGTTCACAAGAAGAGTAGTACAATACAGTTAAATTTATTGGATCACTTGTTCACAAGAAGAGTACAGTTAAATTTATTGGATCACTTGTTCACAAGAAGAGTAGTAGAGTACAGTTAAATTCATTGGATCACTTGTTCACAAGAAGAGTAGTAGAGTACAGTTAAATTTATTGGATTACTTGTTCACAAGAAGAGTAGTAGAGTACAGTTAAATTTATTGGATCACTTATTCACGAGAAGAAGTAATAGAAGTAAGTATACATTTAAATTCATTGGATCACTTGTTCACAAGAAGAGTAGTAGAATACAGTTAAATTCATTGGATTACTTGTTCACGAGAAGAAGTAGTAGAAGTAAGTATACATTTAAATTCATTGGATCACTTGTTCACAAGAAGAGTAGTACAATACAGTTAAATTTATTGGATCACTTGTTCACAAGAAGATAACAGTTAAATTTATTGGATCACTTGTTCACAAGAAGAGTAGTAGAGTACAGTTAAATTCATTAGATTACTTGTTCACGAAAAGAAGTAGTAGAAGTAAGTATACATTTAAATTCATTGGATCACTTGTTCACAATAAGAGTAGTAGAGTACAGTTAAATTCATTGGATCACTTGTTCACAAAAAGAGTAGTAGAGTACAGTTAAATTTATTGGATCACTTATTCACGAGAAGAAGTAATAGAAGTAAGTATACATTTAAATTCATTGAATTACTTGTTCACAAGAAGAGTAGTAGAGTACAGTTAAATTTATTGGATCACTTGTTCACAAGAAGAGTAGTAGAATACAG